>NW_027362765.1:539666433-540866433 GCF_046119375.1 Phyllobates terribilis | reverse complement strand
AAGATAGGCAGAAAAGTACTAAGGGCTTAGTGTGCTTATTCCTGAACAGCTGCTAACAGGTATAAGAAACACTAATTTTATAAAGTGTGGACTAGACTTTAATATGAGCTAATGTGGCCTACACAACTGTAAAGTGGAGTGTTTGGTGAACTTTATTTAGGTTTTTTTGTCAAAAAAAGACACTGGATGTGCCTAAAGATGTAATACCGATAGTATCACAAACTTTTTGTAGCTATTACAATGTAGGAAGGTAACCTACAATGCAATAGATGAGGCTACAAAAAATAGGCTAATACTAATCTGGCTGGGGCTGCAGGGCCCAATGCTGCAGAAAGGCTCCTCTAACTACTCCTATATAGTGTGTTTGGAACCAATTTAGCTGAATACGGATGGAACCACCACACTAATAGGAGAAATCAGGAAAAATTATGAATTGGCAAAAAAGGACAATGTATGAGGCAGTGACACACACTGAGTGCACTACAACCAGACGTGGCTGAAGCACACACTACAGGGTGAGCTGCACTCACACACCAGACCTTGCAGACAGCGGTGAACAGTACAGATGCAGAGCACTGTTCACTAGCACTGCAAGACAAAAAAAATTTCTCTATCTACTCCTATATAGTGTGTTTGGAACCAATTTAGCTGAATACGGATGGAACCACCACACTAATTGGAGATATCAGGAAAAATTATGAATTGGCAAAAAAGGACAATGTATGAGGCAGTGACGCACGCTGAGCGCACTACAACCAGACGTGGTTGAAGCACACACTACAGGGTGAGCTGCACTCACACACACAGACCTTGCAGAAAGCGGTGAACAGCACAGAGAACTGTGCACTAGCGCTGCAAGGCACAGCGATTTATAAAGTAGCTTGGGTAAAGCAGAATAGACCAAATAGGTAGCTAAAACTGTCCCTCAGAACAACAGCATCCTATCCCTAACTGAATTCACAGCAGAGTGAGCTCAAAATGGCGGCGGCGGCTTTTATAGTGCATCATGACATCATTTCAGCAGCCAATCACAGCCATGCCATTAGTTAAGATGCCTACATGCCTAACAGGATGTGCCCACACTTCTTAGGATCCTCATTGGCTGAATAAAATGAAAATGGCTCATTGCATTATGGGAACTTCCGATTCCGGTATACGATATTGCAAAAGTATCGGAATTAAGTATCGGAATTCCGATACCGCGAATATTGGCCGATACCCGATATTTCAGTATCGGAATGCTCAACACTACTCACCACCCTTTTAAAAAATACCTTGTAGAAGGTTAAAACATGGTTGCAGGGGAAATTGAACATGTTATGGACGACGGACGTTTCTCGCTTTCCTGCGCTTCCAAAGACACTTGCCTCATTTCGACACATCTTATGTTTGGCTTTTTCTCCTCCAGCATGCAGTGAAGGGAAACTGATTCTAGCACTGATCCCATGCATTCATCAGTTGTTGAGCCAGAAAATTCAAAGAGCAGAAAACACTACGGGGTCGATACAACCAAGTACATATGCCAGGACACTAGCTGAAAACACTTTGAACAGTCACAAAGTTTCTGTGCAAAGTTTGCAACTTTTCATGCCAGTTTCAAGCACCTATGCCAAAATGGGGGCAGAGCTGGGGATGAGCAGGGGCAAAACTGGGCATGGCTATACCACCCGCTAAATTCATGGAAAGTGGTGGTGTTTCTTATGCCAAAAATGATACTCCAGTCCCTGACAAAGGTAACATTTCTGGGGAGGCGCCTTGAGGCGCAGTACACTAATAAGATACACTGACTTCATTAAATTGTAGTTCCAGTTTACATTTTTATTTCATAAATAAATAATACAAGTGAAAATAAGAAACTTTGTAATATATCTAATCAGAGAAATTTGCTTCTCTTTCTTCCTGGACTGATTTTTTCATTCTCAAAATTTTCAATTCTCTGGTAAAATCTGTATTCAGTGGAAACAGATTGTTATAATACTGAGATAGGAGATGGCAGTTAGTGCTTGTGAGATTCTATGTAGATGGGAGGGAGGAGCTCTTCTTCTAGGTCCTCCCCTCCACATACAGTCATGGCCAAAAGTATTGAGAATGAGACAAATAGTAATTTTTCCAAAGTTTACTGCTTCATTTTTTGTAATGGCAATTTGCATATACTCCTGAATGTCAAAGAGTGATCAGCTTAACAGCAATTACTGTACTTGCAAAGTCAATATTTGCCCAGAAAATGAACTTTAACCCCCAAAACACATTTCAACATCATTGCAGTCCTGCCTTAAAAGGAGCAGCTAACATCATTTTAGTGATTGATCCATTAACACAGGTGTGGGTGTTGATGAGGACAGGGCTGGCGATCAATCAGTCATGATTAGTGTTGAGCATTCCGATACTGAAATATCGGGTATCGGCCGATATTCGCGGTATCGGAATTCTGATACTTAATTCCGATACTTTTACAATATCGAATACCGGAATCAGAAGTTCCCATAATGCCTGCGCTCTGCAGTGTCTCTGAAGTATGACAAGCTGGATGGCAGCGCTCAGCTGAGATCCAGCCTGTCATCAGAATGCCATCCCAGCGTGGGAGAATCCTCCTGATCGTTTAAAAGCCGGCGGGCGGTAAAAAGCCGCCGGCTTTTAAACAATCACACAGCCCCATACTGCTTCCCCGCAGCCTCCCACCCCGATCCTCCGCTCCCCTCGCCACCTCCCATCCCGATCGTAAGTTAGGACCGGGCGGGGAGTGCAGCACCAAGGAGCGGGGAGCGAAGGACCCGGGCGGGGAAGCCGGCAGTGAAAAGACTTCACCGCCGGCTTTCCCGTTCTGTGCTGCGCTTTCCCGCCGGTTATTTCAAATGAACAGCTGAGGTATCAGGTGATGCTGATCAGCTGTTCATTTGAAGTAGCCGCGGTGCCCTCAGAGGGTTCACGTGAGTTCATGCTTGACTGCATTGCATGAACTCACATGAACTTTCCCACGGCCGCACAGGTCAGCCTCACCTCCCAGACGATCAGCCCGTCATGATTGGTGTGTGTGGGTGTCTGTGCGTGTGTCTGCGAGTGTGTGCGGGGTGTCTGTGCGTGTGTCTGCGAGTGTGTGCGGGGTGTCTGTGCGATGTCTGCGGGTGTGTGCGATGTCTGCGGGTGTGTGCGGTGTCTGTGTGATGTCTGCGGGTGTGTGCGTGCAGGCAGACATAGGCCGATGTGACACTACTACCCATCCCATCGGCCTATGTCTGTCCCCCGTCCACTCGTGCCAGCAGGATCAGCTCGATGGGAGCAGTAGTTCCCATCAGCCTGATCCTGCTATTTAAATTGCCATACTGTGTCCCCAATAAATTTTAAATACATGTCATTGGTGGCCAGTGGTTGCCTACAATAAATTAGTTCATACATTACCTGTCCCCGCCGATCGCCACCTAAAATAAAGTAAAAAATAAAAAACTACACCTATACTCACCTAGACACCTAATTCCCCGAAGCCATCGATCTCCTGTAATAAAATATAAAATAATAAACCACAACCTTATCCTTACCCCTCCGTAGTAGTCCACGAGTGTCCCACGATGATCTCCAGTTTAGAGCAGCCACATAGAATGTGACCGCTCTGAACCGCTGCCGCCGCTAGAATGATAGGGCTGTAAAGCAGCCCCGTCATTGCATAAGCGGGTTCGCCGGAGTTCAGGCAGCGCTGCTCCGGTTAGCTCCTTTACGGCCCTGCTGTATCGTGAGAAATTCCCACGGTACAGCAGTGCCGTAAAGGAGGTCTCCGGAGCAGCGCTGACTGAATGCACTCCGGTGACCTCAGTCAGTGGCTCCCGCTGCCGGGAGCGGACGTGTTCCCGGCAGTGTGAGCTTACAGCAGCCATGCACAGCTGTCACCATCTCCAGATGTGACAGCTGTGCATGGGAGATCAGCGCAGGAACGTGGACAGGTAACTATTTTTTTTTAGTAAACTAAGAATTAAATAAAATTGTGTGTTTTATTTCAAATAAATTATTTTTTTCTGGGTGTAGTGTGTTTTTTCTTTTTAACACTTTGTAGGTTAGTAATGGGGGTGTCTTATAGACGCCCATCATTACTAACCTGGGCTTCATGGCAGCTGGCGCTGACATGAACCCCAACCCTATTACCCCCTGCCACCGCACCAGGGCAGCGTGGAAGAGCGAGGCTAAGTGCCAGAATTGGCGCATCCTATGGATGCACCATTTCTGGGGCGGCTGACGGCTGGTGTTTCTAGCCTGGGAGGGGGCCAATATTCATGGCACCCTTCCTGGGCTATTAATATCAGCCCCCAGCTGTCTGCCTAGCCTTTGCTAGCTATTAAATAGGGGGTACCCCACATCATTTTTTGGGGGGGTCCCCCATTTTAATAGCTAGTAAAGGCTAGGTATTCAGCTGGGGGCTGATATTAGTAGTCTGGGAAGCTCCGTGGGTATTACCCACTTCCCAGGCTTCAAAGATCTGCCCCAGCCGTCTGCTTAACCTCCACTAGAGCCTAAAATTATGGGGGATCCCACGCCAATTTTTTTTTTAAATAAATCCTTTATTTTAACACTAAATGACATTTGAGGAGTTAATAAAGATGCAGTCCCTAAATTATTATTTATTTTTTAATTAATTTTTCCCAAAAATTTTGACGTGGGCTTTGCCATATTTTTGTATGCCAGCCAGGTACAGCATCCAGCTTCTATGAACGCGTCATTTTCCGGGGTGGCTGCGGACTGCAATTTGCACCGGGGGGGGGGGGGGGGGCAGAAAGCTTGGGCCTCCCTGCGCTGCAGATTCCATCCCCCAGCTGCCTAGTTGTACCTGGCTGGACACACAAATAGGGAGAAGCCCCACGTATTTTTTTTTTAAATTATTTCATGAAATTCATGAAATAATAAAGAAAAAAAGGGCTTCCCTATATTGTTGTGTCCGGCCAGGTACAAATAGGCAGCTGGTGGTTGGGCGCAGCCCGTTCCTGCCTGCTGTACCTGGCTGGACACAAATATAGTGCGAAGCCCCACGTCAATTTTTTTTCAATTATTTCAGGAAATTCATGAAATAATTAAAAAAAAATTGATGTGGGGCTTCGCCCTATATTTGTGTCCAGCCAGGTACAGCAGGCAGGAACGGGCTGCGCCCAACCACCAGCTGCCTATTTGTACCTGGCCGGACACAACAATATAGGGAAGCCCTTTTTTTAAAAAATTATTTCATGAAATAATTTTAAAAAAATTGACTCAGCACTTCAGCGTGAGAATTTTCCCACGCTGTCAGTGACGTGAATGAGGTGAGGTCATGTCCAATGAACTCAGCTCACCTCATGCACATCACTGACAGCGTGGGAAAATTCTCACGCTGAAGTGCTGAGTCAATTTTTTTTAAATTATTTCATCCTATGGATGCGCCATTTCTGGGGCGGCTGACGGCTGGTGTTTCTAGCCTGGGAGGGGGCCAATATTCATGGCACCCTTCCTGGGCTATTAATATCAGCCCCCAGCTGTCTGCCTAGCCTTTGCTAGCTATTAAATTAGGGGGGACCCCACGTCATTCTTTTGAGGGGGTCCACCATTTTAATAGCTAGTAAAGGCTAGGTATTCAGCTGGGGGCTCATATTAGTAGCCTGGGAAGCTCCGTGGGTATTACCCCCTTCCCAGGCTTCAAACATCTGCCCCAGCCGTCTGCTTAACCTCCGCTAGAGACTAAAATTATGGGGAACCCCACGCCAATTTTTTTTTAAATAAATCCTTTATTTTAACACTAAATGACAAGTACAGTAATCAACACTGTCACTGTACTTCTTATATATGTGACTGACATGTTTCTATCTATCTAATCTATGTATGATTCTCTATTCCTTCTATTCTAAATTGTCGGGTACAGATGCTGAATCGCCGGCGGCTTTTTTAAAGAGACGGTGCATGAAAACACTATTATATTTTTAAATAAATCCTTTACACTAAATGACAAGTACAGTAAGCAACACTGTCACTGTACTTCATATATATGTGACTGACATGTTTCTATCTATCTAATCTATGTATGAAGCTCTATTCTGTCTGTTATAAATTGTCGGGTACCGCTGCTGAATTGCCGGCCGGCTTTTTTAAAGAGACAGTGCATGAAAACACAATTATTTTTTTAAATAAATCCTTTACACTAAATGACAAGTACAGTAAGCAACACTGTCACTGTACTTCATATATATGTGACTGACATGTTTCTATCTATCTAATCTATGTGTGAAGCTCTATTCTTTCTGTTGTAAATTGTCGGGTACCGGTGTATGCCGCTGATGAATTGCCGGCTTTTCGCGTAATACATTCTACATTATTCTTAGTTGTTTTACTTCATGTAGAATTAACCTACAAGGAAAGAAAGGGTTTATTTTCATTCCGATATTTGTGTCCCATTGACTTGCATTGGTTTCCGGTATCGGAATCGGCGATATCCGATACTTTTTGGGTATCGGTCCGATCCAATCCGATACGATATTTCCTGATATCGGAAGGTATCGCTCAACACTAGTCATGATTACGTAAGAATGACATCACTGGACACTTTAAAAGGAGGCTGGTTCTTGGTATCATTGTTTCTCTTCAGTTAACCATGGTTATCCCTAAAGAAACACGTGCAGCCATCATTGCACTGCACAAAAATGGCCTAACAGGGAAGAGTATCGCAGCTACAAAGATTGCACCTCAGTCAACAATCTATCGCATCATCAAGAACTTCAAGGAGAGAGCTTCCATTGTTGTCAAAAAGGCTCCAGGGCACCCAAGAAAGACCAGCAAGCGCCAGGACCGTATCTTAAAACTGTTTCAGCTGCGGGATCGGACTACCAGCAGTGCCGAGCTTGCTCAGGAATGGCAGCAGGCTGGTGTGAGTGCTTCTGCACGCACTGTGAGGCGGAGACTCTTTGAGCAAGGGCTGGTTTCAAGGAGGGCAGCAAAGAAGCCACTTCTCTCCAGAAAAAACATCAGGGACCGACTGATATTCTGCAAAAGGTACAGGGAGTGGACTGCTGAGGACTGGGGCAAAGTCATTTTCTCTGATGAATCCCCTTTTTGATTGTTTGGGACATCTGGAAAACAGCTTATTCGGAGAAGAAGAGGTGAGCGCTATCACCAGTCTTGTCTCATGCCAACTGTAAAGCATCTTGAAACCATTCATGTGTGGGGTTGCTTCTCAGCCAAGGGAATCGGCTCACTCACAGTCTTGCCTAAAAACACAGCCATGAATAAAGAATGGTACCAGAATGTCCTCCAAGAGCAACTTCTCCCAACCGTCCAAGAGCAGTTTGGCGCCCAACAATGCCTTTTCCAGCATGATGGAGCACCATGCCATAAAGCAAAGGTGATAACTAAATGGCTCATGGAACAAAACATAGAGATTTTGGGTCCATGGCCTGGAAACTCCCCAGATCTTAATCCCATTGAGAACTTGTGGTCAATCATCAAGAGACGGGTGGACAAACAAAAACCAACAAATTCTGGCAAAATGCAAGCATTGATTATGCAAGAAAGGACTGCTATCAGTCAGGATTTGGTCCAAAAGTTGATTGAGAGCATGCCAGGGAGAATTACAGAGGTCTTTAAGAAGAAGGGGCAACACTGCAAATATTGACTTGCTGCATTAACTCATTCTAACTGTCAATATAACCTATTGGTACTCATAATATGATTGCAATTATATTTCTGTATGTGATATAAACATCAGACAAACAGTAATAAAAACCAGAGGCCAGCAGATCATGTGAAAATATAATTTTGGTGTCATTCTCAAAACTTTTGGCCATGACTGTAGAGTCTTATGAGCACCAAGTGCCATCTCCTATCTCAGTAATGTAACAATCTGTCTTCACTGAATACAGATTTTACCAGAGAATTGGCATGCCAAGGTAAAGAGGCTTATTCGTCGTGCAATGCTCCTCTGGGAAATTTAATATGAAAATTTCCTCTTCAGAGAGAAAGAGGACTTGAACTCTATAGCACCATCTATTGGAAGCAGCAATCCTACAAGTCACTATCGACCCTTTAACGAATCTTGCAATATGACTTAGGATAACAGCCAAATGAGAATCTCAATTTGCAGACACGGTGTTTCGGGCTGTTGGCCCTCGTCAGTGCAAAGTATGAGAACTGATTTGGCTAGGTGAGAGGCTCTGGACTATGGTATAAGGATTAACGTTTCTCCTTGTGGAGAGTGACATACCGGCTCTGGCATGCTTTGGCTATTATCCTAAGTCAAATTGCAAGACTCGATAAAGGGTTGATTGTGACTTGTAGGATTGCTGCTTCCAATAGGTGGCGCTATAGAGTTCAAGTCCTCTTTCTCTCTGAAGAGGCAATTTGCATGCCAGAGAACTGAAGATTTTGAGAATGAAGAATAAGTTCAGGAGGAGAACGAAGCAGATTTTTCTGATAAGATATATTGCAAAGTGTTTTATTTTCACTTGTACTGTTGATTTATGTAATAAAAAAGTAAAACAATGGTTAAGCTATGTTCCCACATGTGTTGTTTTTTTTTCAGTCAGAAATCTGCAGCAAAACTGATCTCTGACAGGAAATTAGCTGCGTCAAATCTGCAGGTTTTGCTGCATTTTTTCAGCGTTTTTTTCACTGTCCTTCTGTCTCTATTTATGCATGTACATAAAGTTCTGTGAAAAAAAGAACCCCATTCTATTTTGCCATCAAAAATGCTGAAAAAATTTACCTGCGTTTTCTGGTGCTTTTTTTCAGCGTTTTTTTCACCACCCATTACTTTCTGTGGGTGAAAAACACTACAAAAATGCTGAAAAAACACTGAAAGAAGTGACATGCTCTATTTTCCAAGAACACAACCAAGGCACAAAATACGCACCAAAAAATATATACAAGATGTGGGTACAGAGAATTCTGGTTTCTCATAGACTTTGCTGGTACTGCAAAACACAGCTGAAAATTTGCATAAAAATCTGCAGCAAAATACACTGAAAAACAAAACGTGTGGGAACATAGCCTTACTCTTTAACCCCATTCTGACGTGGGGCATAATAATACGTACCTGCGCTCTGGGCCTTATTGACCAGGTACAGTACAGACCAAAAGTTTGGACACACCTCATTTAAAGATTTTTCTGTATTTTCATGACTTTGAAAATTGTACATTCACACTGAAGGCATCAAAACTATGAATTAACACATGTGGAATTATATACTTAACAAAAAAGTGTGAAACAACTGAAAATATGTCTTATATTTTAGGTTCTTCAAAGTAACCACCTTTTGCTTTGATGACTGCTTTGCACACTCTTGGCATTCTCTTGATGAGCTTCAACTCTGCGGTCCAGCTCACCCCAAACCATCTCGATTGGGTTCAGGTCTGCTGACTGTGGAGGCCAGGTCATCTGACGTAGCACCCCATCACTCTCCTTCTTGGTCAAATAGCCCTTACACAGCCTGGAGGTGTGTTTGGGGTCATTGTCCTGTTGAATAATAAATGATGGTCCAACTAAATGCAAACCGGATGGAATAGCATGCTGCTGCAAGATGCTGTGGTAGCCATGCTGGTTCAGTATGCCTTCAATTTTGAATAAATCCCCAACAGTGTCACCAGCAAAGCACCCCCACACCATCACACCTCCTCCTCCATGCTTCACAGTGGGAACCAGGCATGTAGAGTCCATCCGTTCACCTTTTCTGCGTCGCACAAAGATACGGTGGTTGGAACCAAAGATCTCACATTAGGACTCATCAGACCAAAGCACAGATTTCCACTGGTCTAATGTCCATTCATTGTGTTCTTTAGCACAAACAAGTCTCTTCTGCTTGTTGCCTGTCCTTAGCAGTGGTTTCCTAGCAGCTATTTTACCATGAAGGCCTGCTGCACAAAGACTCCTCTTAACAGTAGTTGAAGAGATGTGTCTGCTGCTAGAACTCTGTGTGGCATTGACCTGGTCTATAATCTGAGCTGCTGTTAACCTGCGATTTCTGAGGCTGTGACTCGGATAAACTTATCCTCAGAAGCAGAGGTGACTCTTGGTCTTCCTTTCCTGGGGCGGTCCTCATGTGAGCCAGTTTCTTTGTAGCGCTTTGTAACATCCCTGGCGGCATGCTGGCATGGCTTACCACCTCCCACCATGCAAGACCGCCATCTTACCTATCAATCTAGGCTGCACACTTTGCTCCAGTACCTGCTGTGTCTCTTGTCTGATTGCTTAGGGCGGCGGCGCGGCTACTGCCTGATTCTTATGGTTACTGTGTGCGCACTCCTAATGCCTCCCCAGCCTATTGCTGTGAGTCACTCGATGCTTAAACCCCCTCCACCCAGTAGAGGGTGCCTGAGCAACACTTTCATTCAGTGTGTTCTGTGCAACTGAGTTGCCAGGTCCTGTCCTGTATCTTGTCTGTTTCCGCCCCTGGGGGCTGTATACCCAGGTCTGTTATCTGTATCTGTGACTTCTAGTCTGTCTCTGCCACCCTGGGGGCTGAGTTCCCAGGCTCGTTCCTGTATCTTATTCTTGGTTCAGTTCCTGCCTGTTATTATGGAATCAGCCGAAATATGGAAAAGTAATTGCAAAAACTAGTCTTTGCAAAAAAAAGCGTCTTTTTGTGTGTGACAGCTGCCAAACATAAAAACCCGATATGAATTTGGTATCGCTGTAATCGCACCGACTCGTAGAATAACGTTGTCTGATCTCTTATATTGCATGAAGATAGGCATAAAAAATAAACTCTAGGGTTAGGGTTGTGCTAGGGATAGGGTCGTGCTAGGGTTAGTGTTGTGCTACGGTTAGGGTTGTATTAGTGTTAGGGTTGAGTTAGGGTTGTGCTAGGGTTAGGGTTGTGCTAGGGTTAGGGTTGTGTTAGTTTTGTATTAGGGTTGTGTTAGGGTTGGGGTTGTATTAGGGTTGGAGGTAGCGTTGTTTTGGGGTTGGGATTTTTTCAAAAGTAAAGGAAAATGATGACGATATGGCGACTAGTATTGAGCGCAAGTGCTCGCTACTTGAGTTTGCATCGGGTGCTCGGGTATGCACTGACTATTGCGGATGTTCGAGTAACATAGTAACATATATATTTTATTAACAATTAGTTAAGACAAGTGTCGTAATCAAAAGAGAGAAATTAGTAAAGAGCAAGTAGAAAGCAAGGTGAACAATGAGATATCCAAATAAGCCCAAAACAGACCTGCCTCAATATTAGATGCTCAGAGAATAGACACAACTCTTATGACTGAAAAAAAGGGTTTTTCCATCAAAGTAGAAAAACCGCTGCACCTAAAATTCTCAACCAATACAGTGAAAATTGTATGAATAATGAGCTTATAATTTATCTCAATGAAATATCAAAATTGGTGAGCTGTCATTAAGTAGAGCACCTAGTGGCGCACTGTGGTATATTGAGAAGAGAGCACAAGCATCAAAGACAAGCCCATCAATTAAAGTGCAGCGTGCATATTAATATAAAATATAGATTTGGACAAATGGACGAGCATCTCCATACATTCCCTCCTTTCCCCCGATCCCCCACTCCTACAGAATGAAAGGAGAGGAGAGTAACCTCTCAAGCATATTGAGATAAAGTGCCAGAAGGGGCATGTCACTCAAGATGGCAGTGGGGGGGATATCGTTCTTACCAGGGGTGGTGGTGGGCAGTCAGTGGGCTTAAAGGACAAACCACATGCGTCCCCGACGCGCGTTTCGCGGCAGCTGAGGCCGCTTTCTCAAGGGGCGGTAACAGTAATGGGAAGCAAACACCCTTTTTGAATCATTAGCGCCGGTCACGTGGCCAATCACGTGACCGGTCTCATGTGTGATGGAGGCGTGCACTGGTGCCCTAGCGACGCGAAGCTGGCGCATGCGCCCGCCACAACCCGCGCCAGACCACGCCCCCAAGCCGTCAGGACACCACCGCGCACGCGCGGGCACGCCGCTCAAAGAGCGGAGGTGCCCGACCGCGCGCGGACGCCACACAGACAGCCGGAGGCGCGCCCAACAGGAGAGAGGCCGGCGCATGCGCACCACGTCCCAGGGCAGCAGTGCACGCATAAAAGGTACATATACACAGAGGCTGAGGAGGACAGAGCAGGAATTAAACAGGGAATATCATATTATGACAGCATATCCATGACAATTTGTCCATCAGGCCCTTTTCTTTGTCTTTTTCCATATTTCTGTCTTCCCATCCTTAATTACTATGGAACATCTGCATCGCACAATCATTTTGAGTAAATAAAGATTGATCCAATAAGGTGCAAAGAAAGGAGTTATGTTATTGTCTGAAAAAAAGCTGAAAACTTTTATTTGAAGCCAATTGTTGAGACCCTGCCCTCATATATCAGGGACACGGCGGACGTCCTTACGCGGGTCGATGGCGTCCTTTTGGATAGTGGGATATTGCTTGTTACAGCAGATGTGGAAAGTCTGTACACCAGCATTGAGCATACCACTGGTCTGGAGTCGGTCCGCCTTTTCCTCGGGGCGTCCGACCTGGGCGGCCCTTTGTGTGGGTTTATCATCGAGCTCTTGCAATTTGTCCTGACCCATAATTATTTTTTGTTTAAAGATGCAGTATATCTGCAAAGGCGGGGCACAGCGATGGGGGCGGCCTGCGCGCCCTCGTACGCTAACCTTTTCCTAGGGGCATGGGAGAGATACATTTTCAGCGATGAGGGCGCGGGGGCCACGGACCAAATTTTATGCTGGCTCCGCTATATTGATGATATTTTGTTTTTCTGGCGAGGGACGGTGCAACAGCTCGATGAATTTATGGCTCAATTGAACCAGAATACATGGGGCATCAAACTGACATACAGATATCACACCACTAAAATTGACTTCCTGGATGTCGAGCTGGAGGTTGATGGTGGGAGGTGCCTCCAGACCGACATCTTTAGGAAGTCTACGTCAGTTAATGCCCTAATACACGCCGATACGGCACACCATCCTACCACTATAAGGGCCGTCCCCGTCGGGCAGTTCCTGAGGGCGAGGCGGATCTGCTCCTCTGACCTTAGATTTGAGCGTCAGGCCGTTGACCTGAGGCTCAGATTTAAACAACGAGGGTACAGCAACAGATGTATCAAGCATGGATATGATAGGGCCAGACGGACCCCACGTAACAACTTATTATATTCAAACGTTATTAAAGGATCGGAGACCGGACAAGTAAAAATTCGGTATATTTCTAATTACAACCATGAGTGGGAAAATATGAGGAGGATTATGACCAAGCATTGGGGCATTTTGGCAACCGACCCCTCCCTGGGACCAATTCTTGGGGATCGTCCCCTCATGACACCGAGACGGGCCAAAAATCTTGAAGACCTTTTAGTGTCGAGCCACTACGTTCCGACACAACCAAATCTTTTTGGCTCTCGTGGACCGACCCTTGGAACTTTTCCCTGCGGTCGTTGTCTTGCCTGCACCAATGTCATGCGCTGCAACACGTTCACGTCCTCAGATGGCAACAGACTCTTTAAAATAAGACACTACATTTCATGTGGCACTAGCAATGTCATCTATTATGCCATGTGCGATTGCCCTTTAATCTATATTGGACTTACATCTAGGGAACTGAGAATACGTGTGCGTGAGCATGTGCGCGACATTGGTGCGGCCAGGACGGCGACCAATGTTAATGAACTTAAAAGTATTCCTAGGCACTTTAGGACTGTCCACAATTGCGACCCCCGCTGTTTCAAAGTGCGGGGGATAGACGTGATACGGTTGGGTGCACGGGGCGGCAATGTCAAAAAGGTTTTGGCGCAGGTTGAAGCTAAGTGGATAGTGACACTTGGGACATTGTCGCCCCGTGGACTAAACGAGTCCCTCTCTTTTTCCTCCTTTTTGTGATTTTTTGCGATGTTGGGTTATTTTTGGTTAACTTTAATTCATACAATGACCCTCTCCTTGTTACCCTCACTGTGTTCGAGGGACATATATGCTTAGTCTGGGGTTATTTTTGTGTTGTTTTTTTGTTTTGGTTTTAATTTAATTCTTGCTTTTAACTGTATATATTTTTCAGCTTTTTTTCAGACAATAACATAACTCCTTTCTTTGCACCTTATTGGATCAATCTTTATTTACTCAAAATGATTGTGCGATGCAGATGTTCCATAGTAATTAAGGATGGGAAGACAGAAATATGGAAAAAGACAAAGAAAAGGGCCTGATGGACAAATTGTCATGGATATGCTGTCATAATATGATATTCCCTGTTTAATTCCTGCTCTGTCCTCCTCAGCCTCTGTGTATATGTACCTTTTATGCGTGCACTGCTGCCCTGGGACGTGGTGCGCATGCGCCGGCCTCTCTCCTGTTGGGCGCGCCTCCGGCTGTCTGTGTGGCGTCCGCGCGCGGTCGGGCACCTCCGCTCTTTGAGCGGCGTGCCCGCGCGTGCGCGGTGGTGTCCTGACGGCTTGGGGGCGTGGTCTGGCGCGGGTTGTGGCGGGCGCATGCGCCAGCTTCGCGTCGCTAGGGCACCAGTGCACGCCTCCATCACACATGAGACCGGTCACGTGATTGGCCACGTGACCGGCGCTAATGATTCAAAAAGGGTGTTTGCTTCCCATTACTGTTACCGCCCCTTGAGAAAGCGGCCTCAGCTGCCGCGAAACGCGCGTCGGGGACGCATGTGGTTTGTCCTTTAAGCCCACTGACTGCCCACCACCACCCCTGGTAAGAACGATATCCCCCCCACTGCCATCTTGAGTGACATGCCCCTTCTGGCACTTTATCTCAATATGCTTGAGAGGTTACTCTCCTCTCCTTTCATTCTGTAGGAGTGGGGGATCGGGGGAAAGGAGGGAATGTATGGAGATGCTCGTCCATTTGTCCAAATCTATATTTTATATTAATATGCACGCTGCACTTTAATTGATGGGCTTGTCTTTGATGCTTGTGCTCTCTTCTCAATATACCACAGTGCGCCACTAGGTGCTCTACTTAATGACAGCTCACCAATTTTGATATTTCATTGAGATAAATTATAAGCTCATTATTCATACAATTTTCACTGTATTGGTTGAGAATTTTAGGTGCAGCGGTTTTTCTACTTTGATGGAAAAACCCTTTTTTTCAGTCATAAGAGTTGTGTCTATTCTCTGAGCATCTAATATTGAGGCAGGTCTGTTTTGGGCTTATTTGGATATCTCATTGTTCACCTTGCTTTCTACTTGCTCTTTACTAATTTCTCTCTTTTGATTACGACACTTGTCTTAACTAATTGTTAATAAAATATGTGTTCTTTTTTAAACCATGATGACTCTGTTTTTCTCTTAGTAAAAAAATGTTGCCTTGGAGTCGGTATTTGAGAGTGTCGGGGGGGATTTTGTTCCCTTACCCACACTCAACTTGTAGTACTTGGGCTATCTTTCTAATAACATAGTAACATAGTAACATAGTTTTTAAGGTTGAAGGAAGACTAAGTCCATCTAGTTCAACCCATAGCCTAACTTGTTGATCCAGAGGAAGGCAAAAAAAACCATGTGGCAAACACTAAGCTCCACATTGGGGAAAAAAAATCCTTCCCGACTCCATACGACAATCAGACTAGTTCCCTGGATCAACGCCCTATCAAGGAATCTAGTATTTATAACCTGTAATATTATACTTTTCAAGAAAGGCATCTATGCCCTTCTTAAATTTTAATAGTGAATCACTCATTACAACATCATGCGGCAGAGAGTTCCATAGTCTCACTGCTCTTACAGTAAAGAATCCCCATCTGTGATTATGATTAAACCTTCTTTCCTCCAGACGTAGAAGATGCCCCCTTGTCCCCGCCTCAGGCCTCAGAGTAAAAAGATCAGTAGAAAGGTCTTTGTACTGTCCCCTCATATACTTGTACATAGTAATAAGATCAGCCCTAAGCCTTCTTTTTTCCACAGTAAATAACCCCAAGTGTAATAACCTGTCTTGGTATTGCAGACCCCCCAGTCCTCTAATAACCTTGGTCGCTCTTCTCTGCACCCGCTCTAGTTCAGCTATGTCTTTCTTATACATCGGAGACCAGAACTGTACACAGTATTCTAAGTGTGGTCGCACTAATGACTTGTATAGAGGTAAAATTATGTTCTCCTCATGAGCATCTATGCCTCTTTTAATGCATCCCATTATTTTATTTGACTTTGCAGCAGCAGCCTGACACTGGCCACTAAACGTGAGCTTGTCGTCCACCAATACACCCAGGTCTTTTTCAGTTACAGTTTTGCCCAGTGTTTTACAATTAAGCATATAATTATACATTTTATTTCCTCTGCCCAAGTGCATTACCTTACATTTATCCCAATTAAAGCTCATTTGCAATTTATCAGCCCAAGCTTCAAGTTTACATAGATCCTCCTGTAATATAAAATTGTCCTCCTCTGTATTGATTACCCTGCAGAGTTTAGTGTCATCTGCAATATTGAAATATTACTCTGTATGCCCCCTACAAGGTCATTAATAAATATGTTAAAAAGAAGGGGGCCCAATACTGACCCCTGTGGTACCCCACTGTTAACTGAGACCCAGTCTGAGTGTTTTCCATTAATAACCACCCTTTGTTTCCTATCACTGAGCCAATTCTTAACCCACATACATATATTTTCCCCTATCCCCATTGTTCTCATTTTATGTATCAACCTTTTGTGTGGAACCGTATCAAAAGCTTTTGAAAAGTCCATATACACAACATCCACTGCATTTCCTTGGTCCAGTCCAGAACTTACCTCCTCATAAAAACTGATCAGATTAGTTTGACAGGAACGGTCCCTCGTAAACCCATGTTGATATTGGGTCATGAGGTTATTCTTCTTCAGATACTCTAGTATAGCATCTCTTAGGAAACCCTCCAGGATTTTACCCACAGTAGAGGTTAAGCTTACCGGCCTATAATTTCCAAGTTCAGTTTTTGTCCCCTTTTTGAATATTGGCACCACATTTGCTATACGCCAGTCCTGTGGTACAGACCCTGTTATTATGGAATCTTTAAAGATTAAAAATAATGGTCTATATATGACGTTACTTAATTCCTGCAGTACTCGCGGGTGTATCCCATCCGGGCCCGGGGATTTGTCAACTTTAGTGATTTTTAGATGCCGCCGTACTTCCTGCTGGGTTAAGCAATTGACATTTACTGGAGAATTTTTGTTATCACTAATCATGTTTTCTGTCATGCGATTTTCTTCTGTAAATACGGTTGAAAAAAAATCATTTAGCATATTGGCTTTTTCCTCATCCTCATCCACCATTTCACCCAGACTATTTTTAAGGGGGCCAACACTATCATTTTTTAGTTTTTTACTATTTATGTAGTTAAAGAATATTTTGGGGTTATTTTTACTTTCTCTGGCAATGATTCTCTCTGCCTCAATCTTTGCTGCCTTGATTTGTTTTTTACATAATTTATTTAATTTTCTATATTTATTTAATGCCTCATCACTACCTACTTGCTTTAGTTCTCTAAATGCTTTCTTTTTGTCACTTATTGCGCCCCTTACAGCTCTATTTAGCCATAGTGGTTTCCTCCTATTTCTAGCATGTTTATTCCCAAGGGGTATATATTGTGCACAGGTCCTATTCAGGATGTTAATAAATGTCTCCCATTTGCTTTGTGTAGCTTTATGTCTCAGGATATTGTCCCAGTTTATTGCACTAAGATCATCTCTTAACCGTTGGAAATTTGCCTTCCTGAAGTTTAGTGTCCTTGTAACCCCTCTACTACACACCTTATTAAAGGTTACATGAAAATGTATTATTTTGTGATCACTATTATCCAAGTGACCCCCAACTCGTATATTTGATATGCGGTCTGGCCTATTGGTTAATATTAGGTCTAGCAGTGCCCCCCTTCTTGTTGGGTCCTGAACCAGTTGTGAAAGGTAATTGTCTCTCATAGTAGTTAAAAACCTATTTCCTTTGCTTGAACTACATGTTTCTGTCCCCCAATGTATTTCAGGGTAGTTGAAGTCTCCCATAATAATGACTTCTCCTTGAGTCGCTGCTTCATCTATTTGCTTTACGAGGATATTCTCTGCTGCTTCCATTATTTTTGGAGACTTATAACAAACCCCTATCAGTAATTTATTATTTTTTCCCCCTCCCCTTATCTCCACCCATAGGGACTGTACATTTTCATTAGATTCACATATATCCTCCCGCAAGACAGGTTTTAAGGATGATTTTACATATAAACACCCCCCCCCCCCCCTCGCTTGTTTGTACGGTCATTTCTGAACAGACTATAGCCCTGTAAATTAACTGCCCTGTCATGGCTCTCGTCCAGCCACGTCTCAGATATCCCTACCATGTCATAATTATTTTCCAACATAATTAATTCTAATTCCTCCATTTTGTTGGTGAGGCTTCTGACATTAGTGTACATGCATTTTATGTATCTCTCTGTACCTCTATTCCTTCTTACTTTATTGACTGTTCTAACCCCACCCCCAATTTCTTTATTTGTGCCCAGGTCACTATCTGCACTATCTTCCCCACCTATAAAATGAATACCCTCCCCCCCAATCCCTAGTTTAAACACTCCTCCAACCTTCTAGCCATTTTCTCCCCCAGCACAGCTGCACCCTCCCCATTAAGGTGCAGCCGGTCCCTAGCGTAGAGTCTGTAGCCAACTGAGAAGTCGGCCCAGTTCTCCTGGAACCCAAATCCCTCCTTCCTACACCAGTTCCTGAGCCACTTATTTATCTTCCTAATCTCCTGTTGCCTCTCTGGCGTGGCATGTGGTACCGGTAGTATTTCAGAGAATACCACCTTGGAGGTCCTTGCTTTCTGCTTGCAGCCTAATTCCCTGAAATCATCTTTAAGGACCTTCCACCTACCTTTAACTTTGTAATTTGTGCCAATGTGCACCATGACTGCTGGGTCCTCACCAGCCCCTCCCAGTAATCTGTCAACCCGATCAGCGATGTGCCGGACTCGAGCGCCAGGTAGGCAGCACACTGTTCGACGATCCCTCTCTTTGTGACAGATTGCCCTATCTGTTCCCCTAATAATTGAGTCCCCCACTACCAGCACCTGCCTGGCCTGCCCTACTCTCCTATTTCCCTCTTTACTGGAGCTGACACTCCTCCGGCTTTCAGGGGACATGCCTTGCTGCAGTAGTGCTACCCCTGTACCGTCACTCCCCTCATCTGCCAACTTTGCAAACTTATTGGAGTGTGCAAGATCAGGACTAGCCTCCCTGGCACTCTTCCCTCTACCACCCCTTCTAACTGTCACCAAACTAGCGACCTCACTGTCCTGTAGCTCCCGACTACCACCCTCCCCCACATCTACCCCAGTGAGCTGCTGCTCAGTGAGCAGCAGACTCCTTTCCATGTTGTCAATGGATCTCAGTGTTGCCAGCTGCTCATTTAGATCCAGTATCTGGGCTTCCAAACGCACAACGTGCACACATCTCGCGCAGCAGTAAGCAACCTCGACCGGCTGTTCAAGGAATACATACATGTGGCAAGATGTACACTGGATAGCATTGTCAATAATGGAGCTCATTTCCTAATGGGGATTGCAATATACAGAATGTTAAGTAAAAAGTAAAGTAAAGAATTAATGAAATACAGTCAGCAATTCAGTCCAAAGTCCTCCCTTCCAAACTCCCTGAATCCAAAGTCACTGAAAAACAAGTCACACACTTACTTTCGTTCGCACTTACGCTCCGGACACACGCAGCTCGTTCACACTCGCAAACTAAGAGATTTAAAGAGTTGTTTGTTTTTTTTTCCCTTTTCCAGCAATGCACCCTTCACCTCAATGCACTTCCAAAGTGTGACATGCTCGAGTCTCTGCCCCATATGTTTTGTGGCTACAGCTAAAAACAAACAAACGGGGATTGCCTGCCATGCATGAGCGATCCCCGCATGTTTTTTTTTTTGGTTGTCTAACAACTATGAAACATGCGGGCGGGGACTCAAGTATGTCATTCGAGCACCCACGATACATGGTGCATACCTGAGTACCCGATGCAAACTCAAGTAGCGAGCACTTGCGCTCAAGACTAATGACAACTTATTCAATATGATGACCTAATGTTATCAAATTCTGTGTCGTACCTCTGGGGTCAAAATGTTCACTATACCCCTTGATAAAATCCTTGAGGGGTGTAGTTTCCAAAATGGGGTCACTTGTGGGGGGTTTCCACTGTTTAGCCGCATCAGGGGCTCTCCAAATGCGACATGGCATCCGCTTTTGATTCCAGACAATTTTGCGTTCAAAAAGTCACACAGTGCTCCTTCCCTTCTGAACTCTGCCGTGCGCCCCAACAGTGTATTTTCCCCACATATCAGTATCGGTGTACTCAGGAGAAATTCCACAACAATTTTTGGGGTCCATTTTCTCCTCTTCTCCTTGTGAAAATAAAAAATTGGGGCTAAAATTTCATTTTTGAGGAAAAAGTTTGATTTTTTTATTTTCATGGCTCTACGTTATAAACTTCTGTGAAGCACCTGGGGGTTCAGGATGCTCAACACACATCTAGAGAAGTTCCTTGAGGGGTCTAGTTTCCAAAATGGTGTCACTTGTGGGGGTTTCTACTTTTTAGGCACATCAGGGGCTCCCCAAATGTGACATGGCGTCCGCTAATTATTCAAGCAAATTTTACATTCAAAAAGTCAAATGGCGCTCCTTCGCTTCCGAACCCTGCCATGCGCCCAAACAGTGGTTTTCCCTCACATATGGGGTATCAGCGTGTTCAGGAGAAATTGCACAACAAATTTTGGGATCCGTTTTTTCTTGTTACCCTTGTGAAAATAAAAAAATTGGGGTCTAAACTAATAATTTTGTGAAAAAAAGTTAAAAGTTCATTGTTTTCTTCCACATTCCAAAAATTGTGAAACACCTGAAGGGTTAACAAAGTTCTTGAATGTGGTTTTGAGCACCTTGAGGGGTGTAGTTTTTAGAATGGTGTCCCTTTGGGTATTTTTTGTCATAAAGACCCCTCAAAGTGACTTCAAATGTGATGTGGTCCCTAAAAAAATGATTTTGTAATTTTTGTTGGAACAATGAGAAATCGCTGGTCAACTTTTAACCCTTATAGCTCCCTAACAAAAAAAAATTTTGGTTCCAAAATTGTTTTGATGTAAAGTAGCCATGTGGGAAATGTTATTTATTAACTCTTTTGTGTGACATATCGCTCTGATTTAAGGGCATGAAAATTCAAAGTTTGAAAATTGCAAAATTTTCAACATTTTCACCAAATTTCTGATTTTTTCACAAATAAACGCAAGTGATATCGAAGAAATTTTACCACAATCATGAAGTACAAAATGTCACAAAAAAACAATCTCAGAATCAGGGGGATCTGTTGAAGAGTTCCAGAGTAATTACCTCATAAAGTGACAGTGGTCAGAATTGTAAAAATTGGCCCAGTCATTAACGTGCAAACCACCCTCGGGGGTAAAGGGGTTAAGTGGCGCGCGTCTGGTCATGAATTCAGCGGTCTTCTTCCTGCCATCCCATTAAGACCTGCTGTGCTATCACACTACACTGAGCGGTAATGATATCGCCAGTCTTGATTCTTTTGAACTATTGATGTCCGGGGAAGAGTCAGGGCTCTGATAAGAATAATCAGGGCTGATGTGTTCACAGACACATACATGAGGCTGGAGCTAGTATGGAGCAGTAACGTTGTGTGTACCTGCCACACCGCGGATCACAGGTATGTGGAGGCGGCCGCATGACTCAGGGCACACAGGACGCTGATTTGAATGTCCATGCGCCGGTTCAGCTGACTTTACATTGGGGCTGTGACAACCAGGACAGTCATGTCAATGAGGACGTCGTCCATGCTGATTGGCCAGGATCGGGCCGTGGGTGTGGCCCGGCCGAGCACAGCTGGACTGAGAGACACCGCTCTGGGCTGAGCATCTGGAAAGGGGCGGCTCGGAGTGCGGGGCTCATTGGCCGAGGCTGGGGGCGCCCGCTGCCTGCAATAAAGTGAATGGCACAAGTGAATGGGAGCTAGTCGTCCGGAATCTGCTCTGCATGTGAGATACAAGCTCAGCCAGGACCAGGCACCCGGGAAGCAGGGGAGGACTTAACTAGCCCCAAACTAGCCCCAGCTAGTAGCTCAGGACTCTGCAGGAATTACACCGGAGACCCTCAGCACACCCAGTAAGTAACTGGCCCTTATTATACCTAGTGCTATGGGGGAGACACAAGAGCTGACTGGGAAGAGCAGAGGCACACGTGTTTCTGTAGCATCTCATACCCATGAGCCCCTATGTGTGTATATATATATATATATATATATATATATATATATATATATATATGTGTATGTGTGTGTGCGTGTGTGTATATATATATATACACTATGTAGAATAGAGGCACACGTGTTTCTGTAGCCTCTCATACCCATGAGCCCCTATGTGTGTATATATATATATATATATATATATATATATATATATATATATATATGTGTGTATGTGTGTGTGTGTGTGCGTGTGTGTATATATATATATATACACTATGTAGAATAGAGGCACACGTGTTTCTGTAGCCTCTCATACCCATGAGCCCCTATGTGTATTTATATATATGTGTATGTGTGCACAAATGTGTATGTGTGTGTATATATATATGTGTGTATGTGTGTACAAATGTGTATGTGTGTGTGTGAGTGTGTATATATATATGTGTGTACAAATGTGTATGTGTGTGTATATATATGTGTGTGTATGTGTGTACAAATGTGTATGTGTGTGTGTGAGTGTGTATATATATATATATATATATATATATATATATATATATATATATATATACACTATGTAGAATAGAGGCACACGTGTTTCTGTAGCCTCTCATACCCATGAGCCCCTATGTGTATGTATATATATATATATGTATGTGTGTACAAATGACTATGTGTGTGTATATATATATATATATACACTATGTAGAACAGAGGCACACGTGTTTCTGTAGCATCTCATACCCATGAGCCCCTGTGTATGTATGTATTTGTATGTGCTTGTGTGGGTGTGTGTATATATATATATATATATATATATATATATATATATATATACACATATTCATATACACACATTATAGAACATATGCACATGTGTTTCAATAGCACCCCTAGATATATATAAATAAACACAGATAGTTTATATATATATATATGTATATATATATATATATATATATATATATATATATAAAACAGTTGGTTAATACATATACTATATGCATATATATGTATGTGTATAATATATATATATATAATTTTCATAGATTCCCAGCATCATTTGTGTATATATATAATAAACTTTTATATACATATGTATATATATATTATATCTCTACCTATCTGACTATCTAGTATATCTCTCTATTTTTGTTATAGTTGGTAAATCAGCTGAAATATGAGAATTACTTTTCATCTATTACATATCAGAATTTTTTGTTGTTTTTTTAACTACTAGACACGATCATATCATTGTATTATTGATATTATTATTACTAATCTTGTTATTATTTTTTACTATTTCAAAAATGAACAGCACAAAAAAAAATAAAGAGAAAAGTTTAATCAAATGAAACAATAAAGGAGTAGTTATCCCCGCATTTCAGATGAAGCCCTGGCTGATGGCTGTGGGGGCTTGTAGTGGGGGCTCCTATGGGCTGTGACTTCTGCAGGGTGGCTTTTTAGCACCGGGCTCCGGTGCTGGTGGCTGCAGACAGCTGGGAGGATGATATTTAGATAAAGATCTGGCTCTTGTTTATACTGAAGTGAACAATTCTTGGGCTGCACAGAAAACTGTTTATGTGGGAACTGCTCATGAAGAAGACAGAAATATTCTAGTTTTCTTGGTAAGAAATGTAGAATATAAGAAACAACGCAAAGTACACAAATAGTGTGTACAGGAGTGTGTACCCGGAGCCAATGCGGTACTTCTAGGGTACAGAGAGTTCTGTTAGGGGATATAATGAATTGTGAGTGACCCAAATATAAAGAATTGAATGCTGTCAGTAATACATTTATATTTTGTCAGAAAGGAGAAGTTCTGGGAACATTTTCTTGTCAGGACTCCTTTTGTGTGATATAAATAGGTTTGCTGAGATAATGTGATCCACATATATGCGGGTTTCCTCTGCTATATGTCTGCTCTCCTGTACATTTTCTGGTTATTAGAGATGTGTTTACAATACTTGGTATAACAGCTGCAGTATTGAAAGATATCCCGGCAGCTGCTGCGGCTGACATGCCAGGAGGGCTGAGAGCGGCGAGCGCAGCGCCGGCCAGGAGCCTCCTCCTATGGAGGGATCTGCGGCTTACATGGACGGTATATACACAGGAGATGGACACTATATACACAGTGTCCACTATACATGAATATACCTGTATATGTGTACATGAAAGAACAAAGCAAAGAACAAAGCAAATTTATCATTCCAAATCTTGAAGTGTGAGAGCATGTGTGATGGAAAAAGCACTTATCACACTGATTCTTCTATCATTTCCATCTACACACAGAAACTAAATGTCCCAATGATAGAGAGTAGCTTAGCTAATACATCACAAACACATCTGTGTACTATGCAATCTCTACAAGCAAAAGATGATAGATTAGATAAAAAAAAAATAAGAATAAAAGCAGGACGTTTCCATGCAAAGATGGGTGGAAAGCCACATGGGTGTCACCTTTATTTATCTTTTTTAGATAGATATAGACTAATTATTTCTCTCTCTATCTATCTAGCTATCTCTCTATCTGTCCATTTATGTATCTGTTTATCTGTGGTCACTCAAATGGTTATGTTTATGTACTTGCTCTTTATCTTATGTAGTGAAATCATTTTCTTAGGTATCTTGGTCTAATACATCTTTAAAATAATAATGACTATAATAATGATAGTGATGATAGTAATAATAATTATCATGTTTATATAAATATATAGGAATGATAGAATAATTTATACAAAGATATTAGATATAATACACAGATTAGATTTATAAAATTGATAAAAGATAGATAGTATAAGATAGAAAATATATGGATATATATATATATATATATATATATATATATATATATATATATATATATGAATTAGAAAGATGATGGATAAGTAAGTAGAAAGATAAATTGATAAAGATAGATTAGATAAACAGTAGAGGGATAGATACAAGATAGATAGATAGATAGATAGCAGATGATAATTATATATTCAGTACTGCCCTGTACCTCAAGAGATAGATTATTGATAAATAAGAAATCAAATAAAATATGCCCATATACCGCATGTACATCTATTTACTGCATAAATACACTAAAATATGAAGTTCTTGAACAAGTGGGAGAGAGTGAGGGCTTTCCTATCTCCCGGGCATGCTGTGTTCTGCTGTCTTCTACTTTTCTTCTGAGATGTAGAGCTTTGGTTGTGCTGCAGCTGTGAGACTGAGCTCCCTTGGGATGTGAGGCAGAGCAGTGCTGGTTTGGGGTTAGTATTGTATGTACATGGCTGTGGGATTGGGCACACCTGTCACCCAGAAGCCCCTCGGACGATTTATGAATGCTACAGGAAGGAAATGATGGTAAAATCTACTCTGAGATTTTCATGATTTAACAGGAACCAGACTGTAGCCTGGGATTACCACCCATGGACAGCAGGCAGTATATTGTACGGTCCTGTATTTATAGGCCCGTGCTCTTAGCCATCAATCATTAGGCCCATCCATAATATAGTGTCACACCATCATGTACACTTATTTCCAGTATTAACCCCTGAGCTCCCTGCGTCTACCAGCTGTGTGGTCCGGAGGGGAACGTGTTAATCTTTGTACAGTATCCTTTGCAGTAACTATAAATCTCAGTGGTCTCCGGTTTTTAGTATCACTTAGAACATATTATGGAAATTGTGGTGTGTGTTTTATATATATATATATATATATATATATATATATATATATATATGTATGTATGTGTGTGTGTGTGTGTCTGCATGTATATATATATATATATATATATAAAGTGTACATATACATGTGTATATATTATATATGTGTGTGTGTTATATACATGTGCATGTGTACATATATATGTATGTATATATATATATATATAGATAGATAGATACACACACGCACATATATATATATATATATATATACACGCACATGTATACAGACACACACATGTATATATAGACACACACATACATGTAGCTTGGAGTCGGTATTACAGTGTCTTAGGTGAACTTCATTGCAGTTCTCTGCACTTCTGATTGCCGATTGCCTGTGACTTGATCTTACCTATCAGGGTAATGTATTCTTGCTCTCGATCTGATTATGAAATTGTAATTTGGATGGCAGATTTGTTGCTGGTTGTTTTTTGTAGATCTATCGATCTAGTTCGATTACCGCAAGTAATGTAATATTTTTGATGTAGATCCAAAGTAATCCGGAGTCTTACTTAATGATAGAAGGCTGGCATTGCTTCTTCCTCATTACACGGGACACCCTGCATGAGCCCTTCACAATCCCACTCAAACATTCCTTCTAACACCCATAGAGTACAATATGATCATTTAGTGTCCACGCCTGCAGAGCTGTGATCCGGCAGCAGACATCTGATAGTACAGAGGTCAGCCAGTTCTAGATACATTAGTAATGGACAAGTCATACAATCTGAGTGAGTGCAGCCCTCAGCATCCGCCACAATAGAAGATTTTCTGCTGGAACAAAGGCTGCGATGTGCTGCGAGTTCAGCTCTGGTCACCGGGAGAAGTGACAGCTGCAGGTGCCGCTCACCCGGACCCCGGGGGCTCATGGAAAAAACGCGCAAGCATTAGCCACACTCTGAGCTATTACTGCCCAGGACCTGGCTTCTTCATCTTTGCTTCCCTTTGGTCCTAGGTCTTCAGTCACAGGACACATGATTTATACTGCATTATATTATTAAAATGTTACCTAAAATTAAAATATTAGAGAAAATGCATAAGAGACTAATAAATGTAAAAGGAGCAAACAATATTATATATATATATATATATATATATATATATACACATACACTTTTTTTTTTTTATAGAGGATGGATATCAAATTATATGTTAGTAATAACAATAACTCTAGAAATAATAATTGTAAGCACGCAATGAAAGCATCTAACGCTAATGGCGGGGATACGGAACATAAATAACCAGTGATGATGATAACAATAATAATAATAATAATGGTGATGATGACGATGATGATGATCGGTGACATGTTTGAGCACAATCCTAAACAACAAATACACAGTATAGAAAGACCAGACTTGAAAGATATTTTATGAAAGGTCTTTTCCCTGCGTTCTTTATAAATAGAAACCTTGTCACAATTAAATATTTCAGAGATGAGTATTAAATTGACAGTGGTAAATTTACATTAATGACACAGGGGTGATCAGGGGGTGAGAACTCAGAGAGGATTTCATAGCTGATCCCAAAAGATGTTAATAGGATCTTGTTGCAGGAGGTGGCACTGAGGTTACGAATTTGGAAATAGATACAGCTGTGTATCATACAGCATAGAAGGGTATGCACTCTTCAGTATTTATGGGCATTATATACTATCACAGGTTCACACTTGTGGCTGGCATAACGCTGCCTTAGATGTGTAATAACAGGGTTATAATTCTGTGTGTGGTGCTTCATTGTTTTGGAATATTTTATGGCAATCTTATTTTTGTGTGGATGATATAATGCTGCAAAGGAATCTACTGAAACGGTTTAGATATATTTAAATATTATTATGTTAGGTTTTGATATAACATTAAACATATTTGTATATGTATGAGTATATATATATATATATATATATATATATATATATATATATATATATATATATATATATATATATATATATATATAATACTGTGCTAGACACCATTATGAAGAGTTTATAATTTTGTGTATAGAATACCACAGCACTGAGTACTGTTCTAACAACCTAACATTATGTGTATATAGTTGTCAGATTAGTTAGCATCATATAGTACAGCACTGGTATAACAGCAGGGTGTGGGGTGTAATCAATACTATTATGTCAGATTTATATTTCTATGTACCTTGTGGCGCTGTACTGTGTATTATTATGGAAGTCTGCATGCAGAATTATTAATACAGCTTTGACTTATGTACATGGTTTTCAATATCATAGAGGTCCTTATTTATGTGTATGGTATTACACTGCACTGACTATTAATTGATAATGATTATTATTAGCAAAAACAATGTTCTACGATGTTAGTATATCTGAGTAATATGAAATTGTTTGATGTAGAAACAAATAAACGCACAAATGGATTCTATTTAACACATATAAATTGATATATATATATTATATATACACATATATATATATTTATATGTAAAATAATACGTAAAAATACTTTGCGTATTATTAGCGTAACAGTGCACTGAACACTATTATATCACAATCACATTTATAGTTGTGTGAGTGAAGTAATAGCGCACTTGTTATTATATATGGTTTATTTTTATATGTAGAAGTATTATTTCTATGTAAATTAATATATAATTTTAATATTTGTGAGTATAAAGTGATAATGCACTGGATACTATTATATCTGATTTATATTTGTACATTTACAGAAGTGATATTATTCTGTAAATATCACATTAGGGTTATATCTGCCTGTATGAGGTAATAAAAACATTGTGTGCTATTATGCCAGGTTTATATTTGTGTGTATAGTATTCGATTACATTGCAATGTATAGTATTACAGTTTATATATGTGTGTATGATGTGAGAATGCACTGGATACTATTATATCAAGTTTATATTTGTGTGTGTAAAGTAATAATTTACTTTATACTATTATATCAGGTTTATATTTGTGTGTATAAAGTAGTAGTGCACTGGTTAACATATCTTATCTGGCTTATATTTGTGTATATAAAGTATTATTACTATGTAAACTGTCATATTAGGGTTATAGCTGTGTGTATGATGTCAAATTACACTGTATACTTATTCCTCAGTTTTATATTTGTGTGTATAGTATAATATTACATAGTAATGTATAATATTACCTTAGGTTTATGTATGTGTGCTTAATGTGATATAACAGTATCCAGTGCATTATCATGTTTATATTTGTGTCTATGAAGTGATAATATGCTGGATACTATAATATCAGGTTTATATTTGTGTGTATACTGTAAAATGCACTGGATATTATTATATCAAGCTTATATTTGTATGTCTAAAGTAATAGTGTACTGGATACTGTTATTTTAGGTTTATACTTGTGTGTATAAAGTATTGAACTGCGTTACTAATCTAATAGGTTTATTTGTATATGTTAATATTGCACTGGATATTACATCAAATTTATATATGCTTGTCTGAAGTAATAACACACTGGATATTATTAAATCAGATATTTATCTTTGTGTACATGAAGCAATAGTACCCTGGATATTATTATAAGAGGTTGAACTTTCTTTATATAGTCTAATATTGCAATACATCCCATACTTTTGTGCATAGCGGATCATTGAAATGAACACACATCGCATTACATTGTTTATTCTAAATATAATTTATGACTAATATAATACTGCACTGGATACATTATACCAGATTCATTGATTTAACATTGATTTATACAAGTTATATATCGCTTGTATATAATAAGACTATTTTCATGGCTGCATGACTCTCCAGAATGCTTTACAGAATACAAGGAAAGTTAACTTATTTCTGGGATTATTAATATATGCTTTCTAAAATAATAGAAAATATTATATGTCTTGTGTTTTATTTTCTGCAGTGTTTATTCAGATGTGGAATCTGCATCAGTATCATCTAATATTACTCCCAGTCTTATACATCAGTTTTTCCCTGTACTGTAAATGGAGATCTGTATTAGTTAGAATATTGTGTAACATGTATGCAATAACTTGTCAGCACCAGGCAATCTACTACATTAGATGATATAAGTTTCTTAGAAATGGAGAGCTCAGTAGTCACAGGATTGCTTATTGGATGACCCATCTGCTCAAGAACATGTGTAATGATTGATCCACTGAGAAATTGAGACTAGGGTACATATGCATTCTCTATTACCAATGTTTCACAGTATAAAGCTTTCACTAATCTCTGCTGATATGGTTTAGTTACATTACAGCTCTGTATATTATGTGCACAAACAGGGTTTATTTTGAGATATTCAAAAACTATGAGTTTTAACCGCTTCAGGATATGCTCCTTCTTTGGCTATGTACACACGGAGTCTTTTTGCTGAGTTTCCAGAACAGAAACTAAAAGTTTTTTTTAGAAGTTTTGAGATTTGGAGTTTCCAGCTCAGTTTCTGGTCCAAAAATTCCACATAAACTCAGTGTACACACAGTCTTTAGAGAGGATTTGGAGGAGTTTTTGTTTCCTGAAGCGGTTTTGAAGATTTTTTGAAGTGTTTAGAAGATTTTTTTTTCCTGAAATGCACTTTTTGCTGCCTTTTGTTTTAACAGTACCTACTTCGCCACAATTTCTAAAAGGAGCCACTTGTAAGAATTATATGAACTCTCTTTTTGCATATGACATGAGGCATTTTTTAAAAACTGAAGAGGAAAATGAAAAGTTCAAAAGACTTAACATATGAACAGCTAATTGGTTTTCACAATACAAATGAATAACAAATGTCTTTAAGGCATTTTTGAAGCAATTTTTCTCGGCGGTTTTTGAAGCTGACCAAAAAAGTCAATGTGTACATACCTTTAGAGTATGGAGCAGCAACTGAAAAAAAACTAAAAATTTTTGAGGAATTCTGCATTTTTGATGAGGATTTAAAGAGTATCTGCTAAGTTTCTGTTCCAAAAACTCTAAAAAATCCTCAGAGTTCACATACCTAAGGGTATTTTCACACATGGCATATTTGCAGCTTCCCCCCCCCCCCTCCCAAAACCAGAGTGGTAACAGGAAAAATACTGCATACAAACTCACATTTTTACGCAACATTTTCACTTTCATTCTTTATCTATTCATTTGAATGGGTGGTAACGCTGCAGAAACTCAGAAAAAAAATGACATGCTGGGTCGTGGCAAAAATGCAGCAGAGCTCAAAATATGGACAGAATAAAAAAAAAACATCATTGATTATGTTGGTAATGTACAATGCTGCATATTTCATGCACCAAATACGCTGCATAAAAAATACAACAAATATGCAGCAAAAATGGCAAGTGTGAACATACCCTAAGCATTATATGAGAAAAACATGGCTGCATCCTAATAGAAACAGTGCCGCACTTGCAAATAAGTTGTGTTTGGTATTACAGCTATGTCACATTCAAATGATGATTTTTCTCATTTCATACAGTCTCTTTATGAGTCTTCCTCTTCTGTTTACATGTGACAACTTACCTTTAAGATATTTTACATGCTTAGCGGGTTGATATTATAATTTTGAATGTACAAGACATTTTCTGACTGATAGAAAACACTGTAATTTATCTTGAAAGATCATTTAGTCATTAACGAAGAGTGATTTTAATTAAGACTATTCAGTAATATCTACACCTAATGAAAAATAGCCTTTAGAAGAATAAATATCGAGGCTGACAGTTTAAAATACACAGTGAATTTATACAGATGCAATGAATAAAGACACCTACATGGGTTTTAGCAAATTCTTCCCTATTAAATGTTTATTTTGGATCATCATTTTTTAGGATTCCTCCTTGTGTTCTTTTTGATTTTGTTTTACTCTTCCTGGAAATGTGTGAATAAAAATTGACTGGTGAGCGTTACCATTAATCTTGTCAACAGTGCATGCGACTACACGTTCAAACACTGTCCGATTAAGAAAGGTAATGGTAACATCCAGTTGCCAATTTATTAAAATATTTCCAGGGGGAATAATGGAGGAACAATACAATGCCTAGTTATAAGAAAAGGTGTTCTAGAATTGTTATTTTATTGAAAACGTTAGTATATTTTCTAAGACAAAACATGTCACAATGCCCTATAACACTGCCAACTACAATGCCCCATAACATTGCTGACAACAATGCCCCATAATATTGCCAACTACAATGCCCCATAACATTGCCAACCACAATGCCCCATAACATTGCTGACAACAATGCCCCATAATATTGCCAACTACAATGCCCCATAACATTGCCGACCACAATGCCCCATAACATTACCAACCACAATGCCCCATAACATTGCCGACAACAATGTCCCATAACATTGCCAACCACAATGTCCCATAACATTGCCAACCACAATGCCCCATAACATTGTTGACCACAGTACTTCAGAAGCATTGGAAGTCTTAGTGTCCCATAATGACACTGCGAGTCAGTCAGTGCTCTAATTTATGAAGCTTATTATAAAGTATATTTCACCAATGACAAAGTATATGAATCCATTTTATCATTATTGAAATAAATAATTTGTCATCATCCTGTTGTTTTTTTAAAAGAAAAGCTTATAACATCGACACAAAATAAGCGGCTGCATTTGGGCATTTGACTAGTGCGTTTTGTTGCCTTCTGCACCTTTTAGATATTAATTGATTTTACTGATATTTATGAATTTTCACAAAAGAAAATATTTAAAAAACTAATGCATTGACCCAAAGGGTAAGCAGAGAGGATGAAGAAGGCTGCAGTGAAGGGTGCTATGGGAAGGATATACTGTACTATTGATGGGTTATAGCAAAGAAACAAAAAGCCCCAGAACTCTGCCTAGTGATATGTTCACACAAATTTTTTTCCATGGATTTTTAAATGGATCACTTCAAAATCAATATCAAAAACCTCTTTAAATGCTTTTTGATGTGGATTTCGAAGTCAATCTGCTTCACAATCCAAGTTAAAAAAAACTTTATATGAACATATTTTAAGGCTAAGTTCCCATGAGTATTTGGTGTGTTTTTGATGCTACATTTCTGCACCAATTGGCTAAATTAGTACATGGAGTACACAAACTATTATACGATAATTTGTTCTTTGAGAGTCAAATAGCGCTTCATCCCTCCCACTGGCGGACACCAGCAGAAGAAGGCCCCTGTGCAGGAGCAGTATACGGGTCCTTTACAGTCCAGTAGCTCATCATAATGCATAATTTTACATATTTTGGAGGTGGAAATGGGCCCCCTTACGTTATGCGACTGCACAAGTTGCACAAATGGTATGTCCAACCCTGATCCCTCCCTACTTCTTAGTCATCCTTGTGTAGCTAAGCAGTACCGTATAGCCATATATGCAGTATTGCCACATTCAACAGAAATTGTGTGACAAATTTTGGTGCCATTTTTACCCATTTCCCCTTTTGAAAATGTAAAATCGGGGCTAAAACAAAATTTTTGTGATAAAAATGTAATTATTTTTTCTTCACTTCCCAATGATAAAAAATTCTGTGACACACCTGTCTTTTCAATATAATCACTGCACCTTCAATTCATTGAGAGATGTGGTTGGTAAAATGGGGTCACTTATTACGGGGGGTTCTGCTGTTCTGGCACCTCAGGGGCTCTACCAATGTGACATGGCACCCTCGAACCATTCCAACAAAATCTGAACTCCAATATGGCGCTCCTTCCCTTCTGAGCTTAGCACTGTGCCTCAAAAGTAGTTTTTGACCATATAAGGGGTATTAGCGTACTCATGAGAAATTCCGTAACAAAATGAATGGTCGCTTTTCTCTTATCACTTCTTTTGAAAATGTAAAACTTGTGGCTAAAGCAACATTTTAGTGGAAAAAAATGGTAATTTTCCAATGACTCAGCCCAATGTTAAACAATTTTGTGAAACGCCTAAGGGTTAAAAATGCTCATTACACCACTGGGTGAATTCCTCAAGAAATGTAGTTTCCAAAATGGAATTTCCTGTGGAGGTTTGTGCTATTTTGGCATGTCAAGTGCTCTTCAAATATGACATGGCCTCCGCAATCTATTCCAGCCAAAATTGTGATCCAGAAATCAATTGGCGCTCCTTCCCTTCCAAGCCCTGCCGTGTACCCAGACAGTAGTTTTCCACCACATACGGGGTATCAAAGTACTCAGGAGAAATCACACAACAGATTTTGGGGTCAATTTTCTGCGGTTACCCTTGTAAAAAGGAAAAATTTGGGGCCAAAGCAACATTTTTGCAGGAAAAATGTAATTTTTCATTTTCACGTCTCAACGATATAAAATTCTGTGAAGCCCCGCTAGATAAGTTCCTTGAGGGGTGTAGTTTCCAAAATGGGGTTGTTAGTGGGGGTTACCACTATTTAGGTACATCAGGGGCTTTGCAAATGCAACATGGTGTCCACTATCTATTCAATCTAGTCAATTGGTGCTCCTTCTCTTCTGAGCCCTGCCATGTGCCCAAACAGCAGTTTTCCACCATATATGAGGTATCGGTGTATTCAGGAGAAATTGCACAACAAATTGTATGGTCCATTATCTCTGGTTACCCTTGTGGAAATGAAAATTTTGGGGATGAAGCAACATTTTTGTGAGAACAATGTATTTTTTCTTTTTCACGGATCAACGTTATAAAATTCTGTGAAGCACCTTGGGGTTCAAAGTGCTCATCACATATCTAGATATCTATTCTAGTCAATTTTGTGCTCCAAAAGTCAAATGGTTGTCCTTCCCTTCCGAGCCCTGCCATGCACCCAAACAGTAGTTTTCCACCACATATGAGGTATCGATGTACTCAAGAGAAACTGAACAACAAATTGTGTGTTCTATTTTTCTCCTGTTACCCTTATGAAAATGCAAAATGTGGGGCTAAAACAATATTTTTGTGGGAAAAAGTAAAATGTAATTTTTTCCCTTCTACGTTGCTTTAATTTCAGTGAAGACCCTAAAGGGTTAATAAGCTTCTAAAATGTGGTTTTGAGCACTTTGAGGGGTGTAGTCTTTAAAATTGTGTCACTTTTGGGCATTTTCTGTTACATAGGCCCCTTAAAGTCACTCATTGGAAAAATGAGAAATTGCTGATAAACTTTACTGTTCTAACTTCTATCGTAACAAAAAAATATATTTTTAAAAAATGACGCTGATGTGAAGTAGACATGTGGGAAATGTTATTTATTAACTTGTGTGATATAACTATCTGATTTAAGGGCATAAAAATGAAAAGTTGGAAAATTCCTACATTTTCAATTTTTTTCTCCAATTTTTGATATTTTCATAAATAAACGCAAATCATATCAACCAAAATTTACCACTATCATGAAGTACAACATATCATGAAAAAACAGTCTCAGAAACACTGGGATATATTGAAGCGTTCCTGAGATATAACTTCATAAAGTGACACTGGTCTGAACTGAAAAAAATTAGCCTCCTCAGGAAGGTGAAAACAGACTGGGGGATGAAGGGGTTAATAAAAGTTAATTCATAAAGCAAAATTTAATACACAGTAAATAGCTAAAGTTAAGCATTATCCAACAACACTCATATATGCTGATGAAAATAACCCTCTTAGGCCACGGTCTCACTATCAGTATTTGGTCAGTATTCGGTCAGTATTTTTCCCAGAAGTAGGAGCCAAAACGAGGAGTGGATGATAAATACAGAATTGGTGACTTGTTTCTATTATACCTTTTCTCTGATTGTTCCTCACCTGGTTTTGGCTCCCACTCCTGAGAAAAAATACTGACCGAATACTGATAGTGGGGCTGTGGCCTTAAAGTGAAGATCCATCCATCTAGTTAAAAAAAATCACCAGCATCCAGATAACATTATAGTTGGGCTTCCTACTTATTGCGTATCAAAAATAATAGGAGGGTAGGTAGACATTGTCATGGTTTCTGTGTATATTATTCTTGATAATCCAGTAATATTGTGTGATATCCACACTATTAGTACTATATTTAACACGAGGCGCAATTGAAAAAATGCTGAACATGCTTCAAGAGGACAACTATTTATTAAAATAGACGTCTAAGGAGTCATGTCAGGTCTTCTTTAATGACATTTAATTTGCTCTCCTCATTTTCAGTTCCCACTTTGTAGCTTATCTTTCACATGCTACTTCATAGCACCACTCCAGCTCTATTTCCAGCCCATCGCCTCCTTCTCTTGCTTGATTGACAGCTCCTTTGCCTGAAGTCAGACAGCATAGAGGCTGTTAGTAAAGCAGGAGGAGGCGGCACTGGGCAGGTAATAGAGTTGGAATGACAGAGGCTTCAGATCTACCTTATTCCTTCAGCCTCATTTGCATATAAATTAAAACACTGATTTCTCAGTAAAGCAGAAACGTCTGGAAAGGAAAAGGCATTGCTAGACTTGTCTTTGAAAGAGCTGCAAGAGCATATAAATAGCTTGGGAGGTGAAATCCTACCAACAGACTCCCTTTTATTCCACAGCACTTTACAGGCATCATCATCACTGTCCCCTTTGGGGCTCCAAATCTAAATTTGGAGTGTGTGAAACCCATGAAGACTCCTTGCAGTTGTTGTCCTTGGTGAGATTTGAATCCAGGAGACCAGAACTGCAAGGCTACAGATCTAACCACTGAGCCATATATGATCCCCTCTTCATGGAGGGGTGACTTTTTAAAAAGAGATAAGGAGTGGAAAAACAATCAGTGATCCTCCTGTAATGACATAGAACAGCTATGTATGTGTACAAGCACATGTACTGTTTGATATTTTGTGTTATATGTAACATTGTGACCATGTGAAACATGTGAAAGATGCCATAAACCGACAAGACCATAAGTATTTGTATGGGTTGCCTGGCCTTGGCAAATTTTATAATGGGACTATACTTGACTACTGCAACTATGACCAAGTTGTGCACTGTATCCCAAACCCTAGGTCATATAACCCTCACCACTGTTCATGTTTGGTCCCTAAACAGCAATATCGTACAAGGTCTCCTCTGACATGTACCATTATTGTGTCGATTCTCTACATAGTCAGGACAACCATAGAAAGGACGGCTGTGCTGCCCTGATGGCCTTTTGGCTCCTTTGTGACCTGCAACATTGGCAACTAATTTGCATACATTAGTTAGACAAACAGGTCAGCTCTAAAGATCTAGGAATGCAAATACGTAAAAAAAGTATTGTGCAATACCCTTCAGAATAATTCCTCACTGACGAACCAACGAGACTTGTGTCCTACATTACGCAGTATTTCACTATTGAGATGTGTAAGCATGCTGGAATGTAATAGAAAAAAATAAAATCGGATTAGCCATTGCATTAGTTCCATGACAGACTAGCAAGCTCAATGTCTTGTAAATGTCCCATACTGTTGTAAATCTAAGACATTCCCAGGAAGTATAAAGTATTTGTGAGGTTCAACCTAGGAATTACTACATCCTTGTAACAGAGAGGTCTCAATTTTGCAGGGAAGGGTATTAAAAGGGTTAAATTTCCTGTATTGTAATACACTTTGGGCACAAAAGATGGCATGGTAATATATCCCTATAAGTTTTACAAGATGCTTTAGTTTACTACACTGCTATATTCATAATGTTTATACTCTAATGGTATACAAAGTAGAGAGAGCATTCCATGAGGCAGCTATGGGGCCTGCCGAAAGTGGGTTACGTTCAGATTTGCACAAGCCCCCTACTTCCTGAGTGATAAGACTCAAGTTTGAAAGTTATCCCTTTTCTGTGGGAAAGAAGATAACTTCCTGATCGCTGAGGGTCCGGTCGCTTGGAACCGCACTGAGTCCTAAAACCCGTGTGAATGAAGCTGTGGTCGATTATGCACGCTGTGGTCGATTATGCACACTGCCACTTCCAAATTTGAGACTTCTTTAATGTCCACATACATGTTAAATAATTGTTAAAGTTAGCTGAACCCAATGACAAGACAAGATGACCATTTAACACAGGGATATGAAACTCAAACACACAGAGGGCCAAAATAAAAAACTTGGACAAAGTTGCGGGCCAACCAGTATACAGTATAATGGGCCCCACTTAGTCCTCTATACGGAATAATGGGCCCAAATAGTCCTCCAAACAGAATAATTGCCCCACATAGCTTTCTATACAATATAATTCGCCCCACATAGTCCTCCATATACTATAATGGGCCCCACAAAATCCTCCATACAGAATAATGGCTTCACATAGTGGTGGTGGTTCTGGTGTTGCGGGCCAAATGTAATCACCCTGCGGGCCAGATTTGGCCCATGGGCCAGAGCTTGACATGTGTGATCTAACGTGTATAGAGACCTCCTGACAGATAATGTTAGGGTGGGAGGAGGAAGGATCAGGTAGTTTGCATTCAATTTCTCAACCCTTTAAATCGCTCAGAAGATAAGCCCCTGCCAGAGGTGTCTAGTGGTAGCTTCTCTTCTTCTGTCTCAAAATTTAAAACACATAATTGCTCATCTGCGACGAATAAACATATTTGGGCAAGTAGGGATAGATAAGTATTGGCTAAACTAGTGTATGGGCACCTTTAGTCAAGGGTCCCCACTCTCCACTGGGACAGCAATATTTATGAACAATGGAGTGGTAAAAAAAATCCAATGACTCTTCCTTCTTACAAAGAATGGGGGAACCAAGCACTGAGACTTCCTATCCTGGGAAAATAAGATGGTATTGGTGGTGTTACCAAGTCATCAGAGTACTCTTTAATACAAATAACTAGAAAGGTAAAGTTAGGTAAATAGTTACAGGTTTAATGATAACATTAATACAATGGATTATAATGGCTAATTGGGTAAAATGTAATTCTCAGATATTCCCTATAAAAAGAATACTGGAATATTTTAAATTATAATATTTTTCTCATAGTTGGGATGTCTAGTGTAGACACTGGGGCCATTTTTCAAAACTAGTGCAAGAAAAGATTGATGCTCATAGCAACCAGTTTTCATTACTGCTGTTTGAAAACAGAAATCCCGTTGGTTATTATGGACATCTGGTCTTTTTCCTTGCACAAGTAGTGATAAATTATTGGTCAATGGTTTATGCCACAATAATCAGAGATTCACTTTTAGGGCGCATTCACACGTCAGTTTTTCACATACAGTAGGGACCTAAAGACTTGTATTTTTTTAAAAAGTGTGATTACTTGTATCTGGTTGCTGTGATGCCATTTTCCAGGTTATTTAGCAAACCAGAAGCAAATGGTTGTCAGCTATGAGGACGAAAATTGTGTTTGACATTGTTTTATCCCTTTATGTGTTAGTTTTCAACATTTGCTGGGTCAAATTTTTTGCATATTTTGTCATGGGCAGACGAATTTTGCCTACATTTTTAATTTTTTTTATGATGTACAATACAACGTTATATTGTGGTACCGTGTTAGCCAGAAAAATCGATGTAAATACTTTTATGCCAAAAATGACAAAAGTATTCTTGGGGTGATACCTTTATTGGCTAACCAGAAAATATATATATATGCAAGCTTTCAGAGCACAGAGTACTCTGTGCTCTGAAAGCTTGCATATATATATTTTCTGGTTAGCCAATAAAGGTATCAGCCCAAGAATACTTTTGTCATTTTTGGCATAAAAGTATTTACATCATTATTTTTTTATGTGTGTGTTTTTAGGTTAAAACATTGCAAAGACAAAGCCACATTTATCATCAGATGTCAGGAAGCTTATTATTCTGATAGTGAAGTCAGGCAAAAGCCAAAAAAAGGCAGCTATGGAATTCAACTGTTCTCAGAGTCAAGTGTCATGCATATTAAAGAAAGAAAAAGAAGGTTATGGAACAGTTGACAAACCTAGAAGTGGACGACCACAGAAAAGATCCTCCAGAGTTGATCACATTATTAAGAAAAAGTCAGTATCTGATGTCCATAAAAGTGCTGTACAGATTTCTCACAAAATGAACGAAGAATATGGGGTCAAAGTGAGTCGCCAAAATGTGGTGCGATGGCTAAGAGCAGTAGTGTTGAATGCACGAGGTCCAGTCAAAAAGCCTTTCATCTCTGCAAAGAACCGGAAAGGTCCTAATTGAGTTTGCCAAAGAACACAGCCAATGGAAAGAGACAGATTGGTCTATAATGTTGTAGTCGGATGAATCCAAGTTCAATCTGTTTGGTAGTTTTGGCAAGCACTATATATACTGCCCAATGGGAAAACGTAATGAGGTAAGGTATCAAACACCTACAGTGAAACATGGTGGTGGCAATGTCATGGTTTAAGGCTGCTTTTCTGCATCTGCCATTGGCCCTCTGCATAGAAGTGATGGAAATATGAATGCTGCCATCTACAAGGATATACTGGAGAATGTAATGCTGCCACATGGTAAAGCCAAAGAAGCAGGGATGGAAATTCCAGCAAGACAATGATCCTAAACACACATCCAATTTAGTAAAAAATTGGTTAGCAAAGAAAAATGTTCACCTGTTGCAATGGCCAAACCAATCACCTGATTTACACCCTGTAGAGCACCTTTGGGATGAGTTAGGGAGACGAGTTGGGGCCCGTACCCATAGCAATAAAGATGAATTGTTTGCAGATTTGCAAATGGAATAGAACAAGATCCCTCAAGATGTCTTGAATACCATAGTGGCTTCAATGCCCCCTCAGTGTGGTGCAGTGACTACAGCAAGAGGTTATGCTACAAAATACTAAGTTATGGCATTGTAAACAATGAATTACTCTTTATGTTGTGATCAATAAATAGTATATGCAAAACTTTTGGCAGTCAGCTTTCTTTAATGAAATGACCATACCTATATTCAAAAGCATTTTGGTTAAAATTAAGGTCTTACATGATGACAACTTCATGCACTTTCAGTTCAGTTTAGCATCACAACAGTTAGACAGAAGTAATTACACTTTAAAAAAAAATTAAAAACTATTGTTCGCCACTGTACATTTGCTATCTGTGTTTTTCATGGATAGCACACGTACCTGCAATAGTCTACAGAGTTGTTAACATATCACATCATTTTTTGTGAACTATGTGGTCCGTGTAAAATCACGGAGCCATGCCCGATATTGATCAAGCTCGGAAATGAAAGTCTATGGGTCCATGAAAAAGACAACACTCGGGTGCCATCCATGCAGACTGATAAATAAGAGAAAGTTAAGAAGCTTTTTTTTTCATCAGCGAAAAAAAACGATTAAACTCTAATGATACTTTGATGAAACACTGATTAAAATCACTGATAAAACTCAGTTTTTTTCACATATAAGAAAAACGGACTGACGTCTAAGTGATGCTGTAGATCAGATATCCAAACTAAAATTGCAGACGTGACTGGCTCGGTGTGCGGTTGTGACGCCCTCCCTGAGCTGCGGGGTTACTCGAAGCCGGGTCGATGTAGGGGTCGCGGGGAATGCAGTCGTGGCCTGGACCCGTTCCGTGCCCAGGGCTGTCACATAAAAATAATGGGCTTTCAAGTAAGAGTGGTATTTCGACTACGCCACCTGCAGTTTCCGGTGATGGACACCAGCGCTGCTTCAGTCCACTGAGGCTGGTGTTACAAGCAGCTAAGATGGGACGGCTCCCGGCAGGCGGAGCAGGCCTCAGGGCAGTGTGAGAAGGATTGGTGGGTGCAGTGCCGCGCAGGAAATAACAGGCTGAGGCGGTGTGTGAAGTCATCTGGGTCTTTACTCACTTTCAGATGAATTTTCAGCCGCAAAGCTTCTCTCTGCTACACACGGCGTACTGCGGTCACCGGGAAGGGGGTTCAGCACTACCCAGGTAGATCAGGAGCACCTGTCGAGACCCCTCTGGTGTGTGTTCCTCTCCTTTGTAAGTTCTCCCACTAAGCCTTCTCCTGACTGTGTGTGGTACGAACGTGGTGTAAGGCCGGGTCCCACTGGATAAACGCAGTGTAAGAGATACAGGTGGCGTATGCCGCTCCGTCTGTATCCCTTTGGGATCCACTAAGCCTCCAGGCTTTTCTGACTGAGACGTGAAGTAACAAAGTCAGATATCGGGGGCTGGTCACCCCTCTTGCAGCAGGAATCCCTCTGACTAGGCCAGAGTAAAGAATACAGGTGGCGACTCCGCTCCGTCCGTATCCCCCTGGGATCCTTTTGCCTGTGGAGCCTATCTCTTCCGCTCTCTCCAGGACCCTGACCGGGTAGAGACAGTGGTTAACTCTAACCCACTCCTCGTCTCAAGGCCAGAGTACGAGGACCGTGTATCTTCAGTCAGCTGCAGACTTTTGCTGGACCCTGGCAGAAGACCACAATCAAAGACCTTGAACCCAAGATGGCGTAGATTAAATATGAATCAATAAGTGTTTCCTAAAAGTGTGTCCTCCACCCTCACCCACTACATGGTTCCCCCTATCTTTGGTTCCCCCCATCTCCTCTATCCCGGGCCGGGGCAGCACCCTGGTGTATTTAGGCCTCCTACAGGACAGGAGTGGTGTAGTGTTGAGTGGTGAAGTGGTGTCCTGAGAGATGCTCCATCCTTACCTGGAAGAGGAGATACCACACCTCAAACTGAGGTGCAGTACCCCTGTGGCGACTGAACCCTCAGTGGCGCCACACAGCTCTATGTGCTCAACCGCACAGAAGTCATTTGCAGTAGCTGACTGTTATTGACATACGATTTTGTGGCACCCCAGGGGTCTGGTTTCCACAGTAACAGCAATGTTATGTCTGAGAGCAGGTGGGAGGTCTCTTGGTCAGGGATCCTATGCATGCCACACCTCCTGCCCAGTCCTGGGAGGGGAAGAACTTCCCCTATATAAACCTAGGGCTGAGGCAGGGTTAGGAAGTAGAGAAGAAGTAGAGACAGATAAGCAGCATAGGAGGAAACAACAGGAGCTCTGTGGGAGCAGTGCTACAAGGAGTCAGGGGCTGGCAGCTGCAGAGCTCGCCCTGACTGAGAAGTTATCACCGGACCCGGAGTCCGAGGCTGTGGGGACTAACTCCTATCCAGCAGCAGAAACCGACCAGCAGGGGATTGCAGGTCCTCTGGCCCAGAAACCCGAAGGCACGGTCACACGCGTGGGACCAGCACCGCCGTCGTGGAGCGGAAGCTACTAGAAGGCCCCGAGTCACCGGCCATACGGGTGAGCACCACACGGTACACTCAGGGACGTGGGCTACTTATACCCGCTTCTAGCAAGGTAGCCAGAAGAGTATCGTTAGTTTGGGAGGCCTACAACTCCGCCTGGCCAGGGGAGATCCCATCTGCTCAAGGACTGACCAGGCCCCAATCGCTAGCCAGTACTCCGGGAGGGTCTATCGTTGTCACCAGTAAAGACCCTGAACTACACCGTACCGTCTCCGAGTGGTTCCTGCTACCCCCATCATCCACGTCGGCTGCCCTGAGGCCATACCCCTCCCGTTGGGGGTTATACTATCACGCTGCACAATCCTACCACCGGCCTCAGCGGTCTGCCCTGCAGCAGCAGCTCCTTAGCTGTACTCAAGGGGTGGCGTAGTCGTCCAACATCTACCGCTAATACAGCGCCACTTAGTCTGACTCCCTGGGCACGGACCAGATCACCGCCACGAGACTACAACCCTCAAGAGATCCGGCTCCGGGTAAGCTCCCGCGTGCGCAACGCAGCGTGACACAGGCCCAGGGGCGCGTCAACTTTTGGCGTAGTCGGCAGGATCTCGTGCCCGCAACCACCGGGTACTGCGAGCCTGAAAAAGACTGTTCAAACTTACCAGTGGTGAAGATTCCCGCCATCCGGCGCCATCTTCAGCCTTCTTCCCGCCATCGGTGAAGATTCCCGCCATCCGGCGCCATTTTCAGCCTTCTTCCCGCCTTCCGTGGAGTTTTCCCGCCGTTGGACGCCATCTTGAAGACGCCGCGCGGGAAGAAGAGGGGCGTGGACTCCAAAAGCGCGCGAGAACTGAAGCCCCGCCTCACATCCGGACGTTGTGTAAGGTCCTGGAAGGAGCCCAGCAGACGCCGACGTCACAGGAGCGCGACGGAAGGTCCTCAACCCTGACGATTCACTGCGGAGCCGCGGCCTACGGAAAAGGATCATCGCAAGGTAGGCCACGGTCCACTAGGGGGGAGAAGGATGCCGGATACGGAGGAGAGCTTCACCGCTTCAACCCCCGCCAGCGCCACCGCTGTTGCGGTCATGCCTTTCACCATGCCCTATATCCCGGGGGCAGCCTGGCTACCCCAGTACTCAGGGGAGTCACATACCCTGCATGACTTTAGAGAAAAGCTGGATAGCCTCTTCCAGGTGTACCCCCTCACAGAGGAGCAAAAAGTGAGCATCCTGGTGGCCCAATTAACCGGGGCAGCCCAAAGGGAGGTAAAGTCCTGGCCACCTGGGGGGAGGACTGTCGCAGGGATACTAACCCGGCTGAGGGACACCTTTGATACCCGCACCTCAGCCGAGATCAAGCTTAGATTCTACGGGTGCAAACAGCGGGCACATGAGAGTATAAGGGACTATGCCCTGAACCTACAAGAGGCCCTGAGAGCCATTAAGCAGACCGACCCTGACGGCGTGGGAGACGAGGACAGGCTGTTGACTGAACAATTTATAGAGGGTTTATATTGCAATGCCCACCGAACCCAGTTGCGGGCAATGGCCTTACAGGACCCTCATCTGGGATTTGCACAGTTCAAGGACAGAGCCATTCGGGTGCTTCGAGAACCGGCACCAGGTGGCGTTGTGACCCCCAGACGCCCCACTACCACTTACTACCAGGAGGCGGCGCCCTTGTCGGCAGGGCCTGTGGGAGCTGATGCGCAGGCTTTGAACAATGACCCGGCTCCAGACCTGCACCATCAGGTCCAAGAGCTAGCTAAAAGCGTTGCTGCGCTAACCCAAACTGTGCAGTCTTTACAGGTTTCCACTCCAGGGAAGATCCAGCTGGCATCCGGACCGGAGGACATCCCGTGGCGTCGACCAAGGAGGACCCCACCGGCCAGAGGAAGACCCAGCGACCGATACAACGAGGACGGACGACCCATCTGCCGCCGCTGCAATCAACCCGGACATATGGCAAGGTACTGTCCTTTAAACTGGCACAACCTGGGGTAGAGGGCCAACCCCCAGGAAAAAGATCACCAGGCCCATCGAACTGGCGCGACAAATATGTGGGAGGACGTCCAGTCTTACCCGTGGTACTGGATGGCATTCCTATGAGTGCACTACTGGACACCGGGTCACAGGTCACCACCATCCCGTACGTGCTCTTCAAGCAGTACTGGAATGACTCGGATATCACCCGCTACCCTGACGACGACTTGAGTATCATCGCCAGCAATGGTCAGCCCGTGCCACAGATTGGATTTAAAGAGGTGACCATTAAAATTGGTAGAGTCGAACTGGCAGCACAGGGACTGATCATTGTAGACATTGACAAACACGAGAGTCACCCAAAGATAACTCTAGGAACTAATGTAATTGAAAATTGTCTTGCAGAGGTGATTTTCCTTTTACAGCAGGTTGCCAAGAACGCCAGCTCCGGCCAGCAGCGAGTGCTCCAGAAAGAGATCCGGGCACTGATGCGACGGCAACAGCTAGAACTCTCCGGTGGTGAGATTGGTAGCGTGCGAATGTGTGACCCTTTCCCTATTGCCATGCCCCCGAAAAGTGAAATGATGATTTGGTGCCGGGCAGCTATTGGTCTGAGAGGTAGAGATTACCAGGCAATGGTAGAACCAGTTTACTCAGACAGTAGGCCCACCATTTTGACAGCACGGGGGGTGGTCAATGTACGCCATGGGAGGGTGCCCGTTCGCATAATAAATATCGGGAAGAGGGAAGTGTACCTGCCCCGGTATGCCATGCTAGCCAAATTGTATACCATCAATCAAGATTCCATACAGTCCGTAGAACCCTTGCCTCCATCTTCCCCGGAGGAAGGTAACGGCTCTCAGAAAACAATGGAGGACTGGTGTCAGCAACTACATTTGGGTACTGACTCCACTCCCTCACACCAGAAACAGGGAGTCTATCGGGTGGTTCAAGAGTACGAGAGAGTGTTTAGTAAACACCCGTTAGACTTCGGGCGAGTCAAGGGGGTAGAACACCACATCCCCACGGGAGACCATCCTCCCATAAAAGAGAGGTATCGACCCGTACCCCCTGCACACTACCAACACGCCAAGGGGATGCTTAGAGACATGAAGGAGGCTGGGGTGATCAGGGATAGCTGTAGCCCCTGGGCAGCTCCACTAGTCTTAGTCAAAAAGAAAGACAACACCATGAGGATGTGTGTAGATTACCGGAAAATCAACCGTATCACACACAAGGATGCGTACCCCTTACCAAGGATAGAGGAGTCTTTGGCTGCTTTAAGATCTGCTAACTTCTTCTCTACCTTGGATCTCACTAGTGGGTACTGGCAGGTTCCTGTAGCAGAGGCGGACCGGGAGAAGACCGCATTCACCACCCCGATGGGACTTAGCGAGTTTACCTGCATGCCGTTCGGACTCTGCAATGCACCAGGAACCTTCCAACGATTAATGGAGTGTTGTCTGGGCCACAGAAACTTTGAGACGGTCCTGTTGTACCTGGACGATGTCATCGTATATTCCAAGACGTATGAGGACCACCTGAAACACCTGGCGGAAGTGTTCGAAGCTCTGGCAAGCTACGGCCTAAAGGTGAAACCCTCCAAGTGTCACCTCCTGAAACCAAAGGTGCAGTACCTGGGACACGTGGTGAGCGCTGATGGAGTGGCTCCCGACCCTGATAAGATCACCGCAATTAAGGAATGGCCAAGTCCCTCCAGTGTAAAGGAAGTGCGGCAGTTCCTCGGGTTGGTAGGCTATTACCGCAGATTCATCCCCGGTTTCACCAAGAAGGCAGCTCCTATGCAGGACCTCCTGATAGGCCAGTCCCGGAAGGCCAAGAACCAGAAGCCACCCTTCAGATGGGAGAAGTTAGAAGAAGAGTCCTTCCGCCAGCTGAAGATGGCCCTCACGGGGGATGAAATCCTGGCGTACCCTGATTATAGCCAGCCCTTTATCCTCTACACCGACGCAAGTAACATCAGGCTAGGAGCCGTGCTGTCCCAGATCCAGCAGTGGAAAGAAGGAGTAATCGCTTACGCCAGCCGAAAACTGCGACCCACCGAAAGAAACCCTGAGAATTACAGCTCATTTAAGCTAGAGTTCCTGGCAGTGGTGTGGGCAGTCACCGAACGCTTTAAGCACTACCTCGCTTCTTCCCGGTTCACCGTGTACACGGATAACAACCCGTTGACACACCTGGACACGGCAAGACTCGGTGCCCTAGAGCAGAGATGGATGGCCCGTCTGTCCAACTACGAGTTCACAATCAAATACCGGGCAGGACGCTCCAATACCAACGCGGACGCCCTGTCCAGGATGCCAAACCTACCGGACGTAGGAGAAGATCCAGAGGGACTGGAAGAAGTCGAACTCCCCGCGTTCCACCGTCATGGGACTATCCAGTATTCCCATCGGGTAAGGAGTAAGCAAGCCGCTACGTTTAACCCCTTGCCTCACTACAACTGGGAGGAAACGCAAGACAGTGACCCTGCCGTCCGGCTGGTGAAGGAGATGCTGACTCGGCCAGAGGCTCGCCTTGACCCAGACGCTCCGGAGGAAGCCAAGCAACTGTGGGCTGAGAAGAGTCGACCGTTCCTTTACAAGGGGAAGTTGTGCCGCAGAATGGTTAACTCCCGGATGCATGAACTAATCTGGCAAGTAGTGGTGCCACGGAGAGACGCAGCCATGGTGATGGAAGCATACCACGACGGGGCTGGACACTTCGGATGGAAGAAGCTGGAGTTCCTGCTGCGTGGGCGGTTCCACTGGGTAGGCATGAGGGGAACCATCGAGAGGTGGTGCAGAGACTGTGGCCCGTGCATCCTAAGAAGGAAGGACCGTGCCAGCCAGAAGACTCCCCTGCAGTCCATCGTCACCCGGCAGCCGTTGGAACTGGTAGCCTTGGATCATGTAAAACTGACCCCAAGCAGAAGTGGCTACGTCTACGCGTTAACCATTGTGGATCATTACTCCCGGTTCTTGGTTGTCGTCCCCGTTAAGGACTTAACGGCTCAAACAGCAGCTAGAGCCTTCCAGCAGCACTTCTGCCGTCCACACGGGTACCCGGACCAAGTGCTGACGGACCAGGGACCTGCCTTTGAAGCGGAGGTCTTCCAAGAATTCTGCACTCTGTATGGCTGCCGGAAGATAAGGACGACACCCTATCATCCGCAAACTAATGGACTTTGTGAGAAAATGAACCAGGTGGTGATAGATCTTCTGAAAACATTGCCCCTGGAAGAACGCAGTCTGTGGCCTGAGAGGCTGCCCGACCTAGTGGACCTATACAACCACATCCCGGTAGGTTCCACCAACTGTACCCCGGCTTACCTAATGAGGGCGAGACCTGGTAAGTTACCTGTTGACCTGGAAATGGGAGTCCTGACACCCGAGGACACTTCACCAGAAGCAGACTGGGACACAGAGAGGCAGCAGCAGTACCGGAAAGTACAGGAGAGCGTGGAGCGAAGTCTCTGTCAGGCTAGGGAAAGACAAGAGAAAACTTACAACCAGTATGCTCCCGCTGTTCCCCTGGTACCCGGAGAGCAGGTCTTGAAGAGGAAAAGACGGCTCCACAAGTTGGACGACCAGTGGGAGAAGGACCCGTACACCGTACTGCCCTCAAGCCACGAGAACCCGAAAGTCTGTACCATCAGTAAAGACGGAGGGGAGACCATAGCCATTGTATCCCGGGATCACCTGAAGAAGTGTCCTGAACAGCTACGGAACCCTGAAGAGGAACAAGAAGACCATCGACCCGTAGAGGAAAGGGAAGATATGGTTAGTACTGTGCTCGGAGACTTCCCTCGGTCCTGGACTCAAGTCAATGGTGCAGTTGTGGTACCCGTCCTCACGTTCCTCCAACCAGCATCCCAAGTGCCTACGGAGCAACAGGTAGAGCTGGAAGAGCAGCCGGTCCAGGAGGCAGAAGACTCCACACAAGCAGAACAGGAGGATCAACCCTCTGCTTATAGTGAGCCTGCCGTACCCCTAGTGAGCCAAAGAGCCGGTAGACAGCTGCCCAGTTTACCCTTGACAGCTCCTACACCCTGTAGTTCAGGGCTAGACAGTCAGCTCCGTAGGTCCACTAGGGCCACTAGAGGCCAGTTACCCGCACGTTGGAGGATTTGAAGTGTATAAATTGTTTTATTTGTGGTTACCTGTTTTTCTTGTTGCTTGTGTATAATTATGTGTTTCTAGTTATTTATAGGAGTCCTTGGTGGATTTACCGGGAATCCTTTGTGTATAGTTGGAGCGTAACCCAGGACGGACTAAAGACTGTTAAGGACTCGGGGCAGGACAGACCCCTACCTGGTTACGTCTCCCTGTTTTGGTGAAATGGACACCTTGCTTTTCTTCAAAACTGCACCCGGTTGCGGACACGCCGTAACCATCTTTATGTGTTTTTCTTATTGTATTATTATTGTTTGTACCTTGTTATGTTTTTCTAAAAATATGTTTAGTCCCGGAGTACTAAATTTCACTAGGGGGGAATGTGGCACCCCAGGGGTCTGGTTTCCACAGTAACAGCAATGTTATGTCTGAGAGCAGGTGGGAGGTCTCTTGGTCAGGGATCCTATGCATGCCACACCTCCTGCCCAGTCCTGGGAGGGGAAGAACTTCCCCTATATAAACCTAGGGCTGAGGCAGGGTTAGGAAGTAGAGAAGAAGTAGAGACAGAGAAGCAGCATAGGAGGAAACAACAGAAGCTCTGTGGGAGCAGTGCTACAAGGAGTCAGGGGCTGGCAGCTGCAGAGCTCGCCCTGACTGAGAAGTTATCACCGGACCCGGAGTCCGAGGCTGTGGGGACTAACTCCTATCCAGCAGCAGAAACCGACCGGCAGGGGATTGCAGGTCCTCTGGCCCAGAAACCCGAAGGCACGGTCACACGCGTGGGACCAGCACCGCCGTCGTGGAGCGGAAGCTACTAGAAGGCCCCGAGTCACCGGCCATACGGGTGAGCACCACACGGTACACTCAGGGACGTGGGCTACTTATACCCGCTTCTAGCAAGGTAGCCAGAAGAGTATCGTTAGTTTGGGAGGCCTACAACTCCGCCTGGCCAGGGGAGATCCCATCTGCTCAAGGACTGACCAGGCCCCAATCGCTAGCCAGTACTCCGGGAGGGTCTATCGTTGTCACCAGTAAAGACCCTGAACTACACCGTACCGTCTCCGAGTGGTTCCTGCTACCCCCATCATCCACGTCGGCTGCCCTGAGGCCATACCCCTCCCGTTGGGGGTTATACTATTGACGCGCCCCTGGGCCTGTGTCGCGCTGCGTTGCGCACGCGGGAGCCTACCCGGAGCCGGATCAGTGGAGGGTTGTAGTCTCGTGGCGGTGACCCGGTCCGTGCCCAGGGAGTCAAACTAGACGGCAGTCTATTAGTAGTAAATAGTTGATGACTACGCCACCCGTTGAGTGCAGCCAGGAAGCTGCTGCTGCAGGGCAGACCGCTGAGGCCGGTGGTAGGATTGTGCAGCGTGATAGTATAACCCCCAACGGGAGGGGTATGGCCTCAGGGCAGCCGACGTGGATGATGGGGGTAGCAGGAACCACTCAGAGACGGTACGGTGTAGTTCAGGGTCTTTACTGGTAACAACGACAGACCCTCCCGGAGTACTTGCTAGCAAACGGGGCCTGGTCAGTCTTTGAGCAGATGGGATCTCCCCTGGCCAGGCGTAGTTGTAGGCCTCCCAAACTGACTGTACTCTTCTGGCTACCTTGCTAGAAGCTGATGTAAGTAGCCCACGTCCCTGAGTGTACCGTGTGGTGCTCACCCGTATGGCCGGTGACTCGGGGCCTTCTAATGGCTTCCGCTCCACGATGGCGGTGCTGGTCCCACGCGTGTGACCGTGCCTTCGGGCTTCTGGGCCAGAGGACCTGAAATCCCCTGCCTGACGGATTCTGCTGCTGGGTAGGAGTTAGTCCCCACAGCCTCGGACTCCGGGTCCGGTAAAGAATCTTCTTAGTCAGGGCGAGCTCTGCAGCTGCCAGCCCCTGACTCCTTGTAACTCTGCTGTTTCCTATGCTGCTTCTTGTCTCCACTCTCCTTGTCTCACTCACCCTGCCTCAGCCCCGGGTTTATACAGGGGAAGTTCTTCCCCTCCCAAGACTGGGCAGGAGGTGTGGCATGCACAGGATCCCTGACCAAAGGACCTCCCACCTGCTCTCAGACATAACATTACATTACTGTGGAAAACCAGACCCCTGGGGTGCCACACTATCACGCTGCACAATCCTACCACCGGCCTCAGCGGTCTGCCCTGCAGCAGCAGCTCCTTAGCTGTACTCAACGGGTGGCGTAGTCGTCCAACATCTACCGCTAATACAGCGCCACTTAGTCTGACTCCCTGGGCACGGACCGGATCACCGCCACGAGACTACAACCCTCAAGAGATCCGGCTCCGGGTAAGCTCCCGCGTGCGCAACGCAGCGCGACACAGGCCCAGGGGCGCGTCAATTTACTGATCAGACTAGTGCATGCTGCCATTTTCACAAGGACCATAAAGATCAATAATCTGTAATACACTTGCTCAATGGGTTGTACTTAGAATATGGCCAGAAGTTTTAACAAATCTAACATATAAGTTACATTTATTAACTGTACAATATTTGTTGCAAAATATACCAACTCATGCTTGGAATGAAACTGGAATAAAAGACCACTAGTAAGGATGGCATTATTGGCATTCTGGCTCAGTTTGGTGCATTTGCCAAATTTATATATAGTACTGAATCTGCTTCATTAATAAATCAATCCAAATAATAAAGTACCTTGGTCAACAAATGAACATGATAATCATTGGTTTAGTTAAAGTGAACCTGTCAGATAATCCCTGCTGCCAAATCCTCGGGTGATTGTATGATTACAGACAGGTATATATTTCTCTATAACGCTCCAGAATTTCATAGAAAATATAGTTTTAGGATCCGTCTGGAGACCATAGTGAAAGACAAGATGCTGCCTCTGCCCGGCTTCTCCCTGCATTGCTGCAGTTGATTGACAGCTCTCTCCCATGTGTGTACATAGGGAGAGACCTGTCACTCACTTAGAGCAGTGTGGAGAGATGCTGTTCAGGGGTGGCTTTACTGGATGTAAAAAAAGGGATCTCTTGTTTCCTTAGAAAAATTGCTATGGGTATCTGATGATTGAGTCTTTACCTGTGCATCAGAATACTTAGCTGGTTAGCTGCTGCAGAAAGTCTTGTGAGGCTGAGATGCCACACCTGGTCTTCATAAGATCTGTAAGATGGCAGTCACCTAGCTGCCATTCTTTGTAAAAAATCGAAGCAGTTTTCATTGTGCAAATAAAGTCTAGAGAAAGACGTAATCTGTTGTGTTCTTCAGGCACTGTGTACAGTACATTTAAATGGTCATTTGAATTTGTGGACAGTCTTACAATGACTGCAGCTCCTCATTTGGAGTAATCATATCACCTGCATAGATATAAATCTAAAGTGACCCGCTGAAATGTCACGATAAATGCATAGATAAAATACTTGATGCCATCTTCTCTTAAGCTTTCTGTCATTAATCCTCTGATTGCCAGGTTCCTCTTCATTTCTGTAAGGGTTCTTTCACACTGTGCTTAGTCCCAAGTTCAGTGGTCCCGATGGGGCTTACGTCCAAACTATCCCCCAGCAAAACAGGATCTGGCCGTCTGGGCCATTGACTATAATGGTGTCGACAGAGTCAATGTGTGCTCTGGCGTTCATCATTTTCATGTGTATATGCCCTCGTACTTGAGGCAAACACTCAGACGCAGTTTGGACGTAAACCCCAATGAGACCACTAAGTGAGTGGAAGAACATAGTGTGAAAGAGACCTAAATTAGCTGCCAGGTCTTTTGTGTGTTTTTGACACTTCCCCCAGCATTAGGATGGACCATCCAAGAAAGGGGCAAAGCATCTAAAGTTATGTTCACACACAGTTTTTTGGAGAGGATCGGCTTCTAAAATCCACAAAAACTACCTGCTTCAAATACACTTGAATATTCTTTAATGTGGATTTTGAAGCGTATCTGCTTCAAAATGTATGTCAACACACCTATGCAAACATACCCCAAGACTACAAAATCACAGTGCGCATGCCGAAATCTGAGGAGTCAGCAACAATTTTACAGAAAATCGGAGAAACTTTGGCTAAAAGGAATACCAGGTATTTTATGTGAAATTTTTATTGTGATCCGGTGGGTCATTTTTATCCAGCTATGTTTGATGTTGGGTGCACAAGTTTGAAGCGAATCTGAGCCCACTATAGATTGTGGGCTCCGCTTCTGTAATTCACCTGGCACATAGGTTCACCGCTGTTTAACTTCACTGACAGCAACAATAGATCGGGGTAGTGGGTAGGATGTCTGCTTACTCATTCACCAGCCCACAACCAAATGTGCTGTCATTGCGGCTGGGGCACTGCCGAATGTCCCCATCGTCTCCATGTTTACACTCATTTGAAACCTGTGGTTGGGCTCATAGGAGATTAATAATTTGAAAATATACAGCAATGCTAAGATAATGGAATACATGTTGCAAGCGATCAATCGCAATTTTAAATTACAGAGTGGTAAAAAAAAATGTGTGATAAATAGTGAAAGAGAATCTATCAGTAGAATCAACCATCCTAAGCCCTCTATATGGGAATATAGTTTATAGAAAGTTGAATAATATGATACATTGATATCTGTGATCCGATGTCTTATTCCAGAGAAATCCATGTTTTACTAATATGTAATTGAGCTGTTTATGACTATGGGTTGGACACTGATCTACATGAGAATCTGACTCCAGAGATTATTGTAAATGAAAGGGGGAGTTACCAGTGTGAGACTAGTAACTAACACAGAACAGGAGAACTGAACTTTGCCTCCATGCAAGTACATTTGCTGTTGCTCTCACAACTCTGCTGTATTGCACCAGTCTGCCTGTGAGATGAAAGCTGAATCTGAGAGGAAAACTACAGATGTGTCAGGTATAATCACACACAGCTCTGCAGTGAGATCAGGAGAGCAGAAAGTGGCCATCACACATCACACTGGTAACTCCACTTTCTATTTATAATAATATCTGCAGGCTGATTTTCATGCAAATCAGTGTTCAACCCATAGACTGGAACAGCTTATTTATATACAAGAAAATCGTGTCTTTCTCTGGAATAAGACATCAAATCCCAGATAGCAAGGTATCATTTTATTCCACTTCCTATGAGCTACCTGTGAGCTACCAGTCCATATAGACGGCATAGGAGGGTTGACCCTACTGATTGATTCCCTTTAAACAAATATAAAAATGTTTTGGTTTCTTCTTCCAAAAAGAAAAGGAAAACTGTAAAGTGCAAAAACAAAAATTATCTGTCGCAGGAAGAGGTTAATGATAATATGAGAGCTGCCTGCAGCCACCACTAGGGGGAGCTAATGCTTACTCAATAATAAAACATTGTCCAGTAAGCTCTATGCTTTGTCTACAGGAGCTGCCATCATGTTATCTTTTAAAACTATTTCTAGGCAGAAAACAGAGCACTGGCTGCTATAATGCTTCATTAAAAAAATAAATCAGTACAAATTTTAGACATAAAAGGTGAACATTTACATTAACCACAAAAGCAGTAAAAACATTTGGCCATTATTGAGAATTGACTTGTGACCTGCTAAGTATTAGGATGCAGTGGGGGAATCAATTTGCTAAGCATTATAAGATCTGGATTCCAACAAGGTTTTTTAAATATACTTACAAGATTAAAATCCAAATTCTGCTCACAGCATTAAAAATAGCTCTTGTCTTGCTCAAGCCTGACTTGGGGTTTCGCCCTCACAGCTTCTGCTGGAGGCAAGTGCAGAAAAATCAACGCACTCTCCTCTACTTTTTAAATCAGGAATAATCAGTATATAATGTGTAATACTAATTTTGTAACATCACACATATGACGACAAGCATCTATATTTACAGGTTTTCCAATCACAAAAAAATTAATGTGTTGTATATTCAAATTAGGCATGTTAAGTCTTAATATCATATTAACGTACTGAAGGGTGTGTGACTTTGTTTGACAGGGAGGATCTCTGCTTGTCTTTGATTTTTATGATAACATTGAGGCATATGTGCTTATCTTTATATTTTAAATCAGAGATGGCTCTTGGCAGTCATGCCTGATCAGCTTGTTAGGCCACATGCACATGTTGGGTATTTGATGAGTTTTTTACCTCAGTATTTGTAAGCCAAAACCAGAAGTGGTTGATAGATACAGAAGTGGTGACGTTTTTCTATTATACTTTTCCTCTAATTGTCCCACTCCTGGTTTTGGCTTACAAATACTGAGATAAATAACTCACCAAATACTGAATATCAGCTCGCGGCCTTTCCTTAGGGGTTGTACTTTTGCAACACCTAAGGCTACATTCCCACAATGAGCTTTTGATGTTGTAGATTTTCTGCACCATTTCTGCAGTCATTAAGTAAAATAAGTTACTTGCATTTTTTCAAAAATAGGTTACTTGCAGGGTCAAAAACTCACCAAAAGCACATCGTGGGAACGTAGTCTTATGCCACATGCTCACGTTGAGTATTTGGTGAGTTTTTTTTACCTCAGTAAGTCAAAACCAGGAGAGGAACAATCAGAGTAAAAGTATAATAGAAACACGTCACCACTTCTGTATTTTTCACCCACTCCTGGTTTTGGCTTACAAATACTGAGGTAAAAATCTCATCAAACACTCAACGTTTGCATGTAGTCTCAGGCTATGTTCTCACGATGAGTATTTGGTGAGTTTTTGATGTTGCAGATTTTCAAAAAAAATGCAAGTAACCTATTTTACTTAATGGGTGCAGAAATGGTGCAGAAAATCTACAACATTGAAAACTCTCCAAAGGCTTATCGTGAAAATGTAGCTTAAAGGGGTTGTCCACTACTAGGGCAACCCCTTCTTAAGCTAAAAGTTCAGCGTTGATAAAATAAAAAAACCTATACTCTCCTCCCGTGCCAGCTCCATTCCAGTGGTGTCGGCACTCGTGGTCCCGGGGCTGTGATACGGTGGAATGACACATCAATCAGCGCTGGCGTCACTGTCCCTGACTTCGGACAAACTGAACATGAAGAGAAAGCCAGGGCTGCAGTTGATCCCGGACTTACGCTTCATGTTCAGTTTGTCCGAAGGCGAGGACAGTAACGCCAGCGCTGATTGAGCGCCAGGCATCATGTGTCACTCCAGCCCATCACAGCCCCGGGATCGTGAGTGACGACACCACTGTAATGGAGCTAGCACGGGAGGAGAGTATAGGTTTTTTATTTTAATGGGGCTGAACATTTAGTTTAATGTGGACAACCCCTTTAAAGAAATACAAGTTGGAGACTTTTGCTTTAAAATGTGTAATAAAAGAAAAGGCCATGAAACTGAATGGGATTTGTTGAAATATATGCTTATAAACTCCTAACAATCTATAGCTAAAACTCTATAGACAATATGCTGCAATTATGTTATTACATCTGGAAAAATGTAACTTCTTCATATACAGATTTTTCTATATCCACATGTCCTTGTTACACCTTGCTTTAAAGAGGCGACATCCAGCCAATTTCTCATCTCCTATTGATCACAATGGAGGATAAATAGACGTGAGACCACCTGCCATATGTTCTCAGGATACCTGTGGCCCCAACAGTCTTAGCAAGACTTCAGTGAAATATTACACCTTATCTAATCATTATGGGTCTGGATAGAGAGGGGTGACTCCATAAGTGCCCAAAGGCCAGTTTGCTCATATAAATAAAATAGGCAACGTGATTGATAAAAGTGAACCATTGCCTAGTAATCCATGGTCCATCTGTTACCTGTTACTCCACCTTCTCCCTACATTAGACTAATATCAGCCGAACGCCATGAGATGGATTCAGTTGACAGTCTAAGGTGTATGGGCCCACCCCCGACAGATGATGTTGGGGGAGATAAAAGTTTGGGATGCTGTATTTCAGACTGCCAATCCTCTGGTTCTCTTAGAGATAGCTGCCACCGGAGATGTCTAGTGGCTGCTCTCTCATAGAGAACACAGGAGCGATCTATGAGTAATTCGGGCAAGATAACTGATGGCTGAATTACTGTCGAAAGTGTATGGTAGGCTTACATGAGTTATCCAGGACAAGTTTATTTTTTTTATCATGGTGCTAGGAACTAATAGGCAGATATTTGCTAGCTGCCTGCCTGTTTTACCCGGTGCCGGTTCAGAGTGGTTAGCGACAGCCCCTGCCACCAATTCTGCTGCATTGCATCAACAGAGCAACTATTCCTCTTCCATGTGGCTCTGCCATAGGGCGTAACTCCTTACATCATGCTGATTGACAGCCACCTTTGCACAGTTAGGTAGCGGGGAGCCGGCTGTCAATCAGCATGAAGTGGGCAGTGACACCCCATCAACAGAGCAGAGCGGAAGACATGCAGCTGCTCCATTGACGTGACCTCAGTGGAAGCCACAGAATCATCGGCAGGAGCGGTCTGTGACTGCTCTGAGCTGGCAGCGATCGGCGGCAGGCAGAACAGGCAGGTAGTTAGCAACTACCTGCCTATTAGTTCTTAGGCCCATAGTAAAAAAAAACCAAAATGGTCAGGGATAATTCTTTTAATCATCAGTTTCCAAAGGCGTATCTGGTTGCAACAGTATACTGTATATCTGGGGGAACATATTGTACTAGGAACAAATGTGAATCCGTTATAGTTGCATAGTAAGGCTAGAAAAAGACACAAGTCAATGACACTGAGCCTATTATTACTTTGCTATTATTGACCCATATGCAGTAGTGGAATAACCTGTTAAAGGCCAAGCATCCACTTTGGTTTCACACTTCATGATTATTGCATGTTGTGACTTGATGATCATAGTATATCATAGAGAAATATTACACAATAAAGCTGGCAATAACAGTGTTAATTTTTTTCTTGATCACAAAATCAAGGGGTCTTAAAATAGGCAATTACAATTGCAAATTCTTGCACCCCCTTAGATTAACCTTTGCAGCGACAACTCACATAATTGAACAGCAGGGTACAGAAATTACAGTCGCCCTTAAGACTTCCTTCACACACACTAAATTGTGCAGTAATTTTTATGTTACCTGTGTTTTTTGGTGGTATATTTTAAATGGATTCATTACATATCATGTCAAAAATTCCACTTATAATCACATCACTTATAATGTGAAAAATGCATCAAAAATTACAACAAAAACGTGACACATTGGGCTGATTCATCAAACAATTTGTACCAGAATTCTGTTGTAAAACTGTGAAATGTCCTAACATTTTTGTACAACTAGTAGTTGCAGAAAAATGTTGCTATTTTTGGCATTTTTTGCACTAGCACTCTTAAATTTTTACCTGATATATTCACCATAATTTACACCACAAATGTAGTGTACATTTCTACAGAAATGTACTTCGGAGTGCATTTCTTAAGAACACTTCTTCACTTCTTTATAAATTTGGCTCATCTTACTCATTCAAAAGACCCTTCCTCAAGACTGGCATACAAGACCCCAATCTTGATCAATAATGGTAATTAGGCGCAAATTTACATGGAACAAATTTTGTTGCATAAAATACTACAGCTGAAGCCAATTCCCATTTTTCTGAATATGGTAGTTTCAGTAGCACATAGAGTTTGGCAAGTTCCATTCAGACCACAGGGACAGTCAAATACATTTCTGCAAGAAAACTTGTCACGTGTGAATCCACCATCAAACAATGGGTGTCTATAGGAAGAAAACTGTAGAAACTGCCTAAAAAATACCACCCCTGCAGTGTTCTGATATTGCAAAAAACACCAATGACTCAAAAAAATGTGATTCCAGTAAAGAAATGTGTGATTTTCCAAAAACTGTGTGAATTTGCCCTAAAAAGGTAGCCTCATCTTCAAAAATTGGAAAATTGCATAGTGCTTGTAAAAACAAGAAATTTTTCAATATACTTGTTATTAAAAATACTATCTGTTCTCAAGGATGGAGGGATGTTTAATACTGGTGTGTACTGCTCGTTTATGCTACCAACGACCTCTGTAGTTTATCCCCGGTCTCTAAGGCAAGGAGTGTAGCACTTACAAGTTCTTAGCTATAGAGCTTGGAAGTGCTGCTTTGAAATTGGCCGGATCGCTGGATTCAGCCAACTTCAGCGCCTTTGTGCTTCTCTAATGCTGCAGAGGCAAAGTTGCTGTTGCTTGTAGAATCAATAGACCGCACACTGTTTGGGCTACCAGCTCTGAACTCGCAATCAAGAGTCACAGCCCCACGGCAAGCAGGAAGCAGGAGAGCACTATGCTCCTGAAGATAAATTAAAAGCAAACGTTTAAGTCCTATTTCACACATTGTTTCTTCCCTTTTTTCTGATTTGCTGTGATTTTCATGCATTTTTTTTTACCAGAGTTTTTGTGGTGTTTTTAGTGTTCAATTAAATTTTTTTTGTCTGTTAGGGACCTCTGGGAAAATGTATTAAAAATTCTATAACTAGAACACCTATATTTAAAAATAAACCAAAGCCAAAAAAGCATCAAAAGGGTAAAATAAACCTGAAAAATGAAACATAATTTTTTAGTGTGTTTAATATTCCCTTTATTGAATGAAAGACAACATTAACCACTGTGATAAATTTAGGTTATCTAGTCTAAAGGTGCATTTACGTCGATAAACGACCGCTTTATACAAGCTGATCAGCAGTTGTTGAATGGCCTGTCTAGACAAACTAAAGGGAATTCTATGTGCACAGAATCCCTTACAGCGACCTTTCATCCTGGTATTGAAAAGTGATGATATATTTGTCAAGTATACTCACCCTACCTGGTGCCCTCAGGTTGCCTCCTGCTGCCTCCATCGCTCAGATTTCCGTTCTAGCTCCCCCGTACATAGATGTCTGCTGTGGTACGGGAGCAGTGATAAGTCTGAACCACTTCTCCACAGCACAGGAGACGAGGGAAAGGCACGATGGTTCAGATTTACTTCTGCTCTCCCTGGGCAACCACGACCACCACTTTAGATGCAGGAGGACCAGAGTGCTTGTGAAGTTGGTAGAGGGAGAAAAACGGAAGTCACCAGGTAGTGTGAATATACATGAAAAATGTACAGTCACTTTTCAGCGCCAGAGCGGAAGGTCACTTTAGCATACAGATGGGCCAGCTCCAGTAGAGTGGAAACCACTTTTAGCTAGCAGTTCCCGGCTTTCGTTCATAACTTCTAGTTTTTTGTTCCTCTACTTTTTGGCATCAATTTCCTACTTTCTAAATAGAAAAAGTAAAATACTCGAGTAAAATATGAAGTCAGTCTAACACCGTAAAGCTGGGGCTGCTCAGTGACTTTGGCCGCGACACCTCTCGCAAGGCCAAAGCTCACTAGTTGTCACTACTACATTTCAGCACAATACAAGTTAGCAGAGTCACATCAGGACCCCAAGGGTACTGCCACAAGAAGTTGTAAAAAGTCTAACTGCGTTGACGTCATTCACATGTATTGTACTGTGGTGTAGCAGCGACTCTTAGTGAACTTTGGCCATGCGACTTGTGCTGCGCTCAATGTCGCCGTGTAGCCCCAGGGTCAATGTGAATTGCAGGCCGCTCTTCTAGAATAATTAGTCACTATTTTCTCTGAGCTATATTAGCCTTCTTGTCTTCATCTGTTGAATCTTTTGTATTTTTTCCAGGGGGTAGGAGTATGTGACGTATTCTCGCTCCTCACAGCGTGCATCATCCTAACAAGAGAGACTGGTATTTTATGAGCGAGGGATTATCCTTGTCCCAGACTGAGGGTGAGGCTGCAGCGCTCAGCATTTTCTGCTCAGTACAATAGCGCGCCTGTCACTCCACAAAGTGAAGTGAGTTGTTTATTTGACATTTATGGGCGTGTTTTGAGATGAAAACTTGGTTCTACCAAACAGGTGGTGGATCCGTACTTCCCAGTCTGCATTCTATAGCAGTATTAATCAATATTAACCTGTGCAGTGCTGAAAGGATTTTTTTCCATGCATAGTTTAACTAATTTCAAGCTTTTCCAAGATACTTATGCTAAATGTATGCTACACAGTTGTATGCATCTACCATAGAATTAGGACTCATTCACACATCCGATTTTTTCACTTATGAGAAAAACGGACCAATTATTTTGCTCACACTTTGTTCAGAGTTTGATCAGATTGTCATTCTCATTCTCATCGGGCCAATTATGCTAATGTCACACGAATCAAACTGAGCCAGAATTTGATCCGTGTGTCATGTCAGCGTGATCCGATCCGATTCTCTCACATGAGAGAATCGTATCACAGGTGCGAAGAATTAATTTCTCCATCTTCCCCATTGTCTCTTTGCGCGTACATCGGACTGCACTCGGATGACATCCGAGTGCAATTCAGCTGATCACTTTTCATAACAGTCTAGAGTTGAAGCAAATTGCCACTATAAAACCTGAATCAGCAAACTTTGTGAAAACCAAAATTTGTGTAAGTCTCCAAACTTTTGGCCTCAACTGTACATACAGTACAGACCAAAAGTTTGGACACACCTTCTCATTTAAAGATTTTTCTGTATTTTCATGACTATGAAAATTGTACATTCACACTGAAGGCATCAAAACTGTAAATTAACACACGTGGAATTATATAGTTAACAAAAAAGTGTGAAACAACTGAAAATATGTCTTATATTCTAGGTTCTTCAAAGTAGCCACCTTTTGCTTTGATGACTGCTTTGCACACTCTTGGCATTCTCTTGATGAGCTTCAAGAGGTAGTCACCGGAAATGGTCTTCCAACAATCTTGAAGGAGTTCCCAGAGATGCTTAGCACTTGTTGGCCAATTTGCCTTCACTCTGCGGTCCAGCTCACCCCAAACCATCTCCATTGGGTTCAGGTCTGGTGACTGTGGAGGCCAGGTCATCTGGCGTAGCACCCCATCACTCTCCTTCTTGGTCAAATAGCCCTTACACAGCCTGTAGGTGTGTTTGGGGTCATTGTCCTGTTGAAAAATAAATGATGGTCCAACTAAACGCAAACCGGATGGAATAGCATGCCGCTGCAAGATGCTGTGGTAGCCATGCTGGTTCAGTATGCCTTCAATTTTGAATAAATGCCCAACAGTGTCACCAGCAAAGCACCCCCACACCATCACACCTCCTCCTCCATGCTTCACGGTGGGAACCAGGCATGTAGAGTCCATCCGTTCACCTTTTCCGCGTCGCACAAAGACACGGTGGTTGTCCATTCCTTGTGTTCTTTAGCCCAAACAAGTCTCTTCCACTTGTTGCCTGTCCTTAGCAGTGGTTTCCTAGCAGCTATTTTACCATGAAGGCCTGCTGCACAAAGTCTCCTCTTAACAGTTGTTGAAGAGATGTGTCTGCTGCTAGAAGTCTGTGTGACATTGACCTGGTCTCTAATCTGAGCTGCTGTTAACCTGCGATTTCTGAGGCTGGTGACTCGGATAAACTTATCCTCAGAAGCAGAGGTGACTCTTGGTCTTCCTTTCCTGGGGCGGTCCTCATGTGAGCCAGTTTCTTTGTAGCGCTTGATGGTTTTTGCAACTGCACTTGGGGAAAGGTTTCAAAGTTTGCCCAATTTTTCGCACTGACTGACCTTCATTTCTTAAAGTAATGATGGTCACTCGTTTTTCTTTACTTAGCTGCTGTTTTCTTGCCATAATACAAATTCTAACAGTCTATTCAGTAGGACTATCAGCTGTGTATCCACCAGACTTCTGCACAACACAACTGATGGTCCCAACCCCCTTTATAAGGCAAGAAATCCCACTTATTAAACGTGACAGGGCACACCTGTGAAGTGAAAACCATTTCCGATGACTACCTCTTGAAGCTCATCAAGAGAATGCCAAGAGTGTGCACAGCAGTCATCAAAGCAAAAGGTGGCTACTTTGAAGAACCTAGAATATAAGACATATTTTCAGTTGTTTCACACTTTTTTGTTAACTATATAATTCCAGGTGTGTTAATTTACAGTTTTGATGCCTTCAGTGTGAATGTACAATTTTCATAGTTATGAAAATACAGAAAAATCTTTAAATGAGAAGGTGTGTCCAAACTTTTGGTCTGTACTGTATGTTACCCAAGACTGTATGGCAATACATGGTGTCCATGTGACTCTATACTACAGAGCATATAACTTTGATGTATTGCTATGCAGGCAGATCTTTGTGTGTATGGATGACCTTACAATAAATACTTTTTGTAAAGTGTATATTTTTTCATACCAAAGCGCGCAGCAACACATTGTGTGCGCTAAGATACGTACAAACATTGAACATACGAAACTTAAACTGCAATACTGCCATATGGAAAGAATATTATTATAAATTGAAGATACTTTGACCACAAATTGTGTAATTCATGTGTGCCCACCAGCCATGACAAGGCAATTTTATTTTTGGTGGGCCTTTTCTATGGGAAATGGCTTTCCTGGGCAAAAAACTTAAAATTTTAAAGGGTCATAGTTCCATCAAGTTTTATCAAGTTTGTTCAGAGTTTAATCCAAGCTTTATCAGCATTTCTCGTACATGAAAAAAAAGTCTCTATTCTTTTTCTAACAGTCTGTGAAAATCGGACTACACTCGGGTGTATTGCCGATTTTGATCTGACACTCGGATCAAAATCGGACTCCTAGGGTGTGTTAATAGTGCACACCTTAAAGGTAAAAGAATAAACATATTAATTTCTATGGGAAAACGACTGCTGTTCATATTATGCTATATGTTCAGGCTTTAGAGCTTCTTTTAAATGCTTTAGAGTTTCAAAAGACACCAAGCATTTAAAAGAAGTAACTTGTCCATTCTTCAAGCGTTTTCTACTAGGAAGATACTTCATATTTACAACACAAGTCTATTGGAAGAATAAAAATACTTTTTTTAATGTTCATGACAGAATAAATGTTGGAACAAAAAATGCTGAAAAAAAGTGCATAAAAATGCTGCTGCCAAAAAAGGCTACAAAAACATTCAGTAAACGATTAAAAGAAGCAAAAAAAAATAGTTTAGGTTTGTAAAACTACAGGGAAAATGCTAGATTCCTGAAGTGTATTCTGCTTGAAAAATCTCTGTTTTTAAATGGCGGAAAATTACACAGCGTTAGGCCAAGTTCACATGAGCACATAAAAATTCGTCCAAGATTTATTCAGGAAACTTAGTCAATTTTTTTTTTCATGTGTCATCTGTTTGCAATCCATATGCAATCTGTGTGCACTCTGCTTTTAGACAGCAGCTGTTATTAAAAGGTTACAGGACTAAATACAGTTTCCTACGTTAAAGAATTGCAATACATCCGTAATAATCAGATGCTATACGGTGGCTCTGTATGGAATAAGATTTTTTGCACATCCATACACTTGAATGGACGAGTCTCATCCAACACACAGAAGAAACTAGTGCATGCTCACATATTTTTCACTTGCAGATTAGGTCCGTGAAAAAAACCCCTCTCATCTGCACTACCCTGTTGAATAAAATTGGTCTGTGTGCTGTCCATTTTTCTTTGGACACTTGGACAAAAAATATGGCCGTGTGAACTGGCCTTACAAGGTGTTCATACTGAGTCTTTTTGCTAAGTTTATGGAGCAGAACTTAAAAGAAACTCCAAGTTTTTTAGGAACTTTGAGTATTTGTGAAGGATATTGAAGAGTTTCTACTTTTAGAGTGTGTTCACACTGAGTTTCTTTGAGTTTTTTCGGAGCAGAAACTCTCCAAAAAATACACTTTTTTATTGGAGAGTTGGAGAGTTTCTGCTCTCAAAACTAAGCAAAAAACTCAGTATAAATACACCCTAATAGTATATGCACATGAAGTTTTTTGCTAAGGTGTCCAAAAACGATGAGTTTCCTTCTTTGAAGAGTTTTCCCTTTTCTTTGTTTTGAAAATTGTTTAAAATGATTTGGAAGTTTTTTTATTGAGGTATTTTTTTGCCACTCTTGATTGGACAATACCTAGTTGGGAGCAGATTCCATCAGAAGATGCTTAAAAGAAATGTGTTCTTTTTTTCATGCATTTTTATCATGTTTTTTGACACAATGTTTTAAATTGAGCTACTTTGGCACTTGACTTTGACAAAAACATTATTGATATAGTCATGCGCCAAATACATGTGGTTTTAATGCTTTTCTGCAGCAGAAACGCACTAAAATGCATATGGGTTTTTGACATGCATATTTTCCACATCTAATGCAATTTCATGGGGAAAATTCACACGTAAAGCTCAGCATCCTCTCAATAAAATGACATGTTACAGATTGCAAACACGCACCGCAGGACAGTTTAAAAAATTTACAGTGGGCATGAGATTTTTATAAGTCCTATCCACTTTGCTGGAACTGTAAGATACTGTGTTGATATGACTGCATTAAATATAAACCAAAAAGTAATAAATATAACGAAGGTACTTAGCACACAAATTGTTCCATTTGGGTAACCCAACCAGCCATAACAAGCCGACCTTATTTTTGATGGGACCCTAATTTGTCCTATCAGACATGTCTCTTCTCTAGAAAAAGTATAAGAATTTATAGAGCATGTAAAATATGTCACTCGCAGTGCCATGCTGCAACTTTCAGACACAACAGCCCTGTACTGCTTTGGTTTTTACACTCTTTTTCAGCACAATCACTTGATCTTGCTGGCAAACAGTTGTTCCACTTGCAAGACCGCGCTGCCGATGATTGTAGTGGCTGTGCAGCTTTTCATGTGACAGCTGTTTCCCTGCAAGATTAAACCAGTCATGTTGTTCATACAGTCCGGTCTGTGCACAACACGGAATAGAGGAGAAGCTGATATATAGGTCTGTGGGAAAGAATCCAGTATATCTTGTATTTAATTTGTCAAAAATCCTGGTGTTTGTATGTATAGGAGTCCAGTTGGCGGTCCTAGTGCATTACTTTCATGAGGAGTACCAAAAATTGAGATAAAATCTTCATTTATTTTTTCTGTCACTGATAGACTTTATAAAAAAAATAGATTTATAAATTATGTGGCGGTAATTTTTTATTTCAAACATTTTTTTTAATCCCATATGAGACAGATGGACTTCTAAGTTTTATTCTAATGCTTTGGGACGCCATGTATGCTTTATAGAGTCTCCAAGAATTGTCTCATGTAATATTGCGCTTATTTGACTTCAACAGGACAAGCCCTATATCATCTGGTACTTATTAATAGGTGCAAATATGCCAGGAACATGAGTGCTCAGTGGATGTCAGTTCATACAACAATAAGAGAAGCAAATCATCAATGCAGGTAGGTCAAGCACTGGCTCAGTGGGTCACTGCGCTTATCTAGTGATCAGTCAGTGTTATCTCTTAACTGCAGTCTGTTCTTGGTTTTTGAAGACAGATAAAAAAAAATCACTGAGCTAATACAGAGTCATCCAGTAACCCCGGGTCAGCAGCGAGATAATCATCTAGACCTGGTGTTTCCAATCCAGTTTCATTTTTTTTTTTTACTAACTTTGGTGTAATGGAATGACTTGATGATTATCTCACACACTGTCATCTATACTAATATTTGCTGGATTATAGAGAGCTCTGTAATGGACATGCATGTAGCTCCAACCTCTCACCCCTGACGAGGCTGCCCAGTCTTCCTCCAGGAATAATGTAAGCACTAGATCCAAGGCGGTTGACTAGTTATATTCTTTCTAAGGCCACAGCCCCACTATCAGTATTCGGTCAGTATTTTGTCTCAGGAGTAAAGCCCCGTCTCACATAGCGAGATTGCTAGCGAGATCACTGCTGTGTCACGGTTTTGGTGATGCAACAGCGACCTCACCAGCGATGTCGCTATGTGTGACACTTTGCAGCGATCAGGCCCCTGCTGTGAGGTCGCTGATCGCTGCAAAATGTCCTGGACCATTTTTTGGTCTTTGCCCTCCCACTGGTCAGCACACATCGCTGTGTGTGACCAGCGGGACCAGCGATCAGGCTGGTAACCGTGATAAACAGCGGGTTACTAGGGGCACACGCTCACTTAGTAACCCGCTGTTTATCATGGTTACCACTCTGCTACGGTGAGCGGTAATTTCCCGCTCCCCGTAGCAGAGTGGTAACCATGATAAACAGCGGGTTACTAGGTGCGCGTGTGCCCCTAGTAACCCGCTGTTTATCATGGTTACCAGCCTGCTCCTGCTTCAGCAGACTGGTAACCAGGAGCAGGACATCATGGAAAGATTCTTTCCACGATGTCGCTGCTCCCCTGATCGTTGGTGAGCCTGCCTGTTTGACAGCTCACCAGCGATCACATAGCGACGCAGCAACGATCCCTGACAGGTCGTATCGTTGTCGGGATCGCTGAAGCGTCGCTATGTGTGAAGGGGCCTTAAGAGCCAAAACCAGGTGAGGAACAATCAGAGAAAAGGTATAAATTCTGCATTTATCACCCACTCCTGTTTTTTTAGCTCCCACTCCTGAGAAAAAATAATGAACGAATACTGACCAAATACTGATAGTGGGGACGTGGTCTAAAAAGAGCACTGGTCTTATGATGCACAAACAATACACATGTCTATGCTGCATGCATGGTTGGGCAGGGTTCCCTTTCCAATTTTGTGTTAACTGTCAAATTTTAGATTTACGTGATTCTTGTTATTACCAATTGTCACTCTACATAAATAATCATTATGAGGCTGGGATCACACGACCGTATTTTCTCTCCTCCGAGAAAATCAGTCCAATTATCAGACTGAGTTTGATCAGAGTGCGAACAGAGTGTGATCCAGTTTTCTTGGATGTGGAGAAGATGGAAAAAATTTCCCCATCTTCTCCATTCTGTTAGTCTATGAAAATCGGAAAGGACTTGGATGCCATCCGAGTGCAATCTGATTTTTTTTATGGACCCATTGATTTGCATGGCTGACTGTAATCCAATTTCCGGATGCAAATTGTGAATGCTGGGATTTTACCTTTGGACAAACTCAGTCCAAGGAAGAAATCAGACATGGGCACGGCCCCATAAAATAACATTGGTTTGAGTGCGATCCGAAAAATACGGTCGTCTGCACGAGCCCTTAGGGTGCATTCACATGTAACAAGTGCAGTGTGTCTATTGCCACAAGTCGTGGGAAAAACATTACGAATTTAACGCAATTGTGGAAAAAAAATAACGAACCAGTGACTTGTGAACATAGGCAAATTATAATGAAGGCAATCTGGGCTACAGCCCGGGGCCCGAGGCTCCGTGGGGGCCCATGACCAGATTGCCCTCATTACAATGTTTTATGCGCTGCTGCCATGCCGCTGATACAGCACACATACCCTGGCAACTTCATGCAGGGGCGCAGACTGGGCCGGGGAAGCCCTTGGTCGCTCCCCCAGCAGCTCCTTGGCCGCTCCCCCCAGCCCGGGGAGCTTTTGGCCGCTCCCCCAGCAGATAGCAGACACGGCCCTGTGCGCGGCCGTGTCTGCTGAAATGACGTCACGCAGTGTGCACCCGGCCTGCACTGTTGCGTGCTTACTACTGGAGAGGACCTGGACCGGAGACACGCCAGGGCATGGGGACCGGAGACAAGCCGGGGGATGGTGAGTGCCTGCTTCCCAATGTTGTCTGTGTGCATGTATGATTGTGTTTATCTATGTATGTGTGATATGGCTGTTTATATGTATTTTCTGCATGTCTTCAAATATGTTTAGGCCTTGTATGTGTCTTTGTATATATCTGTATATGTGTCTGTGTGTGTGTGTACATTTCTGCGACCCGTATATGTGCATGTCTGCTTGTATATACATGACTACGTGTTTGACTGCATGTGCATGATTTTGTGCGCGCGTGCCTGCTTGTGTCTGACTGCATGTGTGACTGCGTGTGTGTATTATACCTGGCAACTATGTGCTGGCCCATACTGTACCCCGGGAGCTATGTGCGGCCCCGCACTGTAGCCCCGTACTGTAACCCGGGAGCTCCGTGCGTACCCATACTGTAGCCGGCCCCGTACTGTAGCCTGCGAGCTCCGTGCCGCCCCATACTGTAGCCCGGGAGCTCCGTGGCGCCCTGTCTTGTAGCCCGGGAGCTCCGTGCCATCCTGTTCTGTAGCCCGGGAGCTCTGTGCCGCCCAGTACTGTAGCCCGGGATCTATGTGGGGCTTTGTACTGTAGCCCAGGAGCTATGTGGGGCTTTGTACTGTAGCCCAGGAGCTATGTAGGGCTTTGTACTGTATCTAGGAAGCCATGTGGGGCTTTGTACCGTACCTAGGGAGCCATGTGGGGCTTTGTACTGTATCTAGGGAGCCATCTGGGGCTTCGTACCGTATCTAGGGAGCCATGTGGGGCTTCGTACCGTATCTAGGGAGCCATGTGGGGCTTCGTACCATATCTAGGGAGCCATGTGGGGCTTCGTACCGTATCTAGGGAGCCATGTGGGGCTTCGTACCGTATCTAGGGAGCCATGTGGGGCTTCGTACCTTATCTAGGGAGCCATGTGGGGCTTCGTACCGTATCTAGGGAGCCATGTGGGGCTTCATACCGTATCTAGGGAGCTATGTGGGGCTTCGTACCGTATCTAGGGAGCTATGTGGGGCTTCGTACCGTATCTAGGGAACTATGTGGAGCTTCGTACCGTATCTAGGGAGCTATGTGATGACTCGTACTGTATCTAGGGAGCTATATGGGGACTTGTACTGTATCTAGGGAGCTATGTGGGGTTTATACTGTTTATAGGGGGATTATGTGGGGGCTCATATTGTACCTAGGGGGCTCATACTGTATATAGTGGGATGCCAGCATACTTTATTGTGGTCAATATTAAGGCATACAATTAATTTATAATTTATATGTTAATATTAATATTGTGCAGAATTAATTTCAGCCTATTAGTGCGGCTTCCACAGCAGTCATGGTCTCTCATGTGGCCCCTTAGAGGAAAATTGATCTCCCACTCCTGCTCTATTTTGTTTAGTGCTATGTTATGCACACAAGGGAAAAATTTGCGTGGAACGCATAGCTCGCCGTTTCTATCTTTTTCCGTCTACAGATATGCACCTGTAACATACCTGGCGGCGTCCTTGCATGGTGGTCCATCTCCCACTGTGCAAGAGGGCGCACTTGATCTCCTGTCCAGAATGTCTCTCTGGCTTCCCTCCATGCTGTCTGTTTGTGTCTGTTTCTGCTGCTTAAGGGCGGCGCCCGATCACTTCCTGCCTTTTGTACCTGCTGTGGGTCACACCCCTTGTGCGTCCTCAGCCTATTGCTGTCTGTCACTTGGCATATAGCTCAGCAGCTCCCTTCTATCCCCGCCTGAGCATAGTGTTTCCTTCAGTGTGTGCTTGCACTCTGAAGGTGCCAGGTCCCGTCTCTTGTCTCCTGCTTTTTGTATCAGTTCCCGTGTCTGAACTGAGTCCTGTATGTCTCCTGCTTTGCGGTGTCAGCTCCCGTGTCTGAACTGAGTCCTTTCTGTGTTCTCTTGTCTGTCCTGTCTGAACACGCTCCTAGCCTGTTCCTCCTGCCTTCTAGGGGCCGATTACCTAGACCCGTTCCTGTATCTTGTCTGACCTGTCTGTACTCGCTCCTAGCCTGTTCCTCTCGCCTTCTAGTGGCCGATTTCCTAGACCCGCTCCTGTGTCTGGTCTGTCCTGTCTGAACACGCTCCTTGCCTGTTCGTTCCGCCTTCTAGTGGCCGATTTCCTAGACCCGCTCCTGTGTCTGGTCTGTCCTGTCTGAACACGCTCCTTGCCTGTTCGTTCCGCCTCTCTGGGGGCCGTATTCCCAGACCCGCTCCTGTATCCCTCTGCAGTGTCGGTCTCCTCCGTACACTCAGTTCCAGTCTGAACTCTCTCCTGTCCTTTACCTGTTTTGCCTCTATGTCCGTTCCCTTCCTTTTTCTGCAGAGTCTGAACTCGTACCTAACTCCTGCTTGTTGTCTCTGCAAGTACTGTGTGAGTATCTGGCTCTGTCTTTCCCTTCCTGTCTGTTCCGTGTGAACAGAGCCCTGTCCTCCCTGCTCAGCCTTGTCTGCACTCTAGCTGTGCTTGCCTGTAACCCTCTGCCTGTATTGTTCCTGAGTCCCGGTGTGTACTGGGTCCTATCCCGCCTGTGTTCCTACCTGCTAGTGCCTCCCTGTCTGCACTCTAGCTGTGCTTGTCTTTACCCCCCTGCCTGCATACCCGCCTGCCTGCATACCAGTCGTGCCTGCCTATACCCACCAGTCTGTGTGCCAGCCTACCAGCCTGTTCCTGTATTCCCCTGTGTGGGTCAACAGCCGTGTCCGGGGTCTGTCCTGGAGTAGCACCTGGTCCCTCTGCTCGGTTCCTCCTTGGTGCACTGGCGTCGTATGCCGTCGTGCGACCCTGGTCGGATCGGGTGAATACTTAGTCACGCCCCTCCAGGCATTCACTCTCCGGCACGGTCCAGTGGAATCACTACCAATCACACGCACACGCCGCTTAGCCCGGGCGTGTGCATAACAGCATGCTCAGGCCATGGTTCCCGTTGAGCCCCACGGCCTTCGCTCTTTGAGAAGTTTTTCCAGCGAATACATGCATTAAAATAAAATAAATAAATTTTTTTTCCCCCTTTAGCTGAGTTCCAGGCGAGTTACGCACCCGTCCAGATGGATCTATCAGCCCTCGTTCCTGCGGATCCGCCACGTTACTATGGGGATCCAAGACAGTGTCGTGCATTTGTGGAGCAATGCATGCTACACTTTAAGGCCTACCCTCTCTATTTTCCTTCCGATTGGGCTAAAGTGGCCTTTATGATTGACTACCTAGCGGGTGATGCCTTGAAATGGGTCACCCCCCTATGGGAAGCATGGGATCCTGTCATCCTTGACCTGCAGGCCTTCCTGGTGGCCTTTCGTATGGTCTTCGAGGACCCTAACTCTGAAGCCCCTGCTGAAGCTTCACTTCCCAATATCCCGGAGCAGCCCCGACGGGTAATGTGTGTGGGTAGCGCAATAGTCCTCCAGCCCAATGAGACTACTGCCCACCCAGAATCCTCACAGGGTGACTACGCTTTCCGGAATACTTCTCTCAACCTCAAGAGGCAGTCCAGACGTGCTAGACTTAGAGGCAAGCCGTCACGCCAGGGTCTGTCCTCCCTGAGACCTCCTGACCCCAACCTTGAAGTCCCTACTGAAGCTTCATCTCCCTGTATCCCGGAGAAACCCCAATGGGTAATGTGCGTGGGTAGTGCACCAGTTCTCCTGGCCGAAGAGACTTCTGCCCATCCAGACTCCACACAGGAGAACTTCCTGCACCCGGCATCAGATGCTTCTTTCTCTTTAACCGGTGTGCATGTCCAAGGATGCTCCAAAGCTGTGGTTACCTCAGAGTCTGTGCACCTCTACTACCTGGCGGAGGATCCCCTGTTGCCTCCTGAACCCTCCGGGATACCACTCGATGACAAATGGAGAGAGACTTCTCTACACCCGGTACTCAATACTTTGTCCGCTTCGTCCTGTGAGCCTGACAATGGGTACCCCAAAGTGGTAGTTACCTCCGAGTCTCTACACCCCTCCGACCAGGCGGAGGATCTCCAGTTGTCTCCTGAACCCTTCGGGGTGCTACCTGGTAGCGAAAGGACAGAGACTCTCCTATACTCTGTACCTGATACCTCGCTCGCTTCGTCCAGGGAGTCCAACCTAGTGTACTCCGAAGCAGAGGTTACTCCTGAGTCTCTACACCCCTCCGACCAGGCGGAGGACCTCCAGTTGTGTTCAGAATCCTTCGGGGTGCCACCTGGTGGTGAATGGACAGAGACTTTCCTATATCCTGGATCTGATACCTCGCTTGCTTCGTCCAGTGAGTCCGACCTAGTGTACTCTGAAGCAGAGGTTACCCGTGAGTCTATACACCCCTCTGACCAGGCGGAGGACCGCCAGCTGTCTCCAGAACCCTTCGGGGTGCCACCTGGTGGTGAATGGACAGAGACTTTCCTATACTCGGTACCCGATACCTCGCCTGCTTCCTCCAGTGAGTCCGACCTAGTGTACTCTGAAGCAGTTGTTTTCTCTGAGCCTCTGCACTCTTCTGACCCGGCGGAGGACCTCCAGTTGTTTCCTGAATCCTCCGGGATACCACTAGATAACAAAGAGACAGTGACTTTTCCTCATTATGTACCTGATAACCCGTCTATTTCTTCCTGTGAGCTTGACAAGATGTACCTCGAAGCAGAGATTACCCTTAAGTCTCTGTCCCCCTCCAACCCAGTGAACGACTGGTCCTCGAATTCCCTGCGGAAGATTCTGGCAGGCCTGAAGAAGAGGGGGCGTAAGGGGGGAGGTACTGTAACATACCTGGCGGCGTCCTTGCATGGTGGTCCATCTCCCACTGTGCAAGAGGGCGCACTTGATCTCCTGTCCAGAATGTCTCTCTGGCTTCCCTCCATGCTGTCTGTTTGTGTCTGTTTCTGCTGCTTAAGGGCGGCGCCCGATCACTTCCTGCCTTTTGTACCTGCTGTGGGTCACACCCCTTGTGCGTCCTCAGCCTATTGCTGTCTGTCACTTGGTATATAGCTCAGCAGCTCCCTTCTATCCCCGCCTGAGCATAGTGTTTCCTTCAGTGTGTGCTTGCACTCTGAAGGTGCCAGGTCCCGTCTCTTGTCTCCTGCTTTTTGTATCAGTTCCCGTGTCTGAACTGAGTCCTGTATGTCTCCTGCTTTGCGGTGTCAGCTCCCGTGTCTGAACTGAGTCCTTTCTGTGTTCTCTTGTCTGTCCTGTCTGAACACGCTCCTAGCCTGTTCCTCCTGCCTTCTAGGGGCCGATTACCTAGACCCGTTCCTGTATCTTGTCTGACCTGTCTGTACTCGCTCCTAGCCTGTTCCTCTCGCCTTCTAGTGGCCGATTTCCTAGACCCGCTCCTGTGTCTGGTCTGTCCTGTCTGAACACGCTCCTTGCCTGTTCGTTCCGCCTTCTAGTGGCCGATTTCCTAGACCCGCTCCTGTGTCTGGTCTGTCCTGTCTGAACACGCTCCTTGCCTGTTCGTTCCGCCTCTCTGGGGGCCGTATTCCCAGACCCGCTCCTGTATCCCTCTGCAGTGTCGGTCTCCTCCGTACACTCAGTTCCAGTCTGAACTCTCTCCTGTCCTTTACCTGTTTTGCCTCTATGTCCGTTCCCTTCCTTTTTCTGCAGAGTCTGAACTCGTACCTAACTCCTGCTTGTTGTCTCTGCAAGTACTGTGTGAGTATCTGGCTCTGTCTTTCCCTTCCTGTCTGTTCCGTGTGAACAGAGCCCTGTCCTCCCTGCTCAGCCTTGTCTGCACTCTAGCTGTGCTTGCCTGTAACCCTCTGCCTGTATTGTTCCTGAGTCCCGGTGTGTACTGGGTCCTATCCCGCCTGTGTTCCTACCTGCTAGTGCCTCCCTGTCTGCACTCTAGCTGTGCTTGTCTTTACCCCCCTGCCTGCATACCCGCCTGCCTGCATACCAGTCGTGCCTGCCTATACCCACCAGTCTGTGTGCCAGCCTACCAGCCTGTTCCTGTATTCCCCTGTGTGGGTCAACAGCCGTGTCCGGGGTCTGTCCTGGAGTAGCACCTGGTCCCTCTGCTCGGTTCCTCCTTGGTGCACTGGCGTCGTATGCCGTCGTGCGACCCTGGTCGGATCGGGTGAATACTTAGTCACGCCCCTCCAGGCATTCACTCTCCGGCACGGTCCAGTGGAATCACTACCAATCACACGCACACGCCGCTTAGCCCGGGCGTGTGCATAACAGCACCAAAGCACCTGTGTGTTGCTCACATGACCTATCACATGATTTATCAAAGGGGATCATGTGACATGTCACGTGATACATCAGGTACCAGGGGGTGGCCCCACCTTCTAAACTTCCTGGGGCCCTGGCTACTCTTAATCCACCCCTGCTTGTGAACATAGCCTTAATATCGCTAATACTGGTGATCATATAATTGTAATATTTCAGGATGCACGTCATGACTGCGAAATATGGACAAAGGGCTGTAGGGATGATGTTACTGGAGTATATCTCTGTAGAAAATGCCCATGAACAATATGAGGCAGATTTACTAAAACCATTTAATTTTACACACAGTGTAAACTAAAGGTGCATTTACACCCTACATTGTGCAGAGATAAAGGGCCGCCAAGCGGCAACATGTTTGTTAGCCTATTTAGACCTGTGGACTACGCTTCAGATGTAACCTGACCAATCTGTAATAAATCTTTCAGTACTCATAGGCTGCCATTGTTCTCAGCAGTGCTGGTCTTGTTTATGATGTGCTGCCGAGAACGATGATTTTTTGGGCAAACTAAAAGATTATTTCATCAGACATATGAGCATTTTGCTCATTCGTTGCGTGATTGGCATACTGGTTTCACTGCTTGATTATTATCTGAGGAATGCTTGGCCACAATAATCATGCAGAGTGAATGCTCCTTTTGATTAACCAAACTTATTATCACAGTGGCTCATGCCGTTTGATAAAATTGGTGTATTTTTAGACTGTGTAGAGTGTCGGACTGGGGTGGCGAGGGCAAACTAGAAACATTGACTCTGAGAGTCCATTGTTCATCCTCATGCAAGTATTACATTACCCTTATTCACAAATTTACAAACGCTGCTGTATAATAATAAGTTAGGTAGTTTGTTGAATGAACGATGACATGCTGGTTCTGTCTGTACATAGTGAATCAAATGTATTGGACCCACTACTGCTCATGCTGAGAGGTTAGTGGCTTACTCCTACACAGGGGCCCACCAGGGGATTAGCCTGTACCCCTGTGGGCGAGTCCGAGCCTGACTGTGTAGTCCAAATTTATACTGACTATCAGTTTCTTACTGGATTAGAAACTTTGCTCCAGAAATTTGAGCCAAAACAGGTCATGCACGTTTCTCATGAAGCCTCACCCATTTCTATCAAAGGTGTTTCCCTTTGTTGGTCAAACCACAAAAAGTGTCTAAAACATATAGTAAATATGGTGCAAGACATGTCAAGCAGTTTTTTTCTCAAATTGCCCCAGAATTCTGTCTCATATAGGATCGTAAATCTCCCCAATGTTTCTATGACTGCAGGACAGCATAGACAGTTTCTGTAGTCCACTGATGGCTGTTTCTGGATAGCAGGAAGAAATCTGATTTCCCTGCAAACTTGCATGATTAAGGCTAATGGTCGCGGCTGTATTACTGCTCTGTTTAGTAGGGAGCTGTATTGGGGCACCCACAGATTTCATGAGCCTTCTAATATACATTAATATGCCATTGATTTCATATGGTACCGTACAGAGGGTTTTTCCTGTTAGATTTCATAGGTATCCGCTAACAATAACATATTAAATTTTCAAAATCTCTGTTTACGTCTGTTCAGACATGTGAACAAAGCCTAAGCACACAGATATTCTCCCTTAGAAGCATTATCTCCTCATTGTACAGTCTTTTTGATGTATGCTTTTCCTTTAGCTTTCATGGCTCCTGGGTCCTCATAAGGTGACTGTTGCTACTGTAGAATTGGGCTTCATGCAAATATTCCTGCCACTTAGCTGATTCTTTTGAGCTTTTCTTTTTCTTTGATTACTGATGGCTAAACACCAGGTGCATACATATGGAAGAAAGAGCTAGATTTAAAAATTTACAATGGGGATCCTTCTACATTCCCAAAGCTTCATAGGTTGAAGACTTTACTAGTCTTTCACCTTATTTGCTGATGATGCAGAATTTTTCAGGTTTAGTGCTAGCCACTCCATTATGGTGGTCCAGACATTATGCTAGGCATTAATTATAGTGGTTTGGAGACTCCTAGGTTTTCACCTTTTAATTCCTTCACAAAGATCTATTCTTTGCTGCAGGGGACCCTAGGTTGAGTCTGCAGAGTAACTACTGAAGAGAAAAATTAAATTATAACCAAAGGATCATAATGAAGGACAAAACTGAGTCAGGGATAGTTGGGTTGGGTCAGAGTCGAGGAGGTGAGGCAGATTGAACATACAGAAAGTGGTCAATCAGTCCAAGGTCAAATCAGAATGGACATCCAAGCGTAATCCAGATGAATGGTTAAGGGAAAAGCTGGGTCTGAAGTCTGAACTCAAATATAATGCAATAAGAAAATCAGGCTTGTATAGGAAAACAATAAGTGTCACAGTGTGACAAACATAGGAAAGTTACATAGAGTGTTAGAAGCCCTTATTGGCCTCTGAACCCACTCTACTGGCGGTCTATTGACTGTCCACCCTGATTAGCTTTTCAGATGGACACTGTTGTGATTGGCCAGCAGCACCACCAGTGACCGTAGCTGGCACATTGTGGCTGTGCACACATAGTGCAATAGAGACGGAATCTGGCAAAGAGAATCGCGTAAGTATATGGCATACATAGCTCAATAACTGCAATATTACATTACCTGATTGTCAGAACTTTGTACACCAACTTTCGAACACAATTTTGCTTTTACTAATTTTCTGCATCATTATAATATTAATTTTAAAAATATAATTCTCTTTTTTTTCCCCAAATATGTCACTTGTTATCACTTACAGTTTAGCTTAATAAGTGACCAGTGAAGTTTCTAGTGATAAGCGTTTTTCTACGGCTCTGTAATAAATGATCTCGTATATTGTTTTCTTTGCACAATATATAACCTTCTGTTCTTTTTGTGGTTCCTACTCTCAGCCTGCATTGGAAATACACTGCTTTGTCTTACACGATGCCAGGTTACTGAGAAGATTTGCTGTGACACGAGACTAGATGGAAGACGCCACTAAGAGAGAATGCTGCTTCATCTCCCTCCCCTCCTCTTTCTGAATATTAATGTCACTTGGCAGATTGGATAATTATGTGACTGGGAATTGAATGAAGCTGGTTATTAGATGCCGCATATCTAGTCTGTCTAAGATCTTAAAGTAGGAGAGGTTCAGGACCTGTCATTTGGCTGAGTTTCTGTAATGGAATGGTTTCATCTGTGAATGTAAGAAAAAGTAGAAAAGAAATGTTTGATGAACGAAGGTTGAAGAAACGCTAGAATTAAATATTGTTTTGTAATATTATCAGCATTATAAATTATATTGAAAATGGATATTTCATGTGATTTACTCACTTTTGTCATGACTGGTAATTATTGGTCACACTGTTAAGATATGTGTATATACATATACAGTATATATATATAAATCCTATAAACGTTTTTTTCATATCATCAGCATAATATATTATGATAAATAACAAGCATATTATTTATAGAGGTAAAATTGGCAACTATATAGAAATATAGAAACTAAACAATTTATATTCAAATATTTTTTTTTTTATTACATTTTCAAGTAGAATGAAAAAAAAAATACATTTCATACAAACAGTACATATATAGTGAAATAGAGGTACACAAGTAAACAAGGTGAATACCGTCGTAAACCTGAAATTATTCGGTTGGTGATATGATTCATAGCTTTAGATACGTAAGCTATATCTTATAGGTGCATTTTATAGACGGGTAACTTGGTTGATTCATTCATAACATAAGTTGCCAAGGTATACAAAGATAACTATTTATATATTTGGAAGTACACAGAAATGTTTCAGGAGAACAAGGGGAAAGGGAAAATCGGATGGTGATATTAAGACACGATATGCCCGCTATGACTATCCTGTAAGTTAGATACAATTAGATAAATGAGGATGATGAGTCGAGTTAGATTGAGAAGACTAACATAGTCTTAAACAACGCTAAGGTCTCTACGGTGAATGTTTTGGAATCATAATAGAGTTCCAATCCTCCCATTTTCTGAAGTATTTTTTTTAAAAGATTGTTTCTAAGGGTGTATGTATATTCATACGTGTTGTGGCATGCTAATTTTTCTATAGTTTTTTGCACAGTTGGGGGAAGAGGGTCTTTCCAAAGGGCGGCAATATTGCTTTTTGCTGTAAGGAGTATATGAGTGATGATAGGTCTGTATCTGCATGGGAGGGTTTCTAGGCCCAAAAGGAGGAGCACCAGTTCTGGTGAAAGATGTATGTTTAAACCTGTGATGTTGTTAATTAAGGATTCAATTCCAGACCAGTATGATTTGAGAGCTTTACAGCTCTAAAATATGTGAGTCAGACTGCCAGTAGCATTACAATTCCTCCAGCAAAGGGGGGAGTTAGTGTTCTGAATTTTATGAAGTTTAAGCGGAGTAAAATACCAGAATGTGTAGATCTTGTAGTGGGTTTCTACAAGGGATGAGCAGGGAATGTCAGTGTAGATAGATTCGAAGACTTTGTGCAGAAGATCGGTCGTTATTTCTATACTTAATTCTTTTTTCCATGCTTCTATATTTGTTGTATATGGAAAGTGAGTGTCTTGGTTGAAGTTCTGATATATGTGACCAGTTTTCCAGAAAAGGGGAGTTTGTGGGTATTTGAACATCTGAGCTAGATTTTGAGGGAGAAAAAAGTTTAGGTTGTGAGAGTTCAGGATGTTTTGAATCTTCTTCCATGTCTTTTCTTCTTGAATGTTGAGTTTGAATTTATCTCTAAGAGATTGAAAAGGTATGAGTTGTTTCTTGTCATCCATTATATCTGAGATAAATTTTACGCCTAACTTCTTCCATGAACTTAGTTTGATTCTTGAGGATAACAGTTCAAGAATATCTATAACTATCCAGGTTGGAGAAACCGTGGGGTAGCTTTTGTGAGATAGTTTTAGTAGTAATCTCCAAGAGAGAATTGCAGATTTAACTGTGATTTCTTCTGGAAGTCTCTTAGTTTCGTCGCATAAGTAGGAGAGGGTGATTAGGCTAAGTCTGCCACTGGGTTTCAAAGGTTCTTCTAGGGCTATCCAGGTCGGCTTTTCTTTTTTTGCCCACCAATTCTGGCTAAGTTTGACTAAGGTGGCGTGGTAGTAGGCAGTTAAGTTGGGCAAGGCGAGTCCACCTAGTTTTTTGTTCTTTTCTAGGACAGACCTAGCTACCCTAGGTTTCTTTTTAGCCCAGGTAAAGGTGACCAGCTGTGTATGAAATTTTTGTAGCCACTTCTTCGGGATTAATAAAGGGATAGATCTAAAGATGTATGGGAGTTTTGGTAAAAGGCTCATTTTGTAGGCATTAATTTTGCCAAGCCAGGAGACTTCTAGTTTAGCTATATGCATAATGTCGATCTGTATGGTTTTGTAAATATCATTTAAATTTGTGTCTATGATTGATGTTAATGGTTTGGTGAGTTTTATTCCAAGATAGCTGATGCTATTATTTTCCCAGGACAGTTCAAACTCCATTTTAAGAGTTTCCAAGATTTGTGGATCAAGGTTTAGGTGGAGGACTTGGGTTTTAGTCAAATTTATTTTGTAATATGAAATTTTGGAGAAGTGTTTAATTGTGCCCAGTAGATTTCTAATTGAGTTAAGTGGGTTTGAAATAGTTATAAGAATATCATCTGCGAACAATGAAATTTTGTATTGTCTCTGATGTATGAAACTAAACAATTTAGAAACTAAATATTTTACAATTTAATTTGCACAATTTACCAAGGGTGCAGTGTGTCAGCTCACGTATGCAAAAACAATGGTAGAACATGCGGATATATTAAATCAATTCTTCGATAGTTATACATTATTATTAAAGCTACCGACTTAATAGAAGTTAAACAGGTGTGAGGTCTGTGCCTTAAAGAGCTTAGCATATAAACTGATAGTTGTGAACTTACAGAGAAATCCGGGAATAAGCAAATTGTGTTGTCATCACTGTTGACAGGGAAATGACATAGATCTAGTGGAATGGGGCATAATCCGTACAGCAAACAGGGAATTTAAGTATGATTTGTGCAGTATGATTGATACATAGGAGGCCGAGAGAATTCCTTAGGTAGTTTGTAGTAGAGGAGAAAGGATTAGGGATGTCAACATGCAAAGAAGGAGTTATACTGTAGAGATAGGGATGGTATTTAATAAGCAGTTTAGGAGATGCCAGCTTCTGGACGCATCTACCCTGCCATTTGTCTTTATCATTTTTTGCCCCGTTAGATGAATACAGAATACATACTTTTCACAATTTTCATTTATCTCTATGGGACGCAACATGATGATTAAATTCTTTCATTTTTAGATTTTATGTCAGTTCAGTGATGATGGTTGGGTCCTGGAAACAGAAACAGATTTGATATCATATTATACATCTATTGCTCAGTCAATTTAGATGAATTGCATACATAATACAATAAAAAGCACAGATACCGGTGTGAATGTGGTTTTAACATAATAGCAGCTTCTATTCCTCTTACTGTGACATATAAAAGGCTGGGGGATAAGAATGTAAATCAAACAGAGAAATAACAAATGGACATAAGGCATATTGGATAATTTTCTGAACATTCTGTTTGCGCTAGCAATAATTTTATTATTATTATTTTACATTATAGGGTTGTCAATAGGAATGATGTGATATCCCTAGAGTATGCTGTGATTTAAAGGAATTAATCCTAAAATCCTCCACTAATGTACAATCTGAGAATTTTCTTAATGCAGAGGACAAAATGCCTAAAATCTATCTTGGAGTTTTATGTGGCATATACCTGTAATACAATATACCTCATGTGCGTCTAATTTTATACAGAGCCACGTGGAGGATTATTCTCATAGATTGTGAATGAATCCCCCCCCCCAAAAAAAAATGTCTAGCCGTATATGGAGAAATTATTTAGGAATATCACTTCAGTTTTTATATGGGCGATACATTTTTTTTACAAATACTGCATGTACCATTTTAGCATATAAAATCCAACTTTTGTTTGTGGACTGGGAACCAATTTTCTATTCATAAAATGTCCCTGTCTGTGCACACAATATCGTGAGAGCGTGCCAGACACTGAAAATGGGAGTCATGTCGTTTTATAAAACTTTGTTGTATCACACAAAGATCTTTAGGATAAAAAAAATTCTTAGAAGAAAAATAATTTGATGTCACTGATTATGTATTTGTAACAAATTTTATAGATCTGAGTTTCTCCTTTGCAGAAACTTTCCCCAGCCAGGCTAGGTTTACACTGACGTTTGGGTTACATATTTATGTTCCGTTATAGGATCTGAAAAACGGAATCATGCAAGAAATGACTTCATCCTACCATGAACACAAACAGCACCAGACGGACTTCAATAAAAGCGTTTGTCCAGTTTCAGAAAACCCCTTCCGGACGCAGTTTATTTTAGAAAAAACAAACTGTGCCTTATTCACCCTCCCCAGGTCTCCACTTCAGCTTCTAGTGCTGATTTATTGGCTGCAGCTGGAATGACGTGACGTTCGCACTGCAGACAATTAGAATTGCTGGGAGCAGTGGCGGAGAATCAGACTGGACCCAGGGAGAGTGAGTAAAGCACAGTTTTCTTTTTTTTTTAAAACAAACTGCAGCAGAAGGAGAGGGGCTTTCCAAAACCAGAAAATGCTTTTAAATATTTTGTGGTCTGTTCTGTTTTTAAAGGAAAAATCATGCAGCCTGCTGTGCTTTTTTTCAATAAACATGTCAGAACTTGGGACGCAGGCGCCGATGCAAGCGAACCTCGCCTTCCTTTTTGTCATTTAATTTTTTAGAAGTACACTGTATACCTGCCCATAATGTTCTAGATTCATAGCAGTCACATGCATATTTATATAGATAAATAAATGTTTAGATATTTTGTACAATATGCATATTTTATAAGCAAAATATTTTGTAATACAAAAAGAAAAAAAAAAAACATCCTGACTTCTGCTGAAAATCTGCTGCTTATTGTAACATCCACAAATGATTTTGCTTGGTCATACAATTAATGTGTCTAGTATCGTCAGATATGAGCGTTATTGAATAAATCCATTTTAACTCCAATCCAGTTGCATTACTAGGTGTGATTGATGAGAATATTGTATGTATTTCTCTTGCTTGCTGGTGAAATAGGGGTTGAGTGAGTTTCTTTTAATTAATATATTTTTCTGACATTAAATTGTCTCCAAAATTTACTCATTTTAGCCTTGAACTTGGAATAAAACACATTTGATAATCCAGAAATTCTGCTTCAAACACAGAACTGTTGTTTTGATTATCTTATATTTCACAGGACCCAGAGAATCAAAAGAATATTTATTAATAAATAATTTTTAGTCTTACAACTACTTTAATATACTATTTTGTGAACATTGAATAATCCAGAACTCCTAGTCACATTGCATTAAACGTAATAGCTTTTTTATATCTTTATTGGCATTGTTGTGTCAATTTTGTCTTTTTGCACTTTAGAGTAATTGTAACTTAGTATTTAGCTTCCATGAATGTTTTTCTGATTCACACTTAAGTCAGACCCTGGGTTCTATATAAATCTAAGGAAAAAAGGGAAATAATTGTACAAAGGATTGATCATGTCATATTAGGCGTTAAGCGGATGGAATCAGACATTTCTCTGATCTAGATCGCTACAATGACAGCCTGACTGTCAATCAACTGCTATGCTCCCAAGGTCTGCTGTAAGGCATGGTGCATTACAGGGGTTTTCAAGCTAAGACAACCCCTGGTCATGAAACTCACTCATACACGTAGCAGAACACCTCATTCTATGAGTCAATGTGCCCGAATAAGGCACATAAACTGAGGTCATCCAAATGAGACACCTCCCAACTGTAAAACATGGCATATACTTACACCATTGTGCATTTAAAGGGCCCAATACACCTTAGATAACTGTTCAGCCGACAGCATCCTTTCTGGTTACTAAATTGTCCATGAATGGACTGCTGGAGAAAGACCAGTAGAGTGGTCGGCTATTTCCGGCAGCTCCCCTACACAATGAATGGAGCTGAGGTTGAGAATGTACACCTCTGCTCCATTAAAGGTGGGGCTTTGCAGAGCCTGGTTTCCAGACTCTAAAGCCCCATTCTTTGGACCGTGTGAAACCGACCTTGCTTGCCTTTTAGTTGTGTTTGTGTCTTTTTCCCTCCTAAATTGCAGCAAGGTGTAGGTATGATATTTTCTTAGGTAATTCATGATGGTTTATGCCCTTAGACTTCCATTGTTTTTTCCTCTGATGACTGCTATGTATTATATTCTAGGAAAAATATATATCTTTGTAACGTGTTAGCCAGTACATAGAAAAATACTAAGATTTGAGAGTCCTCAGTGGTTGTTGATACCTATTAACAGCTAACTAAAAAGATGGTAACAAATTGCAAGCTTTTGAGACTACTCAGGTCTTTTCATCAGGCAAACATTAACACAAAATCTGAAGAGTCACATATTTATGCACAACAGGACAGAAATAATGCAATAAATGAGACAAGTGGCGTGAAGCAGGACTATCTTTATGGGTGAAGTATAAACAGTTGTGGCAGTAACTAATAGACCAGGTCATAGATAAGGAGTGTGAAAGTTTTATTGTCCTGTGATTGAGTTCTGGCCCATGATTGTGATGCCCCCACAAGTCTGAGGAGCACATTCCTTAGTTGATATAGAAAGACATAAATCCATGCGACACATTCATTCCTGCACTGAGTGTGTCAAAAGTTGTCATGAGTTTGTATTCCCAGACTCTCCTGTCTCTCTGAGATTTGAAGTTAACTTTTAATACCAGTAATTTCATGTCCATGATGCTGTGATCAGGGATACAAAAATGTTTGCAATTTGTTACCATCTTTTCAGTTAGCCATTAAAAGGTATCAACCAATGAGGACTCTCAAATCTTAATATTTAGGTATTATATTAGTATTTGTATTAGATTACTTTTTCTAGTACCTCAAAAAAATGCATTATTAAGGCTGGATTCACATCTGCATTGGAGGGTCTGTTTGGAACTTTCCTTGCAGATTCTGTATCATTTGCCTGAAAAAAATATTGTAGCATGCAATATTTTTTATGTATGATGCACACCATGATGGACCGCATTACAAGTCAATGAAATCCACAGGGCGCTGTTGATGTCAATCATCTGTATAATACCTACTATGAACACATAATCAGTCTGAAGCTGTATGACTAAATTATGGCATTGTACCAGTGTAATTGCTTGGAGCAAATGTTCTGCTTCCTTTGTCTGCAAGTGGAAAGTCTCCTTGAAGACTTTAAGGCTGGCCGTACAAATTAGATAAAAGTGATCCAAGTCCGGGATCGACATTGGCCAACGATTTTATGTGCTTATGTGACTTTATCTGTTTGCTCATTATCCTCTTATGGCAGATGTCGGGGTAGAGAGTGTTGGCACATGTTGGATTTCTCTCTCCCCATTGAAATGAATATATAAGCCAGGGCAAGGAGAGCGTGCATATTTATGGCACATTTGTGAAATAGTTGTCGGCTGAACAAGCATCTCATGTATATGTCTGGTTTAGGGCATCGGACAAGATGTTACTACTTGCTGTTTTAAAGGTTTAAAAGTGAAGAGCAAGAGCAGGATTTCTTAATTGTGTTGAGGGGATAAAATCTCATCCACGTTATTGTTTTCATGTTGTAAATTGTTTAGGCATCATTTTCTTGTCGAGGAGTGAATTATGCCATGATAATGATCCTAAAGGGATGTTTTATTTCAGACACACTTAATATTGTTTGAACATCTCATGGAGTCGCGGTAGGGAATCAATCTTTATTTCTTCTAAAATCTGTACCACAGCACACTCCTAAAGGAGAGGAAATTGTGCTTGACAGATGCAATCATATGCAAATGGCTGTCGAAGAGGTGAAATTATCATCTGCAAACATTGGGCCGAAATTCCATCTGCCACCTCGTGAAGAAGGGCTCTTAATAAATTCTAAGACAGCAAAGTGACACACATCTTAATCAAGACTTAATCCCAGGAATTAATTCTATGTGAGTTTATGCATAATTCTTGAAGCGATGGTTAAGAAAAAAAAAAAAAGCCATGGCAGTTTCAGTGGCAGATGGACTCTCTGGACTTCATGCAAAGGCATTAAAAAGAGATAGAGAGAGGGAGACCCCTGAAATGTCAGACCCTGTACACAAATACTGGGCACTGCAAAACCTCCAGCTTCTATTGCTGACTTCAAAGGTTGGACTTCCAATTATGCTGACATGAGAACAGCATACAAATGACTGTAAATACATCTCCTGTCAGGCTGTGTCTCTTGAAAAGTCAAATCTGTGAAAAGAAAAAAAAACCTCCTTGTGTGCACAGGAGGCCTGGCCGGTGCTCCGGAGAGGTTAAGAATGGGATTTTCACATGCAAATCACTTCAGTTGTGAGAACAGGGGGGCACATTTTCACTTTCTTCAAGGTCACTTTATATAAATGTTTGCAAAAATTTAGATGCAGTGATAAAATTACTAAAGATAAAGACACCATAGATTTCCGAGTCTTTACCTAAAAAAATCACCCTTATGGCTTCTTGTGTATACCATGCCTTATAAAATGATGAGTAAAACAGCACAAGATCGCGGTTACATGGATCAGAGTGAATTTCATTTTCACAGACTGAAGTTTCTTTTAGAAGAACTGAATTAAGCTTCTAGAGGAGAACTCTGATTTTCCTCATTAAATGGGACATGATGTGACTTTTTGATATATGACAGGTAATAAAGCACAATTGTGACCCTTTTTTATGTAGACTCGGACACTAGACATTTCTAAATCCACATGATAAATATGCTCCTAAATTTGGTTGGAAATAATTGGTTACAGCATAGTGATTTTAAACCTGTTCTACATCTAGGTTTGTAACGTATCAAAAACTAAGTAAACATTTATTTATAATATAATGATGTTATATAAGCAGTACAATAAATAAGTTAATAGATAATGGACAGATTAAATGCACATGGATATGGCAGAACATGTGTACACAGTCTATACGACAGCGCACAAAGGATGTCGCCCTCCCTGGCATGTCCTCTGTGCACTAATGGGGTGCTGTATCTGGAGATATTCTAAGTTAGCAGCGATGTTTCTAGGGGAGTACCTTGGTACTTCTATACATACAAAATCCAAAAGAACAGGCCATGATTTTTTTCTGCTAGAATTGCATGGAATCTTTAAAAATCCCTTTGGTCGCCACCATCTGAAATTAAAGGCATTTAGTGGTAGTGTAAGTTCCCCAAACATTTGTATGGATCTGGAGTTTGTACAAGGCATGAACTTACTTGCACATGAGTAAATGCATTTATTAGGTTCTCTGTAGGAAATGCTTTAGTGGGCGATTCTGTACAGTCAACTTACAGATTCAAACTATGCCATATATATGCATTAATGGGTCTCTTGTCACATAAGTAAAATGCTTTCACACCACTGACCATATTGCATTGCTCTTTAACTCGCATCCCTTTAATAGTGCAGTGTGAGAACATTACAGAATAACAACCCGAATGTCCTCATGTGCACCAGTAAAGTCCTGACCTTCATTCCATGTACTGTATGATCTTTGGCATGCTCTGACATCTGAAATCAATAGACAGTATCCAAACTGCTTAGAAGGCTGAAGCAAACTTGTAAACTGGTCAGAAAAAAAATATAACAGAAATTACTATGATATTAAAGAAACTCTACAGGAGCCAATTTTCATATATGAGTGTTTTTCATGGATAGCACTTGTACATGCGATGGTCTATGGGACCATTCACATGGCCAATTTTTTCCTTGGACTGAGTCCCGTTGCATGTTTAATGCTGTGAATGTAGGAATCCTGTGGGACAAAAAAGAGACCTGAAAAAGGACTATGGAAATTATTTTGAGTTTTATTGCTTTGAATTATTCCACAGTGTTTAAAGAATTATCCATCAAATGAGAGTTGAAAACAATAAGTATTTTGCCTGTATTGTATTGTGCCTATAAAGTTGTTGGTAACAAAAATGCATTGTGTGCCACCGTATATTCAGCTGTGTTCAGTAAAGTTGGACTTCGGTTTTATTGGTTTGAGATTCTTTGTTTTTTTTAAGGGGAATTACTGGGGAATCTCCCGTTACACAGTGTTAAGTGTACAACCTCCAACTCCCAACAAGGACATAGGCAGCTCAAATAACCATTTTCGGTGGTGATCAAAGAGTTATACATTTGTTTGCGAAATACAGTCAGTAACTGATTGTTGAAGCCACTGATGCCACCAGTGTCCTATGCCCAGGACCCATTCTTTGGCTGTACATTGTTCTCCTAAGACTGAAATTACTGGCACCGTGCTGATGTCTGCTGTCGCTTACAAATTTTTAGACTATAGGTCTATCCTTTTTGCATGTTAGAGGGTTTTCCATTTTTAGGAAAGTTGTGTCCCCGTGCACAGTTTGTTGTAACAAACAAACTATGGTTTGCTTACCCTTCCCTGCTCTTACACTGCCTCTCCGCTGCGCTGCTCCTGGTCTCTGTTGTTGTCTGTAACACTGAAGTCATTTTATGCAGCCAATAACTGAACTCAGCTGAGCTGCTAAGCTCAGTGATGGGCTGCAGGGCTGTCAATGTGATGTCAGTGCTGCATGCAGACAGTAAAAGACACCTGGAACTGCAGCAGAGACTCAACACTAGACCAGGAGAGTATGTGTAAAGGACAGTTTTTTTTGTTTTTTTCCAACAAACTGTGCATGAGAACACAACTTTACTGAAAACAGAAAAATCCTTTAAGGCCATGTTCAGATGGTCATATTAAAACTCAGGCCAGTTGTAGATGTTACTGGCTCTGTGTGCAGATCCATGTGTTCGTCCGCGTATCAGGCGAGTGGAGGAGCTGCCTGTTATATACATGAACTAGTCTGGTCCGTAAATCAGACCAAAGTAGTGCATACTGCGATTTTGTTTTCATGCAGTTTGTCCATATGGAAAACTGGCCATGTACACTGGTTACATAGGTTTTAATAGATGTATGTGCTTTCCGTGTTTGGTCATTCAAACAGAAAAAGAACAGAAAATGCATTAAAAATAACAAAATATGGGAGGTCTGGTGGGCAACTTAAACTGCTAGACATCCAAAAATCCAAGCCCTGAGAACACGGGCAATATTTGTCTTTGGGGTGAGGTCACCAGACCCCTCCTCAGTCAATGACTGCTTGAGCTTCTCATTAGACAGTCAAGACCAGAGATCTGTTGGAACATTCTAGTTTGAACACTAATAGAAAACTAGACACATAACTATTTCAGGGGTGGGTAGTGAATTTCTGTGACGCTATTGTAATGTTCATCTGTGAGCACTCTAATAGCTATTTCCTTCCTATTGATTTTGTAAAAGATAACTGATTGGAGACACCTTTAAAGTGGGGAAAATAAATATTTGATACATTGCCGATTTTGCAAGTTTTCCCATCTACAAAGAATGGAGAGGTCTGTAATTTTTATCGTAGGTACACTTCACCTGTGAGACAGAATCTTGAAAAAAATCCAGAAAATCACATTGTATCATTTTTAAATAATTAAATTGCATTCTATTGCATGAAATAAGTATTTGATCACCTACCAACCAGCAAGAATTCTGTCTCTCGCAGACCGGTTAGTTTTTCTTTAAGAAGCCCTTCTACTTTGCACTCATTACTTGTATAAATTACACCTTTTTGAACTCATTACCTGTATAAAAGACACCTGTGCACACAATCACACTCCAACCTCTCCACCATGGTCAAGACCAAAGAGCTGTCTTAGGATACCAGGGACAAAATTGTAGACCTGCACAAGGCTGGGATGGGCTACAGGACAATAGGCATGCAACTTGGTGAGAAAGCAACAACGGTTGGCACAATTATTAGAGAATGGAAGAAACACAAGATGACTGTCAATCTCCCTTGGTCTGGGCCTCCATGTAAGGTCTCGCCTCGTAGGGTAAGGATGATTCTGAGTAAGGTCAGGAATCAGCCCAGAACTACACGGGAGGATCTGGTCAATGACCTGAAGAGAGCTGGGACCACAGTCTCAAACATTACCGTTAGTTTCACACTGCACCATCATGGATTCAAATCCCGCAGGGCATGAAAGGTTCCCCTGCTCATGCTAGCACATGTCCAGGCCCGTTTGAACTTCGCTAATGACCACCTGGATGATCCAGAGGAGGTATGAGAGAAGGTCATGTGGTTAGATAAGACCAAAATAGAACTTTATGGTATCAACTCCACTCGCTGTATTTGGATGAAGAAGAAGGATGAGTACAACCTCAAGAACACCATCCCAAATGTGAAGCATGGTGGGGGAAACATCATACTTTAGTGGTGCTTTTCTGAAAGGGGTACTGGACGACTGCACCATATTGAAGAGAGGATGGATGGGGTCATGTATCACAAGATTTTGGCCAACAACCTCCTTCCCTCAGTAAGAGCATTGAAGATGGGTCGTTGCTTGGTCTTCCAGCATGACAACGACGCAAAACACACATGGCAACTAAGGAGTGGCCCCGTAAGAGGCATTTCAAGGTCTTGGAGTGGTCTAGCAAGTCTCCAGACCTGAACCCAATAGAAAATCTTTGGAGGGAGCTGAAACTAAATGTTGCCAGCGATAGCCCCGAAATCTGAAAGATATGGAGAAGATCTGTATGGAGGCGTGGGCCAAAATCCCTGCTGCAGTGTGTGCAAACTTGGTCAAGAACTACAGGAAATGTCTGACCTCTGTAATTACAAACAAAGGTTTCTGTACCAAATATTAACTTCTGTTTTTCTATTGGATCAAATACTTATTTCATACAATAAAATGCAAATTAATTATGTAGAAATCATACAATGTGATTTTCTGGATTTTTTTTAGATTCTGTCTTTCACAATTGAAGTGTACGATAAAAATTACAGACCTCTCCATTCTTTATAGATGGGGAAAACTTGCAAAATCGGCAGTGTATAAAATACTTATTTTCCCCCCTGTAAATAGAGATGAGGGTTGTGAGGTTATGGTTCTTATTTGTGGTTTATGTTTTATATGCAGTAAAAAGCTAAGTTCACAAGTTGTATTTTTGCTGCGTTTTTTATGCAAATTAAAAGTTGATTTTTACAGTACTAACAAAAGCTATGAGACTTCAGAAATCTCATGCACATACTTGTTTTTTTTTCTGATTAAATTGGAAAAGTGCTGCATTTTTGAAAACTGCAGCACGTCAATTCTTTCAGCATTTTTCCACCCATAGAAAGCAATGAGTAAGTGTAAAAAAGCAGTGGAAACGCAGCAAAAATGCTTCTATCAGTTTTTGCAGAATTTTTGTGATTTTCCAAAGTTTAAACCATAATGTCTTTTTATCCTCACATGAGTATGGATGTTAATATTAGTATAATTTAATTAAACAAGTAATATGGGTTAAAGTAAACAATGCCCTACCTATTCTATGCCCTACCAATGTGTGAAAGTAAACAATGCTCTACCAACTCAGTATCCTATTAACATGTGAAGGAAAACAATGCCCTACCAACTCAATGCACTACCAATGTGTGAAAGTAAACAATGCCCTATCAACTCAATGCCCTACCAATGTATTAAGTAAACAATGCCCAACCAATTCAACTTCCCCCACTGTTTTTACATTTGAAATTGTGTATTTTTTATGAGCTCATGTAATCTTAGTTCACGGCTGCGTCTCCTTCATGAATTACAAGGTGAAGCAAAGTTGAACTTTGGCATCCTGAAAAATGCAGCCAAAAATACAGCAAAACACAGCAAGAAAAGAAGCAAAAAAGGCAGCAAAACATGAGTTTTTGGGGGCAGCTTTTCTTACTGCGAAAAGATCAGTTTTTGGCTGCAGAAAAAAGCAGCAAAACAAAAACATGTGAACATAGCAAAACATACTGTAGTCTTCAACAAAAAAGTAAAAACAAACAAAAATCAAATATAAAATATTTACCACTTGTTCCACATGAACAAAAGGCATTTTCCTATGTATAAATAACAAGAACAAACTTCTTAGTCCATGGTAGCTTTGTTGTGGTGAAGGTGGAAAACCTAGATCTTGACAAGAAGGATGGGAGAGAAATGAGATCCTGATGCTTGGGAGAGGTGTTAACTGCCCTTGGATAAAGACATAGCCGCATCTTCAGATCTCCATTACGTATTTTGCTCATAATGTTGCTATTTCAGTCTGAATGTCACCTATAAAAGAAGAGGCCTTGCTCTCTCGGAGAGCTCTAAATAGAAGCCTGCTAGATAATCTTTGATTTATAGGCTAGCGAGGCCCAGGGTTTAGAGTGAGTCTGCAATCTGCCAGGGGGGTTTCCAAGCCAAGAAACCACGCACTAGGTTGGCAGTACATTGGGGAATTTATGTGTCCAGTAGCCGAGTGGAGCAGAGTATTTAACTCTGTAGTGCCTATAATTTTTTAATATGTCCTTCATTTTATACCGTGGTTAGAAAGTTAACTAAATATGAGCATAATTAGATCATTCATTTAAAAATCAACAAATAATTTTGCATATAATGCAAAAAAATAAATAAATATATCTAAAAGAGTTTAATACATTTATTTAAAAAAAGTAGTTATATTATCAGCTTGTGCACATCAACACTATTTCCCCGCGGCTGTGCACCTGTGTTTAGGGTATGGGGTGTTTTTAGATTTTCACTTTATAATTTGTATAATGTGTATCAAAAGGCCAAAAAATAGCTTGATGGGATAATTTTTTAAAATTATTTCTTGTATTACATTGCAATCTATATACAGTGGATCTAAAAAGTCTACACACCCCTATTAAAATGCCAAGTTTTTGGCATGTAAAAAGAAAATAATATCAAGAAGAATAATTTCATAACTTTTTCCACCTTCAGGCTGTGTGCCCACGATGCGTTTTTTAAGCGTTTCCGCAGCGGCAGAAACGCTTAAAAAACGCATGGTAGAAGGCCTGCCATGTTCCCCAATGATAATCCGTATGTGCTGTGCACATGCTGCGGAAATTTCCTCTGCGGATTATCATTGCGGAAAACAACGCAGCACTACCAATTATTTTGCGGAAGTGCTGTGTTTTCGCCGCCATTGACTTGCATTGGAACGCATGGATTCCGCATCACTGTATATGTAGATGCGCATTCCATGCGTTCCAATGTGTGGATGGTACCCGGGAGTGGAGGACAGGAGACTCTCCTCTGGACCCGGGTACCATAGAAACTGTAAAAAAAAAAGAATAAAATAAAAAATAAATATTATATTTACCTTCTGGCGGCCCCCGCTCTCCTTCTCTTCACTTGCTGGCAGATCGCGATGAACTGAAGGACCTGCGCTGACGTCATAGTCATGTGACGGGTCACGCGACGCTGACGTCGGCAGGTCCTTCAGTGTACCGCGATCTGCCGGCAGCCAGGACGGTGAAGCAAGACTCCGGGGGCCATCGGAAAGTAAGTATAGATTTATTTTTTATTTTTTAACATTCTTTCAGTCACACTATATAAATCCATGCCTTGTGCATGGATTTATATAGTGTGGCCAAGTTGACAAGCACTTTCCAAGTGATTCTAAAATTGCTTGGAAAGTGCTTGTCAACCCGCATGCGGAAATGCATGTGAAGAACGCTTCACATCCGCATGTCCCTGGCAGGAAAAACACATGTACAATCCGCATGTACAATCCGCATGAGATGCAGAAACACTCAGGAAAAATCCGGAGCATTTCTGCATCGTGGGCACATAGCCTTAATGTCACCTATAATCTGTACAATTCAGTTGAAATCTTTTCTGATGGAAAAAGAAAACTATAGAAATAAAATTATGTAGTTTCAAAAATATTCACATCCTAAAGACTACTGCAGACGAGCATAACAAAAATGGTCCATGTTTCATCCAGAAAACTCAGACAATTTTTTAAAAATATTCATGTGATTTTCATCCGTGTGCCATCCCTGTGTCCATTTTTGACATCTGGCTCAGCCAGACAAAGGTGTGGGAGCGCCTCCTTTCTACACTTGTACAAGCGACATTGTGAACAAGACCCAGGAAGGGTCAAAAAGTTAAAACAGTATTATTGTCGCATTTTCTTCCTGCACTTTGATTTCTACTCTACTAATTTATATGTAATAAATAAAAGTGTTTGAATTTTGAAGAAAAGAGTGTGTTTTTCCATTTATGCTACTGGAATCCCACATCCGGTGTCGGACTGGGGTGTCTGTGGCCCACAGTGGGAATTGATTCTCGGGCCCACTCTACAGCTATATGCAATGCAAATACCTGTCAGCCGTTATCCCTGTTATAGTGGAGCATCGACTGTAAATCACAGGCGGCTCCTGCATATCTACTGTGCACATGCTATAACTGGGATGTACAATTATGGTAGTTTGCATTAAAGGGCTTCTATGGTTAAAACAAGTTATCACCGATCCATGGGCTCCACAGGATAGGTGATAACTTTTTGATCATTTGGGTCCGAACATTGGAAAACGCACCTATCGGAAGAATGGGGAACTTTTAGGCTGTGTGCCCACTATGCGTTTTGTAAGCGTTTCCGCAGCGGCAATTCCGCTGCAGAAACGGTTAAAAAACGCTTGTTCGTATATCTGCAATGTTACCCAATGATAATTTCCATAGGCTGTGCACATGCTGCGGAAATTTCCGATGCGGATTATCATTGCGGAAAAATCCGCAGCACTACCAATTATTTTGCGGAATCGCGGCGTTTTTGCATTGAATCGCTTAATATCCGCATGACTGCATGTGCACATGCGGATATTAAGCGATTCAATGTGCGGATGGTACCCGGGTCCGGAGGAGAGTCTCCTCTTCTTCAGACCCGGGTACCATAGTACCTGTAAAAAAAAGAATTTAAAATAAAAAAAAAATTATACTTACCTTCTGATGTCCCCCGGTCTTCTATCCCGTATGTCTTGGCTCCCCAGCGGCTCGCAATGGAGTAAAAGGACCTTCCATGACGTCATTCAGTCATGTGACAGGTCACGCAACCGCTGACGTCGGCGGTCGCGTGACCTGTCACTTGACTAAATTGCGTCATGGAAGGTCCTTTTACACCACCGCGGGACACCGGGGAGATCGGACGCACCGGAGAAGGAGACCGGGGGGCCATCAGAAGGTGAGTATAATGTCTTTTTTTTTTTTTTTTACCATTTTTATTCTTTTTTTTTAACTAACTTGGTCACACTATATAAAATCCATGCCGGTTGCATGGATTTATATAGTGTGACCAAGTAGTCAAGCACTTTTCCAAGTGATGCTAAAATCGCTTGGAAAAGCGCTTGATAACCCGCATGCAGAAATGAATGCAAAAACGCTTGACAAACGCTTCTACCTGGACGGAAAAACGCATGTAAAATCCGCATGCGTTTCTTTTGCCAGGGAGATGCAGAAACGCTCAGGAAAAATCCGGAACATTTCTGCATCGTGGCCACATAGCCTTATCCCTGTCAGGACACTTTTCCCCATTTTAAAATGGAGCTTCATGTGGGACATCTGACCGCAGCCCCATTCAATCTCTTTGGGGCTTCCAGAAAAAAACAGTGAGGAAATGAATGGATCAGTGGCCAAGTCGCATATGGGCTCCAGTCTAATGGGGAAAAAAGCTCCACATTCTGCCAATTGTGTGCCAGCAGTCAGACCCCCACCAATCAATAATTTATCACTTATCCTGTGGAGGGGTGATTACTTGTTTTTCCAGGAGAACCCCTGTAAATGCATCTTGTTCTCCTAATTAATATCAGAGAGAACAAATGTCAGCCATACACAACACAATCCACTATACCAACACCAATAGTACCATATACAAGGGAGAAATACTGCCACACCGTGGCCAGACCAGATATTACCAGCGTATATTGACCAAATAATTCCACATAGTAGGGAGAAATACCGCCACATCATGACCAGACCACATATTACCACCACATAGTGACTGAATACTACTACATACAAGGAACAAATACCGCCACATCGTGACCAAATCACATATTACCACTACATAGTGACCGAGTAATACCACATACAAAGGACAAAAACCATCATACCATGACCAGACCACATATTACCACCACATAGTGACTGCATAATACCACATACTGTACAAGGGAGAAATACCACCACACTGTGACCAGACCAGATATTAACAGCATATAGCATCATAATAATTCCCCATCATTGCTCTCCTTCACCTCCTCCATCATTGCTCTCCCCCACCTCCTTCATCATTGCTCTCTCCCATCCCAGTCATTGCTCTTCCTTTCTCCATCATTGTTCTACCCCATGACATCATTGCTCTCGCCACCTCCATCATTGTCATATCTCCCCCACCTCCATCATTGTCATATCTCCCCCACCTCTATCATTGTTCTCCCCATCTCCATGATTGCTCTCCCCACCACCATCAATGTCATATCTCCCCATCTCCATCATTGCTCTCCCCACCTCCATCATTGCTCTCCCCCATCTCCTCCATCACTGCTCTCCCCTATCCCCATCATTGCTCTCCCCACTTCCTCCATCATTGACATCTCCCCCACCTCCATCATTGCTCTCCCCATCATTTTTCTCCCCATCTCCATAATTGTTCTCCCCCATCCCCATCATTGCTCTTCCCCATCCCCTTCATTTCTCTCCCCAATCCCCATAATTGCTCTCCCCATCCCCATGATTGCTCTCCTCCATCCCCATGATTGCTCTCCCCATCCCCATCATTGTCATATCTCCCCATCTCCATGATTTCTCTCCCCCACCACCATCATTGTCATATCTCCCCCATCTCCATCATTGCTCTCCCCCACCTCCATCATTGCTCTCCCCCATCCCCATCATTGCTCTCCCCCATCTCCTCCATCACTGCTCTCCCCTATCCCCATCATTGCTCTCCCCCACCTCCTCCATCATTGACATCTCCCCCACCTCCATCATTGCTCTCCCCCTTCATTTTTCTCCCCATCTCCATCATTGTTCTTCCCCATCCCAATCATTGCTCTTCCCCATCCCCTTCATTGCTCTCCCCCATCCCCATCATTGCTCCCCCATCCCCATGATTGTTATCCCCCATCCCCATGATTGTTCTCCCCATCCCCATCATTGCTCTCCCCATCATTGCTCTCCCCATCATTGCTCTCCCTCACCTCCTCCATCATTGCTTTCCCCCACCTCCTCCATCATTGCTCTTCCCCATCCCCATCATTGCTATCCCCATCATTGCTCTCCCCATCCCCATCACTGCCCTCCCCCATCCCCATCATTGCTCTAACCCATCTCCTCCATCATTGCTCTCCCCCACCTCCTCCATAATTGCTCTCCCCCATCCCCATCATTGGTCTCCCCCATCCCCATCATTGCTATCCCCATCATTGCTCTCCTCCATCCCCATCATTGCTCTCCTCCGTCCCCATCATTGCTCTCCCCATCCCCATCATTGTTCTCCCCATCCCCATCATTGCTCACACCCCATCATTGTTCTCCCCACCCTCATCATTGCTCTCCCCCATCCCCATCATTGCTCTCCCATCCCCATCATTGCTCTCCCCCACCTCCTCCATCATTGCTCTCCCCCACCTCCTCCATCATTGCTTTCCCCCACCTCCTCCATCATTGCTCTTTCCCATCCCCATCATTGCTATCCCCATCATTGCTCTCCTGATCCCCATCACTGCCCTCCCCCATCCCCATCATTGCTCTAACCCATCTCCTCCATCATTGCTCTCCCCCACCTCCTCCATCATTGCTCTCCCCCATCCCCATCATTGCTATCCCCATCATTACTCTCCCCATCATTGCTCACACCATCATTGTTCTCCCCACCCTCATCATTGCTCTCCCCCATCCCCATCATTGCTCTCCCCCTTTCCATCATTGCTTTTCCCCTTTCCATCATTGCTCTCCCCCTCTCCATCACTGCTCTCCCCCTCTCCATCACTGCTCTCCCCATCCCCATTATTGCTCTTCCCCATCCCCTTCATTGCTCTCCCTATCCCCATCATTGCTCTCCCTATCCCCATCATTGCTCTCCCCCATCATTGCTCTCACCATCCTCATCATTGCTCTCCCCATCTCCATCACTGCTATCCCCCTTTCCATCACTGCTCTCCCCATCCCCATCATTGCTCCCCCATCCCCATCATTGCTCTCCCCCATCCCTATCATTGCTCTTTCCATCCCCATCACTGTTCTTCCCCTCTCCATAATTGCTCTCCCCATTCCCATCTTTACTCTCCCCATCCCCATCATTACTCTCCCCATCCTCACTATTGCTCTTTGCTCTCCCCCTTTCCATCACTGCTCTCCCCCTTTCCATCACTGCTCTCCCCCTCTCCATTACTGCTACCCCCCTCTCCATCACTGCTCTCCCCATCCCCATTATTGCTCTTCCCCATCCCCATTATTGCTCTCCCCCTCTCCATGACTGCTCTCCAACCCTCTCCATCACTGCTCTCCCTATCCCCATTATTGCTCTCCCCCATCTGCATTGTTGCTCTCTCCATCCCCATCATTGCTCTCCCCCTCTCCATCACTTCTCTCCCCATCCTCATTATTGCTCTCCCTATCCCCATTATTCCTCTCCCTCTCTCCATCACTGCTCTCTCCACCCCCATTATTGCTCTCCTCCTTCCGCATTATTGCTCTCCCCCTCTCCATCACTGCTCTCTCCCTCTCCATCATTGTCTCTCCGGCCCAGTGTTTTAGTTAAAAAAACAACACTTACCTCTCTGCCTGTTCTCCCACATGCCGCAGCATCCTCGTTGTCTGCAACTTTCTCCCTGACACAGGCCAGCGCTGCATGATGATGTCATCAAGCAGCGCGGGCCTGTATGAGGGAAAAAGCGCCGCGCAGGAAGCAGAGGACGGATCCCTCCAGCTCCACTGCCATGTCAGCAGTGGAGCTGGAAGGATCGCATCGCTCCCTGCCCACCGCACCCTCAGCTCCACTTCCATGTCAGCAGCGGAGCTTGAGGTATCGCATTGTTCCCTGCCCGCTGCACCCTCAGCTCTGCATCGCTCCCAGCCCGCCTCTCCCAATCCCTCCATCGCATGGAGCAATGCGATGGAGGGATTGCATCGCTCCATGCCCGCCGCCCCACTGATAGGTCGGCGGGCATGCGGGCCCCCGTGCGTCATGCTCGGGGGCCTGCCGAGGACCCGGGCCCACTGGAGAATTCTCCAGTGTCCCAGTGCACCAGTCCGACCCTGATCACATCCCACCCACCAGCACCTTGCACCTTAGACAGTGTGCAAGTCAATTATTCCTGTTTACAGTTCTAGGTAATGTCACTGTTGTACCAAAGTTAAACCACTTTTTGATGACAATCTTCACTGTCTCACATGGTATATTTAAAGCCTTAGAATTTTTTTGTACTCTTCTCCTAACTGATTACTCTCAACAATGAGATACCTTTGCTGTGTTATAAGCTGTTTACGGACCATGGCTTTTGCTGTAAAATGCAACTAAGTTTAATCAGAATCACATTAAATAATGCTAGCTGTGTACTGAATAGAATGTAATATCAGTTTAAATATGATTCACTAATTCTGAGCACAACCATATCCCCAATTATAAGAGAGTTTTCACACTTATGCAACCACATTATTTTAGTTTTGCTATTTTTATTTCCTCCCTAAAAATGATTTCAGTTTGTTTCTCGATGGATTTGTATACATTATGGTTGTCATTAAAGGTGGAAAAAGTTCTAAAATGATTCTTCTTTGTATGATTTTTCTCACATGACAAAAATATGAACTTTTGCAAGGATCTGTATACTTTTTATATCTACTGTATATGACGCTGCTGGCTGAACCTGCGTTTAGAACTGAGCAGAGTCCAATGAGTTCCAGGAGCCTTGATCTATCACTGGCAATCACTCACATTATCATCATGTGTTATCAGAAGCACCTTCGCTGTTCCTTTTATTATATAGACAGCTTTATAATTTCAGGGAAGTTGACAGGTAGAATGCTTACTCTTACTAGTTTGACTCTATCATGTATTATCCACTTATTACAATGATGTTCTGTTCTTTTTCAGTTGTCATTTTGTGCTGCCTCATGGATTTCAACCTTCTGACGGACTCAGAGGCTCGTAGTCCTGCCCTCTCTCTCTCTGATTCTGGAACACCTCAACATGATCACAGCTGCAAGGGGCAGGAGCACAGTGGTGAGTAATCCAACAGACCTAGATTTCGTTTTGACTGTTCCTGATCATGGTGAACCCGATATAACATCTATTTTGTCGATTTCATTCTGAGATGCATTATTATTGACAGACCACTCAATTATATGAAACAGTTATACCATATACAGTGTAGGGCTGTTGAAGGCATTAGCTGAACCTTAGACCAAAAGTCTATCATCTAAATATCAAATTCAGCATAACCAGATGGTTTTCATCTTTGATTCCTGGCAAGCTTGGTGTTGAAAACTGATTCTAATTTACGTTGAGCCTTCCTTCCTTCCTTCCTTCCTCCCTAACAAACTTCCTTCCTTTCTTTCCTAACGCTCTCCAACTCACTTCCTTCCTTTCCTATTTCCTCCTTCCGTTTATTTCTCGTCAACTCCAGGTTCAGCTCTGCATCTTCACCAGTGCTCTAGTCACTGTTTAGCGGCAGCAATGGTGTTGTCACAAGAGGACAAAAGCGCTGCAACTAATCATTTGGCTCAGTGGTTCATGCCATCTTCATTGGCAGAGTTGCTGAGCCCAGTGATCGGCTGCAGCACTGTTGACATGCCAGTAAACAATGCAATGACTGGAGCAACAGTAAAGACAGCGCTGAATCTGGGTAGGGTGAGTACCAGACAATTTTATCATTTTTAGCACAGGCATGTCGATGGTGTGAGTAAAGATGAAACTGGAAAAACCCTTTAATGATAATGTATTTTGCAGATATGAAATTGGAGAGGGTGGTTGATAAGAATTATAACTAATTTATCAGAGTTATACTGCTCTTGATGAATCTGCAAGTAATATTTTCTGTCTGAAACTGTTTTTATTGCTGGTGTGAACAAGCAAATATTTTGGCTGCTAATTTACTCCTTTTTTTAATCTTTGCTTTTGGTAAACAAGGGAAGAAGTATAATTAAAGGGAATCTGTCACCAGGTTTTACCTCATCTTAGAGCAACATAACGTAGGAAAAGAGACCCTGATTCCAGCAATGTATCACTCAGATTACTGGGTGTAGCAGTGGTGACACAATCAGCGTTTTTGGATGTATCAGTGATCAGAAAACTGACCATGCTCACACCACAGCCTTAAGTATACATTGTATATTAACAGTGAGCTGCTTATCAGAGGAGGGGGCGTGGTCGGTCAAGCACTCATGTGAGCTATAGTCCAGGCAGTGATTACACTGGTATACAGTGATTTTGGTGCCAACGATATCTGAATGGTTTTATATTAAGTATACGGTGCTAATTAAGAATATAACTTTGGTTTTGCCAAATTGACTTTCGTTTCAGAGATATTTTATAGTTAATTAATTATAGTATAATTCTGGCTTCAAAAATTCGCTTTTATAGCACTGTAAGCCTACAAATTGAAATACAAAATAATTATATGGGATATTTCATTACCTAGGACAGTGTTAAAGAGTCAAAAGACCAAAAGCCATTGCATTTGTTATCGCACACATGTCACATTGGGGGGAATGAATTATTTTCATGATGAATTATCTCAAAAACTAGAACCAATTTAGCAAAAGTAATGGGATTTTTGAATTCAGCACCCTCAAAATACTCTAAGGCTGCTTGCCCACTATGCATTTTTCAAGCGTTTTTGCCGCAGAATTTCCACAGCTAAAACGCTTAAAAAACGCTTGGTAATACGTGCCCCATGGTCCCCAATGATAATCTGCATGTGTAGTGTACATGCTGCGGAAATTTCCTCTGCGGATTATCATTGCGGAAAAATACGCAGCATGTCCATTGATTTTGAGGACACGCAGCATAATTGCCGCCATTGACTTGCATTGAATCGCTTAATATCCGCATGACTACATGTGCACATGCGGATATTAAGCGATTCAATGTGCGGATGGTACCCGGGTCTGGAGAAGAGGAGACTCTCCTCCAGACCCGGGTACCATAGTACCTGTAAAAAAAAGAATTTAAAATAAAAAATATACATTATACTCACATTCCGATGTCCCCCGGTCTCCTGTACGATGCGTCCTGGCTCCCTGGCTGACATCGGCGGTTGCGTGACCTGTCACATGACTAAATGACGTCATGGAAGGTCCTTTTACACCACCGCGAGCCGCCGGGGAACCAGGACGCATCATAAAGGAGACCAGGGGACATCGAAGGTGAGTATAATGTTTTTTTTTATTTTTTACCATTTTTATTCTTTTTTTTAACTATTACTTGGTCACACTATATAAATCCATGCCGGTTGCATGGATTTATATAGTGTGACCAAGTTGTCAAGTACTTTTCCAAGTGATGCTAAAATCGCTTGATAACCCGCATGCAGAAATGCATGCAAAAACGCTTGACAAACGCTTCTACCTGGCAGCAAAAACGCATGTAAAATATTCATGCATTTTTCCTGCCAGGGAGATGCAGAAAAAATCTGCAGCATTTCTGCATCATGGGCACTTAGCCTAAATCCATTCAAAAAACCTTGGCGCCTGAAACTTTTTTTTTTTGACCTGTGTAATCTTCTTGTTATAAAACCTTCATTTTAAGTAACCAACGACGGCACACAGCCAAAAAAGTGACACATTGCTTAAATATGCGTTTCAACCCCTATCTCCTGCTGTCTTCAGATTACATAGCAAATACAAATGTTTTTTAATTGAAATAACAAATGTTGTAAATTTGGCAGAATTTTTGAAAAAAATGAAATGTGACATTTCAAGCTATTCAAATTATGACGTCAGGCTTAAACTGGTTAGAAAATGTTATTGGTGGTCATTTATGAAAAAAACGCTTCTAAAAAAGACTTTAGAAGAAGCATTATCAGGCATAGCAGCTATTGTGAACTGAGTCCAGAAGTTATTCTCAGATAAGAAGTGAATTATGGAACATTTCAGTTTCCATTAGCATTAGGCTATGTGCTTGTGGCCAAATTAAGTATGACAGTTTGTAACTAATGTACTTTGCAATAAGTGTGAGTGGCTTTAACACTTGCTGTGGAAATGTCCTGTTTGGATTGAGGACATGCTCCGGAGTGTGTCATGTCCTCATTGTATGCAGTTCATCCCTAGAAGCAGTTGTGCATAGGGGAATTAGTGGTGTGTCTGAGCGAGTCCTGTAGCCAAATTATTTAAAAATTAGTCTGAACAGGATGCACGGCCAAAGTGCTCTCTGTGCAGCTGCTACGTTGCAGTGTAATGCAGGTGATGGGTTGCACTGCTACCCCTAGGGTACCCCAAGTGCGACAGACAAGTTACAAAAAGTCAAACCAGTTGGATTTTGTTGCAATAGCAGTACGCTAAGGGTAGCAATGCAACCAAATTCACCTGCATTGCACTGCGATTTAGTAGCTGCACAGAGTTATCTTTGTGTGTGCAAAAATTGTCATCTAGCCCCAGCTTTAAGTGCAACCTGGGCAACCGGCCCAAAAGGTAAGGGAGCCCACATCCACCTCCAAAGTAGCCTGTGTCAAAGACACATAAAGGGGTGGAAAGGGTCCATATACAGTTCTTGCACAGGGGCCTCTTCTGTCTGTGTCTTCCCCTCCCCAACCTTATTATTCAGCACATTGATAACTAAATGTTTATCCCATAGAATTTCTTTGTAATATCCCTATTACCCATACATGAGCTCGTAATATAGTCATCACTGCATTTCTTAAATACTTGTCTTATGTAAATTGGAAGAGATCAGTACATCTGTTCTTTAGCTTTCAGCATTTTCCATTGCTTCCATAGTGTGAGATATCAGCTATATCAGTGATATTATTACAGTGCCATCTAGTGGTTTTCTCAAGTAGCACCATATCTAAAAGCGTGCGATATACTACATGAGATACTGTACGTATAGAAAAAATAGGAAAGCTCTCCAAAGTTAGTGAAATAGATGCTTCTATATTTCATCATATGTTACAAGCATCTATACAATAAGCATCTGTTTTCACAAATAGTGGACTGTTGACAATTTTTTTAAGTTCATGTTGAATACCTATCCATTTCCTACAAACATGCAACCTTGATTGCCTACTTTGGTGCTAATTTTTTATTTGTGTACTTTAGATATAAGTCAAGTATAAATTAGGTAAATGGTAAAGGGTTAAGGAAGTGTTCCCACTGATATACCCAATTAGGGAATTGTGAATCAGGAGGTCAGACCTAGTCTTTTGGTAGAGATACATTATAACCTATCAATACATTGCTTTGGTACTTATTTTATGAAGTGTTCTTGTATCGTCACCATTGACATAAATAGCACACATGTGTCTGAGATGCTATCATACAGTTTAGTTTTGCTAGCCCGTGCATGTTGTTTATTTCTGCTATCCCAGATGTCGGACACCCACTGTTCATAAAATTATGGTATACCCAACAGTATGTCATTAGTTAATGAGATGGTAAAACCCTTTAAAATGAATGGCCTAGTACCCTATCTTGTTAAAAGGGTTCCCCTGACATTAAAGGGGTTCTTCACTACCGAACAAGCCTTTCTTATTAGCTAAAATGTGCAACATGAAATAAAAAATCCTCAAACATATTTTACCCTCCTGTACCAGTGCCATTCCTCTAATATCAGTGCCGTGTCTTCCAGTATTTTGTCTTAGCAGACATCTGCTCTGATGGGATACTAAAGGTGCCAGCCGATATACAGATGCTGATTGTCTGCAGTGGCCACAAGACATAGTATTGTCATGTTACTACTGGAAGACACAATGCTTACAGAGAATTAGTGCCTACCCAGGAAGAAAGTATAAGTTATTTTATATTATGCTGCATACATTAGCTGTTAAAGGGGTTGTTTGATCCTAATCTATAAGTCTGCAGTTACTCTGTGTGATTGTAGACTTATGAATCCCCCCAGCGCATGCACTGTGCTCTGTGGGGATTCGCGTATTTGTGAGTCGGGACCGGAGGGTGTGTATGAGTTATACATACTCCTGGCCAGTGGCCGCGGCCTTTACTTCCATGTGCTTGTATGGAACGAGGCCACGCCCTCTTGTCGGCCACACCCACTGGATGGCCGCGTCACTAGACAAAGCGTGGCCTCGCTCAATACAAGTGTATGGAGCAAGGCCAAGCCCACTAGACGGGCTCTGGCTGGGAGTATGTATAACTCATACATACCATCTGGTCCTGGTGTAACAGGCCATAATATACCCCGAGTCCAGACTATACGCGGAGTTAAAGCAGCCTAGTCTTGATTATACCTTGGGTATATTATGGCCTAGGCCAATTTATACCCCGTGGTATAAATTGGCCTTGGCCATTTCATACTCCTTCATGCCAGATTATACCCCCTTGATGTCAGTAGCATTGAGTGATATACACAAGAATTACTTAATTTTTCTACATTCAAGTTATGTGAGAATATAACTGCCTTCAATCTTAAAGTTCTAAACACATAGACTTTTATTACTTCAAGTAGAAAAACTTCAATCAGTAAAATATTAGACTTCCACAAAGATGTAATGAGGTAAAGAATCCTACCGCACTTCCCTGTAGTTACACATTAAAAGTAGCTGTGTGCCTGAGTATGATAGAAAGAGATCTGTACACTTTTCAACCAATCAGAGACAAGGTGAGAAAATTAGTGAAGTGATCAGATCAAGTTACAATTGCATTCTAAGGTTTTAGACAAGTGCTTTTAATTTAATGTGTAAACACTACTGAGAAGTGTGCTAGTCATCTTTTATCTTTGTGGAACTCTAACATCTAAGTCATTACAACAAACATCACACATCTCAGATGTTAGACTTCCACAAAGATAAAAGATGACTAGCACACTTCTCAGTAGTGTTTACACATTAAATTAAAAGCACTTATCTTAATGGACAACAGATGTAATGACTGTTGTCCATTACCAGTCACATTGTATTGTAAGATCAATCTTCATCATGTGATTAACAACACAAATACCTTCCAACTACATGTAAGTCCGTTTTAAGTTATTAAAAAATGTCATCTAAAATCTATCTAATTTACAAGGGCTCATAAAATAGAGGGGTATATTATAGCCTGGAGGGTTATAGTTTGGCCTAGGACAGTTTATTCCCCGTGGTATACTCTGGCCTGGGCCAAACTATATCTGGGTTTATTCTGGACAGGGGTTCATTTGGCCTGTTACACCAGCTCAGAAAGCTGTGAATCCCCACAGCGCACAGTGAGTGTGCTGGGGGGGGGATTCATAAATTTGCAGTCACACAGAGTGACTGCAAACTTATAGATTTGGGCTGGACACCCCTTTAAGAAAGAAATGTAGTAGTGTAAAACCCCATTTAAGATGATCACAGAGTATTCTGCTGCTGGGACTCAACAGCACTTTTTAATCTGTGTGGAATAGACAATGTTCATTTTTCCTGCAATTTGCAACTATAGTATAAATTGAAGGGGTTTTCCCACAATAGACATGTATCAGCTTTCCATAGGATAAGTAATGAAGGTATGATTGCTGAGGGTCCCATGGCTGAAAACCCTTCTGATCACTAGAGTGGGTGTCCCAAACCACCATTCTGTTAAAGGGAGCCTGTCATCAGATTCATACTGCCTTAACCATGGGCCACATGAATCAGACACAACCAGGTATGTTTCACTTTGAAACATTGCGGCATCTCACAGAAAGCATACTATGAAAAGTCAGCATGGGTCTCGAGACCGGCCTCTTGGACAAGTTACCCGAGACACAGTCCCTGGCTGGCTTTACAAAGTAAGCTTTCTCTAAAATTCTGCAGTGTTTCAGGGTAAAACATAAATGTATAGCCAGTATCTGATTCATGCTGCCTGTGGCTTGGGCAGCATGGATCAAGAGGTCAGGTTCCCTTTAAGTGACTGTGTGCGGCAATGAATCCATTAGTGGAGTGGACAATTAATGCCACAGGGGAGGTGCTGGGAAGGATTCACTTAGGAGAGCTACAGCACGTGCCTAGCTTTGGACCACCGTAAACATTTTATTAGTTTCAGAATTTCATTCATTTAGTATAGAGCAGTGGTCCTCAAACTTTGTTGCCTTAAAAGCCCCATTTAGCTTGGAGAAATGGTTGCAAGCCACATCCAAAGCACCCAATTATTGGTAGAATGACAGCCAAAGTTTCCCCACAAAAATCACACTGTGACCTTGTGCCCCTCTCCCTTATCGGCAGTACACTTACATCTAGGGTTCCCACCTTGTCCCATTCAGTATTCTTGCATCAAGCACTCCCACCACACTATTGCATCTAAATTCAAGCAACCCTCTAACTAGCAGTATCACGCTATGTCTAGCTTAAAATATTACCCTATTACCCCCACGGCCAGTATATTTGCATCCAGATCTTCTGTTCTGTGCATCCACACTTTGGGGTCCCTAGTATAGAGGGCATAGGAGCTATAGTTAAAGGGGTTTTCTAGGACTATTTTTTTTTCAATGAGCCTGAGAACTAACAGGCAGGTAGCTTCATGTAAGGGTGATGGACAATGGCTGTTACGTTCCTACCCCTGAATACACCAATCGTGTCATGTGTATTGTATGATGTACATAGGGTCATACATCTTCTGTATGTATTGTGCCATGTGTTATGTTTGCCTATGTAATGTGTATAAGTAATATAGGACATAGTGTACAGTATAGGATAGCATAGGTTAAGACATAAGTTGGAACCTAAGACACAAGATAGGTAGGAGAAGATAGTGACTGTAGTTAGATAGTGACATTAGGGTAAGGTAAGTTCTAATGTTCGGTACTAGCCCACGGTGGGAGGGGCTTAGTGCTAGGGTAAGTGACTGCTTCCTGTAGATAGATAGAGACAAGTACAAATACAAATAGGAAGTGTCTGTGGGCAGTGCTGCCGTTTTCTGTGAACTACCAGGATGAAACTAATGGACAAGGGAGTTGCGCGACCTGGAACTGACTGAAGAGAAAGAGTGGCCTTCCACCTTAAAGTGGTCCTTGGATAGAACAACGTGTCACCAGAAAGCTAAACGCTGACGGTAACGGACCTAAACAGGAATGAGTTCATGGGAATAGTGGGAGGTCTCAAGTGGTAGACATAGGGTGCCAGTAGTGGAAGAAACAGGACGCGGAACTGCTGAGCAGTTGGACTTGCTGTTCAGGACTGTGGCGACATGCAAGGCTGTGACGAAGTAGGGCGAACCAGTGTGCTTCACCAGCCCTGGAATAGACTACAGTGGACGGAAATGATGTATGTGAAAATGCATTTCACTGTGACGGAAACATCCATAAGTCTTTGTACCCATAACCCTTGTGAAGTTGTTGTTCAGTAAAGACTGTCTTATAGAACTGCAGTTTGCTGTATTTGAACTTTAATACCTATAGTCCTGGTCAGCCAAAACCATTGGTCACAGGCGACCTGTACCGGTACAAGGCCCTCACAGCACCAACACCCAACCAGGCATGACTCACTCTTTCATGTCGCGCGCCGGGGCATAAATGTAATAAACCAGTGCCTCGCCCGCATCTACGTCTCTGCGCCTCTCTACATTCACGTCAATAAAGCAGTTCTTCCTCTTCCTGGCTGCCCCCCTCAGTTAGCCGGCTGTCAATCAGCATGACATTGGCAGTCATGCACCGTCAACAGAGCAGAGCGTAGAAGAAGATGTCAGCGGGAGCTACAGAATATCCGACAGGAGCAGTCTGTGACCGCTGTAAGGCAGCAGAGATTGGTGGCGGGCAGAACAGGCAGGTAATTAGTTCTTAGGCCCATAGTAAAAAATAAAATAGTCCCGGATAACCCCTTTAAGGCCAGGTTCACATGTTCTGTGTTTGGTCACTATTTTACATCAGTTTTTGTAAACCAAAACTAGGAGTAGGTGAAAAATTCAGAAGTGGTGACGTGTTTTTATTATATATTGTTCCTCACCTGGCTTAAATTTACTGATATAAAAATATTGACCAAATACTGAACGTGTGCACATGGCCTAAGTGATCAAAATACTGTTTACAGAGCTATTGTATTATATGTTCATAGATACTAATGATATTACACTATTCTGCGAATATCTATAAAACTAACCAAGTAATATCATTTATAAACTCTATGATATACAATAATATTTAGGCTGGTTAGTACTATGCATTTGGTAACTAGACATCCAAAGTATTCAATGCATGGCCATTATCCAAAATAAACTGCTCTGAACCAAGAATCAGTAAGAGCTTTGTAAGTTTTGAATAGAATGCTGTAAATATAATAAAAATACATTTTTAGGCCTCATTTTGGCTACTGATCAGGGAGAAACATTGATAAAACTCATAGCATCCAATTAGGATATCATAAAGTAGTCTGGAGTTTCCTAGTAGAGTTTCAGTGTCTATCCACATGTCTATTGTAGTCTTAGATATTATTAGTTGTTACTGTAGAGTCTGTTAATTCTGCAACCTTTCATTCATTAGCATGTTGAGCTGTTATGTAAGATTCACCGTCTTTCTAACCCTGATCTTGGAGACACCAGCCTCGGCCTCCTTCATTCCCGGCACACCCTGTGGCCTTACTCAGCCTCAGATAATATATTTTTATATTTAGCATTGCAAATCATCACCGGGCAGGACCTTAATTATGAGTGTGAATCAGGTCTCAGCTAATTATGTACTTCGTTTTAATGACTTTATTATTGCCTACAAGATGAATATCATTAGTAATGAAGTGAAGTGGAAACTAAAGATTTGTAAAACAAAATATATTTTTATATGAGTCTTTATGTATTTGTAATAATTTTTATAGCACCAAACATATCCCTCAGTGAAATTGTCCCATTCAAGGACAAGGGGTGTATGTCCCATGGGGGTCACACAGGGCCCATCAGCTGCCATTGCTGAAGGTGTCTCTGAAAATCGATGAATGGATCTGAAAATGAATTTTATAGCAGTGGCAAAGTATAGCATAATTATTAGTGATGAGCGAGCACTAAAATGCTCGGGTACTCGTTGCTCGGGTCGAGCAAATTGGAATACTCGGGTGCTCGACCCGAGCAACGAGCCCAATGTAAGTCTATGGGAAACTCGAGCATTTTTCAGGTGGCTCCCCCCGGCGGTCTGCAGAGGGCCTGAAAATTGCCCAAATCAATAGGAACAGTGCTCAAATGACATGGGAACAGCATAGGGAAGACCCCTGGAAGCATTTCTGACTCCCAGGTCACTGCTGTTAACAACATTGTCAGAGTATTACGCCACTTTTACGGACTCACAATAAAACATACAAAAACGAAACCAAAATGGATTTTCCTGGGAAATATGTTAAGGAACATCCTTTCCAGGGTAATGACTTGTATAGAAGGCAAAATAAATAACCAAAACCAAAAATACTCCTCCACACCTTGGGCTATGTTCACACGTTGCGTTTTTGATGCGTTTTTGCACTTTTACATTGCTTTCAACCAAGACAATTGCATTCACCAGGAAATGTCATTTTAACATTTTACAACCTTATCTGGCCATGTGGTGTGTGACACATCATCAGACACATGCATACAGTGCTGAAAAGTCATGGGAACAGCATGGGGAAGACCTCTGGAAGCATATCTGAATTCCAGGTCACTGCCTAAAAGTGTGCCCATCATAAGTGATCCTTGGCACATGCGAAGATGCCTCCAGCCATGCACCTGTCGTTGCAGACTTGCAACAATCACCGTCCATGTCCTTGTCCCACTGCAGCGTTCAGTTGTCCCTACCCCATTCCTTGGAATGCAAGCGCAAGTATACAGGCAGCCAGCCGCCCACCCACCCACAGGCTGCAATACTATACTGCCAAATTTTTGACAGCTGCTTGCACTTGAAATGTGACCTATTAAGCTCGTGGAGGCGGAAGCACTTCACAACCTCATGCCGGCGGCAGCCGGGTGTCCATACTCGGTCCCGAGCCGCCACTATATTTCCCGGTATCGCCTCCGCCTTCCACAAGCACGGGTCCCACAACATTACCCGTGCCCTCCCCAGTGCACTTACTGGGAAGGACCGCCTAACCACAAACACGTGGACAGGTGAATGTGGCCAGGAACGGTACGGAGCCAGTGCACAACTTTTTTTTGCTGACAGTTGTATTTAGCTCGGTGAAAGGACTGGCATAGAGGGAAACCCTATCTACCCTGTCATTTCTCACAGGAAGTCCTGTAATGCAGCTTGTTGCAGAAGCAATGGCAGCCCGTCCAACATCAAGTCGCCCTTGTCGGTGGTGCTTTGACACACACACATCTTTCTTTGTGCATTTAATTTCTTGAATACAGAGTTGGACAATGGCCTGATCTGTAATGCGGTTTGAGAAATAACATGCATAAGCATGGCCGATCCACATTAAAAAAGCAGCCATAGAGTGTCCGGGAACCTTTCCACACACTTTTCTTAGCTAGGACTGCTTCTCGGCAAGGTTGGACCTCTGGTGTGCCTTGGCTTCTACCTCAGGAAAGTTCATGATAGCGCTAACTTATTGTTTTTTTTTTTTAAGTTTTTTTTTAAGACAAATGCATTCACCGGGAAATATCATTTTAACATTTTACAACCTTAGCTGGCAATGTGGTGTGTGACACATCATCAGACACTTCCTGTTTTATTTATGATGGAGGGACTCTGAAAGTCATAAAGCCTATTTTTATAGGGACATCAGACGGCCCTTACTATTCTTAAAAGGCCAGCAGTCGGCCCTAACTATTGTTAGAGAGCCATCAGCCGGCTATGCTATAGAGTGTCCGGGAACCTTTCCACACACTTTTCTTAGCCAGGACTGCTTCTCGGCAGGGTTGGACGGTCCCACCAGAGAATCCTCTGGTGTGCCTTGGCTTCTACCTCAGGAAAGTTCATGATAGCGCTAACTTTGCAGCTGCTATGGGGCTCTTGAGCGGGGGAGAAAGGTTAGCCCTCAGAATCAAATCCTCTGTTGGGCACAATGTTTTTCAATCTGAAACAGCTTCTCAGTGGGAGTTGTATTTCACCACAGCCATATTCTTTAGCTCGGTGAAAGGACTGGCATAGAGGGAAACTGTATCTACTCCGGCTGTCATTTCTCCGTTACCAGGTTCCGCCCATTGTCACACACGACCATGCCTGGCTGTATGTTTAGCGGTGAGAGCCACAGATCAGGCTGCTGTGTTACAGCTTTCAACAACTCTGCAGCGCTGGGCGGTTTGTCAATTAAGCATTAAGCATGTTATCTTCAGCACAGCCTGTTGCCGCTTGGTCAAGGCAGTGCTGCAGTGCTGTCAGCTTGTGACTGATGTGGTCATTTCGGAGATGGAGGAGGAGGTGCATGAGCTGAACAATGTGATTACATTGTTGTTAAATTGGTGACGCTGTTTTTATACTAAAGAAAGATCCTATTGTTTTGTTTTTTTTAAGTTTTTTTTTAAGACAAATGCATTCACCGGAAAATGTCATTTTAACATTTTGCAACCTTAGCTGGCAATGTGGTGTGTGACACATCATCAGACACTTACTGTTTTATTTATGATGGAGGGACTCTGAAAGTCATAAAGCCTATTTTTATAGGGACATCAGACGGCCCTTACTATTCTTAAAAGGCTAGCAGTCGGCCCTAACTATTGTTAGAGAGCCATCAGCCGTCTATGCTTTGTTCCCATTATTAACAAGTGGGTCTCCTATACTGTTATTGCGTATCCAGTGACTGCAAGGGCTGCCAAAAATTTGGATGCAACCCAATACCCCTTTGAAGAGACATAGAGGAGGGTCTCAGTAAAAAAAATGTTCCCATTATAAAGGAGCGGGTCTCCTATAAGTGGTAATGTCCATGCTGTGACTGAAAGGGCTGCCAAAATTTGGGAAAAACCCCACTAAGAATTTAAAGACACATAGAGCAGGGCCACAGTAACAAGGTATGACATGTTCCCATTAGAAAGGAGAAAGTCTGCTATACAGTTATAGGGTATGCAGTGAGTCCAACGGCTGACAATTTTAGGAAAAACCCCACTAAGAATTTAAAGACACATGGAGCAGGGTCACAGTAACGACAAATTCCCATTAGTGTTGGATCTGTTGTCTCTGGATACTCGGCATGGTGGGAGGAAGGAGGATCAGGGTGAGGAATATGCGGTCCAGACTCACGGCTACTGAGACCGTGTGGAAGACAGGGTGGTGGTGGTGGTGGCTAAGTGACTGGAAGCATTATCCGCTATCCAACCAACAACCTTTTGACACTGCTCTGGGTTCAATAGTGGTGTGCTGCGGTCCCCTAGAAATTGGGACAGGAAGGTCAGGCGAGAAGATGTGGGTGTTTTTTGTGGCACAATTTCGGCTTGCCCACGGCCTTGTCCTCGGCCTCTGCATGCAGCATTACCATCACGTCCAGTTCCCCATCCCTTTCCATGTGCCTTTCCCATTTTAAATGGAGGACAGTATCTTCCACGCTCACTACAAATGACTGGAGCGAACTTATATGTGAGCCGTTTGATGGAGAAAACACAGTTTTAAATACCTGGCCTGTAGGTAAGTAGTTTGAACAGCAATCTGGTGTCAATTGCTTCACTGACACACTGAAAACATTTTTTAGTGGAGGCCAGAAATGGCAGTATCTTCTGAAAACGTATATGTGATCCGTGTGACGCAGAAAACACAGTTTTAAATACCTGGCCTGTAGGTAACTATTTTGAACAGCAAACCAGTGTCAAAAACTTTGCTGACACACTGAAAGAAATTTTTAATGGAGGCCAGAAATGGCAGTATTTTCTGACAACGTATATGTGAACCGTGTGATGGAGAAAACACAGTTTTAAATACCTGGCCTGTAGGTAACTGTTTTGAACAGCAAACCAGTGTCAAAAACTTTGCTGACATACTGAAATTTTTTTTTAATGGAGGCCAGAAATGGCAGCATTTTCTGAAAACGTATATGTAATCCGTGTGACGGAGAAAACACAGTTTTAAATACCTGGCCTGTAGGTAACTGTTTTGAACAGCAAACCAGTGTCAAAAACTTTGCTGACACACTGAAATTTTTTTTTAATGCAGGCCAGAAATGGCAGTATTTTCTGAAAACGTATATGTGATTCGTGTGATGGAGAAAACACAGTTTTAAATAGCTGGATTTTTAGCGCTGTAATATGGAAAGGACCTGGCTGTATTCTGCAGTGCCAACAAGCAAATGGCGCAGAAAAACCGTGTTCTCTGGATTGCTTTTTAAGCAAATTATGAGGATTAATATGCAAAAAAAATTATTCCTGGCCCCTGAGACCTGGGCCTATTTCTAGAAATATAACAGCAGCAGAAGGCAGAACTGAAATGGAGCCTCTTGTCCTATGTGCACTGCAGTCTGTTATATACCCTGCCTGCCTGCCTATATACACTGCCTGCCTGATATCTCTGCAGATGGATTAGTTAGTCCTCAAAAGGACTGTTTGCTAATATGGATATGTGGAATGTACGGTTTTTCTCCCCACACTACCTAATACATGATTAAATCTCTCCCTGATACAGCAGCAGCTCTCCCTACACTGTCTGATACGGAGTGACTGTGACGAGCATGGCGGCGCCAATTCTTATATAGACCTGATGACGCTGTGCAGCCAGCCAATCACTGTAATGCCCACAACCAACATGGCTACGGCATTACATTGCATGGCAGGCAATCCCTGCATGTTCATTGGCTCTCTAAAGAGCGACAAACATGCTGGGAGGGGACCGGAGTTCCCGCCCGAGCAACCCGGAAATACTCGCCGAGCGCCGAGCATCTCGAGCACCATTATGCTCGGGCAAGTACCGAGTAGTGGCGAGTGCGTTCGCTCATCACTAATAATTATTTGATTACTTTTCGTATTGAGCTGTTACAGTGGCTTGCGAAAGTATTCACCCTCCATGGCTATTTACCTATTTTGTTACATTACAACCAGTGTTTAAATATTTTTGTTATCTGATTTGTATGTGACGCATCAGCACTAAACAGTGTAAGTTATTGAAGTGAAGTACTCAAAGTGAAATAAGCAAATTCATCCCTCTTGCGAAGAAGCCCCTAAAAATTTCTGGTGCAAGCAATTACCATCATAAGTCACGTGCTTAGTGAAAGGAAGTCCACCTGTGTGCAATCTAAGTGTCACATGGTCTGTCAGTATACACACACATTTTCTGAAATGCCACAGAGGCTGCAACATTATTAAGCAAGAGGTACCACTAACCGAAGAACATCATGAAGACCAAGGAGATCTCCAAACAAGTCAGGGACATAGTTGTTGAGAAGTAAAAGTCAAGGTTGGGTTATAAAAAAATATCCCAATCTCTGATAATCCCCCGGATCACCATCAAATCTATTATCATCAAATGGAAAAAACATGGTACCACAACAAACCTGCGAAGAGAGGGCCGCCCACCAAAACTCTCAGCCCTGGCAAGGAGAGACAGTACAAAGACTTAAAGAGCACCTGTCAGCAGGATTGTGCTCAGCAAAATACATACACTGTCAGGTGGCCGACATTACACTGATTAAAATGATACCTTGGTTGATAAAATCAAGATGAATATGTAAGCAGAGCACCAGATAGAGCCCAACCCACAGGCCGCCCCGAAGCATGAGCATATCATTATCTCCAAACTGAAAGTAAAAATTACACAAGAACCACAGGACGGATTTCATCAACCAAGGTATCATATTAATCAGTGTAATGGCGCCCACCTGACAGTGTATGTGGTTTACTGAGCACAATCCTGCTGACAGGTGTGCTTTAAGGTAACCCTGAAGAAGCTGCAGAGTTCCCAAGCAGAGACTGGAGTATATGTTCATACGACCACAATAAGCTGTACACTCCATAGAGGTGGCCATTATGGAAGAGTGGGCAAAAAAAAAAAACATGTAGGAGACTCCCCAAATGGATGGAGGAAGGTGCTTTGGTCAGATGAGACCAAAATGTAACTTTTTGTCCACCAAAGTAAACGCTGTCTGGTGCCAAACCTACACAGCTCATCACCGCAAGAACACCAACCCCACAGTGAAACATGGTGTCAGCATCATGCTGTGGAGATGTTTTTCAGCAGCAGGGACAGGGAAAATGGTCCAAGTCGAGGGGAAGATGGATGGTGCGAAATACAGGGATATTTTTGAAACCTGTTTCAGTCTGTCAGTGATTTGAGATTGGGACGGAGGTTCACCTTCCAACAAGACCATGACCCAAAGCATACTGCTAAAGCAACACTTGAGTGGTTTAACCCCTTAAGCCCCGCGGGTGGTTTGCACGTTAATGACCACTGTCACTTTATGAGGTAATTACTCTGGAACGCTTCAACGGATCCCCCTGATTCTGAGATTGTTTTTTCGTGACATATTGTACTTCATGATTGTGGAAAACTTGCGTTTATTTGTGAAAAAAATGGAAATTTGGCGAAAATTTAGCAATTTTCAAAATTTGAATTTTTAAGCCCTGAAATCAGAGCGATATGTCACACAAAAGAGTTAATAAATAACATTTCCCACATGTCTACTTTACATCAGCACAATTTTGGAACCAAAATTTTTTTTTGTTAGGGAGCTATAAGGGTTAAAAGTTGACCAGCGATTTCTCATTTTTCCAACAAAATTTACAAAACCATTTTTTTAGGGACCACATCACATTTGAAGTCACTTGGAGAGGTCTTTATGACAGAAAATACCCAAAAGTGACACCATTCTAAAAACTGCACCCCTCAAGGTGCTCAAAACCACATTCAAGAACTTTATTAACCCTTCAGGTGCTTCACAGGAATTTTTTGAATGTGGAAGAAAAAAATGAACATTTAACTTTTTTCACAAAAATGTTACTTTAGACCCAATTTTTTTTATTTTCACAGGGGTAACAAGAAAAAATGGACCCCAAAAATTGTTGTGCAATTTCCCCTGGGCACGCAGATACCCAATATTTGGGGAAAAAACACTGTTTGGGCGCACGGCAGGGCTCGGAAGGGAAGGAGCGCCATTTGACTTTTTGATTGTAAAATTTGCTTGAATAATTAGCGGACGCCATGTTGTGTTTGGAGAGCCCCTGTGTGCCCAAACTTTGGAGCTCCCCCACAAGTGACCCCATTTTGGAAACTAGACCCCCCAAGGCACCTTTATAGATGCATAGTGAGCACTTGGAACCCCCAGGTGCTTCACAAATTGATTCGTAAAAATGAAAAAGTGAAAAAAAAAACACTTTTTCATTTTTACGAATCAATTTGTGAAGCACCTAGGGGTGCCAAGTGCTCACTATGCATCTAGATAGGTGCCTTGGGGGGGTCTAGTTTCCAAAATGGGGTCACTTGTGGGGGAGCTCCAATGTTTGGGCACACAGGGACTCTCTAAATGCAACATGGTATCCGCTAACAAATTGAATGGAAAATCGGCTCAAATTGTTAGCGGACACCACATTGCGTTTGGAGAGCCCCTCTGTGCCCAAACTTTGGAGCTCCCCCACAAGTGACCCCATTTTGGAAACTAGACCCCCCAAGGCACCTTTATATGTGCATAGTGAGCACTTGGAACCCCCAGGTGCTTCACAAATTGATTCGTAAAAATGAAAAGGTGAAAAAAAAAACACTTTTTCATTTTTACGAATCAATTTGTGAAATATATGGCACCATATGACAGTATACCCTAAGGGTATGTGCAAACGATCCGGAGCCATTGCTGGTTTGACGCTGCGTGTTATGCAGCGTCAAACCTGCAGCATCCAGATGTTACAGCATAGTGGATGGGATTTGTAGAAATCCCATGTCCACTATGCGTCTCCGTGCACCTGCGGAAACTGATATGTGGTGCGTCTTTCCAGACCACAGCATGTCAATTTCTCTTGCGGGTCCACATGTGGGCTTTCCCCATAGACCTAACCTCTATAAGGAAAGTCCGCAGGTGAAAAAAAAAATGGCGCCACTCATTTGCATAAAGAGCAGAAGCCGCCAGCGTCCATTCCGCAACGTCGGGGCCGCAGGCTGGTATGCATCGTGGGCACATACCCTAAGTGGGAAAAGCGAACAGAAGGTTCTACTCACATTTCCCAATTATCACATCTGTATTTGCTATGCAGAGGTGTACGTTTCGAATGAATGGTATGTGATTTTGGATTATGGTGTCATCGTCGTTCACCATTTTTGTGGAGCTCTCAAAGTCTTGGAGATCCACACAAATGTCAGACATTCATGCCCACTCTTCAGTTGTTATGTGCGGAGGCTGCCCAGAATACCGACGGGCAGGTTGGAGCTGGTATTCCACAACTGGCCTCTGCTGCTCACAAAGCCTTGCCAGCATGTGCAATGTGGAGTTCCAGTGTGTGGTGACATCACACACCAGTCGGTGAACTGGCACTTGCATGTGCTACTGCAGCACTGCCAGAGTGGTGGCAGCTTTATCCGACTTGCAGAAATGGGCGGTGACGCAGCATACCTTGACCAGAAGCTCTGGCAAGTCTGGGTAGGTTTTCCGAAACCGCTGAACCACCAAGTTGAGCACGTGGGCCAAGCATGGTACATGTGTGAGTTTGACAAGCTTCACAGCTGCCACCAGGTTACGGCCATTATCACACACAACCATGCCTGGTTGAAGGTTCTGCGTCGAGAGCCACAGATCTGTCTGGTCTGGTTTTCCTATTCTGCCGTAGTGTGTGGTTTGCCTCCTAGACAAAATAGCTTCAGCAGAACCTGTTGCCACTTCGTTAAGGCAGTGCTGCAGAGCTTCCAGATTCCGTTGATGTGGATGACGTACAACTGGTGTTGAAGGTGGAGGAAACCATGATAGAAGTAGGGCCAGCAATCGTCAACATCAGTAGCACATGTGCCGTGCCAGTGTGGGACTTGGCCCTGGCCTCCACACTGTTCACCCAGTGTGCAGTCAGGGAAATGTAGCATCCTTGGCCACAAGCGGTTGTCCATGTGTCAGTCGTTAAGTGGATAATGCCAGTAACTGCGGTAGTGGCATGGGTCATGTTTCTGGACACGTGCTGGTACAAGACGGGGATGCCAGGAGACACTAGGAGAAAAAGTGGTGGCTGGGGACCGAGTACTGAGGAACGGCTGTCGCCATGAGTCGGCGAAAATCCTCAATGTCTACAAGCCTAAACGGTAACATTTCGAAGGCAAGCAGGCTGGAAGTGTACCTGTTTAGCATTTGGGCCTGTGGGTGGATGGATGGGAACTTTCTTTTTCATTCCAAGGCCTGCGGTATGGACAGCTGAACGCTGTACTTGGTCAAGTTTTTGGCAGTGCCAGTGACTAATAGGCAACTGTGTCTCATCATCATTTTCTTCCTTAGACAAAATTTGCCTTCCCCAACGTCATCTTCTTGTGGCCGTGGCTGCTCCAAGTTTTGTGCATCACTAAACAGCATCTCCTCCTGTCCCTCTTGGACCTTGCAGAGTGAGAGACCACAGTCAAGAAATTATGTTGTAAAGAGTTCCTCTGTAAAGTGTAGAATTCAGTGTATATGGAGTCTTGGCATGAGTGCAAGGAAGTACAAGAAACACAGGTCTTGATAAAGTAATATTCTTGTATTACGTCATACAAGCAGATGCACAGTAATATACAAGTCTCTGAGCAAAAGGGAACACCTCCTGGTGTAACTGGATTAACCCCGGATTCCCCGGAGTTGCAAAAGGCACAACAACAAAAGACAGTCTTTAAGCAATAAGCAAAGTCTCTCTTACGGGTGCTGAGAAGTCCTTTGAGTAAAGCAGTAGTTCAGTGATCCAGCAGGTAAGAAGACTCAGATCCATAAATGGGAACTTCAGACAGGCAGGTAAACTATGAGGATTCCTCAGAGAGTGAAGCTGACTTGAAGAGCTTAGTCCAGAGGCTTCAGGAAGCAATGTTACAGACTGGCTGCAGACAGGATTCAGAAGCACTGAACTAACAGCTGAGGCTGCTTAAGTGCAAATGGCAGAAAAACAGGGTGGAGACATAGAGGCTGAAGACTCCATTACAACTGAGGGCAAAATGGATGCACAAAACAGAAAGCAAGATGGCTGCAGGGAAAAAACAAGATCTAAGCACAACATGAAAAAACCATGATAGAAAGTCTCAGAACCTCACATTACTCCCCCCTTGAGGACGGCCTCCGGACGGCTCCGAACCAGGTTTGTCTGGGTACCTCTGATGGAACTGGCGGAGTAAACGGGGGGCATTGATGTTGTCATCTGGTTCCCAAGAGTTATCTTCCACTGAATAGCCCTGCCATTTGATCAAGTATTGGAGACGATTTCTGTGCAGCCTAGAGTCCAGAATCTTTTCCACCACAAATTCTTCCTGTCCATCGATCAACACTGGATCAGGAGGGGAAGGAGACCGTCCAAGAAATATATTAGGAACTGCTGCCTTAAGTAAAGACACGTGAAACACTGGGTGAATTCTCATAGATTTAGGAAGTTGAAGACGATAAGCCACTGCACTTATAATCTTGTTAATCTTATAAGGACCCACGTACTTTTGTCCAAGTTTAGATGATGGAATTCTTAAGTTCAAATTCTTGGTTGACAACCAGACTAAATCTCCTACCTTGAAGTCTGGTGCTGGCTTTCGAAATTTATCGGCTGCTTTTTTATACCTTTCCCGAGCTGATTCCAGATTCTCCTTTAACACCTCCAGATTTTGTTGCAGGGAAGAAATTCTGTCGGCCACAGCTGGTAGAGGCGTATCTATGGGAAACCGAGGAAGAATGTTAGGATGATAGCCTAAATTGGCAAAAAATGGAGATTGCTTTGTGGAAGCGCTCTGTGAGTTATTATATGAAAACTCAGCCAATGGGAGAAGATCCACCCAATCATCCTGCAGATGGCAAATAAAGCAGCGGAGATATTGCTCCAGGGTCTGATTGGTGCGTTCAGTTTGTCCATTTGTCTGGGGGTGAAATGCAGAAGAGAGATTAACTTTAATGTCTAAAGCAGCGCAGAAACTCTGCCAAAATTTTGAAGTGAATTGCACCCCCCGATCAGAAATGACTTCATCTGGTACTCCATGTAGGCGAAACACATTTTGAACGATTAAGTCTGATGTCTGTTTGGCAGAAGGTAAACCGGTACAAGCAATAAAGTGAGCTGCCTTTGTCAAACGATCCACCACCACCAAAATGGAGTTTTTCCCCTGAGAGTTTGGCAACTCCACAATGAAATCCATAGAAATTGAGCCCCAAGGGCGGGATGGGATGGGCAAGGGCTGCAAAAGACCTGTAGGTGAGGAACGTGGTGTCTTGAATCTGGCGCAGACTTCACAAGAAGCAACATAATTTAGGACATCCTTCCTGTAGGTGGGCCACCAAAAGAAACGGGATAGAAACTCCTGAGTCTTTAGACTTCCTCTGTGACCCGCCATCTTAGAGTCATGAACTAAATGCAGTACTCTCAATCTGACAGTCTCAGGTATATACAAGCGTTGTCCCTGCATCCACACACCATTCTTATAAGTCAGACTTACCTCGTTAGAAGGTTGTTCTAACAAGGAATCCAGTTGATAAGCTTCCTTAATGTCGTTTAGTAAATCTTGATTATGGATCACCCCCAGGACCTTGGAATCAGGAAGAATGGTCTTAGGTGTCATGATTGGAGTGGTCTCAATTGAGTGGATCCTAGATAATGCATCCGCCTTTCCATTGCGGGAACCAGGCCTATAGGAAATTACGAAATTAAATTGATTTAGAAAAAGACTCCAGCGGGCCTGACGAGGGGTCAGGCACTTGGCCGACCTAATGAATTCCAGATTGCGGTGGTCCGTCAGTACAACTATCTGCTGAGATGCTCCTTGAAGATGATGTCTCCATTCCTTGAAGGCGGCAATAATGGCCAGCAGTTCTCTGTTCCCTACGTCATAGTTCTTTTCTGCTGACGACAATCGCTGAGAAAAGAAAGCACAAGGATGTAAAATACTGTTCTCACCTATCCTTTGGGAGAGTATAGCTCCAATGGCACAGTCCGAAGCATCCACCTCTATTATGAAAGCGAGTTCAGGATCTGGGTGCACCAAGATGGGTGCCGTCGTGAATCTGGTCTTAAGACGGGAGAACGCTTCTTGGGCTTGAGAGGTCCAGGCAAAGGTAGACTTCTTACGGGTCAGCTGTGTGATGGGTGACACTATTTCAGAAAAGTTCCTGATAAAACGCCTGTAAAAATTTGCAAACCCGATGAAGCGCTGAACCTCTTTCACATTCCTGGGCACTGGCCAGTCCTGAATAGCCTGAGTCTTCCTCACATCCATGGTTATTCCCTGTGAAGAAATTACGTACCCCAAAAACTGAATCTTAGTTACATGAAACTCGCATTTCTCAGGCTTGATATAGAGGCGGTGCATTCTTAGACGTCCCAAGACCGTCCTCACATGTTCATGATGTTCATCTATGGAATTAGAGAAAATTAAAATATCGTCCAAATAAATCACCACAAATGTATCCAAAAGATCCCTGAAGATGTCATTGGCTAAATGTTGAAATGTTGCTGGCGCATTGCATAAGCCGAACGGCATGACTTGATATTCAAAATGTCCGTAACGTGACCTGAAAGCTGTCTTCCACTCATCACCTGGCCTAATGCGGACCAGATTGTAGGCCCCACGAAGATCTAATTTAGTAAAAATCTTAGCCTGTCGTACCCTCTCCAACAATTCGGGGATCAAGGGTAGTGGGTAGCGATTCCTGATGGTGACCTTATTAAGCTCCCGATAATCTATACAGGGTCTAAGAGATCCGTCCTTTTTCTTTACAAAAAAGATGGGTGCACCTGCAGGGGAAGAAGAGGGACGTATAAAGCCTTTAGCTAGATTTTCATCGATATAGTCTTTCAACGCCTTTAGTTCTGGGCCTGCCAGAGGGTAAATATTACCAAAGGGTATTGCTGCACCTGGTAATAGTTCAATTGGGCAGTCATAGGGACGGTGGGGAGGAAGCTGGTCAGCATTCTTCTTATCACAGATGTCAGCATACTCACTATACATGGGCGGCAGCTTGAAGACTGATGGTGTGGAAATTACCGGAGTGGAGCAAATCATAACCCCGGGAATTGTCTTCTTCTCCGGGAAATGCAGCTCCTTGGTTTCCCAATTTATTGTAGGGTTCTGAATCTGCAACCAAGGTAATCCTAAAATAATGGGGAAATGTGGAGAAGTGATGAGCATAAATGACAGTCTCTCTAGATGACCTTTCCCCATGAAAACCTTGACGGGTACCGTCTCCTGATCCACGGGTCCTGAACTTAACAGAGAGCCATCCACTGTCTCCATCTGTACAGGGGTTGTCCTCTTCACAGAACGTATTCCGTGTCTTTGGGCAAAGGAAATGTCCATAAAATTGCCGCTAGCTCCAGAATCAATCATAGCTGAAGTGGACACCCAAACAGCATTAATCCAGAGTTTAATAGAAAGAAGACAATGAGAACTGTTCTTGTTGCAGTTCGGACGAGACACAGCAGAGGAAACCGGAAAAATTGCAGCATTGATATGTGAATCAGGCTCAGATGTGACAGAGTTTAAGTCTGAATAGTCAATATCTATAGGTGCAGCCGGGTCAGACAAGAGTTCCCGAGCCGCCATCACAGACCCCTTTTCACAGCATTCACAGTGTATAACTGCAGCAGTAGCCTTACGGGAATGGCTGGGACAGTTTATAATGAAGTGCCCAGACTTACCGCAGTAGAAACATAGATTCTCCTTCAACCGATGCTCCTTACATGCGTCACTGACCCGTTTCTGTAGAGAGTCCACTTGCATGGGTTCAGGTTCAGCTTCTCGAGGAGTCAGAGGAACAAAGTCTCTAGTTGGAGAGGGAGGAAGGTATCTGTTAACACGATTAATTGCCGACCATCTCTCCTGTCTACGTTCCGTAAGCCGGGCATCGATCCGGATGCAGAAATTGATGAAATCTCCCAAAGCAGTGGGAGGGTCAGCACGGGCGAGCTCATCTTTAACTTCAGAAGACAACCCCTTCCGGAAAATGGATTTCTTGGCGGAGCTATTCCAAGTAGTGTCGAGGGCCCATCTCCTAAAATCCAGCGCATATTCTGCTACTGAGCGTTTACCTTGACGCAAGGTTAGCATGGCAGCTTCTGCTGTAGCACTGCGATTGGGATCATCAAACATTTGCCCCAGGGCCAATATGAAAGTATTTAGATCGTCCAGACATGCATCATTAGTCTCAATCAAAGGGTTCGCCCATGCTAGGGCCTTGTCAGTGAGAAGCATGATTATTGTTAGTACCTTAGATCGGTCAGTAGGGTATTGTGATGCCTGGGTGGCAAAAAACAGTTTGCATTGATTGAGGAATCCCCTGAATTTTTCTCGTTCTCCGCCAAAGCGAAAAGGTGGTAACTTGGGGAGGCCCGATACCGGGGTAGGAACTGGTGCACGAACTAACTCCTCCAAAGCTTCAGTCCGGGTGCAGAAATCTTGAAAATTTTGACCAAGCACCTGTAGGCTGTGATCGCTACGATCCTGCAGACCTGCAAAGTTCACCTTTAAAGTCTGCAAATCAGTGAGGATTGAGTTAGTCACCTCATACAATTTCTTAATGCGGGCATCAATACTCCCAGACCCAGCTGACTCCATCTTGTGGCTTCTGAATCTTGTAAAGTGTAGAATTCAGTGTATATGGAGTTTTGGCATGAGTGCAAGGAAGTACAAGAAACACAGGTCTTGATAAAGTAATATTCTTGTATTACGTCATACAAGCAGATGCACAGTAATATACAAGTCTCTGAGCAAAAGGGAACACCTCCTGGTGTAACTGGATTAACCCCGGATTCCCCGGAGTTGCAAAAGGCACAACAACAAAAGACAGTCTTTAAGCAATAAGCAAAGTCTCTCTTACGGGTGCTGAGAAGTCCTTTGAGTAAAGCAGTAGTCCAGTGATCCAGCAGGTAAGAAGACTCAGATCCATAAATGGGAACTTCAGACAGGCAGGTAAACTATGAGGATTCCTCAGAGAGTGAAGCTGACTTGAAGAGCTTAGTCCAGAGGCTTCAGGAAGCAATGTTACAGACTGGCTGCAGACAGGATTCAGAAGCACTGAACTAACAGCTGAGGCTGCTTAAGTGCAAATGGCAGAAAAACAGGGTGGAGACATAGAGGCTGAAGACTCCATTACAACTGAGGGCAAAATGGATGCACAAAACAGAAAGCAAGATGGCTGCAGGGAAAAAACAAGATCTAAGCACAACATGAAAAAACCATGATAGAAAGTCTCAGAACCTCACATCCTCGGAGTCTCTTAGTATGGGATCACTAGTCTCCTGGGACTCACATGGTGGGAGGAAAGAGGATCAGTTTGAGGATTAAGTGATCCAGACTCTTGACTAGTGAGACTGGACTGTGTGAATGACTTGGTGGTGCTGGCAAGCCTGCTGGAAGCATTATCTGCTATCCAACCAACCACCTGTTTGCACTGGTATGGCTTCTGAAGTGCTGTACCGCTCCTCCCTGCAAAGTGAGACAGGAACCTATTTGTCGTGGATGGGCATGTTTCTTGTGCTCCAGCAATAGGCGTAGTTGCTCCTGCCCCATGTCCTCAGTGTCAGTGTGCACCATCATCAGCACTTCCACTTCCCCGTCCCTTACCCCAAGCCTTACCCATTTTCTAGTTGTTAGGTCTCTTGAAACCAAGTTTATTTTTAATAAAAAAATAAATTGGTTACCTGCAGCAGGCAAAGAGTTTTTTTTGGAGTTTCATACCACCATAATGTAGCACAAAGCACGTAAAAGTACATGGATGACAAATTCAATACAGAAAAATATTTGAACTTTTTTGGAGTGTTATATACCAGCGTATCATTACACAAATCATGTAATACTCTATGGATGACAAATTCAATCCAGAAAATGTTTTAATGATTTTTTGGAGTGTTATATCCCACCGAAATGTAACACAAAGTACATAATACTCTATGGATGACTAATTGAATCCTGAACATTTTTGAACGCTTTTTTTGGAGTGTTATATACTACCGAAATGTAACACTAAGTACGTAATACTCTAAGGATGATTAATTGAATCCAGAAAAACTTTTGAACCCTTTTTTGGAGTGTTATATACCACCAAAATGTAACACAAAGTTTGTAATACTCTATGGATGACAATATAGTAAATTTTTTTACAAAAAAACCCACAATGTGCTCACATGCAGCAGCTATATATTTAGCAATGGACTGCAAAGCCCTAAGCCCTGCCTAAAGGCTGCATTCTGCCACTCTCCCTGCTCCTGCAACTGTCCCTAGGCTAAATGAAGAATGTATCTGATAAACAGTAAAGCACAAGACTAGCCTTTAGAAGGACTGCTAGTATGATGGATCAGCATTAGCACCAGTATCAACACTAGAGGACTCTATGTGCACACAGGCCTCGATAACTGCTTTCTCCCTCTAATCACAACTGTCCCTGAGCTGTGTAATGGTGTCAGTGTGCCGAGCGTGTTGGCGCCTGTTCTTTTATAATCTCTGATGAGGTCATGTGGCCTGTCAATCACAGAAATGCCTCTAGCAAGATGGCTACGGCATTACAGTGACTGGCAGGCAATCCGAGCATGTTTATTGGCTGTGTAACGTGTGGGGCGGGGAATCGAGCTTCCAATTCGAGCACCATCCAATGCTCGTCGAGTGCCGAGAACTTTCGAGCACCCAGATACTCGAGTGATATCCGAATATCGCCGAGCACGTTCCCTCATCCCTACAATTTTAACCTGTTACCTGGTTACCGTCCCAGCAGGAACTAAATCACAACTGAATAATGATGGGTAACCATACCTCCAATGGCACTCTGACCCTAATAATCAAGACTAATTTTGACCTCCTCACCTCAAGCTTCTATGACATGAAAATCAAAAGACATAATCAAAACCGTCAATCTACCACCAGTGTATATATGTAACACCTGCACAGGGAACTGTCAGGGCAGCTACTGGTATACTGGGACTTACAGACACTAAGAAGAGCTTTGCAGCTGCTGTTAAACAGGGACCTACAGACATTAACATTTTTTCTCCTGAGCTGCAGTGGACTACAATTCCCAGGGACCCTTGTTTCAGCCAGATGACACAGCCTGGAAGGATAGAAGGAGAGAGAGTGGATTGGATGAGGAGGGACTTGGGGGAGGGAGCTGGGGAGGAAGTGAAAGCAAAAGTGCAGAGGGAGAGGAGCGTGGCAACTTGCTGTGAGAGACTGAGCGATGCGGATCTGCATTCCTCTACGCTGCAGAGTGTTGCTGTCCCCTCTGATATACCCATGTTGCAGGAGAGAGCGTGGTCTTGTCACCCTCTGAAGCAAGTTACATCAAGGACTCGGAGAGTTCTACCGGCACTCCCACCGTATAAAGGCCTGAATCCTGCTGCCCCCAGCTGGTGTCCAGAGAACCATCCGACTGTTTGAGACACACAGTGAGTGCCCTTCTGAGACTTGTGGTTCTACCAGCGCTATTTACAGTGAGTACACTACAACCTAGACTATTGACATTAATATTCATCTAAGTGCACCAACTGTTCTAACTTGCGCGCCAACATTCGCGGCAACTGGGCCCCAACGTTTGGACTGAGTTAAAACAAAAAGGAAAACCTGCTACATTATATTTGCAGGGTCGGAGTAGAAATAGATTGTGATGTGTATAAGACTTTTACAGAGTATAGTTACTTGTATTGTATGTTATTCCTTTAAACCCACCTCAATTCTGGTGCATAGCAATAAACCTGTTAAACGGTTCTACTCCTGTTCCCTGTGAGTGTGTACTGAGCTGTGGTAGGGGCTTCCCGAGTCAGCCCCTGGCAGAAGATAACAGTCCTTCAGCAGTCCCAGAGAGAGAGCTCCAATCAAGATTCGGGTGGAGGCACTGCACCCTAGAGAGGTGAGACCCCCCATAACACCCAGTGTACCGTGGTAGCTCTAAAGGGGTGTTAAATATATATATATATACCATAATTTTTAATATTTGCCAAATGCCATGATAATGAAAGAGAGAGAGAGAATATTTTACGGCATTTTTATTACTTGCTACAAAGTCAAAAGTTTACATACGGTACATTAGTATTTGGCACCATTGCCCTTAAACTGAATGACTTGGGTCAAGCGTTTGGGATATCCTTCCACAAGCTTTTCACAATAGTTGGTTGGAATTTGGGTCCATTCCTCCTGACAAAACTGGTGTAACTGATCCAGGTTTTTAGGTCGCCTTGCTCGCACCTGCCTTTTCAGCTTTACCCATACATTTTCAATAGGATTGAGATCGGGGCTTTGTGATGGCCACTCCAAAACATTGACTATGTTATCCTTAAGCAACTTTGTTACCATTTTGGCAGTATGCTTCGGGTCATTGTCCATTTGGAAGACCCATTTCCGCCCAAGCTTTAACTTCCGGGATGATGTCTTGAGATGTTGCTTCAGTATTGTCACATAATCTTCTTTTTTCATGATGCCATCTATTTTGTGAAGTGCACCAGTCCCTCCTGCAGCAAAACAACCTCACAACATGATGCTGCCACCCCCTGTGTTTCACAGTTGGGATGGTGTTATTAGGCTTCCAAGCTTCTCCCTTTTTCCTCCAAATGTAAGGATGGTCATTATGCCCAAAAAGTTCAATTTTAATTTTGTAACATCCCTGGTGGCGTCCTGGCATGGCTTACCATCTCCCACCATGCAAGACCGCCAACTTACCTATCAGTCCAGGCTGCACACTTTGCTCCATTACTTGCTATGTGCATGTCTCTTGTCTGATTGCTTAGGGCGGCGGCGCTGTTACTTCCTGATTCTTAAAGTTACAGTGTGCGCAGTAGGAGGTGCCTGAGCAATGCTTTCTTTCAGTGTGTTCTGTGCAACTGAGTTGCTAGGTCCTGTCCTGTATCTTGTCTGTTTCCGCCACCCTGGAGGCTGAGTACCCAGGCCCGTTACCTGTATCTGTGACTTCTAGTCTGTTTCCGCCACCCTGGGGGCTGAGTACCCAGGCTCATTCCTGTATCTTGTTCCAGGTTCAGTTCCTGTCTGAACTGTGTCCTAGCCCGTTACCTGTTTGTCTCTATGTCCGATCCTTCCCTTTTCTTGCAGTGTCTGAACCTGCACCTAACTCCAACTCATTGTCTCTGTACTTCTGTTTGTGAGTTTTGTGTCCACTCGCTACTTCATTGCAAGTACCTTGTGTGTATCTGGTTCTGCTTGTCCCGTTTCCCTGCCTCCGTATCTACCTCCTGTGCTCTAGCTATCTTCCTGTGTTTCCCAGTCTGTTCCATGTGAACAGAGCCCTGTCCTGTCTGCCTGCACCTGCGGTTCCACTCTGCTCCTCTTGTCCTCCGCACCTGCGGTTCCGCTTGTCCTCCGCGCCTGTCGTTCCGCTCTGCTACACTTGTCCTCCGCGCCTGCGGTTCCGCTCTGCTCTGCTCCCCTTGTCCTCCGCGCCTGCGGTTCTGCTCTGCTCTGCTTGTCCTCCGCGCTGCGGTTCCGCTCTGCTCCGCTTGTCCTCTGCGCCTGTGGTTCCGCTCTGCTCCGCTTGTCCTCCGCGCCTGTGGTTCTGCTCTGCTCTACTCCGCTTGTCCTCCGTGCCTGTGGTTCTGCTCTGCTTGTCCACCGCACCTGCGGCTCTGTTCCTGTATCCCAGTCTGTACTGGTCCCCATCCAGCCTGCTTTCCTACCTGCCAGTATCGGCCTGTCTGCATACCTGCTGTGCCTGCCAGTACCCACCTGTCTGCATACCAGCCTAACCTGCTTGTTCCTGCATTACCCGGTGTGGTCAACAACTGTGACAGGGGTCTGACCTAGAGTAGCACCTGGGCCACCTCCCACGTCCCTCCTCGGACCACAGAGTCAATTAAGCCACCGTGTGTTCGTGGTCGGATCTGGCGAGGCCCCTAGTCACGCCCCTCCAGGCACTCCTCGGTTCGTGGCCCAGTGGGACCACTAACCACGCTCACGCCAGTCAGTCCGGGCGTGAGCGTAACAGTTTGCTCAGGCCATGGTCCCCGTTGAGCCCCACGGCCCTTCGCTCTCAGAGACATTTGAATCCTTGTCTGGTGAATACGTGCACCAAGAAAAATTTTTTCTCAAGCTGAGGTCCAGGCGATTTACGCACCAGCCCAAATGGAGCTATCAGCACTCGTTCCTGCGGATCCACCACGGTATTATGGGGATCCAAAACAAAGCCGTGTGTTTATGGAGCAATGCATGCTGCATTTCAAATTCTATGCTCACTATTTTCCCACTGATCTGGTTAAAGTAGCATTTCTGATGTCCTACCTAGCGGGTGATGCCTTGAATTGGATCACCCCCCTATGGGAAGCATGGGATCCTATCGTCTCTGACCTGCAGGCCTTCCTTGTGGCCTTTCTAATGGTCTTCGATGACCCTAACCCTGAAGCTTCTGCTAAAGCTTCCCTTCCCAATATCCTGGAGCAGTCCCGATGGGTGATGCGTGTAGGTAGCCCACCAGTTCCCCAGCCTGAAGAGGCTGCTGCCCACGCAGAATCCACACAGGATGACAATGCTCCGCAAAATACTTCTCTTCTCAACCTCAAGAGGCAGTCCAGACGTGCAAGGCGGGTTCTGTCCTCCCAAAGATCTCCTGTTACCCAGCCTGTAGAGGCAGCTATCCGCACAGAATCCATGAAGGTTGACCATGTTCGTTACTTGTCCTCCGCGCCTGCGATTCTACTCTGCTTGTCCACCGCACCTGTGGCTCTGTTCCTGTATTCCAGTCTGTACTGGTCCCCATCCAGCCTGCTTTCCTACCTGCCAGTATCGACCTGTTTGCATACCTGCCGTGCCTGCTAGTACCCGCCTGTCTGCATACCAGCCGTGCCTGCCAGTACCCACCTGTCTGCATACCAGCCGTGCCTGCCAGTACCCACCTGTCTGCATACCAGTCAGCTCCCACTTCCCTCCTCGGACCACGGAGTCGATTAAGCCGCCGTGTGTTCGTGGTTGGATCTGGCGAGGCCCCTAGTCATGCCCCTCCAGGCACTCCTCGGTTCATGGCCCAGTGGGACCACTAACCATGCTCACGCCAGTCAGTCCGGGCATGAGCGAACAAATTTCATCAGACCACAGGACATGTTCTCCAAAAATTAAGGTCTTTGTTCCTGTGTGCATTTGCAAATAATTATCTAAGGGGTAGCTTTTCTCCTTGCGGAGAGTGACATAGAGTGAAATATGCAATTGTCTCTTCAGAGAGGAAGAGAACTAGAACTCTAGTGCCACCTATAGGAAGTAGCAATCCTAAAAGTCAATATTGACCCTCTAACGAGCCTTGCCATCACCATATTTTACTAAAGGCACTGTTCCTACAGTGATACATGGTGGTGGCAGTGTCCTTATGTGGGGCTGCATGAGTGCTCCTGGTGACGGGGAGCTACATTTCTTTGATGGTATCATGAATTCACATATGCACTGTAAGAGATATTCAGAGTCTGAGCAGCACTATATTCAGCAGATACTCACCATGTTGCATAGTTGGCATTTGCCTGTAACAACGGTGACCAGAGCTTGCTTCAATTGCTGCTGTTTAACCATTTAAATGCTGTTGTCAACCACTGGCTTCCATTGCATCAACACGACCTGGGGGGTAACTGGGTAATTGCACAGTAGTCCCAACAGCCAATGGAGCCACTGTAAGACTTTTCACAGCTGCAGGTTCAATGGGCCGGTCAGTCCATACACCACCTGCCTTCAAAAACAAAATACTACACTGATAATGCTAGTCCTGTATCATTGTAGTTTCCTAGATTAGAAGGGTAGAAGGACCTGTAGTGACATTATTATTATTATATGAACAAAAGGCTTCGCCCAATGGAAGTGTGGTGCAACAGTAGAGGAGAAAGGTCTGCTTATAAAATATAGAATGTGTGTATATAGTATAGACAGTATATACACTGTGTGTAGAATTATTAGGCAAGTTGTATTTTAGAGGATTATTTTATTATTGATCAACAACTATGTTCTCAATCAACCCAAAAGACTCATAAATATCCAAGCTTAATATTTTTGGAAGTTGGAGTGTTTTTTTTTTTAGATTTGGCTATCTTAGGAGGATATCTGTTTGTGCAGGTAACTATTACTGTGCAGAATTATTAGGCAACTTAATAAAAACCAAATATAATCCCATCTCACTTGTTTATTTTCACCAGGTGAACCAATATCAGTGCCCAAAATTTAGAAATAAACATTTCTGACATGTAAAAACAAAAACCAAAAAAGTTTAGTTTAGTTTAGTTGGTTTAGTTTAGTGATCAATATAGCCACCTTTCTTTATGATGACACTCAACAGCCTACCATCCATAGATTCTGTCAGTTGCTTGATCTGTTTTCGATCAACATTGCGTGCAGCAGCCACCACAGCCTCCCAGACACTGTTCCGAGAGGTGTACTGTTTTCCCTCACTGTAGATCTCACATTTTATGATGGACCACAGGTTCTCTATGGGGTTCAGATCAAGTGAACAAGGGGGCCATGTCATTATTTTTCTTCTTTTAGACCTTTACTGGCCAGCCACGCTGTGGAGTAGTTGGATGCATGTGATGGAGCATTGTCCTGCATGAAAATCATGTTTTTCTCGAACTATACCGACTTCTTCCTGTACCACTGCTTGAAGAAGTTGTCTTCCAGAAACTTTCAGTAGGTCTGGGAGTTGAGCTTCACTCCATCCTCAACCCGAAAAGGTCCCAGAAGTTCATCTTTGATAATACCAGCCCATACCAGTAACCAACCTCCACCTTGCTGGCGTCTGAGTCGGAGTGGAGCTCTGTGCCCTTTACTGATCCAGCCTCTGGCCCATCCATCTGGCCCATCGAGTCACTCTCATTTCATCAGTCCATGAAACCTTTGAAAAATCAGTCTTAAGATATTTCTTGGCCCATTCTTGACGTTTTATCTTATGTTTCTTGTTCAAAGGTGGTCGTTTTTCAGCCTTCCTTACCTTGGCCATGTCCCTGAGTATCGCACACCTTGTGCTTTTTGATACTCCAGAGCGTTGTAGCTCTGAAATATGGCAAAACTGGTGGCGAATGGCATCTTGGCAGCTTCACGCTTGATTTTCCTCAATTCATGGGCAGTTATTTTGAGCCTTTTTTGGTCAACACGCTTCTTGCGACCCTGTTGGCTATTTGCCATGAAACGCTTGATTGTTCGGTGATCACGCTTCAAAAGTTTGGAAATTTCAAGACTGCTGCATCCCTCTGCAAGACATCTCACAATTTTGGACTTTTCAGAGCCCATCAAATCTCTCTTCTGACCCATTTTGCCAAAGGAAAGGAAGTTACCTAATAATTAAGCACACCTTATATAGGGTGTTGATGTCATTAGTCAACAACCCTCCTCATTACAGAGATGCACATCACCAGATTTACTTAATTGGTAGTTGGCTCTCAAGCCTATGCAGCTTGGAGTAGGACAACATGTATAAAAAGTATCAAAGTGATCAAAATACTCATTTGCCTAATAATTCTGCACACAGTATATACAGTACAGACCGAAAGTTTGGACACACCTTCTCATTTAAAGATTTTTCTGTATTTTCATGACTATGAAAATTGTACATTCACACTAAAGGCATCAAAACTATGAATTAACACATGTGGAATTATATACTTAACAAAAAAGTGTGAAACAAATGAAATTATGTCTTATATTCTAGGTTCTTCAAAGTAGCCACCTTTTGCTTTAATGACTGCTTTGCATACTCTTGGCATTCTCTTGATGAGATCAAAGAGGTAGTCACCAGAAAAGGTTTTCACTTCACAGGTGTGCCCTGTCAGGTTTAATAAGTGGGATTTCTTGCCTTATAAATGGGGTTTGGACCATCAGTTGTGTTGTGCAGAAGTCTGGTGGATACACAGCTGATAGTTCTACTGAATAGACTGTTAGAATTTGTATTATGGCAAGAAAAAAGCAGCTAAGTAAAGAAAAACGAGTGGCCATCATTACTTTAAGAAATGAAGGTCAGTCAGTGCGAAAAATTGGGAAAACTTTGAAAGTGTCCCCAAGTGCAGTTGCAAATACCATCAAGCGCTAGAAAAAATCTGGCTAACATGAGGACCGCCCCAGGAAAGGAAGACCAACAGTCACCTCTGCTTCTGAGGATAAGTTTATCCGAGTCACCAGCCTCAGAAATCGCAGGTTAACAGCAGCTCAGATTAGAGACCAGGTCAATGCCACACAGAGTTCTAGCAGCAGACACATCTCTACAACAACTGTTAAGAGGAGACTTTGTGCAGCAGGCCTTCATGGTAAAATAGCTGCTAGGAAACCACTGCTAAGGACAGGCAACAAGCAGAAGAGACTTGTTTGGGCTAAAGAACACAAGGAATGGACATTAGACCAGTGGAAATATGTGCTTTGGTCTGATGAGTCCAAATTTGAGATCTTTGGTTCCAACCACCGTGTCTTTGTGCGACGCAGAAAAGGTGAACGGATGGACTCTACATGCCTGGTTCCCACCGTGAAGCATGGAGGAGGTGTGATGGTGTGGGGGTGCTTTGCTGGTAACACTGCTGGAGATTTATTCAAAATTGAAGGCATACTGAACCAGGATGGCTACCACAGCATCTTGCAGCGGCATGCTATTCCATCCGGCTTGCGTTTAGTTGGACCATCCTTTACTTTTCAACAGGACAATGACCCCAAACACACCTCCAGGCTGTGTAAGGGCTATTTGACCAAGTAGGAGAGAGATGGGGTGCTATGCCAGATGACCTGGCCTCCACAGTCACCAGACCTGAACCCAATCGAGATGTTTTGGGGTGAGCTGGACCGCAGAGTGAAGGCAAAAGGGCCAACAAGTGCTAAGCATCTCTGGGAACTCCTTCAAGATTATTGGAAGACCATTTCCGGTGACTACCTCAAGAAGCTCATCAAGAGAATGCCAAGAGTGTGCAAAGCAGTCATCAAAGAAAAAGGTGGCTACTTTGAAGAACCTAGAATATAAGACATATTTTCAGTTGTTTCACACTTTTTTGTTAAGTATATAATTCCACATGTGTTAATTCATAGTTTTGGTGCCTTCAGTGTGAATGTACAATTTTCATAGTCATGAAAATACAGAAAAATCTTTAAATGAGAAGGTGTGTCCAAACTTTTGGTCTGTACTGTATATATATATATGTATATATATATATATATAAAAGCATAGACTATGTATGTATAGCATATTATGTATATATTATAGACTGTATATATTCACAGATTATGTGTGTATAGTATAGACAGTGCATATATACCACAGATTGTGTGTGTTGTAAGGCAGCGCTAGTCATCATAATGGGGGATACTCGCTGCACCGGGTAAATTAAGCACACGTGCAATGTCCTTCCGGTATTTTCTCAATACAGCAGTTTATTGCACTTCATAAACCGCATATCACACAGTCCTTCTTAGTTTATCACCGGCATGTTTACACACTTAACATCCGGGAGTCTCTCAAGTAGCAGACAGGCCCAATTGGCCCAAGTTACAGCCTTCAGCAAGGTAATACTTTAGCAATGTCTATATAAGTGTCCATATAACAAAGTTTATTACCTATGCCGGGTTTAGTTGCTGCAGTCCATTTAATCCGCCACCACTGTCGTCCCGTCTAAGGCTACTGGAATGTTTCACTCACACACATCCAGTCTGCGCCTTTCCGGACTCTTCACCAAGCCGCTGCCTTCCAAGGCCACTGGCATCTACACAAGATCCAACCTCGACCTTTCAGGCTGCCAGGCTTCACTGTTTCACGGTGTCCCACACACACGGGGAACAGGCCTCACGCCCAACACACCGAACACACCTGTCTCCCATCAAACAGGGTTTATATATCCATCCCGTGCACACACACACACACACACACACAGACAGGACCTTGCTGATGTCACAGTCATGTGATCAGACAGACATTCTGTGCGCGCAGGACCTGTGCTATGTCACAGTCATGTGACCAGTCACCTGAGGGGGAAGGTACATGGTCAGGTAAAACACATCCTGGACCATTACCGTAATGCCAGCAAGTCGCTGCATTACAGTGTACAAAGTATAGTTGACATAGCACAAACTGTGTGCATATAGCAAAGATTGTGTGTGCGAATCATAAACAGTGTGTATATAGCATATGGTGTGTATAAAGTATATACGGTACTATGTTTATATAGTATAGACTGTGTGTGTATAGGAAAAATTGTGTATATATTATAGTCTAAGTATATAGTGTGGATTGTGTGTATATATTAGACTGTGCGGTATAGATTATATCTATATATTATAGACTGTTTGTATACAGCACAAGATATGTATGTATATAGTGTACATTGTGAATATTACAAATTGTGTGCACAGCATAGATTGTGTACATGTTATAGTCTGTGTATATAGTATACATTATGTGTATATATTATAGACTGTGTATATAGTATAGAGTATGTATATATAATAGAATGTCTGTATGTAGCATACATTTTGTATATACATTATAGTGTTTATACTGTATAGCATACATTGTGTATAGATTATAGACTGTGTATATAGTATAGACTGTATATAACATACTTTGTATATCGCGTAGATTGTATGTATATATTATAGACTGTTCATATTGCAAACATTTTGTGTGTATATTATAGGATGTGCATACAGCATACATTGTGTATATATTATAGGCTATGTCTATATGGCATAGATTGTGTGAATATATTATATGAGTAAGCATATTCCATAGCCTGTTTATAACAGAACACAATCTATGAGCTTTATTCAATCAATGTAAGCAAAACACTCATTTTCCAGATGATTGGATTGTTTATGCCGCATGAAAATGATCGTTATTGGCTGCACATTGCCCGTTTAAACATGAGTTGTGTGGCCAATAACATGATATTGTATGGGAACAGAATGATTCTATTAGTGATCATTCTGTCCCCATAATTTTCGACAGTCCATTTGACGAGCAACTACAAACGTGTCTAGTCGATCAGCACTTGTTTGGCGGAAATCAGCAATGTAAATGCACCCTAAGTAGTTCTATGCGATGGTGCAACATTTTAGCATTTGGGTCCCAGTTTTAATTTTGCATAGAACCATACAATTTCTAAAACCAGTCACGCCTGCAATGCTTCGATGGGTTGTTATGACAGCTAGGGGCCTAATGAAAGCATCCATGGCTGCCATCTTAGTTCACCTATGAAGTCCAGCCTGTGAAACCCAACCCCCACATTTCATAAAGTAAAAAATAAAACAAAGTTTAAAAAAATTTAAACAAAGAAAATATAAAATATAAAAATTTGAATCATTCTCTCCCTTAAAAATAAAGAAATAAAAAATAGGAAAGGAAAATCATTTTCTATCGCCACTTCTACAAAAGTCTGGTCTATTAAAATATATGATTAATCATTTTAATTTTCCTTTCATAAATCAATAGTACACATAAAAATAAGCAACTTTGTAATATATGTTATCAGAGAAAGCTGCTTATTTCACCTGTGGGACTGATCTTTCATTCTCAATTCATGGGAAAAATTTGTGTTCAGTGAAGACAGATTTTCCCATTATTGAGATAAGCAGATGACAGTAAATGCGTAAAATATTCTATGGAGGGAAGAGCTGGAGGCAGACACAGAAATTCTGCTACAAGTTCTCATAAAATGACAGTTAAAGTTCTGTAACTTCATGAGTGCCAGCTGTAATCTCCTGCCTAAATAATGAGAAAATCTGTCTTCACTGAATACAGATTTAAACCATGAATTGACAATTTTGAGAGTGAATAGATAGAAGCAGATTTCTCTAATGAGATATATTACAAAGTTTCTGATTTTCATGTGTACAATTGATTTATAAAATAAAAATTAAAACAACTTTTACTGTATAAAAACTATACAATTTTGGTATCGCCGTAATGTGATTGACCGGAAGAGTCATATTGCCAGGTCATTTTTACAGCACAACTGAACGCTGTAAAAGCAAAACCCCAAAAAACAACTGCAGAATTGTGTTTTTTTGTGCAATTTCACCATATTAGATTTTTTTTCCTATTTTCTAGTGCATTTAAAAGTAAATTTAATGATCATTCAAAACTACAAATTGTTCAGCAAAAAGTAACCCCTCATTAGGCTATGTGTCTGAAAAAATAAAGTTACAACTCTTGGTAGAAATTAAGGAAAAAAAGGAAAATTGCCTGTTCAGGAATGGGTTAAAGTAAAACTGCATGATTCAGTCAGGAGCCAGTATGTGTATATTTTAAGATACAAAGTACTTCTAAGTGCATGGAGGACCAGAGGATAGAAAGGACCAGATTCTGAGGAAAACTTAAAAGAGAGAAAACAAAAAGGTTTGTTTTAGGGTATGGTTAAAACTGTGGATTCTGGCCATTAACAGGATTTTCTGGATTAGTGCATTCCAGAGAATGCACAGCATGAGAAAAGTTTTTGAGATGGGAGATGGGAGTTGGAGGAATAGTTTATGGAGGTTGTTAGTCTTAGAACATTAGCAGAACAGAGAGCAGGAGAGCACGGGTAGGCTAGTAGACTGACATGAGAGAGGAGATGTAGGATAAAGCAGAACTGTGGGTGATAATGATGTTTGTGTTGTATTCTACAGAAGATGGGTAACTAGTGCAATGACTGGCACAGGTTGGAAACAGAATTGAGGCTGGACAGAAATATGACCCTGGCTGCTGCATTCAGGATATATTGGAGAGGGGAGAGTTTAGTAAGATGGAGACCGATAGGTAGAGAGTTTCAGTAGTCCAGATGAGAATGTATAATGGAGATATACACCTGGGAGTCTAATCTTGAATCCCTGATCAGTCATATTGGGGAAAACTGGCAAACTGTAACAGAGCAGTGTGCTGGGGTACAGAGGATAATTAGGCACACTTGATGAAGTGTAATAAAAGTGTATAAAATTGAATTATAAAGGATAAAAAAAATGGATGAGTGTAACGCATAATGAATGGCACAGAGGCAAGTGAATGAGGTAAAAATTAGGATTACATAACCTTAGAAGCACTAAAAGACCATAACTATTGCTTGACCAGTGTTTCAGGCTTTATTATTTTTCCTATCTCCTGCCCATTGTACTCACAGTTCTAATACACCCTGTTTTGCCTGCTCTGTGCTCTGGCACTGTATTGCCATTGTCGTGAATATGCTGAGGTCATGGCACTCAGTGGAGGCTTTAGGAAAGCCGGTTTTCTCCATGCCGAATTAATGCGAGCGCTCATTGGCCAGTGTTCCTCTCAGAGACGGACTGGGACTGAAATTCAGCCCTAGCAGTTGAAAGCACAAAGGCCCATGCTGTCTCTATCCCTTTCCCCAGATTGGGGTCTCTATTATTAATATTACTTTGCCTGGAGAAAATCAAGATTTTATACAAGATCTATATTTTCAATAATATCACTATATAAGATATAATAATAATAATATTGCAATATAACAGATAAATGCCACCAAGCCATAGCTAAATATTACCAGCATATGCAGTAGAACTAATGCAACCATACTGATCACCAAAACCACTGTGTTAAGACTGATATTTGCCATCATACATATTATTATCACTGATATTACTACCATACAGTGACCATATAATGGTAATATCAGCTTTACACCAGCGCTCTTCAGACCATATATGCACAGGTTCTCACCAGCGATGTGCTTGCTGTTTGTAGTAATTCATTTTCACTTTTCTTTTCCTTTCAGCACTGACTGCCAAGATCAATTTTTCCATCCATAACACATCACTGCACAGTAATTATAGCCTTGTTTTTTGTGCCCCACACAATAAAAGTGTACCTCTGTCCCCCAGCATAGTAATAATCTTCCCTCTGTTCCTTCATAGTAATAATGTCCCCACATCACAATATGATGTGCCCACATCTCCCTATACGCAGTATGACATTCCCCACAGCTCCCTATTTATACTATAATGTTGCCACGTGTCTCTATACACAATATTTTGTCCCCACATCTTCATATAAACAGTATGATTTCTTCCACAGCCCCTTGTATATAGTATCATTGTCTCCCACAGTTCCTTATACAGTCATGGCTGCAAGTGTTGGCACGCTTGAAATTGTTGCAGAAAATGAAGTATTTCTCCCTGAAAATTATTGTAATTACACATGTTTTGTTATGCACATGTTTATTTCCTTTGTGTGTATTGGAACAACACAAAAAAAACAGAAAAAAAAGGTCAATTGGACATAATTTCAGACAAAACCCCAAAAATGGGCCTGCCAAAATTGTTGCCACCTTTCCAAAATTGTGTGTAAACAACATTGTTCAACCATGTGATGCTTGTTTAAACTCACCTGTGGCAAGTGACAGGTGTGGACAATATGAAAATCACACCTGAAACCAGATAAAAAGGGGAAAAGTTGAGAAGTTGACTCAATCTTTGCATTGTGTGTCTGTGTGTGCCACACTAAGCATGGAGAACAGAAAGAGGAGAAGAGAACTGTTTGAGGACTTGAGAACCAAAATTGTTCAACAATATCAACAATCTCAAGGTTACAAGTAGTGTTGAGCCACCCCCGTAGTGTTCGAGTTCGGTTCGGTTCGTCGAACACCTGTGTGTTCGCCGAACTGTTCGTCGAACTGTTCGTCGAACACCTTCGAACACCGTTAAAACCAATGGCAGGCAAACAAAAACACATAGAAACACATAGAAAACACCTTCAAAGGTGTCCAAAAGCTGACAAACTGCTCAGAAGACACAACTAACACATGGAAAAGTGACAAGTACATATAGTCATGCGAAAAGAAAAGAGGTGGAGGAGTAAAAGGAGGGGGAGACACAGATATAGGCATGTCATGCCCTTCTAAAATCCAAAAAGTGAGAAGCCGAGACGGCCAGTCCGCTCCTGCCCGTGCCACCTCCATGTCGCCGGGTTTGTGCCAGAGCCGCGGTGAACCCTGACGGCCAGCCCCCCTCTCCCAATACTGGTGCCTGTCCGCTGGTGGGTCGAGAGAGCCCCCCTGTGGTGGAGGCAGCTCTAAGCTTTTTAATTTAAATTGTCCCTCTAATTTGAATGAATACACTTTAAATCCATTTACAAGGATCTATTGGAGGGCAAGTCTCATGCCAGCAGCCGCGTAATTCCAGCTCCAGTAGCGTCCACTAAAGCTGCTGCAGTTAAAAAGCTTTTATAAGGATCGAGCTCGGCTGTCCACCGCAAGGCATCCTAGTGCCAGTCCCAGCCCCTATGCCTTGGGGTGCCTCCTGATGCTCTTCACTAAGTATCCCGTGGTCCCGAAGCATTTCCTTTGAAAAAATTTAGTGTCCAAACTACAGGTGGTGTAGCTTGCTTAACAGCCGGGATAATCCGCTGACTAGCAGACACTGCTACTAGGCACAAAGTATTTCCTGGGCTAGATGCAGTTAAAAATTTGTAAGTAGATACTCTCGTTGGATGCTGAGAAAGCATTCCATAGAGTCTCCTGGCACGCCATATATGATTCTCTTAAAAAGCTTGGGGTAGGGGTCTAGGGGACCCTTTTATAGCCAAAATCACGGCCCTGTATCACAATACGTCACCTAGGCTGAAGATAAATGGAACTGTAGCACCGAGGGCTCGGTTGCTACAGACGTATTGCACCTCACCCAGAGGTGTGATATCTCACTCTCAGATAAGGATGGAGTGTGGATCAGGACCCGACACCTGCATGCATTACACCACATTGCCGTGGGGCAGGGCGACCAATATGCCCCTGAGATGGGCACGACAGTCCCTGTCCCTGGCTGGAGTGGGGGGAGGGAACACTGAGGAAGGGGAACCCTGCAGTGCAGGAGCAGGGAGGAAGCAGTTCCTGGGTGCATTGAGAAGGGAGTATAAAAGGTGGGCACCATCTTAGTTCAGTGCAGAGAAGTCTGAGCAGAAGTGGCAGGGAGCAGGGGCTCTGCATGAGCTCTGCTCCGGAGGCGGGCCTAGTAACAGAGGCCTAGGCCTGCAAGAGGGAGAAGGAAGGAAGAGGAGCGGAGAAGGCTCCAGGAACGAGGAATGAAGGGATCCCAGGGGTGCGGACGGGCGAGTCGCCACCGCACGCCCGAATCCACCTGCGTGGAGGGGTCAGGCCAAAGGGGGAGACCGGTCCCCGAACTAGTGGAGGCAGGAAACGACCCTCAGCTAGAAACCGGAGGCTCTGACATTTTATGTGGCGCAGCCCCTTGCTCCACCCGCTAGGAAGGCACCACATAGGGTCAGGGAAACTGGCCCCAAGTTTACCAAGAGGAGGCCCGAGGCAGCCGGACAGAAGTGTTGGTAAGAAAGGCCAGACAAAGGACACACAAAGGGGGTCCTGTGAAGCGCTCCAAAGTTATCTGGGAGTTGTCTGAGCCCCTCACCTGGTGAGCACAGTACGACGTGGGCAGCCGTTACCTGCAGACGTGGTCTGGATAATAAGAACTGTGAGTAAAGGCCCTGAACTGCATCACTGACTCCGTGTCGTTACTGCTGCTGCCCTGCACCATCACCCCCATCCTCCGCATACACTGCCCTGAGGCTATACTCCTCCCGTGGGGAGTTATGCTACGCTCTGCTGCACCCACAACACCAGCCTTAGCGGTCTGCCCTGTAGCGGCGGTTCACTCTGACCGCAATCCACGGGTGGCGTAGTCAGACATTTAAACATCAAAACCACATAAATAGTTCCGCCACTGGTTTGACCGCCCTGAGCCACGGAACCGGATCACCGCCACGAAGACTACAACCACCAGCATCCACCAAAAAGGGTCCGGCTCCGGGTGTCCCAAGGCCCAGGGGGTGCGTCAGAACATTTTCATCACCTTTCACAATCACCAATGGGACAAGGCAGGGATGTCCTCTGTCCCCTCTCTTATACATCCTAGTGACGGAGCACCTGCTCTCATCAATTCGCCATAACCCCAATATTAGGTGGATTGAGGTGGGAGGCACCGAGTACAAGTGCTCTCTATTTGCTGATGATGTCCTAGTATATATCACTCAATCACATATATCCATCCCTGCTGTTATGGCTGAAATAGATCACTTTGTTACATGGTAAAATTTTAAAATCAATGCAGTGAAGTCTGAGGCCCTCGATGTCTCCCTCCCTAAATCCATATAGGATTCCATCCAGTCCAACTTTCCCTTTGCCTGGCCCTCACAGGGTATCAAATACTTAGGAATTCCTATTCATAGAGACCTCTCCCATCTATGTTATCTTAATTTTGGGCCCTTTATTGAACAATTCCATACAGACCACGGTTGGCAAGTTAGAACTGTAAGATTCACTACGTGAACCACTGGTGTTTTGTGGAAAAGCACATGTACACCGCGTTCCAAATTATTATGCAAAAAGTGTTTAGGAGTGATAAGGGAAGAATTTGTTTGTTTGTCAGTTAAACTCATTGATGGTGATGTGTGTCAGGGCTCTTTATATCACTGTAAGCAATTGCAGACACCTGTGCTAATTAGTTTGGCAGGTGTGTCCAATGAAAGGCAAGACTACTTAAGAAGGCTCTCTCACATTATTAAGCAGCCTACATTTTCTGCCAAAATGGGAAAGAAAAAGGATGTGTCGGCTGCTGAGAAGCAACAAATTGTGGAGTGTTTAGGTCAAGGCATGACTACAATCAACATTGTGCGATGATCAGGATGAAGTGTCTTGGCAATCAAGAAGTATGTAGCTGATTCACAGTACACACGTGTGCGTGCTGATAAGGGCAAATTGAGGACTCTTTCCTACAGGCAATTACGTCAGGTTGAAAGAGCAGCGGCAAAAAAGCCTTGTCATAGCAGCAGACAAGTTTTTGAAGCTGCTTGTGCCTCCAACGTCCCCCGAACAACAAGATGCAGGGTCCTTCAGAGGTTTGCAGCTGTGCATACGCCATCCTGTCGACCTCCTCTATCCACTTCACACAAGCAGAAACGGCTCCAGTGGGCCAAACATTACATGAAGACTGATTTCAAAACTGTTTTGTTCACGGATGAGTGCCGTGCAGCGCTCGATGGTCCAGATGAATGGAGTGGAGGATGGCTGGTTGATGGACACCCCACGCAAACACGGCTACAGCGCCAACAAGGAGGAGGTGGAGTAATGTTTTGGGCTGGAATCATGGGGAGAGAGATTGTCGGCCCCTTTAGGATCCCTGAAGGCGCTAAAGATGAACTCCATAATGTATGTGGATTTTCTCAAACAGCACTTCCTGCCATGGTTCAAGAAGAAGAACCGTGTATTTCACAGCAAGATCATTTTTCTGCATGATAATGCACCATCTCATGCTGCACATAAAACATCTGCATCTCTGGCTGATATGGGCATAAAAGGGGACAAACTTATGGTGTGACCCCCATGCTCCCCTGACCTCTACCCCATTCAGAACCTTTGGAGCATCATTAAAAGGAGTGTCTATGATGGCGGGAGGCAGTTCACATCTAAGCAACAGCTCTGGGAGGGTATTCTGTCCTCATGCAAAACAATTGAAGCAGAAACCATCCAAAACCTGACAAATTCAATGGACGAGAGAGTTCAGAAGCTCCTTTCGAACAAGGGGTCCTATGTGAAAATGTAACATCACCTAGAATAAAGTTTTGAGTTGAAAACTGTTTGATTTCAGTTTCTAACAACCTGCTAATGCTTATAATTTCAAAAATGACCATTTTTTTGGTCTTTATTAAAATGAAAAGGTTGATCGAAAAGTTTGGGGGATCTAAGAGTGTGGCAACCCAGTAGTCATGATTACTTCGAATTCTGACAATATGAGGGTCATGCTGCAGGTAGTGCAGCAAGAAGGCACTTATGTGTCTTGCGCATCTCGGAGCCCCAAAATTATTTTCCGGGCTAGATGCAGCTAAAAATTATTTTTAATTTTAAATCTGGTGAAGCTTATTATAGATGGCCTAATAGGATCAGTGCTGCACACTGCTACAAAGCCCAAATTATTTTCCAGTCAAGATACAGATAAACATGATTAGTAATTTGAAAGCTTAAAACGGTTGGTAGGGTGATTTTAACCAATCATCAAGCTTTTACTCTCCCCAGGATGACACAGGGGTAGAAAAGTCGTTTCGGATCCATGATTTGTTCATCTTTATGAACGTGAGTCTGTCTACATTATCAGTGGAGAGCCGCGTGCGCTTATTTGTCAGCACACCACCAGCAGCGCTGAACACACGTTCAGACAGAACGCTGGCTGCGGGGCATGACAAGATCTCCAAGGCGTAAGTGGCTAGCTCCGGCCATTTATCCAGATTGGAAGCCCAAAAAGAGCAAGGGACCAGTGACACAGTCGTGGCTTCAATGTTTACTTGGAGATACTCCTGTACCATCGTCTCTAGGCGTTGACTATGTGTCAGACTTCTTGTCTCCTGTGGCCTTGCAAAGGATGGGCTAAAAAAGTGGTGAAATGATTCTGCAAAATTGATGTTACCAGCAGATACTGTGGTTCTGTTATGGTTTGAGTGCTGAACACTTGACGGTCCCACGGTTGGCAAGTTGGAACTGTGAGATTCACTACGTGCACCACTGGTATTTTGTGGAAAAGCACATGTAAGATTCTGCAACAGTCTCTGCTGATACTCCTGCATGCGTGCATCCCTTTCTATGGCAGGAATAATTTCTGCAAATTTACTTTTGTACCGGGGATCTAACAGTGTGGCAACCCAGTAGTCAGGATTATTTCTAATTCTCACAATTCGAGGGTCATGTTGCAGGTAGTGCAGCAAGAAGGCACTCATGTGTGTTGCGCATCCAGGAGCACCAAGTCCCTGTTGTGTTGGTGGCGAGGTAACAATCATGCTTCCTTCCTCTGTCCTCTCCCCCCAACCTCGCACAACAGAAATGTGATCAAGGTCTCCCTCATCTGATGAGTCTTCCATCAGTTCGTCCTCCACTTCTTCCTGGGCTCCTGCACCTTCCTCACTAGTTTGGCTGCTACCATGCGCCCTGGTAAAACCATCTCCCCCACCCTCACATGCCTGCCGCCTTGGTGCTGCCGACCGTCTGGACCTTGCAGATGTTAGCCCTTCCGCATACAACTCCTCCTCCTCTACTTCCTCCACCTCCTCTTGTGCCACCACCTGACTCCGAATTCTGTTTAACATGTGCTCCAGCATGTAAATCACCGGAATAGTCATGCTGATAATGGCATCGTCAGCACTAAACATCTTCGTCGCCATTTCAAAACTGTGCAGAAGGGTGCATAGGTCCCTGATCTGAGACCACTCCTCCAGCGTGATTTGCCCCACCTCTGAATCTCGTTGGCCCAGGCTATACGTCAGAACGTATTGCACCAGGGCTTGTCGGTGCTGCCACAGTCGCTGCAACATGTGCAGAGTTGAATTCCACTGGGTAGGCACATCGCATTTTAGCCGGTGAAGTGGCAGGCCCAACGACTTCTGTAGAGATGTAAGTCGCTGAGCTGCGGGATGCGAACGGCGGAAGTGAGCACACAGCGACCGTGCCCTCTGCAGAAGGCCATCTAGTCTGGGATAGTGGGCTAAAAATTGCTGGACAACCAGGTTCAACACGTGAGCCATACAAGGCACGTGTGTGACATTGCCCCGGCGAAGGGCCGCACCCAGGTTTGCAGCATTGTCGCACACGGCCTTCCCTGGTTTCAGGTCCAGTGGAGACAACCATTCATGAAATTGGTTCTCCAGAGCTGACCACAACTCCTCAGCTGTGTGACTCACATTTCCCAGACATTTCAATGTAAAAACCGCCTGATGACGTTGAGCCCTACTGCCAGCATAGTAAGGAGGTGTGCAGGATCCCTTCTGCGCAGTTAGAAAGCTTGTGGCATGACCAGACAGGCTTTGGGTGCAGGTGGAAGACCGAGAGGAGGTTGAGGAGGCAGAAGCAGTGGAGGAAAAATGACATAAAGAGGATTGACGCACAACTCGTGGGGACGGCAAGACTTGGACAGCAGCCCCTTGTCCTGCTGTCACCATAGTTACCCAGTGCCCAATCAGCGACATGTAACGCCCCTGTCCATGCCTACTCGTCCAAGTGTCTGTGGTGAAATGCACCCTGTCACACACAGAGTTTCTCAAAGAAGCGGTGATGTTGTGTGCGACATGCTGGTGGAGCGCAGGCACACCTTTCTTTGAGAAGTAGTGCCGACTGGGCATCTGGTACTGGGGCACTGCGACGGACATAAGGTCTCGAAAATCCTCTGTGTCCACCAGGCGGAAAGGCAGCATTTCTGTAGCCAAGAGCTTGCAGATGGTGAAATTCAACCTCTTAGCTTTCTCATGGCTAGGAGGAAATGGTCTTTTACTTGTCCACATCTGAGGGACCGAGGGCTGGCTATTGTGCTTAGACGGGGTTGATAAGGGTGTCCCCGGCAAACTGCCGGTCTGTGAGGAAGATGCAGGCGGACATGTTAGGTTGCCTTGATCCAAAGGTGGTGCTATCGATGTCGGACAGCGCTCAAGACCAGCTGGTGTTACCACCTCCAAAGAAAATGATGACCTGCCAATCACGCTGGCTGTTGCGGGTAAAGAGGTGGCAGGTCTGCGCCCCAAAACAGGTGTGACTGCTGTCCCCCCAGTCACAGAGGATGAAGAGGCCGCGGATGCACAAGATATGGCAGACGGTGGTTGGCCCGGCCGGCTAGACCGCATTGTAGCACACTGAGCTTCCCACTGCAACTTATGCTTCATGTCCATGTGCCGGTTCATGCATGAAGTACTCAAACTATGTATTTTTTGGCCTCTACTTAGCTTTTGCTGACAAATGTTACAGATAACACGAGTTGGGTCATCTTTATCGATCTGAAAAAATGCCCAGGCTATGCAAGGCTTAGCACCCATGCGACCTGAAGAGCCACCACGACTTGTGGTGAGAGGCAGAGTTGTGTTTGAGGATGCAGTTGTTGACGTGCTTCCAGTACTACGTCTCTGTCCAGGAAGGCGCAACCTGACCTCGTCGTCACTAGCATCTTCCTCCACCTCCTCTGCTGACCTCATCTCTTGGCTGACTGTGGGTTGACAGTAAGTGGGATCTCCGACCTCATCATCATCACCCTGTGCGTTATCACACCCGTCGTCCTCAGAGCCAACCTGTTCCTGCCCTGACAAAAAACTAAAGTTGTCGCTCCAATCAGGTATTTGAGTCTTATCATCGTCTTCCTCATTGTCTCCACCAACAGGAGTTACAGTTTGGGAATGAGGGTCTACATTATGGTCAGAACCTTCTGCGTCTGGTCCTGGATCCGACTCATAAAGATTCTGGGCATCAGTGCAGATCATTTCCTCGTCTGGATTCACAGAAGCGCTGGAGTCGACCTCTGATTCCCAGGCTATAGTATGAGTAAACAGCTCTGCAGACTCAACCATCTGTTCTACCTCATACTCAGACGGGCAGCTGGAGATTTGGGAGCTGTGAGGAAGCAAGTGCGATTTGGGTGACACCTTTGAGGACTGGAGTATTTGTGATGTTGAAGTTGATGTGGAGGAGAGCCCACTTAAAGGAGCACTTGATATCCGTTGAAGCACCTGCTGTTTTTGTGCCTCATCTGGAATTTGTAGCGATTGGCGTGGCCGTAAGAAAGGGATCTTATCACATTGTCCGCTAAAAGAAGTAGACATTTTAGTTTGGCTGGAAGATGGTCTTTCTTCTGCACCTACCCCACGGACACAACCTTTTTTCCCCTTCCCAACACGCCTATTCCCCTTTCCACCAGCAGCAGGCCTTTTTCCACTCATTTTGGTGGTTAACTAATTCACAACTCTGGAGTTGTTTGCACAAAAAAACAATGGATGGTAACCGAGCAGAGCTGAGTGGCCAAACTGTGGTATTAGGCCAAAACTATTGGCTGGGTTAGATGCAGAAAAAAATTATTTTTAATTTGCAACCTGATGGAGGTCAGTATAGATGGACTAATAGACCAAGTCCCACACACCGCTAGAAGCCCAAATATTTTTTCAGAGCTAGATGCAGAAATTTTTTTTATTCAATTTGCAACCTGATGGAGGTCAGTATAGATGGACTAATAGACCAAGTCCCACACACTGCTAGAAGCCCAAATATTTTTTCAGAGCTATATGCAGAAAAAAATTATTTTTAATTTGCAACCTGATGGAGGTCAGTATAGATGGACTAATAGACCAAGTCCCACACACCGCTAGAAGCCCAAATATTTTTTCAGAGCTAGATGCAGAAAAAAAATATTTTTAATTTGCAACCTGATGGAGGTCAGTATAGATGGACTAATAGACCAAGTCCCACACACCGCTAGAAGCCCAAATATTTTTTCAGAGCTAGATGCAGAAAAAGATTATATTCAATTTGCAACCTGCTGGAGGTCAGTATAGAAGGACTAATAGAACAAGTCCCACACACTGCTACAAGCCCAAATATTTTTTCAGAGCTAAATGAAGAAAAAAATTATTTTTAATTTCCAACCTGATGGAGGTCAGTATAGATAGACTAATAGACCAAGTCCCACACACTGCTAGAAGCCCAAATATTTTTTCAGAGCTAGATGCAGAAAAAAATTATTTTTAATTTGCAACCTGATGGAGGTCAGTATAGATGGACTAATAGACCAAGTCCCACACACTGCTAGAAGCCCAAATATTTTTTCAGAGCTAGATGCAGAAAAAAATTATTTTTAATTTGCAACCTGATGGAGGTCAGTATAGATGGACTAATAGACCAAATCCCACACACCGCTAGAAGCCCAAATATTTTTTCAGAGCTAGATGCAGAAAAAAATTATATTCAATTTGCAACCTGCTGGACGTCAGTATAGAAGGACTAATAGAACAAGTCCCACACACTGCTAGAAGCCCAAATATTTTTTCAGAGCTAAATGAAGAAAAAAATTATTTTTAATTTGCAACCTGATGGAGGTCAGTATAGATGGACTAATAGACCAAGTCCCACACACTGCTAGAAGCCCAAATATTTTTTCAGAGCTAGATGCAGAAAAAAATTATTTTTAATTTGCAACCTGATGGAGGTCAGTATAGATGGACTAATAGACCAAGTCCCACACACCGCTAGAAGCCCAAATATTTTTTCAGAGCTAGATGCAGAAAATTTTTTTATTCAATTTGCAACCCGATGGAGGTCAGTATAGATGGACTAATAGACCAAGTCCCACACACTGCTAGAAGCCCAAATATTTTTTCAGAGCTAGATGCAGAAAAAAATTATTTTTAATTTGCAACCTGATGGAGGTCAGTATAGATGGACTAATAGACCAAGTCCCACACACTGCTAGAAGCCCAAATATTTTTTCAGAGCTAGATGCAGAAAAAAATTATTTTTAATTTGCAACCTGATGGAGGTCAGTATAGATGGACTAATAGAACAAGTCCCACACGCTGCTAGAAGCCCAAATATTTTTTCAGAGATAAATGAAGAAAAAAATTATTTTTAATTTGCAACCTGATGGAGGTCAGTATAGATGGACTAATAGACCAAGTCCCACACACTGCTAGAAGCCCAAATATTTTTTCAGAGCTAGATGCAGAAAAAAATTATATTCAATTTGCAACCTGCTGGACGTCAGTATAGAAGGACTAATAGAACAAGTCCCACACACTGCTAGAAGCCCAAATATTTTTTCAGAGCTAAATGAAGAAAAAAATTATTTTTAATTTGCAACCTGATGGAGGTCAGTATAGATGGACTAATAGACCAAGTCCCACACACTGCTAGAAGCCCAAATATTTTTTCAGAGCTAGATGCAGAAAAAAATTATTTTTAATTTGCAACCTGATGGAGGTCAGTATAGATGGACTAATAGACCAAGTCCCACACACCGCTAGAAGCCCAAATATTTTTTCAGAGCTAGATGCAGAAAATTTTTTTATTCAATTTGCAACCTGATGGAGGTCAGTATAGATGGACTAATAGACCAAGTCCCACACACTGCTAGAAGCCCAAATATTTTTTCAGAGCTAGATGCAGAAAAAAATTATTTTTAATTTGCAACCTGATGGAGGTCAGTATAGATGGACTAATAGACCAAGTCCCACACACTGCTAGAAGCCCAAATATTTTTTCAGAGCTAGATGCAGAAAAAAATTATTTTTAATTTGCAACCTGATGGAGGTCAGTATAGATGGACTAATAGAACAAGTCCCACACGCTGCTAGAAGCCCAAATATTTTTTCAGAGATAAATGAAGAAAAAAATTATTTTTAATTTGCAACCTGATGGAGGTCAGTATAGATGGACTAATAGACCAAGTCCCACACACTGCTAGAAGCCCAAATATTTTTTCAGAGCTAGATGCAGAAAAAAATTATTTTTAATTTGCAACCTGATGGAGGTCAGTATAGGTGGACTAATAGACCAAGTCCCACACACCGCTAGAAGCCCAAATATTTTTTCAGAGCTAGATGCAGAAAAAAATTATATTCAATTTGCAACCTGCTGGAGGTCAGTATAGAAGGACTAATAGAACAAGTCCCACACACTGCTAGAAGCCCAAATATTTTTTCAGAGCTAAATGAAGAAAAAAATTATTTTTAATTTGCAACCTGATGGAGGTCAGTATAGATGGACTAATAGACCAAGTCCCACACACTGCTAGAAGCCCAAATATTTTTTCAGAGCTAGATGCAGAAAAAAATTATATTCAGTTTGCAACCTGATGGAGGTCAGTATAGATGGACTAATAGAATGATGCTATGCCCAAAAGATTTTACTTCACTAGGTGCAGTAAAAAAATTGGTATTCTATACACAGGTGGTATATCTTGCAACACAGATAGGCTACTCCACTGACTAACACACTCTGCAATAGGCCAAAAAGGATTAGCTTTGCTAGATTCAGCCAAATGCTGTGAAAAAAACTTGCACAGCACTGGCACAGACCTGCCTGGCAAAAACTGATAGGAACTGATGTAACCTAGTCCTGAAAAGGACTCCAATTACAATTAGTCTTTACTCCCACAATCTATCTATTTAAGAGCACAGACCTGCCTGATAAAAGTCGTAGGAAATGCTGTAACCTAGTCCTTAAAAGGACTGCAATCACAACTATTCCCTACTCCCAAGCTATCTGTATATTTGTGCGAAAATTGGCTTGAAATTAACAAGGTATAGCGCACACAGCAACAGCGGTGCCGTCTAACACGCAGCTGCAGCAGTGAGAAAATGGTGGCGACGGAGAAAATGGCTTGGTCTTATAGGGCAAGGACATGTGACATACACTGCCAATCACACATGCCCTTGCTTGTGTGAAAAAAAGCACTTCGCTCCGTGTGTGCGCTGCTGATAGGCTGACAGATTGCACCTCCCCACTGCAAATGTGGGAAAGAGAAAAAAAAATGGAGATCTTCATTGTTCCTGCAGAGATCCATCCCCTGCCCCTCCCCCCGCCCCGCTGTACACTCAAACTGCGTATTAACATTAATTTTCATCATTACTGAGAAAAAATCCAGTTATGATTTTGGTGCACGAACAGTTATCGAACATAACCTCGAACAGCCGAATTTTTCTCAAATTGTTCGTGTTCGCCGACCGGCTCGAACACCGCCCAAAACAGCTCGAATTTGAGATTGGCGAACAGTTCGAGTAGAACAACGCTCATCTCTAGTTACAAGTCCATCTCCAAACATCTTGATGTTCTTTTGTCCACGGTGCCAAACATAACCAAGAAGTTTACAACCCAAGGCACTGTAGCAAATCCCCCAGGACATTGATGCCACAGAAAAATTGATGAAAGGTTGCAATGCAGGATAGTCCAGATGATGGATAAGCAGCCTCAATTAAATTCCAAAAAAAATTCAAGCTGTCCTGCAGACTCAGGGTGCATCAGTGTCAGCGCGAACTATCCATCAACTTTTAAATTAAATGAAGCGTTATGGCAGGATACCCAGGAGGACCCTACTGCTGACACAGAGACAAAAAAGCTAGACTGCAGTTTGCCAAAATGTTCGTGAGTAACCCAAAAACCTTCTGGAAAAGCATCTTGTGGGCAAATGAAACCAAGATAGAGCTTTTTGGTAAAGCACATCATTCTACTGTTTACTGAAAACGGAATGAGGCCTAGAAAGAAAAGAATACATTACCTACAGTCAAATATGGTGGAGCCTCAAAGATGCTTTGGGGCTGTTTTATTGCCTCTGGTGCTGGGTTCCTTGACTGTGCACATGGTATCATGAAATCTGAAGATTACCAAGCATTTTGAGTCGCAATATAGTGCCCAGTGTCAAAAAGCTGGGTTTTCCCACCATGGGGAAACTTTCATCACCCAGACTCAACTTGAAAAGAACAATACTGCTACTAAATGGTTCCACTGGGAGGCTTTCCTTTCTTCCCCCTCTAGAGAAATATGTTGAAATAGTGCAGGCACTGTCCCTTGCGTTTTTCATTGGTCCGTGTCCTCTTTTTCATTACTCATTTTATTTTTAATTATCCTCTTACATGATCCATGCCATTCATTCTGTGGTGTTGCTGCATCCCCAAGTCCAAACCTTTGACCTTGGAGTTTCCCTTCCCTTCTTTACCTTTTTTCTGTGTTCTTTACCCACTTCTCCCCCTCCACATTCATCTCCCTCCTACATGTCTATTGTCAATTATTCAGTTACACTTTCCAGTTTAATTTTACTCATTGATGCACCTATTGTGAAATTCATTGGACATCTACAGTTTCACTTTGTTTGATGTTTATTTCTTTAAAATTTTAATATGAAAAAAAAAAAAAAAAAGTTGGGTTTGCATCCTAGGTGGGGTCTTTCAGCAGGACAATGACCCCAAATATACTTCAAGAAGCACCCAGAAATGGATGGAAACAAAGTGCTGGAGAGTTCTGAAGTAGCCAGCAATGAGTCTGAATCTAAATCCCTTTGAACACCTGTGGAGAAATTTAAAAATTGCTGTTGGGAGGAGGCACTCTTCAAATATGAGAGACCCGGAGCAGTTTGTAAATGAAGTGTGATCCAAAATTCCAGTTGAGAGGTGTAAGAAGCGTGTTGATGGTTATAGGAAGCGATTGATTGCAGTTATTTATTCCAAAGAGTGTGCAATCAAATATTAAGTTGAGTGTCATGCCAGGTGTGGGAAAGACTTAGTGCAACCCAGAGGGAAAAGAGAAAGGGAGCCCAGACATTAGGGAAAGGAGGGAAGTGGAGACCTCCTAGTCTGGTCTAGTGTCACCCTGTCTCAACTATCGTCCCTATATTGCCTCCTCAGCAATCGCCGCACACGTGCCTCGCCCTACTCTCCCTGGTGTAAGGCTATGGCTAGGGATGGAAGGAGATGAGCACTAATCAACCTCCACTAAACTCTATAGACAACAAGGATGGACAAAACAGGGGAAATGGCTTAGCTTTAGATGAACTTCAAATAAGCACACGGCCTCTGACTTCAGAGAGGACAAAGTACTGCTCCTGCTAAGCTTCACAAGTAGAAATGGATATAGCTGGCGATCCCCTCTCAGACACACTAGATATATATACACCCAGGCCAGAGAGCTAATTAGCAAGAGAGAGTTAGCAGCTTGGTCCTAAAGATAGCCTCTTATCTAAGAATCTGTCTGCAATGCCAAACGTAGAGATCTCCTGCAACCCACTGCAGGGCGACTGTCTGTCACCTCTGACACATCCATGACATTGAGGGTGCCAACAATTTTGTCCTGCCCATTTTTGGGGTTTTGTGTGAAACAATAATTGCAATAATTTTCTGGGAAAAATACTTCATTTTCAGGAACAATTCCAAGGGTGCCAACACATTCGGCGATGACTCTATATACTATAATGGCCCCCATATCTCCTTATACACAGTGTCATGATCCCCACAACCCCTATATACATTAGATATAAACATATAACAAAATGCATAATGAATGTGGATACTGCCACAAGTTGTGGTCAAAAGATAAACCCACATGAATGGCATAAACCACTCCAGAACAACAACTTGCATAGAAAGGAGAACTACTTGGAGTTTTAAGGTTAAGATATGAATTTTATTCAATACAAAAATTCATTAATAAATAGAAAAGAGTTTGTGCAAAAATGACAGACAGATAAACACTGGTGAGTTCAATATATCCAAGTATAAGATCACATGCCACTGGGCATAGGTGAGGTTCTAGAGTAAAATGACACAATGGTCTGCAAAGTAAACATCACATGATTATAGTAAAGTTTAGAGAACCAGACACCTTACCCATTGCTGATGTCAACCAAGTCTGCTACCAATAAAATGATGAAGTCCCCAACGCACGTTTCGATATTTTAAGTCATTAGCTTTCTCAAGGGGAGTTGATAACAGTAGTACCTTCCAGGATCTTTAGGTATCCACGGTAACGGTCACGTGATTGCGATCACGTGATCCGCTTCCACCAATGGGTTAAAGGGGGCGACGCATGAGCGCCACGCCACCCGCGTCGCCCAGATCATTGCCAGGCCATCAAGCTGCCACCACGCATGTCAGGGAGCGCAGCAAGAGCTGGGGATCCCGAACATACGCAGAACAACATGGAGACGCCAAAGGGATGCCCGGGGACACAGGAAGGCGAAGCGCGCATACGCGCATCGACACTACAAGTCAGCGAACTACAAACACAAGAAAAAAACTGTTAAAATAGAAATAAAAATAAAAATCAGCTATTAAAAATGGAGGGCATTGTGGTAGTCAAACATAGACTATATTAGGGCTGGACTAGGTCAAAAAAGCAGCCATGCCACACAAACCCCACCAGCCCACATACTATAAGGGTATGTGCACACGGTCGGTATTGGCAGCGCTTTGAACGCAGCATACATTATACTGCGTCAAAAGCGCTGCACGCAGGTGAATCCGCATGTGTTCATTGAACCATGCGGATTCACCCCATCCTATACATTGCACTGATAGAATTTCTCTTGCGGAGACGCTAGTCTCCGCAAGAGAAATTGACATGCTGCAATCTGGAAAGACGGGCCACATATCGTGTCCGCAGATGATCTGCAGGTGCACGGAGACCCATAGTGGACATGGAATTTCTACAAATCCCATCCACTATGATGCAATATCTGGCCGCTGCGGATTGCACGCAGCGCAAGTGCGCTGCGTGCAATCCATAGCAATTACTGATGATATGCACGTACCCTAACATTCATTATCCCCGATCAGTGAATTTAGCTTTACTTTGTCATGCCCCTCACTCTCCTAAAACAAGTTAATTGAAGAGCCACATGTGAATGGCGCCACAGTGCGTATGATCGGCCACAGCTCCATTTACATAGTGCTCTACAGAGCTCCGATTCTTGGGATTATGGGAGTCCCAACAGTTGGATTTCCAGCGATTGGATAGTTATCCCCTATCTTGGGGAGAGGGGATTACTTGGGATAATCGATTAAATAGGTTTTCCAATATTTATTTTTATTTGGCCATAGTAATATTGAACATACTTAACCAATATTGATGCCTCTCTGACAACAGGACAAGAGAAGTGGTACTGTGCAATGTATATACAGGACAGGAGGAGTGGTATTGTGCAGTGCATACAGCACAGGAGGCGTAGTAATGTACAGTGTATATATATATACAGGACAGAAATTTTACTGTGCAGTGTATATATACAGGACAGGAGAAGTGGTACTGTGCAATGCATATATACAGGACAGGAGAAGTGGTACTGTGCAGTGTATATATATATATATATATATATATATATATATAGGACAGGAGACGTGGTACTGTGCAGTGTATATATACAGGACAGGAGAAGTGGTACTGTGCAGTGTATATATACAGGACAAGAGGAGTGGTACTGTGCGGTGTATATATACAGAACATGTGAAGTGGTACTGTGCAGTGTATATATACAGGACAGGAGAAGTGGTACTGTGCAGTGTATATATACAGGACAGGAGAAGTAGTACTGTGCAGTGTGTATATACAGGATAGGAGAGGCCTAGCCCCCATGTCTTGAAGCGCGCTTTAAAAACCCATCTCTTTAAACAAGCCTACCACCTCAACTACTCAGTAAAAATTAACTTTCCCCTGTCCCCTCCTTCTAAATATTGTTCAGAATCTGCACCCTACAAGTCATCTGTCTCCACACCCTCCATTCACACGATAACTGCACTCGATACTTGAGTATTGAACTTAAACATACTGACTGATCACCGGATCATGCAACTTTATATGAAGATCCCTATTTATTATAATTGCCAGACCTGAAATAACAAGCACTTTTCACCTATTGTGTCCACCTATAGTGTCCCCCCATTTCCTTGTAGAATGTAAACTTGCGAGCAGGAACCTCACTCCTAATGTAACTGTTTAAACTATCTTAAATTGTATTGAATTCATTGTCTGTACATGTCCCGCTTAATTGTAAAGTTCTGCGGAATATGTTGGCGCTATACAAATAAAAATTAATATTATTATTATATATTTTCCCAGTGAATACTGGAGGAATGGTACCTGTGTGAATGACTGTTCTGACAATGACAAACTCTTCAAAGCAAACTGTCGCAGAGTGCATCTTCTTACAGTCACCACTGTACTTACGAGAGCTTCAATCAGCAAGATATCTTGAGTAAACAGTATTTACTTCATACTGGATAAACATGAGATACAATTCAGTGTCACACAGTCCGTGTGCTGCTGACATAACACATTCAGGAAAGAAAGAAAACACACAGGAAGTAAAAACAACCAACAATTGAGAGCTTTCCTCCCACCATACAGCAAGCATATAAATTTACACACTATCGCCATCTGCTGTCTGGTTAGTATAAAGTCCTCATTTCACTTATAATAAGTCCTGATCTTTTGTATATGCCAACACTCTTTCTCAACAGTAAGGACTTATTCAATCAAACCCAACTTTTTTATTAGTCTCTGGTGTTTATCAGCATTCAACGCCTTCGTGAAGATGTCTGCTGTCATTTCTTCAGTAGGACAATACTCTAAGTTCAAGACTCCTTGTTCCTGATGATCTCTCAAGAAATGATATTTCACATCAATATGCTTGGTTCTTGGATTGACTCTTTCCATCTGAGCAAGAACAAGACATCCTTGATTGTCCTCTTTCAGTTTTGTTGGTTCCAACTGTGGTTGTCCTAATTCTGTCAACAATTGTCTTAACCACAGTACTTCTTGACTCGCATGTGCTGCGGCAACATATTCTGCTCTTGTTGAAGACAGTGTCACAATTGACTGTTTCTTACTTGTCCAACTTATTGGTCCACCTGAGAGAAAAAAAATATGTCCACTGGTAGATCTTCTGTCAGTTGGATCTCCAGCCCAATCTGCATCAACATATCCTGTTAAAATGCAATTATCACTTGTGGGTAATTTCAGCTTAACATTGCTAGTTCCTTTCAAATAACGCATTACTCTCTTCACGGCATTCCAATCAGCTTTATTTGGTTTTGATACCTTTCTACTCAGGATTCCTACTGCTGCTGCGATGTCTGGTCTTGTAACGGTCGCTAGATACAGTAGTTTTCCTATTGCTGTTCTGTATTCTTCATTATTTGGTAGCATATTTTTTTCACTGTTCATCTCTTTGAGATAATTAGTTTCCATTGGAGACTTTACTGTTTTTGCATCCTTTAATCCAAATTTTTCTGTTATGTCTTGAATTATGTGATTTTGATTCAGTAGGAAACTTCCGTCTTCTTCTCTTTCTACCTGTATTCCTAGGTACTGTTTCACATTTCCCAAGTCTTTGATTTCGAAATGTTGCTTCAGGATTTTTGGAATTTTTTTTTATGCCTTTCTTGTTTAAAACAAATCAAAATGTCATCTACATATATGAGTACATAAATCCATCTATTAATCAGCCTTTTTGTGTACAAGCATGGATCAGCTTTGCTTCTTTGAAATTTTTCATTTGTAAGTACTTCCGTGATTTTGTCATTCCACGCTTTAGCTGCTTGCTTTGAACCATATATGCTTTTCTGCAGTTTGCAAACTTTGTTTGAATTTCTTTCATCTTTGAATCCTGGAGGTTGTTCCATGTAAATGTCCTCTGTTAAATCTCCATTCAGAAAAGCTGTCTTTACATCCAGATGTCTCAGTTCCATCTGTTTCATTGCTGCAACTGTAAGTAAAGTTCTTATTGTAGTGTGTTTGACAATTGGAGCAAATGTCTCATCAGTCTTCTCCATATTTTTGAGAATACCCTTTAGCTACGAGTCTTGCTCGGTATCTTTCAGCTGTGCCATCTGTTTGGTATTTTACATTAAAAATCCATTTACATCCTATGGCTTTTCTTCCTTCTGGCAAATCTGTTAGTGTCCATGTATTTGAATCATGCATGGATTTAATTTCTGTTTCTGTTGCTTCTATCCATTTATTAGCTTCTTCAGGCAGTTTAGATATGTCTTCCCAAGAGGTAGGCTTATAGATTTTTCTTATGCTTGTCTTGTATGAGAGACGTTTTGGTGGTTTTCCTTTGTTCTCTCTCATTGAACGTCTTGGTTCTGTGTCTGTTTGTAGTTGTGATTCTTCACTTTCAGTATTTTGTTCTTCATTAATTTCTACTTCTTTCTCATCAGATATTTCTTCAGTTATGTCACTATTGTTTTTCTAATTTTTTGTTTCAACTGAAATCATAATGTCTTCATTTAAATCTTCAATGAATGTCACACTGTTACCGTAACGCTGTCTGTTTTGGGATCTAGGATTCTATATCCTTTGCAATTTTCACTATATCCAACGAATATTCCTTCCATGGATCTGTTTTGAAGTTTGGAACGTTTTTCTGTTGGAATGAATATAAAAACTTTACATCCAAAAACTTTTAAATGATTGACACTTGGTTTCATACCTTGCCACAGTTCATATGGAGTTTTCGTCAGTTTTCTGGAAAAAAGTCGGTTCTGTAGATATGTAGCTGTCATTGCTGCCTTACCCCAATATTTCTCTGGTAGTTTGGAATCCGTCAGCATACATCTTATCATCTCTGTTAGAGTTCTGTTTTTCCTTTCTGCTACTCCATTTTGTTCAGGTGTGTATGGAACAGTTTTCTGGTGTTCTATTCCATTTTGTCTTAAGTATTCTTCTATTCTGTGACCTGTAAATTCACCTCCATTATCACTTCTGATGACAATTGGCTTCCTTTGAAATTTGTTACTTGATCTTGTTACATAGTCTACAAGTTTATCAAAAACTTCAATTTTGTTCATAATTAAGTATGTGACTGTGTATCTTGAGTAGTCGTCAATAAAAGTCAACATGTATCTATTGCCTCCTGATGTAGTCACTTTCATGGGTCCACATACGTCAGTATGCACCAAATCAAGTGGTCTTTCGCTTTTCATCTCACTTTCTTTTGGAATAGATATCCTTGTGGCTTTGGATTTTATACAACATTCACATCTTACGGTAATTGAGCAATCTGATATCTTTAAATCTTTTGTCAATTCTTTCTCTGTAGTTCCCTTATACTGTCAGGGTGTCTATGTCCTAGATGTCTATGCCACATGTGAATACAGTTTTTGTGATCATGTGTACATACCTTCATCTGTTCCTTTGGTGTGTCAAAATGATATAATTGTTCATCTGCCTTGACTTTGGTTATCACCTTGTTTCCTGCAATAATTGCACACTCATTGTCTTTGAATTTTACTGTAAGTCCTTTTGCTGTTAAACGTTTCACAAATAATAATCCACCTTCCAATTTTGGAACATACAATATATCCTGTACAAGTATCTTTGAATCTTGTCCGAACTTGTTTGAACAATTTAGCATACCTTGTCCGATACATTCTGCTGTTATTTTGCTTCCATCTGCAAGATAAATGGCTTCTTTCTTATCTAAATCAAGATCAGTAAAGAAATTCTTGTCACTTGTCATATGACTCGTTGCTCCTGAATCAATAAACCAACCAAGTGATGATTTCTTGTCTGTTACTTTAAATGTGCCATTCCAATTATTCTCACATGAATCGGAAATTGTGTTTTTTACTTTCTGTGTATGCTTTTTATGTTGTAATTGTTGTTGTTCTGCTTTCCATATGTTACAGTCTTTCTTTAAATTACCTTTTTTTCTTACATCTGAAGCATTCTCTTGTCTCTTTCTAATAGTTTTTTTTTAAATTCTGTAGCTTTAAAGAGCGTTTTCACTGTCCTTTTCAGTAGAAGAATCATTTCTTTGTTCTTTTCTTCTCTGATATTCATCTATTAGTCTTGTTTTCACAAAATCTAATGTAATGTCAGTTTCTGGTCTCGTCTCAAGGGCATTTATCAAGGCTGTATACGAATCTGGTAAACTGTACAATAATATAGCTGCTACATGACTATCTTTAATGTCTTCACCAATAGATCTTAGCTGTGATATCACTTCCATCATTGAGAATATGTGCTTCTGCATGTCGTCATTTGCACTCAATCTCATACTGTAAAGCTTTCTTAATAAAAATAACTTGTGATTCAAGCTAGGTCTTTCATACAGTTTTCTTAATTCTTCCCACATTCCTTTAGCTGTTTCTTCATTTCTTATATGTATTAATTGAGCATCATCCACTAATAAGCTAATGGTGGCTCTAACTTGTCTATTCTTCATATCCCATGTCTGATTATCTTGATCTGGTCTTTCTGTAACAATTACTTCCCATAAATCATCCTTAGATAACAACATCTCTACTTTGAATTTCCATAACTGATAATTTTCACTATTCAGTTTAGCTACTGTAAATTTCATTTCTCTGTTACTCATCATCTTTATATAGTCTTACTTGTTTAGAGAGTTGTACTGAAGATATTCTCCTGTTTTTTTCTTCTTGCTGATAGTTCCTGTATGTCCTGCTTGTGTTGAATTCTCTGTAATTATATCCAGCTCATGGGATCATGAATTCCTCTGTCACTCTGTATCTGTATTTATTTCCTTCTGTTTACAGAGCTTATCTGTGTGCTCTGTTATCTGGGGTTATAAACCAGGATCCTCTTGTAGTGCGGGCCTGTAGTGTCTGGGCTTTAGTGTCTGGGTTCCGTCCTGGGCCCATAACCTGTCGCAGAGTGCATCTTCTTACAGTCACCACTGTACTTACGAGAGCTTCAATCAGCAAGATATCTTGAGTAAACAGTATTTACTTCATACTGGATAAACATGAGATACAATTCAGTGTCACACAGTCTGTGTGCTGCTGACATAACACATTCAGGAAAGAAAGAAAACACACAGGAAGTAAAAACAACCAACAATTGAGAGCTTTCCTCCCACCATACAGCAAGCATATAACTTTACACACTATCGCCATCTGCTGTCTGGTTAGTATAAAGTCCTCCTTTCACTTATAATAAGTCCTGATCTGTTGTATATGCCAGCACAAACTCTGCAGGTAAAGGCATTAGAAGCTATAAATAAGTGCACAATATACAAGACCAGCTTTTCAAAGTCAAATCTGTGTCTGGATTGCCCATCCTAAACTCTTAGGCTATGTGACCACGTAGCAGATTTGATGCAGAGCGTTTTTGCCTCTCTCTGGCAGAAAAAAACACATGCAGATTTACATGCGTTTTTTCTGGCAGATAGAAGCGTTTTTTTCAAGCAGTTTTCCAAGCGATTTTGAGCATCACTTGGAAAAGTGCTTGACAAGTTGGTCACACAATATAAATCCATGCAACCGGCATGGATTTATAATGTGTGAACAACTGATGATCACGCGACCATCACCTGACCGCCGAAGTCAGCGGTCGCGTGACCATCAGGTGACTAAATGATGTCACCGTTGGTCCTGACAGTACACCGCGGGACGCCAAGGAGAGAGGACGAAGGCGGGAGCAGACCGGGGGCCGCCGGAGAGGTGAATATACAGGTTTGTTTATTTTTAACTTTTTTATTTCTTTTTTTCACCGCATGGTAGCCGGGATGAAGAGGAGTTGTAGTCTCCTCTTCATCCCGGGTACCACACGCACCGCGATTACGCTGCAAATTCGCGGCCATTGAATTTAATCGAAACGCAGCAAATCCACATATACCTGCGCGTTTGCTGCGTTTCAATGTTCCTCAATGGCTGCAAATTTGCAGTGTAGTTGCAGTAGAAAAGGTCATGCTGCGTTTTGCAACGCAATGTGAATTCGGCGCGCAAATTAGCGCATCATGTGCACAGCACATCCGAATTCACATTGCTTTGCATGGCAGACTGTTTTACAAGTGTTTTCGCAGTCGTAAAAACGCCGCAAAAAAACTCACTGATACACAATGGTACACTGACAACAGTAGCCAGGCAGCCCATTTTATGACCTAACAGACCAGCCCACTGGGCATCTGCCCGATAAGGCAGATTAGCAGTCCGGGCCTGGACTATATCGTATAGTATTTAGCTATAAGGAAGCAAAGCTCAAGCTGAAGGATTCATTTAATCCAGCTGGAGTCATAGTACCCAAAGTTGCAATCCACCTTGTCTCACACTCAGCGAGAAGTTTTTTAACATTTCCCCGTCTAATGCCAGTGTGGATTGCATCAGTACCGCTCACTTTAAAAGATTTGGGATCACTATTATGAAAGGTTCAAAAATGGCGAGGGATTGTCTTTAAATCAGAAATGTCAGCCACTTTCTTGGCCGCGCTAATGTCCCTCACATGTTCACGCACCCTGACTCTCAATTCCCTTCATGTAAGTCCCACATATATCATGGAGCAACCACAGGTGGCATAATAAATAACATTTGTTGTACTAGAAGAAATGTGGTGGTTGATATGGAATTGTTTTGCCCCATCAGCCGAGTCAAAGGTTGTTCGAAGGACATTGACCCGCAGGCAAAGCAGTGGCCGCACGTGTAGCATTCCAAAACTGGCCCCCTTGAACCAAATGGATTTTTTGTATTTTGGGGACAAAATTACTCCTTACAAGGATGTCTTTGAGGTTCCTGGAGCGCCCGGTGTCATAAGGGGTGGCTCAGCAAAGGTTCCAGGGAGGACTCAGTTTTAAGTATCTGCCAATGTTTAGCCAAAATGGCTTGCATATCTGTCCATTCATGATTATACATGGAAATGAACCATATAGTATCGTTTTGTTCTTTTTAATAATTATGCTGGTACAGCAGTTGGTTTCAGGAAGTAGACTTGGCTCTCTTGTATCCATTTTTTATGCATCTACGGCTGTACCCCCTCTGTTTGAATCTCCTCCTAAGATCTTCAGTTTGTACCTCAAATTTATTCTCAGAACTGATCCGCCTCATCCTGAGACATTGTCCAACTGGGACAGCCCTGATTGTAGCATTGTGATGAGCAGATGTCGCATGTATTAGAGAATTGAACAATGATGCTTTTCTGTAGACATCAGTCTGTATTGAAGAGTCAGAATCTATTTCAAGACTGATGTTTAAAAAGTAAATTCTCCTGACATCATGCTTGTATGTCAATTTTATATTCAATGAGTTAGCATTTAACTGACTCATAAACAATTCAAGCTGCTGCTCTGTTCCCCGCCATAAAATAAGCACATCATCGATGTACCTTAGCTTGCACAGCACATAGTCCACGGCCAGTGCCCCGTCACCGCCAAAAATGGTCCTCTCTCGGGACCCCAGGAATATATTGGCATACGAGAGAGCACAGGCTGTGCCCATGGCTGTGTTGAGCCTCTGTAACTAAAAAGAATCATTGAAAATAAAAAAGTTATGGGTGAGGACAAAGTGCAGCAGCTCAAGAATAAGATCACAAAAATGGCTGTCCCGGTTGTCAGTCCCCAGGAAGATTCAGACCACTTCCATTCCATCATGATGGTTAATACAAGTATAGAGGGATTTGACATCGGCTGTAACTATGTAGTATAATGTCGATTTCCACAAAGATCTCGTAAACCCTGGTGAGGACGTCTGTCGTGTACTTGACATAAGATGGTAATGTCTCCAAGAGGGGTTTGAGATAAAAATCAATAAACCTACACATTGGATCGCATAACTATTATTATAATTATTATTTATTATTATTATAGCGCCATTAATTCCATGGCGCTTTACATGTGAAAAAGGGGTATACGTAGCAGACAACAAGTACAATAGTTTGAAGAAAAACAAGTCACCGACTGGTACAGGAGGAAAGAGGAACCTGCCCGCGAGGGCTCACAATCTAGAAGGGAGGGACGCAATTCAATACCGTCAATACCCGACACAATTGGACGCCCAAGAGGGTTGACGGGATCTTTGTGGACCTTAGGGAGGAGGTACAGGGTAGGAATTTTAGGGAATCAGACAGTAAGAAATCCCTAATGAGAATAGCCTGTAATTGGTCCGAAAAGGAGGTTACCGGGTTGGAGGACAGCTTAGTATATGTGTCTGTATCTCTTAATTATAATCCCCAAAAGAAGACTTTACAATAGGCGAAAAGTGCATTAAAATAGTATATTTTGTTGAACAAATGTTAAAATCAATGATAAAACCAAAAATGAAACACAATGGTACAGGACATAGGGTGGGTTAACCCGGAGATAATTTAAGAGGGTATGCAAACCCTATGATAGTAACAAGGGTGGACATAATAAATACCATTAAATATAAATAGGAGCTCTAAAGTATTTCAAACCTATGTATACTCAGAGATATAGGGAGAAACACATCACCCACAACTGAAACATTTAGTCTAAATATATATGTAAATTAATAAGGCAATGTTGCCAGAGTTGAAGTAACACTAGTGGAGCACCATACTGTGTAAATGGTACAAATTAAATTAATCAATAATGCATAATAAGTTATTAAAGCTAAATGCACAGGCAATGTTGCCAAGATTAGAGGAACATTACTATAACATCATATAATGTGGGTGGTTAAGACTCAATTCATCAATAATACATAATAAGTTATTAGAGTTAAATACAAAGGCACATAGTGTCACTACCCCAGATGTATATAAAATTACCTCAGAGTGTAGTACCGGGGACCCACCACACCTGACGCGCGTTTCGCATTGAAATGCTTCATCCAGGGGTCAATGTATCTCTTAATTGTCAATGTACTTTGTGTTCATATTTTATGGTTGGTCAAGCAACAATGTTTCCCCCTTTGTCCGCTGCTTTGTAAATTACATCATCATAAGATTGTAGCTCACGTACAGCCATCCTCTGCTGATGACTCAAGTTATCATTTCTCCGCCGTGTGGATAGAAGTTTGAAATCATCTAGAATCAATTTAGTGAATATTTCCACTGTTGGGCATAAGGCAAGGGGGAAACCTTGTTGACTTTGGCATAATTAACTGTGGGAACCTACCTTGGGTACTTGATGTTTGTTCTCTAAGCAAGTCCTCCAAAGTTAGCAAAGCCTCCCTTTCAGCCGGGCTCTGAAAGTCACTCAATGAAGGATTCTGATAATGTAGCTTTTTCAGAATGAGCTTCCGGGAAAATATATGCAAATCCTTTAGTGCTGTGAAATTATTAACACCATTACCCAAAACCTCGAGCTGTACCTTAGTTAGCACACGCGATGACATATTAATTACCTGTAGTTCACCATGTGAATTGTTCCCTTGCGGTTTCACTGATAATCCATCCCTTGTTCATAAATACAGTATATCCCCAACAGTCCCCTATATACAGTAGTGTGCCCCAAAGCCCCTATGTACAGTATAATATTCCCCAAAGCCCCCTATAAATGTTTATGTTTCTCACAGCCCCATATATACAGTATAATGTCTCCAAAGCTCCCTATACAGTGTAATGGACAACACAGCCCCCTATATATAGTATGATACTCTCATCATTCAACTGATATACCCAATAGTACAATAAAAGGAATAAAAACCTTAAGGTTAAGCATTCCTGGTGCACAGCAGCCATTGTCTTCTCTTCTAGCTTGTCTCTGTCACGCACAGTGTAGGAAAGATAAAGTGTAACATGAAGGGATGATGGGAAGGGAGCCCAAATACTAGGGAAAGGGGGATTGGAGACCTCCTAGGCTGATCTGATATCACCCTGGCTCCCCTATCATCACTATATTCGTTCCTCACCAATCACTGCACAGGAACCTAAAACCCTGTATTTCCCTAGAGCTAGGCCCTGGATAGGGAAGGGGGGTGAGGACTAGTCAGTCCCCACTAACAACTAAAGACAACAAGGGAGACAAACACAGGGGAAAGTAACTTAGCTTGAGCCGACTTCAGAGAGATTACACACACGACCTCTTAGCACCAGGGAGGAAGTAAGCAGACTGCAATAGCTCCAAGCCTTCACAAGGGAAAATGTGAATATCACCGGTGCCTCCCTATAGCAAACTGAAAGTATTTAAACACCTAGGCCAGGGTGTTAATTAGAGCAAGAGGATGGTAGCTGCTGGGTCCTAGAGTGATATAGATTCTAGGAAGGTGTCTGTAATGTCAAACGAAGAGATCTCCTGCAACCAACAGCAGGGTAACTGTCTGTCACATCTGACACACCAGTGACAGTCTCACAGTTGGTGGGTGATCATCACAATACAGTGATGTCATCGCATCTCTCTACAGCAGGCCCCAGGCTGGAAGTAGCCTACTTCCTGCTGGAATAAGTAACGGAGCATGGAGCCGATGGCTCTGTGCTCCACTCTGTGTTCCAACATGCATTCTAAGGAGGTTGATATTGTTAACAGCGTCACAATCAATGCGGCCCTGGTTCCTGTCGTCCTACATGTCACGCCACATTTCTGATACCTGCACTTAGTGATACCGCTTTATCAAATTCAATTTAACGGCAGTGCAGTGATAGGGGTGAGTGCAAGTAAAGCAATAAGCAGGGTCACCTCTAAAGCCTATAAGTGCTGTTAAGGAGATAAGCTAAAGAAGTTGTCCACTACTTGGACAACTCTTTCTCATACCCCACACCTAGCCCCGATAAAATAAAAAAGCTTATACTCACCTCCCATCCCGGGGCCGTTCCAGCGGTGTCTGCACTTGCTCTCCCTGGGGCTCTCATGTGTTGTTGTGAGCCAGGGGCCCAATCAGCGCCGGCATCATTGGCCCCACCTTCGTACAAATTGAACATGAAGAGGAAGTCAGAGATCAGCTGCAGACTGGACTTCCTCTTCATGTTGATGGACAGTGACACCAGCGCTGATTGGGCGCCTGGCTGACATGTTACAACACCGCACGAGAGCCCCAGGGAGAGCGAGTGCCAACAGCGCCAAAACAGCGCCGGCACAGGAGGGGAGTGTAAGCTTTTTTATTTTATCGGGGCCTAGCGTGGGTTATGAGAAGGGGTTGTCCTAGCAGTGGAAAAACCTTTTAATATATTTTTTCAAGAAAATTGTATTAAACCTCCCCTGCCTGATATGAAGTGGTGCCCAAAGCAGTTGCCTAACTTTCCTTTGTATTTGTTCAAACTACTACACAGCTGGTCTTTTAAAGGAACCCAAACTCTTTTTGTGTTTCATTTCTCTTCCTCTAAAGCTTATTATGATCCCGATTGTGTATAATGACAATAATAATGGTATGTTGTAACATAAAAAATTCTAAATTTAATTTCATAAAATTCTAATAAATTGTCTCTTTATATTAGAAATTGTGGTCACAATTAGCTAATAACAAATGGGCAGGCTGCCTTCACATCTGCATCGTGGAAGCCACAAGCAGGTTGCATACACTCACACTGTTTTGGTAGTAAAATATTCATCTCCACTAGCCATTAAAACAAATAAAAAGACTACTGCAAAAGGCTATAACCTGTTTTAAAGGAATAGTAATTGCTACTGATGCCAATAAATCTGCAGACTAATGCAAGCTCATTTAAAGTCTGTGTTTTTATTAGCATCAGGAGTAATTGTTATATCTTTTAGACAGACGCCTTTAGGCTTAAAATTAATGTTCATTTAATGAAATAAACTCACAGTCTTAATGCACAGAACATAATAGAAATGTATTTCTAGATTATTGAACTTTATAGAGCAATTTTAGTTTCAACCTAAATTTTCATCATTGGTATAGTGAATTGGTTTTAATAACCAATTTTTATATAAAATCTGACTCCTTTTTTACAGTTTCGTCTTGTTTTTTCTTTACCTTGGGAGATGTTTAGCCTGTGTTTATTGTCTTCCCCTTCTGGGCATTCAACTTTGGAGTGGGAGAAGGTAAATGACAACTGTGATGAGCAGATATTTGGCTTGGTAAAAATATCCTTCCTTGGTGTCATTAAGGGTTTTCCCATGAACGAAAGTTCATTTTATTCAATTAATCTTGGAATAATAATAACTTCCACAATTGGATGTGTTTAAATAAAATTTTCCTGTGCTGAGATAATCTTATAAATGTGCCCCTGCTGTGTACTGTATAATGGCTGTGTCTGACCGTACAGGAACATGGTCTGATCATACCACATCTCCTGGGCAGGGGAGGAAGCAAAAGAATATACAGACATTACATCAGGGGATCACAGCTGATTCTTTTTATGAGGTAAAACATTTCACTGCCTGTTTTTAAGAAATGTTTTACTTCAAAGAAAGAATCATTTGTGATCCCCTGCTGTCATGTCTGTATACTCTTTTGCTTCCTCCCCTGCCCAGGAGATGTGGTATGATCAGACCATGTTCCTGCACAGTCAGACACAGCCATTACACAGCAGGGGCACATTTATAAGATTATCTCAGCACAGGAATATTTTATTTAAATACATTCAATTGTAAAAATTATTATTATTCCAAGATCTATTGATTAAAATGAACTTTTGTTCGTGGGAAAACCCCTTTAAGCCTGTTTTCTGTGACACTTAGGCCAATTTGACACTTTCGACATTCATATCCAAATACAGACCAAACGTGAGTCTCCTGACCCAAATTCAACAGCCTTCAAGACATATATGACGCTGTTGAATTTGTTGAAGGATATCTGCAGTTGGTCTGGACAACAAAGTCTGTACTTGGACCATAAATGCCAGACATGAGAAACCATTCTAAGGCTTTATAGGTGTCCTGGAGACTGTATGGTAGCTCTGATCTGCATAGACTCAAATGTCACCACTATTATTATTATTATTTATTATTATTATAGCGCCATTTATTCCATGGCGCTTTACATGTGAAAAAGGGGGTATACATAGCAAAAACAATTACAAAAATCTTGAACAAAAATGCGACGGCAACTGGTACAGGAGGAGAGAGAACCCTGCCTGCGAGTGCTCACAATCTACAAGGGATGGGTGAGGATACAATATGTAAGGCTAGAGCTGGTCGTGCAGCGGTGTGGTGGAGTTAGGGTTACTGCAGATTGTAGGCTTGTCAGAAGAGGTAGGTCTTCAGGTTTCTTATGAAGGTTTCCATGGTAGGCGAAAGTCTGATGTGTTGGGGTAGAAAGTTCCAGAGTAGGGGGGATGCACAGGAGAAATCTTGTATGCGATTGTGGGAAGAGGAGATAAGAGGGGAGTAGAGAAGGAGATCTTGTGAGGATCGTATGTTGCATGTAGGTAAGTACCGGGAGACTAGGTCACAGCTGTATGGAAGAGACAGGTTGTGGATGGCTTTGTATGTCATGGTTAGGGTTTTGAACTGGAGTCTCTGGGCAATGGCGAGCCAGTGAGGTGATTGACAGATTGGAAAGGCCAGGGAGTAGCGGAGGGACAGGTGTATTAGTCGGGTAGCAGAGTTTAGGATAGATTGGAGGGTTTCGAGAGTGTTAGCAGGGAGGCCACAGAGCAGGAGGTTGAGGTCGAGGCAGGAGATGATGATGGCGTGCACTAGTGTTTTTGCAGAATTGTGGTTGAGGAATGTGCGGATCCGGGAGATATTTTTGAGTTGGCGATGTCAGGAAGTGGTAAGGGCTTAGATATGTGGTTTGAAGGAGAGGTTAGAGTCCAGGATTACCCCGAGGCAGTGAGCTTGCGGGACTGGGGAGAGTGGACAGCCATTGATTTTGATGGATAGGTCAGATGGGGGATTGAGTGAGATGGGGGAAAGATGATGAATTCAGTTTTATCCATGTTAAGTTTTAGAAATCTAGCAGAGAAGAAGGGTGGGATATCGGACAGACAGTGTGGGATTCTGGTTAGTAAAGAGCTGATTTCAAGTCCAGAGAGGTAGATCTGTGTGTCATCAGGATAGAGATGATACTGAAAGCCGTGTGACTCTATGAGCTGTCCCAGGCCTACGGTGTAGATTTAGAACAGAAGGGGTCCTAGGACTGAACCTTGGAGGACACTGACAGATAGTGGGCGAGATGGGGAGGTGGTGTGTGAGTGGGAAACACTGAATGTCCTGTCTGTTAAGTATGAGGAGATCCAAGATAGGGCCAAGTCTTTGATGCCAAGAGATGAGAGAGTCTGTAGTAAAAGGGAATGGTCCACTGTGTCAAAGGCAGATGACAGGTCCAGGAAGAGGAGAACAGAATAGTGTAGCTTGGATTTGGCGGTTAGTAGGTCGTTGGTGACTCTAGTCAGGGCAATTTCAGTAGAATGTTACAGTTGGAAGCCAGATTGTAAGCGGTCAAAGAGGGATCAGGAGGAGAGGTGGGACGACAGTTAAAAATGGTCGTGTTGTTCAAGTAGTTTTGAGGCATAGGGGAGAAGTGATATGGGGCAATAGCTAGTCAGAGAGGATGGGTCGAGGGAGGGCTTTTTGAGGATGGGTGTGATTGAGGCATGTTTGAAGCATGAGGGGAAGACACCAGTTGTTAGTGACAGTTTGAAAAGGTGGTTTAGAGTTGGGATGAAGACTGTCGTAAGGTTAGGGATGAGGTTGGACGGGATTGGGTCAAGTTCACAGGTGGTGAGGTTTGACTTGGAGAGTAAAGAAGAAAGTTGATCTTCCGTAATGGTGGAGAAGCTGGTTTTGGAGGAGGAGAATTGAGTAGATATGAGAAGGGGCTGTGGGGACTCCAGGCAAAGGCTTTGTCTGATGGTATCAATCTTCTATTTGAAGAATGAGGCAAAGTCCTCAGCTGAGATGAGAGGAGGAGGAGGAGGCGCTGGGGGACGGAGGAGAGAATTGAAAGTGTTGAATAGCTGTTTAGGGTTGTGAGACAGGGAGGATATGAGAGATATGAAGGGTGTTTGTTTTGCTGCAGTGAGTGTGGACTTGAAAGTACTGAGGGACTGTTTGAATGTGATGAAGTGCTCATTGCAGTGGGACTTTTTCCATCTCCAATCAGCAACCCTGGAGGCCCGTCTCAGTTCTTTAGTCAGGTTGGTGTGCCAGGGTTGCCTGTTGATTGTGCGAGCTTTGGTATTTGGGTCTTCATGTGGGTGTTACGAGTCTGGATGGTGGAACCTCTGTGCTTCGGTGCAAGGAGGGACCAGAGGGGCGTGACTAAGTGCCTACTTGGCCCAACCAAGGTTACATGGCGGCTTAGTCGACTCAGTGATCCAGGGAGGAACCGGGCAGGTGAACCAGGTGCCACTCTGGGACCGACTGTTATGTTCTGCTACCAGAGCTAAGGAAAGAGAGGAGATCTGTCCCTACGATAGAACTCAGCTTAATCCCTACGATGTAACAGGGGACCTGATCCTGCGATCAGACCTGCTAAAGTCCTAAGCTAGTCTGTACGGAGACCTATAGATGTGGGGAAGGAATCCCTACAAGTACTAAGGACTGGGAGGAAAATGGGACACCTCCTAACAGAAATAGTAGCAGACAGACGAACAAACAAAATATATAGAACATAGAGGTCCGTAGACCAAACAAACTAACAGAGTTAGATACAGAGCACAGGCTAGCTAGAAAGTAGTTATACAATGAAGTCCAGCAAAGCCAGAAGGGCGGAGCAGGATTAAATAGGCCAACAAGGTCATGTGACCAGCAAAGGAAAAAACCTAAGAGCAAGGTTCTAACAGTACCCCCCCTTCTAAGAGGATCCTCCGGATCCCCTAGGACCAGGCTTATCAGGAAATCTCCTGTGAAACGCTCTGATAAGTCTGGACGCGGAAACATCATCTGACCTCACCCAAGAGTTATCCTCGGGTCCGAAACCTTTCCAGGCCACAAGATACTGCAAACTACCTCTATACCGTCTAGAGTTAAGGATGCGAGAAATTTCATATTCCCCGTCCTCCACCACCGGAGGAACAGAGGCAGAGGCGTCACCATCCGACACAACAGCTTTTTTTAACAGAGAGACATGAAATACCGGATTAATTCTCCAGGAGGTAGGAACCTCCAACCTAACAGCAGATTGGTTGACAACCTGAAGCACCTTAAAGGGCCCTACAAACTTGGGACCCAATTTCTTAGAAGGAATCCTCAACCGCAGATTCCTAGAGGACAACCAAACCATGTCACCAACAGCGAACAAAACCTCCTGTCGTTTCCTATCAAAGTAGTCTTTAGATTTTCTGTTGGCCTCCTGAAGATTACCACGCACATCCGTCCAAACTCTCTCCAAATCACCAGAAAAATTCTCCTCCTCAGGCACGGCAGATCCCAACTTGGAGAACGACCCAAACGACGGATGTCTCCCAGAACAACAAAAAAAAGGCGAACAACCAGCAGAAGAAGATGTATGATTGTTCAGAGCAAATTCAGCAAGTGGCAGAAACTCAGACCACCCCTCTTGATTGTCTGCCACAAAACAACGCAAGAACTGCTCAACATCCTGGTTTTTCCTTTCTGTCTGGCCATTAGATTCAGGATGATATCCGGACGAGAACGACAAATGAACTCCCAACCTGTCACAAAAGGCACGCCAAAAACAAGCCACGAACTGAGGACCCCTATCAGAAACAATGTCAGTAGGAACGCCATGAAGTCTGACATTTTCCTTGACAAAGGCCTTAGCGAGAGTTTTAGCGCAGGGCAGTTTGACGAAGGGAACCAAGTGACACATCTTGCTAAAACGGTCCACGACCACCCAGATGACAGTAAAACCTTCAGAGGGGGGAAGGTCAGTTATAAAGTCCATAGCCAAATGTGTCCAAGGAGCACTGGGAACCTCCAAAGGACAAAGCAACCCCGCAGCAGGAGTATGTGAGGACTTAGATGTAGCACATATAGTACATTGACGCACCCACTTAATGACTTCCTTCTGCCATCCAGGCCACCAAAAACTGCGACCCACCAGTCTCTTGGTCTCAGAGATTCCGGGATGACCTGCCAACCGAGATTCGTGACACTCAACAAACAAATCTCTCCTAAAGGTCCCAGGCACAAACAACCTCCCATGAGGAGTGTTAGATGGGGCATTCTCCTGTGCTTTAAGAATCTCATCTTCCAAAACGGAGTCCAAAGCAGCTATCACAACACCTTCTTGTAAAATGTTCTCCTCTTTCTCAGCACCGACTATGGGAGAAAAACTGCGAGACAAGGCATCCGCCTTAACATTCTTAGTACCAGGGATGTAAGTAACGGAGAAATTAAACCGCGAGAAAAACAGTGCCCACCTAGCCTGACGGGCATTCAGGCGCTTGGCAGCATCAAGATATATCAGATTTTTATGATCCGTAAGAACCTGAACGGGAAATTCCGCACCTTCCAAGAAATGGCGCCAGTGTTCAAATGCGAGTTTAATAGCCAATAATTCCCGATTACCAATATCGTAATTCAGTTCAGTCTCCGAAATTTTTTTAGAAAAAAAGGCACAGGGATGTAATCCATCCCCGTTATCCTGAGACAATACTGCGCCAACCCCCACAGAGGAAGCATCAACCTCAACCAAAAACGGCTCAGTCACATCAGGCTGCATAAGGATGGGAGCAGAGGTGAACCTCTCCTTGAGATACACAAAAGCTTCAATGGCCTCAGAAGACCACTGAACCGCATCAGCACCTTTCCTGGTGAGATCGGTCAGAGGTTTGACAATACTAGAAACATTTTTTATGAATTTTCTGTAATAATTGGCGAAACCTAAAAACCTCTGTATCGATTTCAAACCAATAGGCCTAGGCCATTCCTGTACAGCTTGAACTTTAACCGGGTCCATCTCGAAACCTTCACTGGAGACAATGTAGCCCAAAAAACTAATTCTCTGTACAGCGAACTCACATTTCTCCAGCTTAGCAAAAAGCGAATTGTCCATTAATAACTGTAATACCTCACGTACGCTCCGCCAATGAGACTCCAGATCCGGCGAATAAATCAAAATGTCATCCAAATACACAACCACATTTTTGCCGATCAAAGGTCTAAGGATGTCATTAATAAGATTCTGAAAAAATGCAGGAGCATTAGTAAGACCAAAAGGCATAACCAGATTCTCAAAATGACCCACAGGAGTGTTAAAAGCAGTCTTCCATTCGTCACCCTCCTTCATGCGCACCAATTGTATGCCCCCTTAAGGTCAATTTTAGAGAACCACTTGGCCCCCATTAACTGGTTAAACAGATCAGGAATCAATGGCAGTGGGTAAGGATTGCGTACAGTAATTTTGTTAATCTCACGAAAATCCAGACAAGGACGTAAACCGCCGTCCTTTTTTTTTACAAAAAAAAATCCAACCGCCACAGGAGACTTAGAGGGCCTAATGTGACCGGCGGCCAAACTTGTCTGTATGTATTCCTCCAAAGCCTTTCTCTCAGGAATAGTAAGGTTAAATAAACGACTTTTAGGAAGAGTCGCTCCAGGGACAAATTCAATAGAACAATCATAGTCTCTATGGGGAGGCAAAACCTGCGATTCCTTCTCAGAAAAAACTCTCCAAAAATCCTGAATAGGAACAGGCAATTCTCCCCTATCCAAAGCTGCAATACGCCCGTTACAACACTTGTCATAACATTTATGGCTCCAGGATTTAATTTCACTGGTAGACCAATCCAGTACAGGATTGTGAAATTTTAACCAGGGCAATCCCAATATTACTGGAGAAGGCAAGTTATTCAAAACTACCAAATCCAATTTCTCATGGTGAACACCATTAATGGTGAGAGGAAATTCACAGACCTTGAGAGTAATATTCTTCAAAGGGGAACCATCCACAGAAACCACAGCAATGGGGGATGATAAAGGTTCGGGTTTTAAATTGAGTCTTTCCAAGAATCCCCCATCAATTGCATTCAGAGTAGACCCACAATCAACAAACACCCTAAATTCCATTAATTTTTCCTGAGCAATCGTGGAAGCAGCTAAAAATACACCCTTGGAATTTAAACAGGCAATACGGGCATGACTGACCATTTTTTTTTCTTTCTTCATACGAAGCTCACAGCCTTTAATCAAATGACCAGATTTTCCGCAATAGAAACACAAGCCTTCAGAAAATCTACGGTCTTTTTCTTGAGAGCGAGGTGCCACCGATCCAATCTCCATCGGTTCACCACTGTTAGTACACACATTCTCATAACCAGAAACTGACATAGCAGAGGATTTGCTCTCATTAACCCTTGCACGCAGTCTCCTTTCCACCCGTATAGCTAATTGCATAGCCTGTTGCAAATCTTCAGGTGTAGGATAAGCAATTAGCAGGTCTTTAACCCTTTCATTGAGCCCAGCAAGAAATAGACTTTTCAGAGCAGAATCGTTCCACCCTGTTTGAGTAGACCAACGACGGAAATGAGTACAATATTTTTCCACATTACCTGATCCCTGTTTCAAACGTCTCAACTCAGTCTCAGCTGATGCGACACGGTCAGGATCATCGTATAATAGTCCCAAAGCAGAAAAAAAACTATCCACTGATCTGAAGCATGTATCACTAGGTTGCAAAGAAAAGGCCCACTCCTGAGGCTCTTTGCGCAAAAGTGACATTATGAACCCTATGCGCTGGGATTCATCCCCAGAGGACTTGGGTCTCAAACGAAAATACAATAAGCAAGCATTTTTAAATGAAAAAAATTCTCGGTGTTCACCAAAAAATAAATCCGGCAAACATACCTTAGGCTCCAAGAAATGTGCTCCAGGACAGTTACTCACGTGCTGACAGAGCTCGGCCACCTCCAGAGAGAGTCCCTGCAGGCGATGAGCCAAATCCTGAACCGACACCATGATGGAACAGAAAAATCTTTCCTTAGAGAATTTGCAGGCTGGACTTACTGTTATGTTCTGCTACCAGAGCTAAGAAAAGAGAGGAGATCTGTCCCTACGATAGAACTCAGCTTAATCCCTACGATGTAACAGGGGACCTGATCCTGCGATCAGACCTGCTAAAGTCCTAAGCTAGTCTGTACGGAGACCTATAGATGTGGGGAAGGAATCCCTACAAGTACTAAGGACTGGGAGGAAAATGGGACACCTCCTAACAGAAATAGTAGCAGACAGACGAACAAACAAAATATATAGAACATAGAGGTCCGTAGACCAAACAAACTAACAGAGTTAGATACAGAGCACAGGCTAGCTAGAAAGTAGTTATACAATGAAGTCCAGCAAAGCCAGAAGGGCGGAGCAGGATTAAATAGGCCAACAAGGTCATGAGACCAGCAAAGGAAAAAACCTAAGAGCAAGGTTCTAACACCGACCTTGTGTGAAAACAGGTGACTCCCACGGGTCAGATGGCAGGAACTGACCGGTACAGCGAATGAGCACGGCAGGAAGGCTGACGGATGGACCGGGTAGATAAGCAGGCTGGTTCGGCACATAGCCAGACGGGTGCTCCGAGTAGGTGAGCTGGCGAGCATGGCAGGTGTTACGGATCCGGGTGGTGGAACCTCTGTGCTGCGGTGCAAGGAGGGACCAGAGGGGCGTAACTAGGTATCAACTTGGACCGACCAAGGTCGTACGGCGGCTCAATCGACTCCGTGACCAGGGAAGGACCGAGCAGAGGGACCAGGTGCTACTCTGCGGACTGACCTTGTATGAGAGCAGGTGACTCCCACGGGTCAGAAGGCAGGGACTGACCGCTACAGCAGATGAGCACGGCAGGCAGGCAGACAGGTGATCCGGGTAGACGGACTGGCAGACACGGCAGGTAACAAGCAGGAGCCTCCAGGTAGGCTGACAGGTCGGCACGGCAGGTAACAAGCAGGAGCTTCCAGGTTGGCTGGCTGGTAGGCAGCGCAAGTAACAGGCAGGTGCTTCCAGGTAAGCAGGCGGGTAGGACCCCTAGACAGACTGGCGGACTGGACTATAGACAGACTGTCGGGCTAGAGAGCAGAGAATCTGGCAGACAGGACTGGTAGTCAGGCTGGCGGACAGGGCTGGCAGTCAGGCTGGCAGGCTGGACTGGTAGTCAGGCTGGCGGACAGGACTGGTAGTCAGGCTGGCGGACTGGACTGGTAGTCAGGCTGGCAGGCTGGACTGGTAGTCAGGCGGGCGGACAGGACTGGTAGTCAGGCGGGCTGACCGGACCTGAGGGCTGAAGCAGAGTTACACACAAAGCTACAACCTTGCACGGGCACCTCCATTTTGGAGGAGGTGCCTTTTATATGAGAGGTCCTCCGGCCATTGGCCGGAGACTTCTTAGGACGGCGCGCGCAGCCCCTTTAAGAGGGAGGGAGCGCCCTAAGCACAGTGCCCGGGAAGCTGCGCGCTCCGGCAGCAACAGAGGCAGGAGCGCCGGAGGACGCCGGGCAGGGAGAGCGGCGGTAAGTGGGACGGCATCTCTGCCTGTCAGGGGGCAGAGACGCCGATACTACAGCAGGTAACTGGCAGGTGCTCCAAGTAGGCAGACTAGCGGGCATGGCAGGTTACAGACTGGTGCTTCAGGTAAGCAGGCTGGCGGGCACAACTGTAGACAGACTGGATAACAGAACTGTTAGACAGGCTGGCGACTGTTAGACAGACTGACGCGCTGGACTGACAGACTGACTGGCAGGTAGGACTGACAGGCAGCGGGACCTGAGGGCTGGAGCAAGTGTTAAGCACACGGAACAACAACCTTGCACAGGCACCTCCATTTTGGAGGAGGTGCCTTATATAGGGGAAGTCCTCCGTATATTGGCCGGGGACTCTATAGGACGGCGCGCGGCCCCGTTAAGAGGGAGGGAGCGTGCACGCGCCCTAAGCACAGTGCCCAGGAAGCTGCATGTGGTGCGCGCCACAGCAGCAGGGGAGCGAGAAAACTCTGGACCTGGACCGCGGCGGTGAGGGGAACGGCGTCTCTGCCCGGCAGGAGGCAGAGACTTCGATGCTACAGTGGGTCTCTATGTCAGTTCTTTTAATGGAGAACATTTCCATAATGAGGCTTCTGATGGACCATATCACAATCTGTTTTCTACCCACTGCATTGTGGAGCACCATGTAGCCCTTCCCTGCTTTCTGACTTCCTCCACCCCATTCCTACATTTTTCTTCTCATGTTAAGCAGCCTATTATTACTAGAACCTTTATGTTTGGAAATTCTGTAACTGCTAATCCACTAGGAGTATACCTAGAGTAATACCTAGAGTAGGGGTCCTCAAACTTTTTAAACAGGGGGCCAGTTCACGGTCCCTCAGACCATTGGAGGGCCAGAATATAGTTTTTTAAAAAAACTATGAACAAATTACTATGCACACTGCACATATCTTATTTTGTAGTAAAAAAAAACAATACAGGAACAAATACAATATTTAAAATGAAGAACAAGTAAAGTTAAAACAACCGGTATTTCAATAGGTAAGAAACTGTACCCAATAGGCAGCATAGGTCCTCAATAGGCAGGTAAATGTCCCCAATAGGCAGCATCGGTCCTCAATAGGCAGGTAAATATCCCCAATAGGCAGCATAGGTCCCCAATAGGCAGGTAAATGTCCCCAATAGGCAGCATAGGTCCTCAATAGGCAGGTAAATATCCCCAATAGGCAGGTAAATGTCCCCAATAGGCAGGTAAATATCCCCAATAGGGAGCATAGGTCCCCAATAGGCAGGTAAATGTACCCAATAGGCAGCATAGGTCCCCAATAGGCAGGTAAATGTTCCCAATAGGCAGCATAGGTCCCAAATAGGCAGGTAAATGTCCCAAATAGGCAGGTAAATGTCCCAAATAGGCAAGTAAATGTCCCCAATAGGCAGGTAAATGTCCCCAATAGGCAGCATAGGTCCTCAATAGGCAGGCTGTTCCCCCCTTATAACGCCCTATGCAGGCTGTTCCCCCCCTTATTATGCCCCATGCAGAATTTCCCTTTCTCCCACCATATAATGCCCCGTGCAAGATATCACTCCCCTGTCTTTATAATGCCCCATTCAGGATGTCACCCCCCATATAATGCCCCACTCAGGATATCACTCCCCTGTCTTTATAATGCCCCATTCAGGATGTCACCCCCCCACATAATGACCCATGCATGATATCACTCCCCTGTCTTTATAATGCCCCATTCAGGATGTCACCCCCCCATATAATGCCCCATGCAGCATGTCACCCCCCCCATATAATGCCCCATTCAGGATGTCACCCCCCCATATAATGCCCCATTCAGGATGTCACCCCCTCATATAATGCCCCATGCTGGATGTCACCCCCCCATATTATGCCCCATGCAGCATGTCACCCCCCCCCATATAATGCCCCATTCAGGATGTCACCCCCCCATATAATGCCCCATTCAGGATGTCACCCCCCCATATAATGCCCCATTCAGGATGTCACCCCCCCATATAATGACCCATGCAGGATATCACTCCCCTGTCTTTATAATGCCCCATTCAGGATGTCACCCCCCCCCCATATAATGACCCATGCAGGATATCACTCCCCTGTCTTTATAATGCCCCATTCAGGATGTCACCCCCCCCCCCATATAATGCCCCATGCTGGATGTCACCCCCCCATATAATGCCCCATGCTGGATGTCACCCCCCATATAATGCCCCATGCAGCATGTCACCCCCCCATATAATGCCCCATTCAGGATGTCACCCCCCTCCCCCCATATAATGCCCCATGCAGCATGTCACCCCCCCATATTATACCCCTTGCAGGCTGTCACCCCCCCCATATAATGTCCCATGCCTCCATACATTAAAAAAAAAATAAAAATCCAATACTCACCTCCCTCCTTGCCTGCTGCCGCTGCTCAGGTCTGGACTCCAGCATCGCGGCGGCGACGTCCCGCTCTGCGCTGCCTGTGATGGCACTCGGGAGGGCGCGGTGTAAAGACGTCACCGCGCCCTCTGACCTGAGTGAGACGTCACAGGAAACGCAGAGCAGGAAGACAGCGGATCTGCGAAGGCACGGGGAGAGGTAAGTATCTGGCTGCCGGGGCTCTGAGAAAGCGGGGGGGGAGGGCGGGCGCTGACACCGCTCTCCTCTGCCCACAGCCCGGCGGGCCGGATAAAAGTCCTCCGCGGGCCGCATGTGGCCCGCGGGCCGTAGTTTGAGGACCCCTGACCTAGAGTAATAGAAGCTAACACTTGTGTAAGGATGGTCGACAGTGCTGTCGAGTTCCTACCCCTGAAGACAGCAATCGCGTTGTGTGAATTGTAATGTATTGTGATATAGTCATGTACAGTGTGAAGTAAAGGTAGTAATGTACGGTATAGGATGTGCTAATATAAGGCATAAGTAGTGTAAGATGTAGATAGTTGACTGTAGAATAGGTAGCGACGATAGGGTAAGTTAGGATGGCTCAGAGCACTGTCAGTGTCTATGCCTTGAGGCGGAAAAGTTCAAAAGAAGAGAAAAACTGTCCAGCTCCACGATCATGAAAATTTCTTTATTCCAGAGTGAATGAGTAAAAAAAGTCAGTGCAATTTAAAATATCATGATAGATACACATAAAGCATCTACGTATTTCAGGTGAGTACACCCTTATTCATGATGACAATCGCATAAGAGTGAAGTCTTTTAAATAGCCGGAATTTCTGGACTACACGTTATGCCTAATTAGCTCAATTTAATCATCCAATGCTGCAAGTAATTCTGACATGTAGAAGATATAAGTACACACAACCCGACTTCTTAAACCACATAATGATATACAATATACAATGCAAAAACTAATGCCATTATATTCAGGTGACATGAATAAACTGCAACGACTCTGCAATCCAACAGGGGTGCATTGAGCACAAAAAAATGGGAAGAGGGAAACAATAACTTCTTGGCCATCCATGGCCATCAACATTGGGGAACCTGTTTGTCTCTGATCCATTCTACCTCTGGGCCAATGCACACATGTGTTACCACACAACAGGGCCTGCTCGACGTTATGCTAGGTATAAAAAGATCCATTATTATGAATGTAATATATGTTTGCACTTTGTTCATGTCACCTGAATATTACTTTTTGCATTGTATATGGAGCGGAGTAGAGAGAAACAGTGTGCCTCACTAGCCATGGCGTAAACTACGGAGGAAGGATATTGAAAGCCCACACCACCAGCTACATGCGGCCTGCACGGGCGTAAGTCCACACACCCAGCCAGGACCCACACTTTCTTGTAGTGCACCGGGGCATAAAAGAAGACATTTGCCTTGCCTGTGACTACCATCCCGCACTGAGCTACAGTTGCATATAGGTCCTGGTATCCTAAAGACATGAGTTTTGTAAATGTCTGTGACTTTTACATTAATGGCCTATCCTTAGGTTAGGTCATTAATATGTAATCAGTGGGGGTATGACATTCAGCACCCCTGCCGATCAGCTGTTCCCGATGCCGAGGGCAGCCGGTAGTGCTCAGTTGCAAAGCTGCATGGCACAATGCCATCAACTATATAGTGGCCAAAGCTGGGTACTGCACATCCGGCCCCTATTGATTCGAATTGGGGGCAAGATGTGCAGTGTCCGGCCACAGACACTATACAGTTGACAGAGCTGTGCATCACCGCAAGAGCACGCATTTGGCTGTTGCTGGCATTGGAGAAAGGATGATCATTGGGGTACCAGGTGTTGCACCATCACCCATATAATAGTGATGACCTATCCTAACGATAGATCATCAATGTAAAGTCCAAGACAACCCTTTTAAACCTTAATAAGTTGCTTTGTTAGTGGCAGTGAAAGAGTAGTCAGATACAATTTTGTGCCTTTGATAAGATTGGTGCATTACTGTATTCCCTGGTAATAAATCAGATGCAACAATAGAGGCTTAGGGCTTTAAACCCAGTGCTGCCCATATCCTGGATCATTGCTTGCCAATTATGGGAAACTTGATTATTGCACTTCAGCACAAGCTTCTTTTCCGAGCAGCTTAATTGTGTTAGCTTGTATTCTCACATAAGATAAAAATAACTTTGATTTTTATGTGAGTGTTCTTCTTTAAAAGAAACCAAATGCTAATAATACTGCAATGACTATATGACAGAGCCAGATGCACTAGCCAAGTATTTTTATTTTAACCACAGTACTTAAAGAGGATATTTTACCCATATACTTTACACAGTATTCTTTAAAAGGTCATTCCATGAATAATTAATGATACATAGAAGTATTTTATACTATGGCATGCTTACCACTTCTAGTGGTGGACCTATAGCAAAATCAGTTACAGATTCTTGGGAATAAAACTTTTGACCCTGTCTACATGCTTTTATGTATTGAGATGGCACTATATGCTTGGCTTTGTAAGTATTTGGATTAGTAAGCAGGTGCTAAATGTGTGCATTAACTGTTAATGTAATCTTAATGTATTTGCAAGGACTGTAGACGTGTTCAGACTTGTTTTTATCACTGAGGGCATACAATCAGTGTGGCTCCACCAATAAAATGTAACCTAAAATATTGGTGTTATATCACAAAATAAATACTACTACTATACAGCAAACATACATACTACAGCTATTTCCCACAAATGTTGTAAAGCTTTACTGCACTCATATTTTGGGCTGCTATAGCACAGATGTATATAGTACTGCGATACCACACACACTCCTATAGAACTGCTATGATATGATAGATATATGCACACATACTATATAAAATATACACTTTCATACACACAATGCACACACAAATATAGGCAACATACACACATATGTAAATAGTAAAACACATTTATATTCAGAAATACATTACACATTCATACAAACAACATGGAGGAAGTACTGGTTTTCCTTCCTTTCAGGATGTTTGCCCCTCAGTGGTGTAGAACAGAGTCTTGCTGGCTGGGTCCCATGCCCTTAAGGCAACATGGAGGGCTGGACATTGACTTACAGGGTAACCACCTATTTTAGATGGTACTTTTTGTTCTGCAGTAGAGATAATTTGTATACTTTTCTTCCATGGAGCATTACCTGTAAGACTCCATACTTAACAAGTCTCTACTCAATGGTGATGCACTCTTGTACGCTGATGAGAGGCAAGTACCCCAAAACATATCTGTAGATGAATTTCTGTCTTGGCATTTATCTCTTGTCATGTTGTAAGCCTCGTGAAAGGGCTTCTTCTAAAAGGCGCCTTGTGAGATACAGTCATGCAAATATTGACACAATGCAAATATTGAGTCAACTTCTCCCCTTTTAATCTGGTTTCAGGTGTGATTTTCATATTGCCCATATTACTTGCTTGAAACAAAGTAGTTTATCCACAATTTTGGTAAGGTGGCAACAATTTTGTCCAACCCATTTTTGGGGTTTTGTGTGAAATTATGTTCAATTTGCCTTTTTTTCTCTTTTTCTGTTGTTCCAATAAACACAAAGGAAATAAACATGTGTATAACAAAACATGTGTAATGGCAATAATTTTCTGGGAGAAATACTTCATTTTCTGGAACAATGTCAAATGTTCCAATCAGCGGTGGATTAAGAGTAGCCAGTTTACAAGGAATGGGCCCCCCCAGGTACCCAATGTATCACGTGACATGTCACATGATCCTGTTTGATAGATCATGTGGTAGGTCATGTGAGTAACGCTCTGGTGCACATCCGTAGATGGAAAACGACAGAGCGGTGCATGCAAATGTTTCCGTTGTGTACAGCACCATACATAACAAAGCGGTGTACATAATAGAGTAGGGGAGGGAGATTGATTTTTCCAGAGGCCACATAGAGACTGTGACTGTTGTTGAGGCCGAAACAATAGGCTGAAATTAATTCTGCTCAATATTAACATATTATAATTTTTTTAAATTAATTGTATGACTTAATATTAAGCAGAATTAAGTATGCTGACATCCCCCTATATACAGTATGAGCCCCCACATAGCCCCCCTACATACAATATGAGCCATCAGATTGCTTTAATTGCTGATTGTGGGGGCTATCAACCTATGGGGCCCTTAACCTTGTAAACCATAACAAAAAAAACCCTTCAAAAATTCTCTTTAGTTTAAAACTCCCACACATAAAGACATAAATACACACACAACTGCACAGAAAAACAGTGATTTAAAAAAGAGCAGAAATGCGGGGAGATAGGGACTAGTTTCACCCTTGACAATTCCCTTCCTGACAGCAGAGGTTGGCACCCTAAGCTGAAACAGTCTGGTGCCCCTGCTAATCGTCGACTGCTCCATGTAGCCCAACCACTGCTCTAACTGACCAGGCCTGCTCAATACGGGATCAGATAATGTGTAATGAATATATATAAATATATACAATATAGATACCAGTGGGCTGAGGGGTATATATATATATATCATCAATATTATTCAACAATCTGACCAGAAAAAAAAACCTAACAAAGTCCAAGAAGAAACATAGATGATGTCCTTGTCACACAAAGAATAAATGGCCGGTCAAGTGTCAGTACAATTAAACCACAAAACATCCATTTACCTCATAGTAACGTTTGTATGGACATGGACTATGATATATATATATATATATATATATATATATATATATATACACTGCTCAAAAAAATAAAGGGAACACTCAAATAACACATCCTAGATCTGAATGAATGAAATATTCTTATTGAATACTTTGTTCTGTACAGAGTTGAATGTGCTGACAACAAAATCACACAAAAATCATCAATGGAAATCAAATTTATTAACCAATAGAGGCCTGGATTTGGAGTCACCCCCAAAATTAAAGTGGAAAAACACACTACAGGCTGATCCAACTTTGATGTAATGTCCTTAAAGCTAGTCAAAATGAGGCTCAGTATTGTGTGTGGCCTCCACGTGCCTGCATGACCTCCCTACAATGCCTGGGCATGCTTCTGATGAGGTTGCGGATGGTCTCCTGTGGGATCTCCTCCCAGACCTGGACTAAAGCATCCACCAACTCCTGGACAGTCTGTGGTGCAACGTGACGTTTGTGGATGGATCGAGTACCCCACGGCCCCAGGGGGTGCGTCAACTTGGCGTCACGAACAGGATGAACCGACCCATTACAACGGGGCCCATGCGCCTATAGACTGTGTTTAATACTGAATGCGGCGCCCGCCCCAGAAGAACGAGCGCCATTATGGAGTGGAACCGCCCCCGAAAGGGGAGAGGAGGAGAAAAGCCTTACAGACTGGGCGGGGCCACCGGCAGTGGAGTCAGAATACACCCGGCAGGCGCCATGGATGGAGGTAATAACCAGACTCCTGCCTGAGACCTGCAGCCAGAGAATTCTCCCCTTAACCTGGAGGGGGTCCTGGGCAAACTACCCCTGGAGGATATGGGGTTCCTGCGTGCCGAGGTACAGGAGTTGGGCTGGGGGATGGAGGAAGCCCAGCAGGCCGCCGTCGCGCAGTGGAAGGACGAGCTGCTGGTAAAGCTAGCCCGGCAGCGGTCCACGCTCGGTCCTACCACCAGCACCCCAGCCCTGGCGGATCCTGTCCTGAACCCAGAGGCGCTGCGCAGTGCTGGAGTGGCCGTGAGAGCAGGTAACAACAACACCCCTGCCCTGGGCGCTGACAACACTGACACCCGCCTAGGGCCCCTGCAGGAACCATCTGCCCCTACACCCGGCTGGGTGTACGGGCGCGCCGAGTAGGACTGGTCCGCAAAGAATGAGGACCAGCAGGGAACCCCTCTAATGCCCACGCCCGCGCCCCTGGTTGCCTGTAAAGGAGGAGAAGAGTAGAGGTGGGACAACCCGGAGGGAGACCTTATGGGATTCCCGCGGGAGACCCAAACAGAGGCCCTCAGGAGAGAGGAGTACTGTCAATGGGAACTCCGAAAACTGGCAGCGGAGCGGCGGGAGCGTCAGGAGCGGTGGGAGGTGATGGAGGCTCGCAACATGCAGGCTAAGACCCGGGCCCGCAAAGTCAAGCCTGCTAAACCAAGTCCTCGTGCCTAGGGAACCGTGGTCAAGTTTGACGTGGAAGGAGGATGAGGCTTCATCCGGGAGCCTCAAGTGGCCACGGACCTCTTTGTGAAGCGGCGTGACGTGGAGTCCCATCTACAGCAGGGACACCCAGGGTGGGATCTTTACCCCGGTGACAGAGTCACTTATACCCGTCACCGCGGATAACGGGGGTGGTACGCCCTACATGTGCATAGGGTGGGGGAGGAGGTGAGTGCACCCCTACCATCTGAGGCTGATGACCCGGCTGAGCCATCTAGTGGTGGACCAATGTTCCCCCGTAGGGAGCACCACTACTGAACTGAACTAGTTAAAGTTGAAAAAACTGTATATAGTTACCCAGAAGGGTATTGAAATAATCTTATTTTGTTTGTTTTTTTTGTTTTGTGTACCCACTTAAGGTACAAGGACTTAGTGGTTAAGGACGGTGATTAACCCAAAAACTTTCATTGTAAAAATGTTAGCACTTCTTAATGTGCTTCTTGTTGGTTTTATAAGACCACGGAACAAAAACCTTTTTGGCGTGGCCGAAGATGTGGTCCAACGAGTGGATCAGCTATGCCCTGCAGCCACGCCCAGGGCCTATGTTGGGGCTTTTCGGACGGGTCCCTCATATTGCACCTACACCAGTGAGATGGACGCCATGATAAGGATCTCACTGCAGTCTGCTGAAAAATGTTTTATGTGTGAAAGAGTGTTATTAAAAGTGGTTTTACATTGTTTTATATACCTGATAGTAAATATGTAACGTTCAAGAAAAGAGCCTCCCATAAAGGGAAGAAAAGTTATTTATTTGCTGTTCTTCTATGTGGATGCATCCTAAAAATTTTGCATGTCTTAAATTTTTGTTTTTACTCTGTTCCAGCCCACGGACGTGCTGTGTTTAACGGGGGGGTGGGGGGCGTGATGTGGCGCCCCTGCAGGTCCAGTCGCCACAGAGGTACTGCATCTCACCCAGAAGTGTGGTACCCCACTATCAGGTAAGGAGGGAGCACTACCCGGGACCCATACACCCACATCCAACACAACACCACTTCATTAGGGAAGGGCGAGATTGCTCCTGAGGGAGAGCACAGTCCCTGATCCCTGTCTGGAGGGTGGAACTAAGTGTAGGAGGTGGGTGGAGGAAGAAATTTAGGGGAGCACAGACAGAAAGAGTATAAAAGACAGAAAGAAATATCTAGAAGGGTCCATTTTCCTGGCTCCAGTCCTTGGAGCAGGAGTTGAGAGGAGTTCAGTGGAGAGTGAGGAGTAGGGCCCAGCCAGAAAGGGCCAGGAGGAAAGTGAGGAGAGAAACCGGAGCAGTGGGAAAGGCTCCAGAGAGAGACAGAAGGGATCCCAGGGGCACGGCAAGTGCGGGATGCCACCCATGCGCCCGAATTCATGCTGATGTGGAGGGATCAGGCCGCAGTAGGGGACCGGCCCCAGCCTAGTGGAGTATTTAGGGCTCAGCTAGCAAACCGGCGGTTGCAGTATTTCATGTGCTGTAGCCACATTCCACACACAATCGCCGAAAAGGTGGCCATATAGGACCAAGGGGACAGACCGGACGTCGCCTGACAAGGCCCGCGGCCATTGGCTTGGGACACTGGGTATGAGGCGCAGGGCAGGAGGGCGAGAGCCAGCACAGTGAGACGACCTGGAGAGATACACAGAAAGGGGTCCCGTTCCAGTGCTTCCAAGATATCTGAGAGTCGACTGGATCACTTCCCCGGAGGACACAGGACGACGTAGGCGGTTACAGACTGGTAACTGTAACCTGGAGAACTTAACAACTGTGAGTAAAGCCTGAAGACTGAACCCCACTGTGTCCTTGAATAATTGCTGCGCCATCACCTGCCTTGCACTACACCAGCAACATCTACCTCAAAAATCCACTATATACTGCCCTGGAGCTTAGCTCTACCCATGGAGAGCTGAACCATCAGCCCCAGTGGATCTGCACCGCAGCAGCGGCCCCATATAGCCGCATACCACGGGTGGCGTCACGAACATTATCCCCAAATCTTTATTTCCCCAAATTGACTTTCACTGTTCTTTATTGACCGCTCTGGGCCACGGACCGGATCACTGCCACCGTGACTACCCCAATACAGGACCGGCCCGGCTATCGAGTATCCCATGGCCCCAGGGGGCGCGTCACTCGCAGCAGAGCAGGAGTCGAGTGTCATTACCATATCGGCTGCCATACGATAATGTGTCTGTGGCCTGAGTGGTGGCCTCACAATTTCAGAATGCTATTAGCCTGCAGATTAACCTTATATCTACAGGTTAATAGTGTATATTTTACTAGACAGTTTCCCTTTAAAGGACTGCTCGTTTCCTAACATTAGTCCACAGTCACTCTATGTGACTGCAGACCATGAAACAGTGACAGTAGTATATTTGTGTAGAAGGAGAATTAGCATCTGTATCTAAGGGCAAGCGGCCTTTTATGGTACGTGCCCACAATCCGTAATAGCAGCGTTTTGGACACAGCTCATCTGCGCTGTGCCCAAAATGCTGCGTTCTACATTACAAGCACAGAGGATGGGATTTATAGAAATCCCATGCCCACTGTACTTTTATTGACAGCCGCTTAAACTCAACGGCGGCGCGGTTTTATGAGCCGCAGCATGTCAATTATCTGCAGCGGAGATGCTAGTCTCCGCAACAGAAGTTTCCCCAATAGAATGTATAGGGTGCGGTAATTCCACATGTGTTCAATGAACATATGCGGATTTACCTGCGTGATCAGACACAGCGAAAATACGGTGTCCAAAGCACTGCTATAGCCTGATCATAGGCACATACTCTTATTGTTGTGTATAAAATGTGGGGGATGGGAGTATACTGAAACTACATGTGGCAAATGCCACTGCACACTATGTGCCTTGGAAATTTTGCTTGTATCATACTTATAAATGCATAATGCAAGCAAAATTTCCAAAGTGGAGGGGCACATTTACCCCATGTAGTCTCAGTATACTCCCATTCCCCACATTTTAAAAATGAAACTTATGGCCCCCCTGCACTCTTATACAGAACGCTGCTGCTTACTATCACTGCCTGTCTGCCACATCGCCCACATTATACATACTTTAAATAATGGCAGACGAGCAGCAGCTAAAGGAGGAGGGAGACCAGGAGGAGCAGGAGCGGCAGCTTGTCTCCAGTCTTCAGGCGCGGGTGCCGGCAGAGCCACAATCAATACAAGCAGAAGCTCCTCTTCGGTAGGCATGGATTCAGCTGCAGCACCCGCGCACTATATGCTGGGTACGTCCTGCCAGACGTTATGTGGCAGCGCAGGCCCAGCATAAGGGACCTGTGGCCGCGGCGGTTACAATACATACGGATTATAATCGGAGCAATTAGTTCTCGAACCTTGGGCCCCCCCAGAGTCCCAGGCCCTCATTTTAATCCGTCTATGGTTCCAACACTTTCAGCCGTGACTCTTTTGTTCTTCATGATAGCTAATTTGCATGAATATGACGCACCCCTGGGCCTGTATCGCGCAGCGTTGCGCACGCGGGAGCTTACCCGGAGCCGGATCTGTTGAGGGTTGTAGTCTCGTGGCGGTGACCCGGTCCGTGCCCAGGGAGTCAAACTGAGCGGCGATGTATCAGCGGTAGATGTTGGACGACTACGCCACCCGTTGAGTACAGCTAAGGAGCTGCTGCTGCAGGGCAGACCGCTGAGGCCGGTGGTAGGATTGTGCAGCGTGATAGTATAACCCCCAACGGGAGGGGTATGGCCTCAGGGCAGCCGACGTGGATGATGGGGGTAGCAGGAATCACTCAGAGACGATGCGGTGTGATTCAGGGTCTTTACTGGTGACAAAGATAGACCCTCCCGGAGTACTGGCTAGCGATTGGGGCCTGGTCAGTCCTTGAGCAGATGGGATCTCCCCTGGCCAGGCGGAGTTGTAGGCCTCCCAAACTAACTGTACTCTTCTGGCTACCTTGCTAGAGGCGGGTATAAGTAGCCCACGTCCCTGAGTGTACCGTGTGGTGCTCACCCGTATGGCCGGTGACTCGGGGCCTTCTAGTAGCTTCCGCTCCACGACGGCGATGCTGGTCCCATGCGTGTGACCGTGCCTTCGGGTTTCTTGGCCAGAGGACCTGAAATCCCCTGCCTGACGGATTCTGCTGCTGGGTAGGAGTTAGTCCCCACAGCCTCGGACTCCGGGTCCGGTAAGAAATCTTCTCAGTCAGGGCGAGCTCTGCAGCTGCCAGCCCCTGACTCCTTGTAACACTGCTCCCACAGAGCTCCTGTTGTTTCTTCCCATAGCTGCTTCTCTTCTCTGTCTCTACTTCTGGCATGGCCCAGGAGCTGGGCCCACCCGGAGCCACAGCTCCCTGTCAGCCCTCCTGGCTGAACTCTCCCTCTGAACTCTCTAACCCTGCCTCAGCCCCAGGTTTATATAGGGGAAGTTCTTCCCCTCCCAGGACTGGGCAGGAGGTGTGGCATGCATAGGATTCCTGACCAAGAGACCTCCCACCTACTCTCAGACATAACATTGTTGTTACTGTGGAAACCAGACCCCTGGGGTGCCACATTCCCCCCTAGTGAAATTTAGTACTCCGGGACTAAACATATTTTAGAAAAACATAACAAGATATAACAATAACAATACAATAAAGAAACACATAAAGGTGGTCACGGCATGTCTGTAACCGGGTGCAGTCTTTGAAGAAAGCAAGGTGTCCATTTCACCAAAACAGGGAGACGTAACCAGGTAGGGGTCTGTCCTGCCCCGAGTCCTTAACAGTCTTTAGTCCATTCCTAGGTTACGCTCCAACCATGTACAAGGATTCCTGGTAAATCCACCAAGGACTCCCATAAATTACTAGAAACACATAATTATTTACAGGATATGGCCGCTCTCAGTCCTCGGCCAGTGGGGATAAGGAATGGCTGCTCACAGTCCTCAGCCTGGTTTAAGATAGGGGCACATGGGGAACAATTCACTAATCCCAACGGGGACCATATTTTAATTAGCAGCAGTCCTTGTACCCTTACGGGTAACTATTTACAGCTCTTTATTCACGCTACTTCCCTTCAGTAGCTATGTCCTCTTTGTGCTCCCTCCTGAGGGTAGTCCTCAGACCCGTCCGGGTCCTCTTGGCTTTCCTCGTATTGGTAGTACTGCAGCTCCTCCTCGGTTAGCTGGGTTAGTATCTCTGCGACAGTCCTCCTCCCAGGTGGCCAGGACTTTACCTCCCTTTGGGCTGCCCCGGTTAATTGGGCCACCAGGATGCTCACTTTTTGCTCCTCTGTGAGGGGGTACACCTGGAAGAGGCTATCCAGCTTTTCTCTAAAGTCATGCAGGGTATGTGACTCCCTTGAGTACTGGGGTAGCCAAGCTGCCCCCGGGATATAGGGCATGGTGAAAGGCATGACCGCAACAGCGGTGGCGCTGGTGGGGGTTGAAGCGGTGAAGCTCTCCTCCGTATCCGACATCCTTCTCTCCCCTAGTGGACCGTGGCCTACCTTGCGATGATCCTCTTCCGTAGGCCGCGGCTCCGCAGTGGATCGTCAGGGTTGAGGACCTTCCGTCGCGCTCCTGTGACGTCGGCGTCTGCTGGGCTCCTTCCAGGACCTTACGCAAAGTCCGGACGTGAGGCGGGGCTTCAGTTCTCTCGCGCTTTCGGAGTCCACGCCCCTCTTCTTCCCGCGCGGCGTCCTCAAGATGGCGTCCAATGGCGGGAAAACTCCACGTATGGCGGGAAGAAGGCTGAAGATGGCGCCGGATGGCGGGAAAACTCCACCGATGGCGGGAAGGAAGCGGAAGATGGCGCCGGATGGCGGGAATCTTCACCACAGGTAAGTTTGAACAGTCTTTTTCAGGCACGCAGTACCCGGTGGTTGCGGGCACGAAATCCTGCCGACTACGCCAAAAGTTGACGCACCCCTGGGCCTGTATCGCGCAGCGTTGCGCACGCGGGAGCTTACCCGGAGCCGGATCTGTTGAGGGTTGTAGTCTCGTGGCGGTGACCCGGTCCGTGCCCAGGGAGTCAAACTGAGCGGCGATGTATCAGCGGTAGATGTTGGACGACTACGCCACCCGTTGAGTACAGCTAAGGAGCTGCTGCTGCAGGGCAGACCGCTGAGGCCGGTGGTAGGATTGTGCAGCGTGATAGTATAACCCCCAACGGGAGGGGTATGGCCTCAGGGCAGCCGACGTGGATGATGGGGGTAGCAGGAATCACTCAGAGACGATGCGGTGTGATTCAGGGTCTTTACTGGTGACAAAGATAGACCCTCCCGGAGTACTGGCTAGCGATTGGGGCCTGGTCAGTCCTTGAGCAGATGGGATCTCCCCTGGCCAGGCGGAGTTGTAGGCCTCCCAAACTAACTGTACTCTTCTGGCTACCTTGCTAGAGGCGGGTATAAGTAGCCCACGTCCCTGAGTGTACCGTGTGGTGCTCACCCGTATGGCCGGTGACTCGGGGCCTTCTAGTAGCTTCCGCTCCACGACGGCGGTGCTGGTCCCATGCGTGTGACCGTGCCTTCGGGTTTCTTGGCCAGAGGACCTGAAATCCCCTGCCTGACGGATTCTGCTGCTGGGTAGGAGTTAGTCCCCACAGCCTCGGACTCCGGGTCCGGTAAGAAATCTTCTCAGTCAGGGCGAGCTCTGCAGCTGCCAGCCCCTGACTCCTTGTAACACTGCTCCCACAGAGCTCCTGTTGTTTCTTCCCATAGCTGCTTCTCTTCTCTGTCTCTACTTCTGGCATGGCCCAGGAGCTGGGCCCACCCGGAGCCACAGCTCCCTGTCAGCCCTTCTGGCTGAACTCTCCCTCTAAACTCTCTAACCCTGCCTCAGCCCCAGGTTTATATAGGGGAAGTTCTTCCCCTCCCAGGACTGGGCAGGAGGTGTGGCATGCATAGGATTCCTGACCAAGAGACCTCCCACCTGCTCTCAGACATAACATTGTTGTTACTGTGGAAACCAGACCCCTGGGGTGCCACAAATACATACATACAGGTTTCACAGCAAGTCTCAAAAAACGTGATGTGTTTGGAACACAAAAATGGGAAAATAGCAGGGCTGTGGAGTCGGATCCCATTTTGGTGGAGTCGGAGTCGGTATAAAATGTACCGACTCCGACTCCTAAAATATATAATAAATTGGGTACAGTAGTTCAGTGCAGTTTATGGGGAATATTTTTTCATAATCATTTGGGAAAGTTATGAAATGTCCTATAAATGTCTATCCTATTCCTGATCTAAGAGTCTAGACTTTTAGCCGGGATTAATCTGTGATACAGTAAATTTATCACTTAAGCATGAGCCATGTATGACTGAGTCGGAGTCGGAGATGGAGTCGGTGTCATGGAAATTGAGGAGTCGGAGTTGGAGGTTTGGCTTACTGACAGCAGGTCCTCTGGGGTGTTCCTGGTATATAGTGGTTTGTACTTACCAGAGGTGGTTCAAGTAAGTACAACCAGTGAACCAGAGTTAGGGACATGGGCAATCAAAGCTCAGCGATGAGTGTGAGGAAAAAAGTCAAGACTATCTGGTCTAATCCTAAAGAAGATGTATTTTAGCATAAATTGCTGAAAAAGTTAGCTTTGATACAAAATTGTTAGAAAACATAGTGCATGTTAGCTTGCTGTATATGCAACATAACGTTTGGAGTGGCAATGCTCACTCCTGTCTATCACCAAAAGTGGCTATAATGGGCATGTGAGCATCAGACTGGACCATGAGCAATAGAGGCCCCACCTTACAGTATTTAAATAATCTGCTGCTAACATCATGCTGCAAGATAACACATTACAACTTCAGATGTCTTGTATAGTTAATGCCTTGATGGTTAGAGCTGTTTGAGTCGCACGTGAGGAACCTACACAATGTTAGGTAAATAGTATTAGTGTTATGTCTGATCAATGTACATACACATTACACACACATACACATTTCAAACACAAATTACACATACATATGCACACATTACACGCTGCCTTTTTATAATTAAAGGACAGATTATAGTTACTTAGAAGAAACCCTCACTGAGAGTACATTTACTAGTATTATTTGTGGTGTAATTTTGCCACAATTATGAAAATCAACTACTAAAATCTTGTCAGCATTTTTCCAAAATAATGTTTGTAGTTTTTGCTCTTCTCTACAGAGGCAAATCAATTAAATAAATTGTTTTAGCAATTTACCTAAGCTCAAAGAAACTGCACATCTCACTAAAGCAGAGACTGGAAAAATATATATCTTTGTACTGTGTTAGCCAGTAGATAGAAAAATATTACAATTTGAGAGTCCTCAGTGGTTGATACCTTTTAATGATTAACTGAAAACATTATAACAAATAGCAGCTTTCCAGACTACTCAGGTGTCTTCATCAGGCATACTATTACACAAAATCTGAAGAGTCACATATTTAAACACAGCAGGTCACAGAAATAATGCAATAAATAAGACAAGTGACGTAAAGCAGAACTATCATGGGAGAGTGAGAAACAGTTGTGGCAGTAAATATTGGAGCAGTTCATAGTGTGAAAGTTTTATTGTCCCCTGATTGAGATCTGGTTCAGGGTTGTGATGCCACCAAATGGTCTGAGGAGCACATTCCTTAATTGATGTAGAAAGGCATAAATCCATGTGACACAGTCATTCCTGCTCTCAATATGTCAAAGGTCATAATAAGTTTTTACTCCCAGATTCTTCGGTTTCTCTCTGAGATTTGAAGTTAGCACACAGAAAGAAGCGGAAGCATGGAGGACACTATACATCAATACTGAGCTGTGTGGCTGTGAATTCAGCCACAGTGACTAAAGATTTTCCAGTGTCTGCCTGGTCTATCACTGAGCTGAGTACTGCTCAGTTTCCCTTCCCCTCCGCTTTCCATAGATTTCAATATTCCCCGTTACCTGACACTTCACTATACTGGCAATCAAAGAAGGAGTTGAGCAGTATTTTCCAGAGTGAATGATGTGTTCAGGAGGCAGGGGATGGGTAGTAGTGGCTTATAAGTGGAGAAAGAAGAAGAATTTCATGATATGATATATTACAAGGTGTCTTGTATTCTTCTGTACTAATTCATGCAAAGTTTTTTGAAACTACAGTGAGCATTAAAAACAAACAAGTAATTAGTAAGAGACCACCTTATTATCTTTAGAGCACCACTTCACTGTGTTGCAGTTGAAAACATCTTCATAATTATGGACAACAGTGGTGTAGGTATAGGGGATATAGTAGCAGCAGTCAAACTAAAATCTACAAAATAAAAATATCAGTAATATGTAATCAGGGGCCAGGACATGACACATTTTGGTAAAAGGTAGAAAATTCTTACTTATATTAATAATAGTTAAAACAAATAATAATATGGTTTAATGTACTTTATATAACGCAAAATTGTGCGGCAAGTAACATGGTTCATTTTCTTATACATTCCTGTTATGAATAAATTCAGTGATTGTCTTTTCTGCCACCTTGACATTGTCACACTGGATATTGATATATCATGGTGTTAGTAGGAGATGCAGACATAATTCTCTAAAGCACACACCATTAAATATTTAAAGGCTAATGTGTGAGCATATGTCTGTAGAAGCATTGGCACATCAGGATGAGTTTTGTTTTTCTTTTAACATATTAACAAACTTTGTTGATTTTGAAACTCATCAGTGAGATTTCAGTGTTACGATGACTTTGCTCGTGTTCATTTTTCTATGTACTCTACAAGGTTAGAGTGAGGAGGGTGTAAATAAACCCCAAATCTCACTTACTTAAAGGGAACCCGTCAGCTGATACATGCTGTCCAAACCGTGAATGGTGACCTAGGCAATGATCAGTAAACTAAAAATCCCTCCGTCTTTGCGTCTTTGAGAACAGAGAGGATTTTTAATAAGAGGTAGCTTGCAAATTTTCTTGTTTTTACAAACATTTTGCAACTTTACTCATTTAAGAAGACAAGACAACCCCTTTAATTTTTAACATAGTATATGATCATTTAAAGGTATGTGATGCGCCCCCTGGGCCGTGGGGTACTCGGTAGCTGGGCCGTTCGATGCTGGGGATGTCACGGTGGCAGTGACCCGGTCCGTGACCCAGGGCAGTCAATTAAAGGGAAAGTGAAAGGGGAATAAAGTTTTTAGAGATAATGTTCGAGACGCCACCTGTAGTGTGCGGCTATATGGGGCCGCCGCTGCGGTGCAGATCCACTGGAGCTGATGGTGACACAGCAAAGTTGGTTCAGCTCTCCACAGGCAGAGCTAAGCTCCAGGGCAGGAAATTATGAGGTAGATGTTGCTGGTGCTGTGTAGTGCAGGGCTGGTGATGGCGCAGCAATCATTCAAGGACACAATGGGGTGCAGTCTTCAGGTTTTACTCACGGTTGTTCAATTCTCCAGGTTACAATGGCCAGTGCGTAACCTCCCACGTTGTCCTGTGTCCTCCGGGGTAGGGGTTCAGCAATCTCTCAAGTATCTCAGGAGTACTTAAACAGGACCCCGTTCTATGTACCTTTCCCGGTCGTCTCACTGCGCTGGCTCTCACCCTCCTGCCCTGCACTTCACAATCAGTGTTCCAAGCCAGTGGCCTCGGGCCTTGTCGGGTGACGTGCAGTCCCCTGAACCCTATCCGGCCACCTTTTCGGTGATGTAATTGTGGCTGTTGGCTACAGCACCTTGACAATGCAGCAGCCTCCGGTTGTCTAGCTGAGCCTGGTTGTTCTCCACTAGTTAGGGGCCGGTCCCATTCTGCGGCCTGATCCCTCCACGTCAGCGTGAATTCGGGTGCACGGGTGGCCTCTACACTCACCGTGCCCCTGGGATTCCTCTGTTCCTCCTTTCTACTGTACCTCTCTGGGCCCTGCTCCTTTCTCCACTCCTCCTGAGCAGAGCTCCTCCTGAGCTCCTGCTCCCAGCTCTCTCTCCTCTGTACTGACTGCTTCTAGATGGTTCCCCTCCTTCTTATACTCTTCCTGACAGTGCTCCCCTGATCTACTTCCTCCACCCACACCCACTACATGGTTCCACCCTCCAGCTAGGGACCAGGGACTGTGCTCTCCCTTAGGAGCAATCCCGCCCTTCCCTACTGAAGTGGAGTGTATTGGATGCGGGTGTGTGGGTCCCGGGTAGTACTCCCTCCTTACCTGAGAGTGGGGTACCACACCTCTGGATGAGATGCAGTACCTATGTGGCAACTGAACCCGCACGGGCTCCACATATACAATATGTATACAATAAACATAATGTAGGTAAGCAAGATTTACTTTCTTTTACAATACACAAAATTTATCAAAGTGGCTCATGTTGTTTGCCAAATTTCTGCATCTTTAGACTTGTAAAGTACATAGGTGGCAATTTTTGACAAATTTTGGCTCACCCCCCCTTGTCAGGTGAGTCTGAAAGCGTCTAAAATACATAATAAATGGCATGGAAGTGAATTAAACCAGAATTCTGATGCATTTTGCTTAGTAAGTGTAGCCCAATATCTTTCCTACTTAAGTTCTGGGCATTGTATATTATGTATAGTATATACAGTACCAACCAAAAGTTTGGACACACCTTCTCATTTAAGGATTTTACTGTATTTTAATGAAAATTGTACATTCACACTGAAGGCATCAAAACTATGAATTAACACATGTGGAATTATATACTTAACAAAAAAGTGTGAAACAACTGAAAATATGTCTTATATTCTAGGTTCTTCAAAGTAGCCACCTTTTGCTTTGATGACTGCTTTGCACACTCTTGGCATTCTCTTGATGAGCTTCAAGAGGTAGTCACCGGAAATGGTCTTCCAACAATCTTGGAGTTGCCAGAGATGCTTAGCACTTGTTGGCCCTTTTGCCTTCACTCTGCAGTCCAGCTCACCCCAAACCATCTCGATTGGGTTCAGGTCTGGTGACTGTGGAGGCCAGGTCATCTGGTGTAGCACCTCATCACTCTCCATCTTGGTCAAATAGCCCTTACACAGCCTGGAGGTGTGTTTGGGGTCATTGTCCTGTTGAAAAATAAATGATGGTCCAACTAAACGCAAACCGGATGGAATAGCATGCCGCTGCAAGATGCTGTGGTAGACGTGCTGGTTCAGTATGCCTTCAATTTTGAATAAATCCCCAACAGTGTCACCAGCAAAGCACCCCCACACCATCACACCTCCTCCTCCATGCTTCATGGTGGGAACCAGGCATGTAGAGTCCATCCGTTCACCTTTTCTGCGTCGCACAAAGACACGGTGGTTGGAACCAAAGATCTCAAATTTGGACTCATCAGACCAAAGCACAGATTTCCACTGGTCTAATGTCCATTCCTTGTGTTCTTTAGCCCAAACAAGTCTCTTCTGCTTGTTGCCTGTCCTTAGCAGTGGTTTCCTAGCAGCTATTTTACCATGAAGGCCTGCTGCACAAAGTCTCCTCTTAACAGTTGTTGAAGAGATGTGTCTGCTGCTAGAACTCTGTGTGGCATTGACCTGGTCTCTAATCTGAGCTGCTGTTAACCTGCGATTTCTGAGGCTGGTGACTCGGATAAACTTATCCTCAGAAGCAGAGGTGGCCCTTGGTCTTCCTTTCCTGGGGCGTTCCTCATGTGAGCATGTTTCTTTGTAGCGCTTGATGGTTTTTGCAACTGCACTTGGGGACACTTTCAAAGTTGGCCCAATTTTTCGCACCGACGAACCTTCATTTCTAAAAGTAATGATGGCCACTCGTTTTTCTTTACTTAGCTGCTTTTTTCTTGCCATAATGCAAATTCTAACAGTCTATTCAGTAGGACTATCAGCCGTGTATCCACCAGACTTCTGCACAACACAACTGATGGTCCCAACCCCATTTCTAAGACAAGAAATCCCACTTATTAAAACTGACAGGGCACACCTGTGAAGTGAAAACCATTTCCGGTGACTACCTCTTGAAGCTCATCAAGAGAATGCCAACAGTGTGCAAAGCAGTCATCAAAGCAAAAGGTGGCTACTTTGAAGAACATAGAATATAAGACATATTTTCAGTTGTTTCACACTTTTTTGTTAAGTATATAATTCCACATGTGTTAATTCATAGTTTTGATGCCTTCAGTGTGAATGTACAATTTTCATAGTCATGAAAATACAGAAAAATCTTTAAATGAGAAGATGTGTCCAAACTTTTGGTCTGTACTGTACCTTTAAGTAATCATATGCTGTCTTCCAAATTAAGCAAGGCTGCTTTTTGGTTTCTTTAACCCCTCCTAAGGGCTCGATTACACCCCCGTTTACATAGGACGACTGCTATCCGATTTTTTTCGGATAGCACTCAAACCAATGTTATTGGTTTATCATTGTGGTTTGTCCTGATGAAGAGGTATGATTACCTCAAAACACATTGACAAATAAAACCGCATCCATACCGCATCTGGTCTCCTATTGTATATTGGATCCTCGGCAGCGCGGGTTTTATATCCACTTTCATCTCCAAGTCTCTAATAGGTGGCAAGGCGTTTAAGTCTCCTCATACTGGCGTGCCAAACCTGGCATGTCACTCTCCATAAGGAGAAAACTTACCCCTTAGATTCATGTTACCTAATGACACAGATGATCAGCTCATCCTTAAAGATAAATCCAGATAAGTTCCGGCAAAGAGAAGCACAGGATCATGTTGAACGTCAGATGAGAACTGTATACAAAGAAAAATAGATCCAGCTTCAAATAGGAATTCATAAAAGTTAAACATTTTTATTCAATACAGCTATAAAGCATAAGGGCAACATTGTATTGTACCTAGGCATAGGTGCAGTTGGGGATAAGGGGTACAAAAAGGAGAAGAAATAGAAATTGAATGGGTTTCAAACGCTCTGTGCGTTCTTAAACTCGGTCGGAATAAAGTGAAATTACAAAGGGTGGGAGCTTAAATATTCACATGATTCATTAATTAAAGTGCACATGGGAGATAAAGCAGATGAGACGAGTGAATGGAAAAAGCAATATACACATTAAAGAAATAAGAATAAAAGCAGGAAATGAAAAAATAAAACAATAAATGACTGGATGACATGATTATTGTACAACAAAAAGGAAAGAAATAAATACAAATGAAGTCAATAATGTTATATAATCTCCCTTCTAAGATTTAACCCTGTAGGAACCCGTGTGTTTAATAAAAAAAATCCAGAAAGCTTCCCTGTTGCGGATAATTTTTTCTCTATCAACACTGCGTATATGTTTGGAGCATATTCTATTGCAGAAGTAACAAAACAGAAAATTTTTATATTGTGTTCCGTAATGAAATGATTTGAAGCATTAGAAACATTTCGATTAGTTAGTGGCTTAAATAATATCATAGAAATGTTCCCTTATTAGTATAACCAATATATTTTAGGTTACAAATGTGGCATTCTATAATATAAATTACCTGGTCTTAATTGCAGTTAAGAACGATTTTTAACGGGAAAGGTTTTTGAACCATCAAAATTGGAAAATGTACATTTTAACTGAATGTGAACACGTTTTACATGGTGACTGGCCGCATTTAAAGTAACCATTGGAAGAAAGCCAGTTATGGGAGCAATTAACTATTCTATCTGAACAATACAAACTGGGTGAGAGAGTGTTTCCTATAGTTGGCACACGTCGGGAAACAATTCTATTACCTTCCTGTAAAATTGAATCCATAATACTATTATCTCTTAAAATATGTAAATTGCGATTAACAATAATTTGAGATAGCTTTAAATGAGTATTATAAGTTAGAACTAAAGTGGGTTTATGGGACAAAGTACTATTATATTTAGTGGGAAGTTTATTCATCAAATCCTGTCTGGTTTTGGAATTCACTATATTAAAGGGAACCTGTCACCCCCCTGGCACTTATCTGACCTCTAATATGGGCATACAGGTGATAGAAATGTAAATCTATACCTACCTGTATGCCTCATATTAGAGGTCTTGTTGCTGTGAAATGTCTTTTTATTCAATCAAGTTTCTGATGCTTGCAGGCTCTGAAGAAATCCCCGCCTCCTGTGGTAATTATAATGTTTCCCCCCTCCCCTGCACGTCACAGTTCCCTGTGATGTGCAGTTGCAGCAACCAAATCCAGGCACTGTGACATGCAGGGGAGGGAGGAAACATTGTAATTTACACAGAAGGCGGGGTTTTCTTCAGGGCCTGCAAGCATCAGAAATTCCCTTTAACGGCACGATTCAAGGACCAAGTGGGATAGTTTCTGTTTTATAAACACTGTTGTATTAAACGCGATTCCATTTGGAAAGAAAATGGATCACTACAATTTCTCTTGGCCCTAATTAATTCACCAACAGGGATTGACTTAATAGTATGTGAAGGATGAAAACTACAGGCATGTAAAATTGTATTTCCCGCTGTCATCCTTCTGTTGGTAGATGTTACTTGCAGTCCTATGTAGCACCTCAGATAACACAGTAATAACTCCCTCACTACAGATAATGTAGTAGATGTCACTTGCAGTCCTATGTAACACCACAGATAACACAGTGATAACTCCCTGAGTGCAGATAATGTTGTATATGTCAGACAAGGTGAGGGAAACGAGTGTAAGATGGGCAGCAAGACAATTGGGATTAGAGATCCTACAATGAGCGCAGCTTTGTCTCCTCTCAGATAATGTTCCCAAACAGCATAAATAGTTACTTTATTTATGTTTTCTCTATAGGACTCTATGGGGATCTTGAAAAAACACAACATCTTTTTTTAAGTGCAGAATTCTAGTAGTTCAGTGCTAAAAAAATAAAAAACACTACAACAAATCTGCACCAAAAACCCTAAAAACACTGCAAAAACAGCAACAGGATTGCTATTGTGTGTTGTGTATGAAACCTGCAGAAAAAAACACAACAGGAAAAAAAGCAGTGTTTTCACTTGTGGGAACATGGCCCTAGGCTTCCTCCTCTTGAGTGGTTCAGCGCTTGGCAATGCAAGGGCAGCGCATAAGAAGAATGATGCCCTGTCTGAGTACAGTCTGGAGTATACTGTTAGAGGCTGAGCTGAACATCGGAGACAGATTTTAATCTCCAGCATCCAGCCAGTCTCTAGAGTACACTCCAGACCGCACTTTGCAGCAGTTGCTTGTCCGTCTTGAAGTGCGAGTGGCGCAGTGACTCTGCTCCTTCCTCCTTATAATTCCCCAGTCCTGTCACTCACATGCATGAGGGGCAGGGTAGGCACAGGCAGTCACAGTGCATGCTGGACCAGGGCACTGCTTCTTCCCAGTCCATTGAACCAGCTGTGATGTTACCAACCAGTATGACCGACTGAATTCCATCCTTGCACTACTCACATATTCACTGTTTATAGATGTAAAATGTATGATATACTAGCAAAATCAGGAACTCTGTATTTTTATTGGCGCTTGCCATTGCCAATAAAAGCTCAATATTGACAAAAACTCCATAGAAATTAGTTTACATATGGAAAAATATTTCCTCTGGTAAAAAATATCGTTCATTATCATATCGAGTTTCTTGAGTTGAATTCTGCTTATTATGAATATTTATTGACAAATAGGAAAAATGTAAATGGAGCAAATGTTCATGAGTAAGAAAGAGATGTTCAATAAACTATTTATATTCCATGTTAAAATAGTTGTTTCAGTAAAAAAAAGTTATCATATATCATGCTAGGGAATTCAGATTCAAAGGACTCATCCAAGGTTTAGAAGTTTTTTTTCAATTTTGCTAAGAACTTGCGGGCGGGTTATTGCCAACTACCAAATACCTGCATGTACTTCCCTGTGACGATCTGTCCTGGTTTAGAACTGTCACAGACCACTTCTTCTTTCGGTGACATCATGTGGACAGAACAGCACCTTCTCTTCCGCTCTGCTCTGTTGATGGTGCGTCAGTGTCAACATCATGCTGATTGATAGCCAGCTTTGCCTAACTGCGGGTAGGCGGCTGTCAATCAGCATGACATCGGCAGTAACACCTTATCGACAGAGCAGACCAGAAGAGAAGGGGCTACTCTGTTGACATGAGGTCAAAAGAAGCAGGGGAATAGCTTGCTAGTGACTACCTGCTGATAATCTCTTAGCCCAATAGAGAAAAAAAAGTCCTGGATAACCCCTTTAACAGTGCCAGGTTTTTACATTAAATATATTATTTTATTTTTTATCTTTGATAATGTCTTTATTTTATTGTGCATAATACTGTCAATAAAAAAATGAAAATCTTGCACTTGAACACTGGCCACCAGGCCTAATATTAGACTTGTCATTTTCATTGAGCATATGGACATTAGCAGCAATAGACTGACTCAGATCCTATTTGTTATATAGATGTCATATCTGGGTGTGCTGTAATCCTGGAAATGGTTATTGTGTAGGGAGGAGAAAGAAGGACAATGTAACATCACCTCTAGTAATTGGTTGATCCTGTATTATCTACTGTAGAAGGGTGTTACCTTTCATTGTACTCCTGTCTGTAATGATAGTGAGAGTGCTTAAAAGTCAGTTGAACAGAACAGGAAGTGTGGTCCTATATAAAGTCTAGTGGTTTGTTTGAAAATTGCAACATTTCTGATTTTTTCAATGTATAATGATATGGAAAATTGAAGAAAAAAATAAATAAAAACCTGATTTAAATAATGTCCTTTTCTGATAATTTATTCCCTTTAAGTTAACACAAGGTAGGGCTCATGATAGAGTTCCGGACTTGAAACAAATGACTAATTTCTTATAAAAAATTATTCCCTAGACACAGAAAAATCACAACAGAACCAAACAGATGACTCCAACCCTGAAGATGGTTCATTAAAGAAGAAGCAGAGGAGACAGAGGACACATTTTACAAGCCAGCAGCTGCAAGAACTGGAGGCCACTTTTCAGCGGAATCGATATCCAGACATGAGCACCAGGGAGGAGATTGCAGTGTGGACCAACCTTACTGAGGCCAGAGTCAGGGTATGTATGAAAAATATTCACTATTCTCAAGAGGTTTATTTATTAAGATTGGAAGTATTTACTATTCACCTTTTTTTCTCAATTAAACCAACAACTTATTTACACTAGTTCTACATTTTTAAAAATGGAGATTGTAAAAAATAATCACTTCCACAATAGTTTTTTTGGCCATGCTTTAGCCAGAAATCCTTGGCATCAAATTCAGACAAAAATTGCAATAGATTGGGCATCTTGTGGATTTAAAGTCCACAACATGTCTTCATCGTGCGTATGGGATCTGTTAAAATCCAATGCACATGCATTATACAGTGAGGATCTAATTTGCAGCTAATATTCTAGATGTGCATATGGCCATTGTGACCACAGACTTGTGGTCAGATGAGATACAGTAGAACAATAGGTCAATGATGGGATATTCATATGAGTACGTGGCATTTTAGATGATGAGTAGAGATGAGCGGTGTTCGACTAGAACTGTTCGCCAATCTCAAATTCGAGCTGTTTTGGGCGGTGTTCGAGTCGTTCGACGAAAGCGAACGATTTGCAAAAATTTGGCTGTTCGAGGTTATGTTCGATAACTGTTCGTGCACCAAAAGCGTGTCCTGCATGTCTGGCGCTATTTAGAGCACCCATCATGCAGGGATTGTCTGCCACTCACTGTGATGCCACAGCCATGGTGGGTGTGGCATTACAGTGGTTGCCCAAATCGATGGGAACAGTGCTCACAGTGAAACATGAAAAGCCGGCAATTCAGCAGCGGCATACACCGGTACCTGACAATTTAGAACCGAAAGAATAGAGTATCACACATAGATTAGATAGACAGAAACATGTCAGTCACATATATAACAAGTACAGTGACAGTGTTGGTTACTGTACTTGTCATTTAGTGTTATAGGATTTATTAAAAAAAATATTAGTGTTTTCATGCACCGTCTCTTTAAAAAAGCCGGCCAGCAATTCAGCAGCGGTACCCGACAATTTATAACAGAAAGAATAGAGCATCACACATAGATTAGATAGATAGAAACATGTCAGTCACACATATAATAAGTACAGTGATAGTGTTGATTACTGTACTTGTCATTTAGTGTTAAAATAAAGGATTTATTAAAAAAAAAATTGGCGTAGGGTTCCCCGTAATTTTAGTCTCTAGCGGAGGTTAAGCAGACGGCTGGGGCAGATGTTTGAAGCCTGGGAAGGGGGTAATACCCACGGAGCTTCCCAGGCTGCTAATATCAGCCCCCAGCGGAATACCTAGCCTTTACTAGCTATTAAAATGGGGGACCCCCAAAAAAATGACATGGGGTCCCCCCCATTTTAATAGCTAGCAAAGGCTAGGCAGACAGCTGGGGGCTAATATTAATAGCCCAGGAAGGGTGCCATGAATATTGGCCCCCTCCCAGGCTAGAAACACCAGCCGTCAGCCGCCCCAGAAATGGCGCATCCATAGGATGCGCCAATTCTGGCACTTAGCCTCGCTCTTCCCACTGCCCTGTAGCGGTGGCAGTGGGGTAATAGGGCTGGGGTTGATGTCAGCTTATAATGCCAGCTGACATCAAGCCCAGGTTAGCAATGGAGAGGCGTCTATAAGACACCCCCATTACTAACCCCATAGTCAAAGTTAAAAAAACACAAACACCCAGAATAAAGTCCTTTAATTGAAATAAACACACAATTCTTTATTGTTCTAAATTAAACCATACTTACCATCACGCTCATTCCAGCTGAAGCCAACGATCTCCTGCAATAAAAGTAAAATAATAAAGCAACATCATCCTTACCTTTCCATGGTTCCCACGACGGCTCCAGCTCTGCTACATTCACATGACAGGCTGGACCGCAGCAGAACACTGCCATCCAGCTTGCCATGCCGCAGACTCTGAGAAGCGCAGGCATGCTTGCGCTCCTCAGTGTCTGGCTGTGACGGCATAAAGATGAGCCGAGTTCATGTCCAATGAACTCAGCTCACCTCATGCATGTCACTGACAGCGTGGGAAAATACTCCTGCGCATGCGGTGAGTGCAGGAGAATTTTCCCATGCTGTCAGTGACGTGCATGAGGTGAGCTCATGTCCAATGAACTCAGCTCACCTCATGCACGTCACTGACAGCGTGGGAAAATTCTCAGCCCTCAGCGCTTGAGCAGGAGAATTCTCCCACGCTGGGATGGCATTGAGATGACAGGCTGGATCACAGCTGAGCGCTGCCATCCAGCTTGTCATCCTTCAGAGACACTGCAGAGCGCAAGTGTGGGAACCATGGAAAGGTAAGGATGATGTTGCTTTATTATTTTACTTTTATTGCAGGAGATCGCTGGCTTCAGCTGGAATGGGCATGATGGTAAGTATGGTTTAATTTAGAACAATAAAGAATTGTGTGTTTATTTCAATTAAAAGACTTTATTCTGGGTGTTTGTGTTTTTTTGTAACTTTGACTATGGGGTTAGTAATGGGGGTGTCTTATAGACGCCTCTCCATTACTAACCTGGGCATGATGTCAGCTGGCATTATAAGCTGACATCAACCCCAGCCCTATTACCCCACTGCCACCGCTACAGGGCAGTGGGAAGAGCGAGACTAAGTGCCAGAATTGGCGCATCCTATGGATGCGCCATTTCTGGGGCGGTTGACGGCTGGTGTTTCTAGCCTGGGAGGGGGCCAATATTCATGGCACCCTTCCTGGGCTATTAATATCAGCCCCCAGCTGTCTGCCTAGCCTTTGCTAGCTATTAAAATAGGGGGAATCCCACGTCATTTTTTTGGGGTCCCCCATTTTAATAGCTAGTAAAGGCTAGGTATTCAGCTGGGGGCTGATATTAGTAGCCTGGGAAGCTCCGTGGGTATTACCCCCTTCCCAGGCTTCAAACATCTGCCCCAGCCGTGTGCTTAACCTCCGCTAGAGACTAAAATTACGGGGAACCCCACGCCAATTTTTTTTTAATAAATCCTTTATTTTCACACTAAATGACAAGTACAGTAATCAACACTATCACTGTACTTCTTATATATGTGACTGACATGTTTCTATCTATCTAATCTATGTGTGATGCTGTATTCCTTCTTGTCTAAATTGTCGGGTACCACTGCTGAATTGCTGGCCGGCTTTTTTAAAGAGACGGTGCATGAAAACACTAATATTTTTTTTAATAAACCCTTTAACATTAAATGACAAGTACAGTAACCAACACTGTCACTGTACTTCTTATATATGTGACTGACATGTTTCTATCTATCTAATCTATGTGTGATGCTGTATTCCTTCTTGTCTAAATTGTCGGGTACCGGTATATGCCGCTGCTGAATTGCCGGCCGGCTTTTTTAAAGAGAGTGTCTTCTGAGCAGTTGTCAGCTTTTGGACACCTTTGAAGGTGTTTTCTATGTGTTTCTATGTGTTTTTGTTTGCCTGCCATTGGTTTTAACGGTGTTTGACGGTGCTTGACGGTGTTCTAAGGTGTTCGACGAACAGTTCCACGAACATCCCGGTGTTCGACGAACCGAACCGAACCCGAACACTACGGGGGTGGCTCAACACTAATGATGAGTTGAATTTAAGAGGAGTTGCTCTAGGATACCGTCACTATAGCCATTGGTACAGTCACAGAAACTTTTGCTCAAGTGATAAAGTTGATCTCCATTTCTATATCGTAATAAAATAATATTTAATATAAGTTATTAGAATAAAAATCACTACAGAACTAATAAAGATGTTGTGAAGACTCGGGGTCTTCCGTGGGCATAATACTGTACAGACAACACAGGGTGATGTTAAACAGTGTGGGAATATTTTATTGAACCACCAAATGGACAATAAACAGAGCAGTCCCAGCAAAATACCCAAGATGGTGCAAAATTACACAGTCTCACCAAGGGACGGACTGGGACTGAAATTCAGCCCTGGCATATAAAAGCACACAGGCCCATGCTGTCCCAGCCCTCAAGCCCCAGATGGAGATATCTATTACTTATATTACCCTCCCTGAAGGAAATCAAGATTTTCAATATGTCTAGTAATACGGCTATATAAAATTGAATAATAATGACAACAATATTGCAATATAACAGACAAATACCAACAAACCATAACCAAATATTACCCGTATATACAGTACTGATAATACCACCATAGTGATTGTTAAAGTGCTTGTCCAGGCTTGGTGTTAAAGTCTATGTGACTTCAGACTTCTGAATCCTCACAGCACACACTGTCAGGATTCTCCGGTGCCAGTGTTGGGAGAGGCCGTCATGTGACCACAAGTATAGGATTTCCACACCTCCGGCCACGTTCCAACTAAACGTACTCTGTTTTGCTAAATTCACTTGTATTGAGAGGGGCCGTGCACGTCTAGCCAGCACGTGATCGCATGAATTCAAATCATACTTGTGGTCACATGACCGGCCGCTCCCGACACCGGAGAATCCTCACAGCACGCGATGCACACACTATGAGGATTCAGAAATCTGCAGTCATACAGAGTCACTGCAGACTTTAACATTAAACCTGGACAACCCCTTTAATTAAAACCACTGCACTAGGACAGATATCACGACCATACAGTGACCATATAATGGTAATATCAGGTCTACACCAATGCTCTACAGACCATATATGTGTGCAGATTCTCACCAGTGCTGTTCTCGCTTGTTTTTGTCATTCGTTTTCCCTCTTCTTTTTAATTCGGCCCAGACCACCATGACCTCTTCTTCCGACATAATTCGTCCTTGTAAAATATAACAGAGGCATCTTTACATTCTACTTTTCCAAGACCCTCGTCTCCTTCGACCACCTCTACACAAACCACAACTTGTTCTGCCTTATAATAATTCCCCTGTGACCCCTTATAATAGTGACCATGCACCTAGTTATAATAATGCAAACAGCCCCTGTGCTTTCTTATAATAATAATAATGCCTCCTTGCTTCCCCATAATGATAACGACCCCCCATTGTGCCTTCCAGGGGAATACATAGAAATAACAGGTCCCGTAGAAAAAGTCCTATCACGTCAAAGAATGGCATATCTCCCAACTTTCTGTGAAACGGAGGATATGTATTGCAGCACTTACATTTATTTTCCCTCTACTAAAGCCCCTAAGTGGTCTCACCCACTATGATACCCCTTTCGTGACCCTCATAGAGTATTATGCCCCACATGGTATGATGACCCCACAAATCCTATACAAAGTATGATGCAGCACAGCACCCACATATTAAGATGGTCACCACAGCCCCCCATACATTATGGTATTCAGCACAGCCTCTAATATACAGTATGAGGTGCACAACAGACCCCTATATAAAACATGATGCCCCTCATAACCACCCCATTAAATCTGATGTCCCCCTTAATCACCACATAGAGTATGAAGGTCACCACAGCCCACCACATAGTATAATGTGCCCCATAGACCTCCACACAGTATAATGTCCACCACAGCCCCCACACAAGATGAAGATCCCCCACAGACACCTATATAGTATGATGGTTGCCTCAAACAGCCCCCCATATACTATGATGGTCCCCCACAAACAGCCCTCATATAGTATGATGGTCCCCCACAAACAACCCCCATATAGTATGATGGTCCCCCACAAACAGCCTCCAAATAGTATGATGGTCCCCCACAAACAGCCTCCATATAGTATGATGGTCCCACACAAACAGCTTCCATATAGTATTATAGTCCCCCACAAACAGTCCTCTGTATAGAATGGTGATCCTTCACAAACAGCCCCAATATAGCAGGATGGTCCCCCACAAACAGCCCCCATGTAGTATGATGGTCCCCCGCAAACAACCTCCATATAGTATAATGGTCCCTCACAAACAGCCTCCATATAGTATGATGGTCCCCCACAAACAGCCCTCATATAGTATGATGGTCCCCCACAAACAGCCCCCGTATAGTATGATGGTCCCCCACAAACAGCCCCCGTATAGTATGATGGTCCCCCACAAACAGCCCCCATATAGTATGATGGTCCCCCACAAACAGCCTCCATATAGTATGATGGTCCCCCACAAACAGCCTCCATATAGTATGATGGTCCCCCACAAACAGCCTCCATATAGTATGATAGTCCCCCACAAACAGTCCTTTATATAGAATGATGATCCTTCAAAAACAGTCCCAATATAGCAGGATGGTCCCCCACAAACAGCCCCCATGTAGTATGATGGTCCCCCACAAACAACCTCCATATAGTATAATGGTCCCTCACAAACATCCTCCATATAGTATGATGGTCCCCCACAAACAGTCCTCTATATAAAATGGTGGTCCTCCATAAACAGCTTCCACATAGTATGATGACCCCCCACAAACAACCCCCGTATAGTATGATGGTCTCCCACAAACATCCCCCATATAGTATTATTGTTCCTCACAAATGGCCCCCATGTAGTAATATGGTCGCCCACAAACAGCCCCCATATAGCAGGATGATTCACCACAAAGAGCCCCCATATAGCAAGATGATCCCCCACAAACAGTTCCCATGTAGTATGATGTTCCCCCACAAACAGCCCCCATATAGTATGATGGTTCCCCACAAACAGCCCCCATGTAGTATGATGGTCCCTCACAAATAGCCCCCCCATATAGCAGGATGATCCCCCACAAACAGCCCCCATGTAGTATCATGGTCCCCCACAAACAGCCCCCATATAGTTTTATGGTCCCCCACAAACATCCCCCATATAGTATTATGGTCCCCCACAAACAGCCCCCATATAGCAGGATGATCCCCCACAAACAGCCCCCATGTAGCATGATGGTCCCCCACAAACAGTCCCTATATAGCAGGATGATACCCCACAAACAGCTCCCCATATAGCAGGATGATCCCCCACAAACAGCCCCCATAAAGCATGATGGGCCCCCACAAACAGCCCCCATATAGCAGGATAATCCCCCACAACGAGTCCCCATATAGCAGGATAATCCCCCACAAACAGCCTCCATATAGCAAGATGATCCCACACAAACAGCCCCCATATAGAACGATGGTTCCTCACAAACAGACCCCATGTAGTATGATGGTTCCACACCAACAGCCCCCATGTAGTATGATGGTCTCACGCAAACAGCCCCCATATAGCACAATCATCCCCCACAAACAGCCCCTATATAGTATTATGGTTTCCCACAGCACCCAAAAATAAAAAAAATCTTTATACTCACCAACCGCCGATGTCACCTGCATGCGACGGCCTCCAGAAAGCCCCCAGATGAAGGGATGCCCGCGGCCTGCCTGAGTAAGTGATGGAGCCTTTGACTCTGTGATCCATCACAATTGCTAATAGCAAGTAATGCGGCCCACAGCCGGACCGGCCCATCTGGCATTTGCGGCCCCCGTGTAGTATTATGGTCGCCCACAAACAGCCCCCATATAGCAGGACAATTCCCCACAAAGAGCCCCCATATAGCAGGATGATCACCCACAAACAGTTTCCATGTAGTAAGATGGTCCCCCACAAACAGCCCCCTATAGCAGGATAATCCCCCACAAACAGCCTCCATATAGCAACATGATCCCCCACAAACAGTCCCCATGTAGTATGATGTTCCCCCACAAACAGCCCCAATATAGTATGATGGTTCCCCACAAACAGCCCCCATGTAGTATGATGGTCCCTCACAAATAGCCCCCCATATAGCAGGATGAACCCCCACAAACTGTCCCCAAGTAGTATCATGGTCCCCCACAAACAGCCCCCATATAGTTTTATGGTCCCCCACAAGCATCCCCCATATAGTATTATGGTCCCCCACAAACAGCCCCCATATAGCAGGATGATCCCCCACAAACAGCCCCCATGTAGCTTGATGGTCCCCCACAAACAGCCCCTATATAGCAGGATGATCCCCCACAAACAGCTCCCCATATAGCAGGATGATCCCCTACAAACAGCCCCCATAAAGCATGATGGTCCCCCACAAACAGCCCCCATATAGCAGGATGATCCCCCACAATGAGCCCCCATATAGCAAGATAATCCCCCACAAACAGCCTCCATATAGCAAGATGATCCCCCACAAACAGCCCCCATATAGTATGATGGTTCCTCACAAACTGCCCCCATGTAGTATGATGGTTCCACACAAACAGCCCACATGTAGTGTGATGGTCTCACACAAACAGCCCCCATATAGTAGAATCATCCCCCACAAACAGCCCCTATATAATATTATGGTTCCCCACAGCACCCAAAAATAAAAAAAATCTTTATACTCATCAACCGCCGATGTCACCTGCATGCGACGGCCTCCAGAAAGCCCCCAGCTGAAGGGATGCCCGCTGCCCAACTGCGCAAGTGACCTGCGCTGCGTATGAAGGGATGACCGAGGCCTGCCTGAATAAGTGACGGAGCCTTTGGCTCTGTGCTCCGTCACAGTTGCTAATAGCAAGTAATGCGGCCCATGGCTGGACCGACCCATCTGGCATTTGCCAGACTTGCCAAATGGCCAGTCTGGCCCTGGTCTCACCCTTTCTCATGCTCGCCGGGGATAGAACAACTGCGACTTTGGGACTTCCATGGCCAACTACCTCAACCAGTGGCCCCCCGCTTTTGGCAGGCCCCCACAGAGAGGAGGTAGTGGCAAGCTTAGGAAGCTGACAGTCCATTGAGGTACAAGGCCAGGAGAACCGAGGGTCCCACCCTGGCCTCACCGAGAGTTTCCACGGGGCCAGATGACTGGCTAGTCCCAATCTGGCATCTGCAAATGTCTCCATGGGTTCCAGGCGACCGGAGGGTCCCATCTGGCAACCCTAAACAACATATTCATGGGACCAGGTGACCTCATTGTCTCAACCTGGTTTCCCCAAATGTATCCATAAGTTCTCTGATGGTCAATGGAGCAGATCTGTATCCTTCCAGTCAGGGCTGTGTTCCTTTAGGCTGGAATCCTGTAAAATCCAAATCTGTATCTCTCTGGATGGAGCCATGCTATCCATCTGCTGTCCTGAAAATGTCTCTCTGATTCTTCTTGATTCTCTTTGCAGCAGGATAGAAAACCCTTTTTATATTTACATATGTGGCTAAGGTCATCAGTCATAGGTCGGGGGGGGGGGCAGGGGGGAAGGTGCAGTGCTCAGGTCTCATTGTTTGAGCTAATCCCCCTGCTCTTGTAAATAAACTAGCTGGCTTAGTACAATATGTAATTAACATAGTAACAAACATCATTGTTCCCAAACACTTAGTCACTGTCCTTCTTGACCAGCAAAATAAACACATACATTCAAAACGTTCAAAGTCAACAATAATAATACTGTATTTCTCCTGGCTTAAGAAATCTAAACGTCTGGCTGATTAAGATTAGAAGCTGTGTCTTCATAGATGTTGTCACCATGCTGCCATTAATGTAATATGATCTATTTTTTGTACTTGTAGGTGTGGTTCAAAAACCGGAGAGCCAAGTGGAGGAAACGAGAAAGGAATCAGCAGGCTGAACTATGCAAAAATAGCTTTGGAGCCCAATTTAATGGACTGATGCAGCCCTATGATGACATGTATTCTGGATACTCTTATAACAACTGGGCTACCAAAGGTCTTGCAACTAGCCCCCTCTCTGCCAAGAGTTTTCCATTTTTTAACTCCATGAATGTAAGTCCTTTGTCATCCCAACCAATGTTCTCGCCACCCAACTCAATTGCTTCAATGACCATGCCTTCATCTATGGTTCCTTCAGCAGTGACTGGAGTTCCAGGCTCTAGCCTTAACAATTTGGGAAACATTAACAATCTTAATAGCCCCAGCCTCAATTCTGCAGTTTCAGCCAGTGCCTGTCCCTATGCCTCAACAGCCAGTCCCTACATGTACAGGGACACTTGCAATTCAAGTTTGGCAAGTTTAAGGCTGAAAGCTAAGCAACATGCCAACTTCACATACCCAGCAGTACAGACTCCGGCTTCCAACCTGAGCCCTTGTCAGTATGCTGTGGACCGGCCAGTATGAAGGACCACATGCCAAAGACTTGATGGTAGCCATAATACGGAAGACCCAATTGCCCTGCAGAAGATGCCCTTTTTTTAAAAAAAAAAAAATAGGCATGAGAGCTTCTCTGAGATATCATTTCCATTTTTAAAGTGAGAGATAAAACTGCAGACTGTATTTTCTTTTTGGTTCGAGAGGACATTCTTTATTCATACTTCATCAGGAAGACAGTGTTTCCAGTACAAAGAAAACTGAATTCCGTGGTCATGATGAGTAGTCTTGCTTTTATAAGGCAAGCTGTATAATTGTTGTGGTTTTTATTTAGGCTCTCGGTATTTGTACAGTTGACTAAACCCAGAGACGTATAATATGCATAGGTCACTTGAATGCAAATATGATCAACAACTACTTATTTATCATAAGGATGGCCCAATCATACAAAAATCAGTGCGCTATACTGCAGACATGTGCATGACCATTACAGTTGTCCAGCTGGCAGCCTCACATGTAATCTACGGAAAAAAGGATGTATATATATATTATAAAAATATAAATTGAAACTTTTTTTTTTCTTGTTTTGTAAGTGGAATAATCTATAAAATAGAGTTTAACCGTAAGCCGATGCTTGTCCCAGGTGGTGCGGATTGCAAGGCTACAGACCATATTTTTTGCTTCTAGCCTGCTTGGGATTACTTTGAAGGTATAACTTTTAACAATGGTCAGCTATTTTTCAACAGATTTCACTGCCCCTCTTCCCTTTCTTCTTTCCCAGTTCCATTTTGAAAGGCAAAAAATAAAATAAACGTTGAATCATTTGTTTTCTACATGTCTTCTTATTGACTCTCCCTTGACTCTCACTTGCTATCATCTCATATCTCCCTTTGGACATATATACTGTACTTTTTACCAGAATGTTTATACACGAAAACTACCATACAATGCCAAATAATACTTTTATGCAATATCCATAAAATACTACTATATAGTGCCTGTTTCAAAACAGTCACTGGACATAATGCAAGGAGAAGACTCGAACAAAGTGGGAGACTACAGATAATGATACATAGTAGAGTATTAAATGTTAAAGGTAGCCTTTCACGTGAAAAAATGCTATTAAGCTGCCGATGTGGGGTTAATCTGCAGGTTAATAGAGTTGTGAACCTGCCCAGTGCCTGCACTTAGACCCCCACCACTGGGAGGAAATGAACTTTATTCCTGACAGGTTCTGGTGACAGGTTCCCTTTAATTCCTTCTGTTATTGCAATTTTTTGCTACACAATGGCCACCCAGTTGTGCAGGGAACTGCAGCCTAGCCCATTCCCTAAAATGTGCAGTTCCTTACACAATGGGTGGGCAGGAATTCATTGCACAGGTATACAAATTGCCTCTTCAGAGAAAAAGAGGGCTTGAACTCTATAGCGCCACCTATTGGAAGCAGCAATCCTACAAGTCACAATCAACCCTTTAACGAGTCAAAAATAGTGAAGGGGACTCTGTTCTATGGCAGCATTCCAGTGCTTTAATCTCAATATAAGTCCAACCACCATGAATCATCAAGTTATGGCATATCCAATCTATATGCCATCACTTTACAAGATGGAAATAGCCCTTTAACACAGCATCCTTTAAGAATAGTTGCAAATGTGAAAAATCTATCAATTTAATGCAAACTTATGATGTCACCATTAGTGATGATCGAACGTGCTCGGTTAAGGGGTGAACTGAGCACACTCAGGTGCTTACCAAGTATCTTCGGTGTGCTCGAAAACTATGTTTGAGTCGCGACACATGCAGGGATTGTCTGTTAGGCAACCCTGCATGTTTCGCGGCTGTCTAACAGCCGCAAGACATGCAGCTGCTGCGACACGAACATAGTTTTCGAGCACACCAAAAATACTCGGTAAGCACCCGAGTGTGCTCGGTTAACCCTTTAACCGAGCACGTTCGATCATCACTAGTCACCATATTTCACAATATAAACTGCATACATCATTAAACAGTTCCCTGACACCTGATGAGATAGGTGTACTTACAGTTATATGAAAAAGTTTGGGCACCCCTATTAATCTTAAGCTTAATGTTTTATAAAAATTGGTGTTTTTGCAACAGCTATTTCAGTTTGATATATATAATAACTGTTGGACACAGTAATGTTTCTGCCTTGAAATGAGGTTTATTGTACTAACAGAAAATGTGCAATCTGCATTCAAACAAAATTTGACAGGTGCATAAGTATGGGCACCTCACCAGAAAAGTGACATTAATATTTAGTAGATCCTCCTTTTGCAAAAATAACAGCCTCTAGTCGCTTCCTGTAGCTTTTAATGAGTTCCTGGATCCTGGATGAAGGTATTTTTGAACATTCTTCTTTACAAAACAATTAGAGTTCAGTTAAGTTTGATGGTCGCCGAGCATGGACAGCCCTCTTCAAATGATCCCACAGATGTTCAATGATATTCAGGTCTGGGGACTGGGATGGCCATTCCAGAACATTGTAATTGTTTCTCTGCATGAATGCCTGAGTAGATTTGGAGCGGTGTTTTGGATCATTGTCTTGCTGAAAGATCTATCCCCTGCGTAACTTCAACTTTATCACTGATTCTTGAACATTATTGTCAAGAATCTGCTGATACTGAGTGGAATCCATGCGTCCCTCAACTTTAACAATATTCCCGGTGCCGCCATTGGCCACACAGCCCCAAAGCATGATGGAACCTCCACCAAATTTTACTGTGGGTAGCAAGTGTTTTTCTTGGAATGCTGTGTTTTTTTGACGCCATGCATAACGCCTTTTTGTATGACCAAACAACTCAATCTTGGTTTCATCAGTCCAGAGGACCTTCTTCCAAAAAGAAATTGGCTTCTCCAAATGTGCTTTTGCATACCTCAGCCGACTCTGTTTGTGGCGTGCTTGCAGAAACGGCTTCTTTCGCATCACTCTCCCATACAGCTTCTCCTTGTGCAAAGTGCGTTGTAAGGTTGACCGATGCACAGTGACACCATCTGCAGCAAGTTGATGCTGCAGCTCTCTGGAGGTGGTCTGAGGATTGTCCTTGACTGATCTCACCATTCTTCTTCTCTGCCTTTCTGATGTTTTTCTTGGCCTGCCACTTCTGGCCTTAACAAGAACTGTCCCTGTGTTCTTCCATTTCCTTACTATGTTCCTCACAGTGGAAACTGACAGGTTAAATCTCTGAGACAGCTTTTTGTATCCTTCCCCTGAACAACTATGTTGAATAATCTTTGTTTTCAGATCATTTGACAGTTGTTTTGAGGAGCCCATGATGCCACTCTTCAGAGGAGATTCAAACAGGAGAACAACTTGCAAGTGGCCACTTTAAGTAGCTTTTCTCATGACTGCACACACCTGGCTATGAAGTTCAAAGCTCAATGAGGTTACAAAACCCAAAAAAGTGCTTTAGTACGTCAGTAAAAAGTAGGTAGGAGTATTTAAAACAAGAAAATGATAAGGGTGCCCATACTTATGCACCTGTCAAATTTTGTTTGAATGCAGATTGCACATTTTCTGTTAGTACAATAAACCTCATTTCAAGGCAGAAACATTACTGTGTCCAACAGTTATTACATATATCAAACTGAAATAGCTGTTGCAAAAACACCAATTTTTATAAAACATTAAGCTTAAGATTAATAGGGGTGCCCAAACTTTTTCATATAACTGTACCTTGAAAATCCATGTCAGAATGGCTATATAATAATCCTTTCTAAATGTTTATATTTAATCTCCGCCCAACTCACCTGATTCCCAGCTCTTCTGTGTCCTCTTTCCAGCCACTTCTGGAAGCTTATGCTGCTCAGTAGAAGCTGTCAATTAGGCTCAGTGGGCAATGGATGAATACTAATGGACTGATGAGCTGATTCAACCCTCAGCTCAACTCATAAAATGCTCATTTTCATATGAGGAAAATAGAGCTTTTCTGACATGGGTTTGCAAAGTAAGTGCACCAGCCACATCAAGTTTAAGAGATCTATTTAATACTGCATGCAGCTTATTGTAAAATCTTATCACAGGTGACTTTAATATTTAGGTAAATCTAAATATGACTGGGTATAGATTATTTCATACATTTAAAGTATAGCAATGTTTTAAAGGGTAACTGTATTTTCAAGTAATTTTTTGGAAGTGTGTTTATGAGAAATAACACTGTATCTGGCCATTATATGACTCGTGTTCTGCATTTTCACAAGTTTCCCCAACTGTTTGATCCACCTCTTATTTTGCAATCCACTGGGATCTGGAGGGAGGGGACTAGCTGTAGTAAAGCCCCCATACGCAACACAGCACACAGAGGAATTCCTGCTCTTCGTTCATCTTTTTAGCACACAGACACAAGCAACAGCAACAAGGAGGACATTATACAGCAAAGCTGAGCTGTCTGGGTGTGAATCAACCTCTGATGTAAGGTAAAAGACTTGTTTGAAAGCTCACCACATTCTTTCTAAGTTTCCCTCTGCCTGTTTCTTCTCACTGCTCCTCACTTCTCTCACCTCCTCTCTCCATACAGTACAATGGACTGTGTCATATGAATTACAAATTTAGGAGGCATGGGGAAGAGAAAGACATGTCTGATAAATGGGGAAGGAAGCAGATTTCTCTGATAAGATATACTACAAAGTTTCTTAAATTCATCTGCACTATTAATTTATGCAAAGTTTATGGAATGCACAGTTCATTTTAATTCATTCATTTTAGATGAATGTGTAAGATTATGAATTTGAATGGTTTCCAAGTATTTTGTTTTCTTTTCTTATTAAAGGTATACACTAAGCAAAATTCATGTACTATTTTATACCTTTTTCACACGCCAACCTCAGGATAATATATTTTTAATAATTTTAGGCGACACTAAAAATTGAGGGAAATTTGCCATCAAATTTTTAACTGAGTAAACATACTTCAAAGCATAATACTTTATTCTTCTAATATTAAAGTATTACAATGCTTCTCCTCTGTCAATCTGCTAATAATGAAATTGAACACTTTTTTTCATTTTAAATGTTTTTATCAGATTACATAAAATGGTATCACTATTCCATTAATGTCATCTGATCTCTGAATATTCGTGTTTGCCAATCCCATTCACACATAAAGTAATACTTTTTATTGCTGAGATATTTTCATAATTATAGTTATATTATTATATTTAATTACAGTTATACAACCCCAATTCCAAAAAAGTTGGGACGCTGTGTTAAATGTAAAGAAAACAAGAATGCAAAGATTTGGAAATCTCTAATAGCCATATAATATACACACCATAAAACACAGATCAGAAGGTGAACGCAGGACATTTTTCCATTTAATTAGAAAAAATTAACTAATTTAGATATTATTGGCAGCAACATATCTCAAAAAAGTTGGGACTGGTTCATGTCTACCATTGTGTAGCATCCCCTCTTCTTTTTATAACTGTCTGCGAACTGAGAAATGAGCTTTGACCCAGAGAAAAGGGCAACGTTTCTAGAGTGTGTTGATATATGGCTTTTTCTTTGCATGATAGAGATTTAAAAAGCTCACAGAATCTGTACCTTATTAGACAGTTTAAAATGTAACTTTTAATATAAATATTTAAAAATACTATAACAAAAATAACAAACCACAATATCAGTGCTCAGAAAAGATTTTAAAAGACGAAGGGGAGTGCTTAGCCCTTTTATGGCACACACTGACCCTACCTTGCTGCAGAAGTTGGCACCCTATATTCTGCGCAATGGCGCCCCCGCTCACCAATGACTCGCCCTCCTCTCCCTATATCACTCTGTGTTAACAGACAAAAGAAGTTCAAAAAATGCAATGTGCAAAAAATATGAGGTAGCGATATAAAAATCGGTAGCATATGGTAGGAGACAGATTTTTTTTTTTTACATACAGTGCCTACAAGTAGTATTCAACCCCCTGCAGATTTAGCTGGTTGACACATGCGGAATTAACTTGGCATTGTGACATTTGTACTGTAGATCAGCCTGGAAGTGGGAAATGCACTGCAGCAAATTTTTTTTTTTTTTTTTTAAAACGTTAAAAGTTAATTCAGAGTGTCATTTATTATTCAACCCCTCAAACCACAAGAATTCTGTTTGGTCCCCCTAAAGTATTAAGAAGTAGTTCAGGCACCAAGAATAATGAGCTTCACATGTGTGGATTAAAGATCTCTTTTGCCAGCCTTTTCTGACTATTTAAGACCCTCCCCAAACTTGTGAACAGCACTCAGACATGGTCAACATGGGAAAGACAAAGGAGCATTCCAAGGCCATCAGAGACAAGATCGTGGAGGGTCACAAGGCTGGCAAGGGGTACAAAACCCTTTCCAAGGAGTTGGGCCTACCTGTCTCCACTGTTGGGAGCATCATCCGTAAGTGGAAGGCTTATGGAACTACTGTTAGCCTTCCACGGCCTGGACAGCCTTTGAAAGTGTCCTCCCGTGCCGAGGCCAGGCTTGTCCGAAGAGTCAAGGCTAACCCAAGGACAACAAGGAAGGAGCTCCGGGAAGATCTCATGGCAGTGGGGACATTGGTTTCAGTCAATACCATAAGTAACGTACTCCACCGCAATGGTCTCCGTTCCAGACGAGCCCGTAAGGTACCTTTACTATCAAAGCGTCATGTCAAGGCTCGTCTACAGTTTGCTCATGATCACTTGGAGGACTCTGAGACAGACTGGTTCAAGGTTCTATGGTCTGATGAGACCAAGATCGAGATCTTTGGTGCCAACCACACACGTGACGTTTGGAGACTGGATGGCACTGCATACGACCCCAAGAATACCATCCCTACAGTCAAGCATGGTGGTGGCAGCATCATGCTGTGGGGCTGTTTCTCAGCCAAGGGGCCTGGCCATCTGGTCCGAATCCATGGGAAGATGGATAGCACGGCCTACCTGGAGATTTTGGCCAAGAACCTCCGCTCCTCCATCAAGGATCTTAAGATGGGTCGTAATTTCATCTTCCAACAAGACAACGACCCAAAGCACACAGCCAAGAAAACCAAGGCCTGGTTCAAGAGGGAAAAAGTCAAGGTGTTGGAGTGACCTAGTCAGTCTCCTGACCTTAACCCAAATGAAAACTTGTAGAAGGAGCTCAAGAATAAAGTCCACATGAGACACCCAAAGAACCTAGATAACTTGGAGAAGATCTGCATGGAGGAGTGGGCCAAGATAACTCCACAGACCTGTGCCGGCCTGATCAGGTCTTATAAAAGACGATTATTAGCTGTAATTGCAAACAAGGGTTATTCCACAAAATATTAAACATAGGGGTTGTATAATAATTGACCCACACTTTTATGTTTAAAATTTAATAAAATTCAACTGAGCAACATAACTTTTTGGTTTGTAAGATTTATGCTTCTGTTCATAAAACCTACTCTCGTTTGCAGTTTGAAGGCTCTAACTTATTTGCATCTTATCAAACCAGCTAAATCTGCAGGGGGTTGAATACTACTTGTAGGCACTGTATATATCAACAGCTCTAGTTAATTCGATGTAGCAGCAGATATAATAGCAGCAAAAAGGTTAGTCTATGCTAAGGGTCTCAATGTGCCCCAACTTCGTCTCAAAATAGATTCCAGGGACATGCCATATTATATTTCATATACATAGATCTCATATCAAAATAAGACTTTATAAATATATAAATTTCATAATGTCATAATTTCATAATAAAATCAGCCCAAGCATAAACTTTTTGAATAGATGTATAGCCTAATCAACCCAAATATTAACTCAACGCGTATCTCCTTTTTCAAGGTTCATCAGAAGTAGTTCATCAGGCATAAATTTCATATATCACAGGCTACTTATCTGGCTCAATCGATTTATCCAGACAGGCTTTTGACAAGACCAAGCCACATAATAGGGCGTTTCAAGGATGGTCTGACGTCACTAGGTGCGGGGAGACTGAAAGTTAGAAAGCAGACCAATCAGTTTCGGGGAATACTCAGTCCTGCTTCATCTATGTAAAGCAAGCACATGGAGTACATTAAAGTGCTAGCTAGCTACATGGGTTATGTAGAGGCTGAAAACTTTTACAGTCCTAAGACATCAACACATCTCACAGCCGAGAGTAGTCTACAATGTATGCAGTCTGAACAATGCTCCTGCAACACAAATGTTTCCACTGCTTTCATTGTCTTTGGCAATATAACGTCAAAATGTAAAATGCAATGATTTGGAAATAATAATAATAATAATAATCTTTTATTGCAATATTTTATTCACATCAGGACATCGTTTACATATCAAAAGTTGAAAGTTAGACATTTTTCCATTTCATTTGAAAAAAAACAACAAATTTGGAAATTAGAATAAAAAGAGAATCTATCGCTCTACTTTCTAGGGGTAAATAGGAACAATATACAAGTAAAAAAAAACAAAAAAACAACTAGTGATACTCTCCAAAACCAATGTATTAAAAGTACACAATGATTGTTAACAGCATAAGGTCATAATCTCACAACACGTTTTCACAATATTTGAGTAAAATACATGTCAATACACCAGAGAAGACAGACTTTCACAGAGCCAAATCCAATAGGGTGACAGTGAACTGACATTTAACTGAGTCAAGTGAATACCTTTACATCTTGAGCACAGCCCTGGAAGTCTGTGATTTCATTATGATGTCATTCGTTCATAGTCAGTACATAATGTACATATTTTTCCATAGATGAATAAGGGCTTGTTTTTTGCAGGATGAGCTGTAGTATTGAATTACACAATTGATAGCAGCATCTAAATAGTTAACAACCATGGCAAAAGCTTTGCTTGATACAGATGCTGGCTATAAAATATAGCCGACATTAGCCGCCTGTTGACAGAGCTCAGCTCTTGTGTCCCCTCCATACTTGCGAAACCCTACCCAGGAATCTTTTTTCATAACAATGATGAAAAATATAAAAAGGTTCATAGTATCCCTCCTTCACCTCAAAAAGTTAAATGTTAGGAAAGTAATTCACATCATTGAACATTTATAGTATCATCAACCTTTCTTTGTGGCATGAATTTGATGTGCATACTTATAACATACCCATGGGCAGTGTGACAGAGTCACTGGTGTTATATGTGAGAGGAGATATGTTTCACTAAGGGTACTAGCCTTAGTGAACTGAACCTACAACTTTTCTCCAGCATGTTATATGTTGCGGGGGTTAAATCACCATTGTGAAGGGAGTGGTTTTGCGTGAATGACATAGAGACGGGAGGGAAGTTATTCACCCTACCTCCATCTCAGAGTGTGGCTGAGCAAGGTTAAATGCTCAGTCCCTGTTTTTTTTCCTGTGGTTGGGAATTTGGAGAAGCAAGTCTCCAGACTGTGGAACTTCAGCTCAGAAGGAGCTGAAGTGTGCTGCAAATTCGTGCAGGCAAACCCGCATGTAACATACCTGGCGGCGTTCTTGCATAGTTTTCCATCTCCCACTGTGCGAGAGCGCGCACTTGATCTCCAATCCAGAATGTCTCTCTGGCTTCCCTCCATGCTGTCTGTTTGCCTCTGTTTCTACTGCTTAAGGGCGGCGCCCGATCACTTCCTGCTTTTTGTGCCTGCTGCAGGCACACCCCTTGTGCGTCCTCAGCCTATTGCTGTCTGTCACCTGGTATTTAAACCAGCTGCTCCAATTAACCCATGCCTGAGCATCTTGCCCTGTCAGTTGGCTTATTGTCTCTGACATGCCAGGTCCTGTGTATGTTACCTGTCTTGCAGTATCTGTTCCCGTATCTGTACTGTGTCCTACCTGTGTACTCTAACCTGCAGTCTGTACACGCTCTCTAGCCTGTTGTCTTCTGCCTATCCTGGAGGCTGTATTTCCAGGCCAGTGTGAACACACTCCTAGCCTGTTCTTTCCGCCTTCTAGGGGCCGCATACCTAGACCTGTTCCTGTATCTTGCCTGTTCTTGTCTGTATACTCTCCTAAAATGTTACCTGTTTTTCTCCATGTAAGTACCTTCCCTTTTCTTGCAGAATCTGATCCCGTACCTATCTCCTACTCATTGTCTCTGTACTCCCGTTTGTGAGTTTAGAGTCCACTCGCTACTTCATTGCAAGTATCCTGTGTGTACCTGGTTCTGCCTTTCCCTTCCAGTCTGTTTCGTGTGAACAGAGCCCTGTCCCCTCCGCTCTGCCTTGCTTGCCGCTTCGGCGGTTCTTGCCTGCTCAGCCCTGTCCACCGTGTCTGCGGTTTCGCTTTGCTCAGCCCTGTCCACCGCGTCTGCGGTTTCGCTTTGTTCAGCCCTGTCCACCGCGTCTGCGGTTTCGCTTTGCTCAGCTTTGTCTACCGCGTCTGCGGTTTTGCTCTGCTCAGCCTTGTCTACCGCGTCTGCGGTTTTGCTCTGCTCAGCCTTGTCTACCGCGTCTGCGGTTCTGCTCTGCTTGGCCTTGACTACCGCACCTGCGGTTTCGCTTTACTCTGTTTGTTTACCGCATCTGCGGCTCCGAATTTGTCTCCCAGTCTGTACTGGACCCTACTCAGCCTGCGCTCTAGTCTGCCTGTTCCTGTATTCCCCGGTGTGGGTCAACAGCCGTGTCTGGAGTCTGACCTGGAGTAGACCCTGGTCCCTCTGCTCGGTTCCTCCCTGGTGCACTGGCGTCGTATGCCGTCGTGTGACCTTGGTCGGATCAGGCAGATACTTAGTTACGCCCCTCCAGGCACTCTCCGGTTCATGGCACAGTGGAACCACTAAACACGCACACGCGAGTCAGTCCGGGCGTGTGCATTACACCGCATACATATAGACTGTGTTATCCTTTGTCTTTTGTTTTACCTTTATGCCAGCAAGGCTAAGTTTATTTTGCTGAAGTCTGCAGTGCTTTATGCTGATATAATAAACCTGCAGACGAAAACTGTTCCTGTGTCTACTTCCGACTGCCGCCGAGCGAATCTTCTTGCCACAGCAGATAGTACTTTAAGTTGGATATCCTCTTAAAGTGTACCTGTCACCAGGTTTTACCAAGAAAACTACCAATAAAAACTAAAGCCACCACCGTTAACTTCTCTATTATCGCAGTCCATCAACCTGTACATAAGCCACTAACTCCCCCTGCATATCCCCAAAAATATCTTTTATAAGTCTCTTGTCCATTATACTAATCAGCACGGGCAGTCTGATGAGCGTCACTGGTCTGTGGTCTGCGACTCCTCAGAATCACTGTCCTCCTGTCTTGAGTAATGTGAATGATGCATCCCGTCATCTATAGATTGCTGCAAATCATGCGACTTAACTTCTGGTTAATATGTACGTAATACATTAATATGTATGTAATATGTACCGGTGCATTACAGTACTTTGCTCTGCAATTAGTAGGGTTGAGCAAGGTGCATCTACTCAGCATCTGTTCAGGTGCAAGATTTGAATCGATAGGTGGATGACGTAGGAGGCTTCATCCTCATCAATCAAAGCAGGAGGACACCGATTCTGTTGATAGAGGAGGTACAGACCACAGACCTGCAACACCCATCGGACTGGACTATGTTGATTAGTACTTGGCGTAGTAGACTTACAAAAGGACTGTCATGGGTTTACCGCGACAGACAGGAGCCGGAAAACCCCAGCGTCTGATTACATGTACTCCTGCACTGATTAGAAGCACTTCTCCCTCATATTAAACGGTGCAGGATTCTGTCAGCATTCCAGGGGTTAATTTGTTCTGAAGCTTCCTGCTTGGATGATCTCAGCTGTGCAGTCACTCCCCTCTCCTATATATACTATCTCTGGCAATCTGGATTGCCAGTGTTAAGTCTTGTACTGCCTGGTGAAGAGTGGAGTGGAGGTGTCGGTTTTGGTAGAGGTGTTTTGGAGAATTGTTCTTTGATTGTTGCTTGATGTTTTGGCTGTGTGCATAGTCCCCATCCTCTCCTATTTAGTTTACCTAGCTAATCTGTCCAGTGTTTCTCTCTGTTGTCTGTAAGCGCATATTTTGTATGATTGGTATTTTCAGTTATCCCTGTACGTCTTTCCTTGTTAGTCTGGTTTGTGTATTTAAATACACTATTTCACCCCACTTCCCTGGGTGGGGAGGTGGGTAACAGATTCGGGCTGATTCAGTAGCTCAGCAAGGTATGTGGCCCCAGCATCTTCACCATCAGAAGTAACCTGAAAAGCAGGGATAGCTAGGGCGCTCCTAGCGTTAGCCGTGAGGGATAGGGAAGGAGCCCCTGGCCCCAGGTTATCAGACAAACAGAATCATGACAAGGTATTTTTGGGGTAAGAAGGGGAGGGGGGGGTTCCTGGCGTATATTCAGATTTAAGGACTGCAGTAATAGAGCAGTTAAAGGTGTTGACTTTAGTTTATGTTGGAAAAACTGGGTGATAGGTTCCCTTTAAATGTTAGCCATTGTTTTCAGTAGAGTTACAGATTCATTTTTGCAGAATGCTTGGTGCAGAATTTGATTTAGAGATTTAGAAGCCCCATCTGTCCTGAAACAAGTGAAAACATTTGTGAATCTTGAGAAATAAAAAAACTATCACAAAAGTTGAAAATTGTTATTGCAGCTTAACACTACTCAAGTGAATTTGGCAGTGGTGCCATTCTAGACTCAGCCCACTGAGGCGCTGTCTAAATATACCCTAAGGGCTCATTCAGACTTCAATTTTTCACGTACATGCTCTATCCATGTTTTGTCACTGATAGAACACATACCCATTATAGACTATGTGGCTGCTCACATCCGTGTTTTTCTGTAGAATAATGATCTGTGTTTTTACATAGAATAAAAATCACGGACATCTGAACAAGGCCTTACACTTGGTTTGGTGCAGTTTGAGTATGGATATGTGATACACCATATGGACAAAAGTATTGGGACACCTACACATTCCACCTACAGGAACATTTATGACAATCCAGTTTATTTACATTTTGGTCCACCCTGTATACTTCATCTTCCCCTTTTCTGGGAAGGCTTTCAACAAAAAATTGGAGCATGTCTATGGGAATTGTAGTCCATTCGTCCAGAAGAGCATTTGTGAGGTCAAACTCTTATGTTGGACAAGAGGGTCTGACTCACAATCTGCATTCTAGTTGATTCCAAAGATATCTGATTGGATTGAGGTCAGGGCTCTGTGGGTCCTTTCACTCCAAATTCACCCAACCAAGACTTTATGGACCTTGCTTTGTGCATTCTGGCACAGTAATGCTAGAAAACAATACAACCTTTCCCAAAACGTTGTCACATAGTTGGAAGCACACAATTGTCCAAAATGTCTCGGTATGCTGAAGCATTGAGATATTCCTTCACTGGGACTAAGGGCCGACCCCTGAAAAACAACTCCATGGCATTATCCCTGCTCGACCAAACTTTACAGTTGGCATTTTCCTGTCAGACAGGTTACTTTCTCTTGGCATTCACCAATCCCAGATCCATCCATCAGACTGCTAGATAAAGAAGCTTGATCCTTCACTGTACAGAACACTTTCCACTGCCTCAAAGTCCAGTGGTGGTGTGTTTTATATCCAACCCTTAACATTGAGTTTGGTGATGTAAGGCTTGTATGCAGCTGCTGGGCCATAGAAACCTATACCATGAAGCTCCTGGTACAAACTTTTATGCAGATGTTAGTGCAAGAGGAGGTTTGAAATTTTGCAAAGCATTGCCAACTTAATGCACTACGCACTTCAGTACTGGACAACCCTTTTTCTATAACTTTACATGGTTTCCACTTTAGGGCTCAGTTGTTGTGGTTCCTAAACACTTCCATTTGTTTCACTTTTCAATAATATCAATCACAATTGATCATGCAATAATTAGAAGGGAAAACATTTCACAAACTGTATGGCTGCAATTGGGCTATCCTATCACACCCCTCTCGAAATTAGTGAGATCTTTAGAACGTTTCTTTGACAAATGTTAGCAAAGGCAGACCGCATGACTGGTGCTGGGAATTATTTACCTGTGGCATTGGGAGTGAATGTAAAATGTGAATTCAATGATTAAGAGGTTTGTCTTAATACTTTTGACCTTATATTGTATAACAAAAAAAAAGAATTCTTCATTTTTGTTTGGTAAAGCGCAAGAATCATTTATTGGTAATGAACAGAATGACAACTGTTTGTTAACATGACACTTTATTCTCCACATTACCTTTTACAAAAGCTGCCTTTTTTTTTGCGATTTTGTTTTTTCCTTTCCATCTTTCAAGAGCCATAACTTTTTTTTATTTTTATTGTCATAGCTGTACGAGGGATTGTTTTTTAATAGGGACAAGTTGTGGTTTTGAATGACACCGTTCACCTTACCATACAATGTACTTAGAAACAAGAAACAAATTCCAAGTGGAGTGAAATGGTAAAAAAAAAACACAATTCCATCATTTTGTTTTGGCGGGGGTTTGTTGGCATTCATTGTGTGGTAAAAATGACTTGACAACATGCTTCTCCACATCAGTACGATTATCAAGTTATAAACTTATGAGGCTTTTTAGCATTTAAAAAAAAATCAAAACCTTGTAAGAAAAATGTATTTGTGTTAAAAGATCTGAGACTCATAACTTTTTTTTATTTTTCTGTCAATTTACATATATGAGGGCTTTTTTTTTGCGCTCTGAGTTGTAGTTTTTATTGACAACATTTTGGGGTACATTTGACATTTTGATAGATATTTATTGCGGGAGTTGTGTGATTAAATGTTTTCAATTTATTTTTCTGTTTAGCATTTAATGTAAGGCTTAAATAATTTTATATTTTAACGCACACATGGATACCAAATGTTTATTTTTTTTATATTTAACTTTCTCTATTTTTGAACAGGGAATATTGAATTGAGTTATAATTTTTATATTTTTGATATTTTTTTAATTTTAATTTATTTTTAAATCCCTATAGAAGACTTCAACCTGCAGTTGTTTGATCGACCTACAATACTTTTTCTAAGCTTCATAGAAAACTAAGATGGCAGCCATAGGGGGCTTCAGCAGGCTCCAAATTGCTATATTAATCCACAGCTGTATCTTTCGTCTGAACTCAAGTCGGATTCATAGGAGCATATGTAAAATCATCAGTTTTTTCTCCAGAAATCAACATACGATTTTCATACACATTGTCATCTATATGCCATTGGTACGTCATCAGTATGTCATTTTTCTGCTTCCAGTGGCATACTGCTATTACCACGCGATTACGATTGGGTCCATGAGAAGGGATGGGGAGGAGGGTGGTCACAGGGCCTTCCCCCACCCAGCATCACACTTTCAACTGTATCTACATCTTGGATACAGCTACAGTTGAAAGCAATGATTGAACAGGAAGCCTACAGCTCCTTCCTCCATCATTTTCCCTGTGTGTCTAAGCTCTGATATCTCAGTGCAGCGGTCGCGATTATGTCACTATATCACGCCCGCTGTGCGGATCTTCAGAACACACATTGCAGAGACCGGAGCAGCTGGAGAACGGGAAGAGGTAATTATTTTTTTTCCAAATGAATGAGTATATTGTAGGGGGCCATTATACTGTTTAGAGGGCTTGTGGGGGCTATTACACTGATTGGAGAGCACTGTGGTGGTCATTATACTGTTTGGAGAGCTATGTGATGGTCATTATACTGTTTGCAGGGCTATGTGGGGCTATGTGTGAGGCCATTATACTGTTTGGAGGGCTAGTAAGGGCCATTATACTGTGTGTGGGACATTTTACAGTGTGGAGGGTTGTGTGTAGTCCATCATACTGTGTGAATGGCTGTTTTTTGGGGCATCATACTGTGTGGCGGCCATTGCACTATATAGAAAACCATTATACTGTATGATGTGCCATCATTCTGTAAGAATGGCTGTGTTGGGGCCATCATATGGTGTGGAGGGCTGTGGAGGGGGCCTTATACTGTGTGTGAGGACTGTGTCTGGGCCATCCTACTGTGTGTGCCGGACTGTCGGGCCCATCATACTGTGTTGAGGTCATTCTGGGGACATCATACCGTGTTGATTCTTTGTGGGGGTATCATAATTTGTGGCGGGGTAGTGTAGGGTCATTGTACTGTGCGTGTAGAGAGTACTGTGGAGGAATACACGATTGGGGTATCATACTGTGTTTTGATGTCATCATACTTTATGGAGGCCATGAAAGGGGTACCTTAGTGTGTGAGAACACTAAGGGTCTTCAGTAAGAGTAAAATTACTTCAGAGGCCGGAAAGTTGTAAGATAAGCTCCTCTGTGACACCACCAAATATATACAGTACAGACCAAAAGTTTGGACACACCTTCTCATCAAGAGAATGCCAAGAGTGTGCAAAGCAGTCATCAAAGCAAAAGGTGGCTACTTTGAAGAACCTAGAATATAAGACATATTCTCAGTTGTTTCACACTTTTTTTTTTAACTATATAATTCCACATGTGTTAATTCATAGTTTTGATGCCTTCAGTGTGAATGTACAATTTTTATAGTCATGAAAATACAGAAAAATATTTAAATGACAAGGTGTGTCCAAACTTTTGGTCTGTACTGTATATATATTTTTTTGGGGGGGAGTGCAATTAGGACTTTTGCTATGGGGCACCAAGAATAATTTCTATGTACTCCCCTGTCTTCTTTCGTATGAGAACGTATAGCATCTATTTTATACATTAACAAATTAAAATATAATAATAGGCCAAATACAGTTTCCAATGTTAATAATTGGAATGAATGTATGAAAAACTTATGGCAACCCATATGTGATTTGTTTTTTATGCACCCATTGACTTATAATGGGTGAGTTTGATCTGGAAAATGAAAGAAAGTAGCATGTGCTGCGATTTTTTGATAATCGATCAATGTGTAAAAACATTCATGTGACTACCACATTGAAGTCCATGGGTCAGTGTGCTGTCCATATGCCACCTGTTTGGTATACGGACAGTACATGGACTTGTAATATGTTCGTCTAAATGAGCCGGTATCTTGGGTTGCAGACAGTCTATAAAGGTTAACAATCAATCACAGGAATTCAGCCACAGATTACTGAGTGTTTGACTTCCAATACAACTAGTAAAACTATTCTCAACGGTTGCCAACATAAAGCATTTGCTAGATGGACTTCTATCTCTTAATCCTGCATGTATCAGAGTTTCCAAGGATTTGGGAGAACTAAATGACACATGCCTTAACAGGCATAGAGTAACACAGCCTATTTTAAGTAATCCCCGTGTTGTATGTGAATACCTCTGGCATCAAGATGTCTATAGAAAGTTTTCTAATAAACTTTTCCTTAAATTCCTTAAACATTTGGTAAGAAAGCTTTTATCCTCTGAGAGGTGGTTGTACGTGACTCTCGTCATATTTAATTTAACTGGTTAATTCCTTATGAAGAAGGTGGTATACGTGATCTCATGTCTATAGCTACTTGGCAGATCCATGATCCTGTCACAAACACACAGTTATAATAGTTCTATTTCTATTTCCACCAGTCAAAGGATACAATCTAGGCTTAGAGAAAACTGTAATGGTTTACATATATAACGTATAAGATCCTTCTACACAACTGTAATCAATGAAGCAAAGAGGATTGTATGCAGTCTCAGACGCCACGAGATTTATGAGCACCGAGCATCGGATAAGATAACCTTGAAAAAGGCAAAAGCCGAAACGTTGGTGATTATCTCATTTCTGGGTCGCTCTCAATTTAAAATAAAAATCTTTTTTGCCATGTTACAATCCTTTTTGCTTTATTGATTACAGTTGTGCCGAAGGATCGTACACAGTATATGGAACTATTTTTTTTCTTCTGAGCACACGATTGCCTATGCGAGTCCTTTGCAATTTATATATGATTCTTTTTTGGTACTTACGCACGGACCAGCTCACTCATGTCTCTAAACATGATATCATTCAATCAATCGGAAGCTGATGTGATTCTCTTGCAAGTCAACATTCCTGGACAATTTTTACACACACCCTCTGAGGTTGTTAGATCTAGGGATTATGAAAAAATTCTTAAGAAAAAAACATCACTGGAATTACATTACGTCACTCTAGCCGAGTACCACAAAGTCCAAACAATACCACGTGGTCTCCGGGTCTGCCTAAGGCCTACCATTTTTCAAGAGAATAAGGAATTTTGTGTCCAGTTTGAAGGGATCATTAACAAATGTTCCTTGGACATTATGCTATTGACCATACAACATCTTCAGAAGGAAATTGCTAATATTGAATCACAGATTGTTTCCGTTCAACAACAAATGAGTAATACTCTATCTGCAGATGAGTTTTCATCTATTAAACAAAAAATTGATAAGTCCCTAGAGGATTTACGCCTATATCTACAGGAATGGAAGAGGAATAAATTCCTCCACGATACAGAGGATTACCAGAGGAATATGGTATACCACTGGCAGGATTCCTTTTCCAATCAAGAACGATGATTTCCACAATGTGGATACTCTCCGATTTCCTCCAGCTCCGATAGTGAGGGACCACGACGCACTTCTCATCTTTAAGGCATCAAACGCGGACGCGGACCAAGACAGCGACAAGGAGGGGCAGAAGGAGGAGCCGACACCATTCCAGGGAGAATTCAAACCAGATCACAGGTACGATGGAACCCATAGTTTATAATATTTCATCCTACATATTATCACCTGCTATGTATGCAGTCTCAGACGCCACGAGATTTATGAGCACCGAGCACCGGATAAGATAACCTTGAAAAAGGCAAAAGCCGAAACGTTGGTGGTTAGCTCATTTCTGGGTCGCTCTCAATTTAAAATAAAAATATTTTTTGGCATGTTACAATCCTCTTTGCTTCATTGATTACAGTTGTGCCGAAGAATCTTATACATTATATGGAACTATTTTTTTTCTTCTGAGCACACGATTGCCTGTGCGAGTCCTTTGCAATTTACTGTAATGGGTTACATGTCATTAGAAAAACCATTACTAACTTCTTCCAGAAACAGCGCGTTGTCCTTTTTTGCAACTCAGTACCATCCACTTGATTTCGGCTAAACGCAATATCAGATACGAGCTATGGACAAGAGTGGTGTTTGCCGCTTCAAGCTTCTAGACTAATATAGTATAACCATACTGTCTGAAAATGGCTTACACAATGGAAAGAGATTCTTCTCTTGAAGATTAGGAACACGCAATATCCTGCATCTTTTAAGAGTTTATAGATACTGACATAAAGGGTATTTGCAGAATGGTGCTGCAGACAGCAGTGTGTAATTAATTGTGGTTCTTAATTGGCCTTTGAAACCGTTGGGGCTTTTTAGAGGATCACATCTAGAAGGAATATTCCAAGAGTCGTCCACATTTAAAGCAATATAATGGAACTACCCATGCAAATTCAGGAGTACCCTGGTAAGACCACAGCAAGCATGAAATAGTGGCCATACTATTGTTGTTCCAAAAATGCCTTATATACTGTGTGAATGTGTTACGATACTGGTGTAGTACTGTTGGAAACCAGTGGCCGAAGTAGCACAAGCAGGAACAGTAAGTGGTAGTAGAAGTTCTTGAAGTTAGCAAGGAGTTGTAGGAAACAATCCATAGATGAATTAGAACAGTCTGGGTAAGACTGTTCAGGAGCTGGAGGCTGAAACTAGGCTAATAGCTAGACACAATACTCAAGCAATGAGTGAGAGGTCCATGTGGCTTTAAGTAGGCCCAAACAGGAAACAAGATGGATTTAATAGTTTCAGAATCAGCCATCTTGTTAAAGGGCAATTGCAGAACACAACAGCAGCCTCCAATGGTAAGAAGTGAAACTGCAGCACAATTATTAAAGTGAACAATAGCGGCTACTAGTGGTCAAATTGTAGAAGGGCAACAGAAATCCTAACAGAATGAGATTTCATGATTCCCATCACATAATGACATTGCATTATTTTACAATTTTACACCATTATACTAATAAAAAACAGTGGTATTGATGCTTGAAAAAGATAAAGTGTATAAATACGTGTAACTCCCTTTTATATGTTACACTACAGTTGTGGCCAAAAGTTTTGAGACTGACACAAATTTTGGTTTTCACAAAGCTTGTGGCTTCATTGTTTTAACATCTTTGAGTCATATGTTTCTATGGTTATCATTAGTTCATAAGTTCTTATACTTTTATTGACAAATACATTATGTAAAGACTCAATATTAACAGTGTTGAGTTGTTCACCCTTATTTTTCAAGACGTCTGAACTTCGTCCTGGCAGCTGGACATCAGTCTCTGGGCCAAATTCTACTGATGGCAACCCATTTTTGCCTAATCAATGCTCAGAAGCTATCACAATCTCTGTATTCTTGTTTGTCCATCCACTTTTTCAGGATTGACCATAGTTCTCAATGGGACTGAGATCTGTGGAGTTTCCTCGCCATGGTACCCAAATTTCAATGTTTTGGTCACTAAGACACTTTGTTTTCACTTCCCATGGTCTCCATCATGCTGGAAAAGCATTGTTCATCACCAACTTATTCCTGGATGGTTGGAAGCAGGGGTGGATTAAGAATAGCAAAGGCCCCGGGCAGTCTAGAAGGCGTGGGCGCCCGCCCCACACACACACCTGATGTATCATGTGACATGTCACATGATCCCCTGTGATAGATCATTTGATAGTTCACGTGAAATTAATTTGGCACAATATTAATATATTAATTATAATAATTTTTTTATATTAATTGTATGACTTAATATTGAGCACAATTAAGTATGCTGACATCCCCTATATACAGTATGAGACCCTACACACAATATGAGCTGCCACAATCCTCCTATACGCAGCAGGAGGCCGCACGTAGCCATCTATACAGAGCGGGAGGCCGCACATAGCCATCTATACACAGCGGGAGGCCGCACGTAGCCATCTATACACAGCAGTAGGCTGCACGGTGACATCTATACACAGCAGGAGGCCACACGGCACCATCTATACACAGCAGGAGGCCGCACATAGCCATCTATACACAGCGGGAGGCCGCATGTAGCCATCTATACACAGCGTGAGGCTGCACGACACCATCTATACACAGCAGGAGGCCGCACGTAGCCATCTATACACAGCGGGAGGCCACACGGCACCATCTATACACAGCGGGAGGCCGCATGTAGCCATCTATACACAGCAGGAGGCCGCACGGCACCATCTATACACAGCAGGAGGCCGCACGTAGCCATCTATACACAGCGAGTGGCAGCACGCAGCCATCTATACACCGCAGGAGGCCGCCCGTAGCCACCTATACACAGTGGGAGGCCGCACGTAGCCATCTATACACAGCAGGAGGCCGCACATAGCCATCTATACACAGCGGGAGGCCGGACGGAGCCATCTATACACAGCAGGGGGCCACACGACACCATCTATATACAGCAGGGGGCTGCACGTAGCCATCTATACACAGCGGGAGGCCACATGGCACCATCTATACACAGCGGGAGGCCGCATGTAGCCATCTATACACAGCAGGAGGCCGCATGGCACCATCTATACACAGCAGGAGGCCGCACATAGCCATCTATACACAGCGGGAGACCACACGGAGCCATCTATACACAGCAGTAGGCTGCAGGGAGCCATCTATACACAGCAGGAGGCCGCACGGCACCATCTATACACAGCAGGAGGCCGCACGTAGCCATCTATACACAGCGAGTGGCAGCACGTAGCCATCTATACACCGCAGGAGGCCGCCCGTAGCCATCTATACACAGTGGGAGGCCGCATGTAGCCATCTATACACAGCAGGAGGCCGCACATAGCCATCTATACACAGCGGGAGGCCGCACGGAGCCATCTATACACAGCAGGAGGCCACACAACACCATCTATATACAGCAGGGGGCTGCACGTAGCCTTCTATACACAGCGGGAGGCCACACGGTGCCATCTATACACAGCGGGAGACCGCACGGCGCCATCTATACACATCAGGAGGCCGCACGTAGCCATCTATACACAGCAGGAGGCCGCATGTAGCCATCTATACACAGTGGGAGGCCGCACGTAGCCATCTATACACAGCAGGAGGCCGCATGTAGCCATCTATACACAGCGGGAGGCCGCATGTAGCCATCTATACATAGCAGGAGGCTGCACGTAGCCATCTATTCACAGAGGGAGGCTGCACTGCGCCATCTATACACAGCAGGAGGCCGCACGGCACCATCTATACACAGCAGGAGGCCGCACGTAGCCATCTATACACAGCGAGTGGCAGCATGCAGCCATCTATACACCGCAGGAGGCCGCCCGTAGCCATCTATACGCAGTGGGAGGCCGCACGTAGCCATCTATACACAGCAGGAGGCCGCACATAGCCATCTATACACAGCGGTAGGCCGCACGGAGCCATCTATACACAGCAGGGGGCCACACGACACCATCTATATACAGCAGGGGGCTGCACGTAGCCATCTATACACAGCGGGAGGCCACACGGCACCATCTATACACAGCGGGAGGCCGCATGTAGCCATCTATACACAGCAGGAGGCCGCACGGCACCATCTATACACAGCAGGAGGCCGCACATAGCCATCTATACACAGCGGGAGGCCGCACGGAGCCATCTATACACAGCAGTAGGCTGCACGGTGCCATCTATACACAGCAGGAGGCCACACGGCACCATCTATACACAGCAGGAGGCCGCACATAGCCATCTATACACAGCGGGAGGCCGCATGTAGCCATCTATACACAGCGGGAGGCTGCACGACACCATCTATACACAGCAGGAGGCCGCACGTAGCCATCTATACACAGCGGGAGGCCACACGGCACCATCTATACACAGCGGGAGGCCACATGTAGCCATCTATACACAGCAGGAGGCCGCACGGCACCATCTATACACAGCAGGAGGCCGCACGTAGCCATCTATACACAGCGAGTGGCAGCATGTAGCCATCTATACACCGCAGGAGGCCGCCCGTAGCCATCTATACACAGTGGGAGGCCACACGTAGCCATCTATACACAGCAGGAGGCCGCACATAGCCATCTATACACAGCAGGAGGCCGCACATAGCCATCTATACACAGCGGGAGGCCGCACGGAGCCATCTATACACAGCAGGGGGCCACACGACACCATCTATATACAGCAGGGGGCTGCACGTAGCCATCTATACACAGCGGGAGGCCACACGGCACCATCTATACACAGCGGGAGGCCGCATGTAGCCATCTATACACAGCAGGAGGCCGCACGGCACCATCTATACACAGCAGGAGGCCGCACGTAGCCATCTACACACAGCGAGTGGCAGCACGTAGCCATCTATACACCGCAGGAGGCCGCCCGTAGCCATCTATACACAGTGGGAGGCCGCACGTAGCCATCTATACACAGCAGGAGGCCGCACATAGCCATCTATACACAGCGGGAGGCCGCACGGAGCCATCTATACACAGCAGGGGGCCACACGACACCATCTATATACAGCAGGGGGCTGCACGCAGCCTTCTATACACAGCGGGAGACCACACGGTGCCATCTATACACAGCGGGAGACCGCACGGCGCCATCTATACACATCAGGAGGCCGCACGTAGCCATCTATACACAGCAGGAGGCCGCATGTAGCCATCTATACACAGTGGGAGGCCACACGTAGCCATCTATACACAGCAGGAGGCCGCATGTTGCCATCTATACACAGCGGGAGGCCGCATGTAGCCATCTATACATAGCAGGAGGCTGCACGTAGCCATCTATTCACAGAGGGAGGCTGCACTGCGCCATCTATACACAGCAGGAGGCTGCATGTAGCCATCTATACACAGCGGGAGGCCGCATGTAGCCATCTATACACAGTAGGAGGCCGCACGTAGCCATCTATACACAGCGGGAGGCTGCACGGCGCCATCTATACACAGCGGGAGGCCGCACGGTGCCATCTATAAACAGCGGGAGGCCCTACGGCACCCCCCCAGTGACAGCGGGAGGCTGCATGCAGTCACGCACACACACAAACATATACAGACATATACATACACGCATAAACACATTTGAAACACAAAAATACATATAAACAGACATCACACAATGATATCTGCCTGCCTGCACGCACACACACACTCACTCACTCAATCAATCACACACTCAATCACACACTCAATCACACACTCACCATCCCCCGGCTCGGCTCCAGTCGTCCAGCTCCTCTCCGGTGCAGCAGTGCAGGGCGCACACTGCGTGACGTCATGCTAGTATACACGGCCACGCACAGGGCAGTGTCGCCTAGCTGTGACGCGGTCGGGCCAGCACACAGGGAAGTTAACAGGTGCAGTGCTGGCCCAGCCGAAGAAGAAGCAGCGGACGTGCGCAGCTGCTGGTGGAGCGGTCCGGGGCCCCCCCGCCTCTGCCTGCCGGTATATGCAGCATTGGCGCCCACATATTCTAATGAGGGCAATCTGGCCATGGGTCCCCCGGAGTCCCGGGCTCCGGACGGTAGCCCAGATTGCCCTCATTATAATCCGCATATGGTTGGGAGAAGTTGCTTTTGGAGGATGTTTAGTTCCATTCTTGTATTCACTATTCATGGCAGTGTTCTTACGCAAAATTGTGAGTGAACCCCCTCCCTTGGATGAAAAACAACCACACATGAATGTTCTCAGGATGCTTTACTGTTGGCATGATACAGGACTCATGGTAGCGCTCACCTTTTCTTCTCTGGACAATCATTGTTTCAGATGTACCAAACATTCTGAAGGGGGCTTCATCAGAGAGAATAACTTTGCAGTTATTGCAAAGGTATTGGACAGCGAAAGACTGGGGTAAAGCTATTCTCTCTGATGAAGCCCCCTTCAGAATAAGGCTCTGGAATTTCCAGACTGAATAAAGCAATGCTATACCTCTCCACCTCTGCGGCTCTCCCTCTTGTTAAAGGACTTGTTCAGCTTGAAAAAATATGTTGTAATGTGTAAAAGGGGCAAAAAGATACAGTTTACTAATATACTTGAACGAGAAAAGCTCCATCGATCACAAGATGTTATGATCTGCAACATGTACTAAGGAAAGATAGGGGAAAGCTGTCCCTACAGTAAGACTACGCTGAATCCCTACAATGTAGTGGGCTGCCTGTTCCTAGCGAACAGACCTGCCTTACTCCTCGGCTAGTCTGAATGAAGACCTATAGCATAAGGGGAGGGGTCCCTAAAAGAACTAAGGACTGGGACAAAAATGGGACACCTCCTAAACAGAGAAGTTGTTGCAGAACACAAAAAGACAAACTAACAAAAGGTACTAGAGGTCCCAGAAGGACCAAGCGAACTGACAGAGAAAGACACCGAAGCACCTGGCTAGAGAGACAGTCAAACACTGAAGTCCAGCACAGCCAAAAGGGCGGAGCAGGAATATAAAGGCAGATGGTCACGTGACCGCAAAACACAAGATGGAAAAAAACAAACAGGAGGGTTCTAACACAAGATGCTCTTCACAGGAGGGTGTTTCATGTGTTGCCATGTCACGAGTAATATGAATGAAAGGGGATGGCTGACAGTCTTATTTCAATAGTAAAATCAGCCCTCTTATCGCTCATGGCTGATTCATAGAAAGAAGTAGAATGGCTTTGCTACTGAAATGAACCAATTAGTCAACCCACTTTATACACATCACTAGTCATGTGCAGATACAGGAGGTTCTCCCCTATGTAGAATCCAAGCTAAAAGTGGAGCTGCCGGCATCAGAGACTGGTTTTGATTTGTCAAGATCATTTGAGTTTTATTACTTCAAGTAAATTAATAAGCTGATGTACCTTAACCCCTTCATGACCTTGTAATTTTCAGTTTTTGCATTTTCATTTTTTCCACCCCTTATTCCAAGAGCCATAACTTTTTTATTTTTTCGACCCCATAGTCGTATAAAGGCTTGTTTTTTGCAAGACAAGTTGTACTTTTGAACGACCCTATTCATTTTACTACGTAGTGTACTGGAATGCAGGAAAAAAATTCCAAGTGCAGTGAAATTGCAAAAAACAGTGCAATCATACAATTGTTTTTGAGTTTTTTTATTTACCATGTTCACTACATGGTAAAACTGACCTAGCAACATGATTCTCCAGGTCATTACGAGTACGCAGATACTAAATATGTTTAGGTTTTATTTTATTCAAGTGGTGAAAAAAAATTCTAAAATTTGTATTAAATTTTTTTTGCTTGTGTTGCCATTTTCCAAGAGCCATAACATTTTCATTTTTCAGGATATGGGGCTGTGTGAGGGCTTATTTTTTGCTGACATTTTTATTGATACCATCTTGGGGTAGATGTTTTGATTGCTGCTTATTGCAGCTAATTGCAATGTTGCAGAGGCCAAAAAAATGTAATTCTGGATTTTCATTTATTTTTTCTCATTACACTGTTTACCAATCGGATTTTATATTTTGAACGCAGAGATACCAAATATATGTATTTTTTTATTGTTTTATTTTTAATGGGGCAAAATGGTGGTGATTTGAACTTTTGTGTTTTTTTCATATTTTTTTTTTTTTTTTTTTAAATGTTTTACTTTATTTAATAGTCCCCTTAGGAGACTTGAAGCTGCGATCGTCCGATCGCCTGTGCTATACATAGCAGTGCTTCAGCATGAATAGCAGAAATTGCGATCTCCTATGAATACTGGCCACAAGCCTGCGTTCACAGGATTAACGCAAGGACAGGCACGAGGTCTTCTGCAGACCTCCGGCTATCATGACAACCCATGAGAACCCTTCAGCGCCCCTGTCATGTGATCTCGGGCGCGCTTCTGTCTGGTGCATGTTAAATCCCGCTGTCGGTGATTGACAGCGGGATTTAACTGGTTAATAGCCACTGGCAGAGCACCACTCCTCATGCGGCTATTAAATGTATGTGATGACTGATTAAATCATCATTGCGTAAATCATCATGTGCAGGGAAAGATGTGGGTTTTGAGAACATATAAGCCTCGATTCATTTGCGTTTTTTTAAGTTGCTTTACTTTTTTGTCTTTTTGCGCCAAATTCTTCAAAATGGCACATGCAGTTCATGATTTGTTTTCACAAAGTTAAAAAAAGACTATTTTCTGTCTAGAAGTGTTTTTGTTCCCCTTTTGCGCAAAAGTCACACATTTCCCAAAATGTAGCGAAAATTTGGCAAGAAAACCTGCGTACTTAAAAACACATCGGGGGTGGGGAAACTGGGGTGGAGAGTTACCCAAAAATATCTGGAATCGTTAAACTTCATCCACAAAGTATAATACAAAAAAAAAACAGGCTCATAAAAAATAGAGAATTTAATAAGGAGGTGCAAATAGAATAATGAATTGGGAGGGGAAAAAAAGGCAGAAAACATATGAAACTACACATAAAAACAGCGCAAATGCAATGATGAATCAGGGGGTTAGATTTTAATAAGATGTTTTAACAATTGAAAATGAATCAGTGTTTTTTTATGCCAAATTGTTTCAAATAGCTTGTAAGGAGTGAACACTACATTTCGTTGCCTTCTGGCATATTGAAGCCAGGTGCTTTGATTCCCTGTCATTACTGGAGGAAGCAGATCAGGTAAACTTCTCTAGTGAGATTAGACTGCATTCAAGAGAGCTGAGAGTGGACAATTAAATTGCAGTATTTTAATCTTCAAGGGTGGCCTGAACATGCATTACTGCAAATTGGGGTAGCCAAAAGGGATACATTTGTTAAATCTTTCCTTCAAGCTACACAAAGATTGACATATTAGTAGAAAGATGTCTAGACTAGAGAAATTGCTTTCCTTTGAGGGAAGTTAAAAACTGTTACAATCATGACAGGTTTCAGTCATAAGAGAGATATGCCCCAGAGCTCTGAGATCATTGTCAGGTTTAATCCTGAATCCATTAGTCCCATGTACAAAATAGGTCAGCTCGGACACATTTGGGAACTAGGAAACCCTCAGTAAATCAGGAACCAGCATCTGCTAATCAAATAGAATATTTCGAGGAATGCATCATATTCAGCTACAGTACAGACCAAAAGTTTGGACACACCTTCTCATTTAAAGATTTTTCTGTATTTTCATGACTATGAAAATTGTACATTCATACTGAAGGCATCAAAACTATGAATTAACACATGTGGAATTATATACTTAACAAAAAAGTGTGAAACAACTGAAAATATGTCTTATATTCTAGATTCTTCAAAGTAGCCACCTTTTGCTTTGATGACTGCTTTGCACACTCTTGGCATTCTCTTGATGAGCTTCAAGAGGTAGTCACCGGAAATGGTTTTCACTTCACAGGTGTGCCCTGTTAGGTTTAATAAGTGGGATTTCTTGCCTTATAAATAGGGTTGGGATCATCTGTTGTGTTGTGCAGAAGTCAGGTGGATACACAGCTGATAGTCCTACTGAATAGACTGTTAGAATTTGTATTATGGCAAGAAAACAGCAGCTAAGTAAAGAAAAACGAGTGGCCATCATTACTTTAAGAAATGAAGGTCAGTCAGTCTGAAAAATTGGGAAAACTTTGAATGTGTCCCCAAGTGCAGTTGCAAAAACCATCAAGCGCTACAAAGAAACTGGCTCACATGAGGACCGCCCCAGGAAAGGAAGACCAAGAGTCACCTCTGCTTCTGAGGATAAGTTCATCCGAGTCACCAGCCTCAGAAATCGCAGGTTAACAGCGGCTCAGATTAGAGACCAGGTCAATGCCACACAGAGTTCTAGCAGCAGACACATCTCTATAACAACTGTTAAGAGGAGACTTTGTGCAGCAGGCCTTCATGGTAAAATAGCTGCTAGGAAACCACTGCTAAGGACAGGCAACAAACAGAAATGACTTGTTTGGGCTAAAGAACACAAGGAATGGACATTAGACCAGTGGAAATCTGTGCTTTGGTCTGATGAGTCGAAATTTGAGATCTTTAGTTCCAACCACCGTGTCTTTGTGCGACGCAGAAAAGGTAAACGGATGGACTCTACATGCCTGGTTCCCACCGTGAAGCATGGAGGAGGAGGTGTGATGGTGCTTTACTGGTGACACTGTTGGGGATTTATTCAAAATTGAAGGCATACTGAAGCAGCATGGCTACCACAGCATCTTGCAGCGGCATGCTATTCCATCCGGTTTGTGTTTAGTTGGACCATCATTTATTTTTCAACAGGACAATGACCCCAAACGCACCTCCAGGCTGTGTAAGGGCTATTTGACCAAGATGGAGAGTGATGGGGAGCTACGCCAGATGACCAGGCCTCCACAGTCACCACACCTGAACCCAATCGAGATTGTTTGGGGTGAGCTGGACCGCAGAGTGAAGGCAAAAGGACCAACAAGTGCTAAGCATCTCTGGGAACTCCTTCAAGATTGTTGGAAGACTATTTCCGGTGACTACCTCTTGAAACTCATCAAGAGAATGCCAAGAGTGTGCAAAGCAGTCATCAAAGCAAAAGGTGGCTACTTTGAAGAACCTAGAATATAAGACATATTTTCAGTTGTTTCACACTTTTTTGTTAAGTATATAATTTCACATGTGTTAATTCATAGTTTTGATGCCTTCAATGTGAATGTACAATTTTCTAAGTCATGAAAACACAGAAAAATCTTTAAATGAGAAGGTGTGTCCAAACTTTTGGTCTGTACTGTATATTAGCAGGAAACAACCCAGTTGCATGTTACTTGTGAGGAAAAACACTGGGATCTGTGTAATTTAGTCACAAGAGAAAAAACACTCCAAGCAAACATTTAGAGACAGGAGAATACGGAGTATAAATGATTCAAATGGTAAATTTTATTAGTACAGCAGTTAACAATTATTTAAAAATGTGTTGAAAAGACAAACAAACAAGTAACAACCATGAATTATCAAAAGAATATCTAGAAAATTGTCATAGACCTATACATATGGGTAAGGAGAGCCCTGAAACCATATACCATAAAATATCTCAAGCCAAGTTGGCATAATTTACATAATAGTTATAAGGAAGCATCTTACCCATGCATAGAAAAGATAACGAGGTCCCTGACGCGCGTTTCGAGTGTTTTTGATCTTGCTTTCTCAAGGGAAGGTTATATTATGCCGGTACCTGCCAGGACCTTTTTATGCCCATGGCAATCTCATAGGTTGAGGGAGAAAATATAAAAAAAAACTCCTAGCACAATGCGAAGCCAAATTGATTGTGACATTAGGCACAATGACTAGTGTTGAGCCACCCCCGTAGTGTTCGGGTTCGGTTCGTCGAACACCGGGATGTTCGTGGAACTGTTCGTCGAACACCGTCGAACACCGTTTAAACCAATGGCAGGCAAGCAAAAACACATAGAAACACATAGAAAACACCTTCAAAGGTGTCCAATAGCTGACAAACTGCTCAGAAGACACTCTCTTTAAAAAAGCCGGCCGGCAATTCAGCAGCGGCATACACTGGTACCCGACAATTTAGAACAGAAAGAATAAAGCTTCACACATAGATTAGATAAATAGAAACATGTCAGTCACATATATAAGAAGTACAGTGACAGTGTTGCTTACTGTACTTGTCATTTAGTGTTAAAGGATTTATTAAAAAAAATAATATTGTTTTCATGCACTGTCTCTTTAAAAAAGCCGGCCGGCAATTCAGCATCAGTACCCGACAATTTATAACAGAAACAATAGAGCATCACACATAGATTAGATACATAGAAACATGTCAGTCACATATATAAGAAGTACAGTGATAGTGTTGATTACTGTACTTGTCATTTAGTGTTAAAATAAAGGATTTATAAAATAAAAAATTGCCGTGGGGTTCCCCGTAATTTTAGTCTCTAGCGGAGGTTAAGCAGACGGCTGGGGCAGATGTTTGAAGCCTGGGAAGGGGGTAATACCCACGGAGCTTCCCAGGCTACTAATATCAGCCCCCAGCTGAATACCTAGCCTTTACTAGCTATTAAAATGGGGGACCCCAAAAAAATGACGTGGGATTCCCCCTATTTTAATAGTTAGCAAAGGCTAGGCAGACAGCTGGGGGCTGATATTAATAGCCCAGGAAGGTTGCCATGAATATTGGCCCCCTCCCAGGTTAGAAACACCAGCCGTCAGCCGCCCCAGAAATGGCGCATCCATAGGATGCGCCAATTCTGGCACTTAGCCTCGCTCTTCCCACTGCCCTGTAGCGGTGGCAGTGGGGTAATAGGGCTGGGGTTGATGTCAGCTTATAATGCCAGCTGACATCAAGCCCAGGTTAGTAATGGAGAGGCGTCTATAAGACACCCCCATTACTAACCCCATAATCAAAGTTAAAAAACCCACAAACACCCAGAATAAAGTCCTTTAATTGAAATAAAAACACAATTCTTTATTGTTCTAAATTAAACCATACTTACCATCACGCCCATTCCAGCTGAAGCCAACGATCTCCTGCAATAAAAGTAAAATAATTAAGTAACATCATCCTTACCTTTCCATGGTTCCCACGACAGCTTCAGCTCTGCTACATTCACATGACAGGCTGGATCGCAGCCGAAAGCTGCTTGCCATGCCGCAGTCACTGAGAAGTGCAGGCATGCTTGTGCTCCTCAGTGTCTCGCTGTGACGGCATAAAGATGAGCCGAGGTCATGTCCAATGAACTCAGCTGACCTCGTGCACGTCACTGACAGCGTGGGAAAATTCTCCTGCGCTTGCAGTCAGCGTGAGAGAATTCTCCTGCTGAAGCGCTGAGCGCAGGAGAATTTTACCATGCTGTTAGTGATGTGCATGAGGTGAGCTCATGTCCAATGAACTCAGCTCACCTCATGCACGTCACTGACAGCGTGGGAAAATTCTCCTGCTCAGCGCTTGAGCCAGAGAATTCTCTCACGCTGGGATGGCATTGAGATGACAGTCTGGATGGCAGCTGATGCCATCCCAGCGTGGGAGAATTCTCCTGCTCAAGCGCTGAGCAGGAGAATTTTCCCACGTTGTCAGTGACGTGCATGAGGTGAGCTGAGTTCATTGGACATGACCTCGGCTCATCTTTATGCCGTCACAGCCAGACACTGAGGAGCTCAAGCCTGCCTGTGCTTCTCAGTGTCTTCGGCATGGCAAGCTGGATGGCTGCGTTCTGCTGCGGTCCAGCCTGTCATCTCGATGTAGCAGAGCTGGAGCCGTCCTGGGAACCATGGAGAGGAAATGATGATGTTGCTTTATTATTTTACTTTTATTGTAGAAGATCATTGGCTTCAGCTGGAATGGGCGTGATGGTAAGTATGGTTTAATTTAGAACAATAAAGAATTGTGTGTTTATTTCAATTAAAGGACTTTATTCTGGGTGTTTTTTTTTTTTTAACTTTGACTATGGGGTTAGTAATGGGGGTGTCTTATAGACGCCTCTCCATTACTAACCTGGGCTTGATGTCAGCTGGCATTATAAGCTGATATCAACCCCAGCCCTATTACCCCACTGCCACCACTACAGGGCAGTGGGAAGAGCGAGGCTAAGTGCCAGAATTGGCGCATCCTATGGATGCGCCATTTCTGGGGCAGCTGATGGCTGGTGTTTCTAGCCTGGGAGGGGGCCAATATTCATGGCACCCTTCCTGGGCTATTAATATCAGCCCCCAGCTGTCTGCCTAGCCTTTGCTAGCTATTAAAATAGGGGGGACCCCATGTCATTTTTTGGGGATCCCCCATTTTAATAGCTAGTAAAGGCTAGGTATTCAGCTGGGGGCTGATATTAGTAGCCTGGAAAGCTCCGTGGGTATTACCCCCTTCCCAGGCTTCAAACATCTGCCCCAGCAGTCTGCTTAACCTCCGCTAGAGACTAAAATTACGGGGAACCCCACGCTAATTTTTTTTTTAATAAATCCTTTATTTTAACACTAAATGACAAGTACAGTAACCAACACTGTCACTGTACTTATTATATATGTGACTGACATGTTTCTATCTATCTAATCTATGTGTGATGCTCTATTCTTTCTGTTATAAATTGTCGGGTACCGATGCTGAATTGCCGGCCGGCTTTTTTAAAGAGACGGTGCATGAAAACACTAATATTTTTTTTAATAAATCCTTTAACACTAAATGACAAGTACAGTAACCAACACTGTCACTGTACTTCTTATATATGTGACTGACATGTTTCTATCTATCTAATCTATGTGTGATACTCTATTCTTTCTGTTCTAAATTGTCGGGTACCGGTGTATGCCGCTGCTGAATTGCCGGCTTTTCATGTTTCACTGTGAGCACTGTTCCCATCGATTTGGGCAACCACTGTAATGCCACAACCACCATGGCTGTGGCATTACAGTGAGTGGCAGACAATCCCTGCATGATTGGTGCTCTAAATAGCGCCAGACATGCAGGACACGCTTTTGGTGCACGAACAGTTATCGAACATAACCTTGAACAGCCGAATTTTTTGCAAATCGAACACCGCCCAAAACAGCTCGAATTTCAGATTGGCTAACAGTTCGAGTCGAACACCGCTCATCTCTAACAATGACTCCAAGCAATCTGAATGAATCACTCAGTTTTGTTTCTATCTGTAAATGTTTATAGTTTTTCTGGGTGTTCCCAGTCTATTGCCCTCCAATTTTAAACTGATTTTATGTTATGCTTTTATGTGTATTCATTTTTCTTTTTTATCTTTTCTTCTAGTTTCTTATTAATCAAAAGATTCCTCCCTTGACCTATGAGATTGACCTCTACTGCATGAAATAAACCATTTTTAGCTCCTTGGTACAGACAACGGAAATGGAGATACATCATAATATTCCTGAGTTATAACTATTTAAGAATGGTGTACTTTAAACATATTAAAACTCTGTATTCACCTGATATACCTACAAACATGTTATAAATGCTTTTATTTATCTGTTGAGGCTCTTTGTATTATCTGCGGTAACAATGTACTGACATCTTTGTCCTCTAGTGGGATTGTGGTGCATATGCTCATTTTGCAGCCGCTGATCTCGCCATGCTGCCTGGCATCTAAATGTCTTCCACACATGATCGGGAGCCTTGGTTATAACCACGCTGCTGTGCATTCACTGATTGGACTTGATGGCAGGGTGACATCGGCATGGCACGGCTGGCGTGGCGCGCATCTCAGCACATCAGTTCCACTGGTTAGCCACGAATCACATGGTTCCCCACGTGATCCATTGCCATGGACATAAAAAAAAGGTCCTGGCAGGTACCGACATCTTAACCTCCCATTGAGAAAGTAAAATCAAAAACACGCGAAACATGTGTCAGGGACCTCATATGCGTCTTCTGATGACAAACTTAGTCTTTTCTATGTGTGGGTAAATTGCTTCCCTTTAACTATTATGTAAATTATGCCAACTTGACTTGAGCTACTTTATGGTATAGGGCTTCAGGGCTCTCCTAACCCATATGTACCATATATATCTATGACAATTTTCTAAATACTTTTGATAATTCATGGTTGTTACTTGTTTGTTTGTCTTTCTCTACACATTTTTAAATAATTGTTAATTGCTCTACTAATAACATTTACTATTTGAATCATTTATACTCCACATTCTCCTGTCTCTAAATATTCAGATATATCGCAGAGTGAATTTACATTTACCATAGAAGAGAGCCATAGTTTCTGGTAAAAATTCAGCTCCTTTTATAGCTTTGCATTACCCCAACAAGTGTTACCCCAAATTTACACTGCAAACTAACCACATATTCATCAACATATAATACTACAAAGCAATGCAGAACCTACATTTTTAACAATTATAACAACACCGTCTGGGAATAGGTAAGTTCCAGAACAAAAGAAGTGAACTAAAACAAATTAAAAACATAAATCCTTATTAATAAAATGTAATGATACAAGTTAAAAGAGTAAAAAGGTGTCTTGAAAGAATCAGGGACGCAGAAAGATAACCTGATAATCGTAGTTTATTCAGTATTAGAACCCCGTCTATATAAAGTATAGCATTGTGACAAATGGTAAACAGTAGTATTAGGTACAGAGTATAGTTTAAAATGAAGTTAATGCCTGCCACGATAGATCATGGTACTGTATTCCACCACCCCAATGCGCGTTTCACCTTGTTTCTTCCAGGGGCGTTTCAGGATGGAGGGGCGCCACTAAATTATAAATATGGATCGTTCAATCAGGAGGAAGAACGTCATAATGACAAGAATGCTTGGTCATAACGGCGCATTCTGTCCCGGCACTGCCATACAAGGAAATTACTTCCGTTCTGACTCGTGGTCAGATAGAGTGCATAAGTCCAGTCATGCCCCTTCCCAGAAAATCTATTGTTTTAGAAATGTAAAAGATATAATTTTATGTTTATATTGTTTTCAACTATAAAAAACTAGATTTTTGCGAGTTTACTTCTTTTGTTCCTTGACTTACCTATTCCCAGTCGATGTTGTTATAAACTAACCACATAGCCTAGTAGGAGATGCACAACAATAAAAATGATTTTTATTGTTTTTTTTTTAAATCTGTTCCTCCATTGCCCCAAAACAACTTTATTGTAATATGTAAATGAATGTGCTGTGTGTACCCTTGGAGTGGCTAAATGCCTTTGTGCAGAGCCAGTGATGTCTGAAGATATATCTTCATTATGTGTACACTGTTCCTGTGCAGAACAAAGCACATACATCACTCTCTCCATGCTGCTGACATTGCTCATATCCACTGCTGTTATTTCAGTGCAAAAGAAAGCACACAAATCACTCTCTACTTGCAATTGATATCACTACACAGCTATACCCGAGCAATGACAGCAGTGAGTAGAGTGAAGGAATGGAAGTAATCTAAATGGAAGGAGTGGCAGTAATCAAAATAAGTGTGTGGAACAGTGTACAGAGGATTTAGCCACACCAAGGGTGCACGCAGCACCTTGAGTTGCATATTAAAATAAATTTGTTTTAAATGGAAGAGCAGATTTAAAAACAAAAATAAATATTTTTATTGTTGCTCTATCTCCTATAAGACTCTTGGGTTAGTTTGAAGTGTAAACTTGGGATGACAGACCCCCTTTAATGCTGGTTAAATTTTAGCTAAGTAAGGGAAAAACAAATTCCAAAGTAAATGATGGGATCTGTTGTAACATCCGTTTGCTTCCAAATTTTGAATAAACATTTTTTGAGTAAGGAAACAGACCCTGACTCTAAAAACTACTGAAACCTGTAGGTCGTGTTGACATATAGCATAAATACTGTATCTTTTATGCTGCTTTTTATCCTTATGTTTCCTGCAGGTGTCTACACCAAAATACATAATTACAATCTTCTCTGATTTGTTTCCTTTTTGTTGTTTTTTTTTTGCATGTTTTCTCCTTTAATTTGATGCACTGTTGGTGAAGATTTGAAGCAACATTTTTTAATGCTTTATTTTTTGTGCAGAAAAGCTTTGATCCTACACTTAAAAATGTAACTGTTTTCTTACATGCGTTTTTTCAGGCTACCCAGAGAAAACCTATAGAGAAAAAAAATGCACTAGAAATTGCAGCCTCTTTAAATGCAGGAGTTTTCATAAAATCACACCCACTTTGCTTGGACAATTAAACACAGCAGATTTTCTGCATGAAAAGACAAATGCTGAAAAAATGCAGCATTTACGCTACTTGGGAATGTGGCCATCAGCCTGAGACTGACAATGCACTTATCCAACTGATTAACAATATGTTTTCTTAAATAATTAGGGAAAATAAGTTTGCATCACAGGTTTTTATTCTTAAAAATATTCAATACCTACTACTGTGGAGAGGTTGCACCCCGGCCCTGGTGCTTGAGGGGGTCCCACAAGACCCTCTGCCTTATAATGAGACACCAGTATTATAAATGATGCCTAGTTGGTGGGAGGTCTTGCTACAGGTTTGTGAATAATAGGTTCTAAAAACACAGCATTAGGACATTGCTAACAAGCAATCATATCCATGTCCAGAGAAGTTACCCTAAAATGAGACCCATCTGCCAATGACATTATATGTTTGGAAAGATCTACAGTACGTGCAAGGAAATGGGGGATTGTTCTTCATGATTTATGGAATGTACAATGGAAATTTATTGCACATTTATCTCTTACCTTTACTCAACATTCATTATTATTTTTTTACGCAAATTAGAAACAGCAGCAATTCTAGGTCCCACTCCTGGGAGAGCCGATCTTCATCACTTGGCTTGATGTACTTTCTCTAGACAATACGCTCTGTCCATGGAAGTGTTGCTTTCACTAGCCTTCCTTCTGTAGCTTGGGGCTAAAGCAGAAACGTATGCTGTGAAACTTTTATTAAAGGATTTTGAGTTAGATCACGGTGATTCAAATCAGATGGCCTCCCACCAAAATATTTCAATCTAAAAGAAAACAGAATAAGTTTCTTGACTGGGCTTCTCTCTTGGCAGTAAGAACAATGGTCTAAAAACAATGAATTTCTCAGCCGGAGTTCTACAAAGGGAATAGAACTAATTTGCTTCTTTCAACACATACTCTGTATGGTCAGGCTGTAAAATAGTATACTCTATCACTGTTACCTATGTATCTCCTTCATGATTAATGATTGCAAACGCTTTCTAGCATCATGTGTCGTCTATAAACCTCTTCCCGCTAAGTTAACTGTTTAACTGGATATCTGCTACCAGTACCTAATTTATACCCACACACACAGTTTATGGAAATTTCTCACTAGATATATACTTCTTTTGTGGAACTTGGCACAAGTCGTTTGTTAGCCGGCTTATGTGAAATAACACCAAATATTTAGCAGCATTTATTAATAAGCTATAAGATTCTTCTCCCGTCTCATTCTCCCATTTCATCAAAAAAGCTACAAAGATAGAATATTTTAATTTGGTTGCAAATTAAATGCTTATAACAAGAATCACTACAAAAAAACATGACCAATAGAAAAAACTCTGAGTTTACTTTTAGCCAGACACAATGAAATGGTCCTGCCATACACAAGGCCAGATGTGGGCAACTATATGCCTTTATAGCTGCTGATGCCTGCCATTGACTGCCACAGACTGGGTTGCATAATTGATAGCGGTAGATATCCACTAAACAGAAAAATCCGTACACAAGAAAATCTGAGAACTGAAAAACCACAAAGCGGGGTTGAACTTCAATGGACAAAAATAACAAACTTGTAAAAAATACATAGTTCATAATCACTCCACAAAGACAGCGTCTAAATAGAGAAATATATGCTATGGCCCTGATTCATTAAGACTAGCGTTTTGTACAGGAATAAGACGCACTGAATTTATTAAGAAGTGTACATCAGTTAATGGATTTGGCCACGGGCAGACATAAATAGAAAAGGGCCCCTGTGCAAGAACAATATAAGGACCCTTTGCAGTCCAATAGCTCAACATAATGCACAATTCCACCTGATTTGAAGGTGGAAGAGGTCCCCTTACCTCTTGGGCCCCTATACTTTGTACAAACAGGGTGTCGCTTCCCCTATTGGGCTGTCCATTTTGTTTATATAGCTTTCCATGGGCGTGTGTTTCATATTTGGGACCCGGTCCCGCTCTGCACTTATCTATTTGAATATCTGCTGACACATAGGGAGGTGAACTACAAGAGTTGGGTACTGTACCGATTGGGTACACCTTGTCGCGGTGGGATGGCTTTTACACATTTTTTTGACCAAAATGGTGTTAACTAAGTTCTCTATTGTTTTTTCACATGAACCATTACTATTCACTTACCTATTGCAGGGTATTTGCTCATTTTGTTTTTCTGTTAGGCTCTGCACCAATGTTATGTCCGCCCCTGAATTTGGTGCTTCGTATCAGTGGCGTGGCACCTCTGTGCTGTGCACCTTGCCAAAAACATTAATCTACCATTGTTGAAGAATTAGACAAGTGGGCATTGCCACATCCCGTCCCGTTTCCTCCTTAGCTCCACCCTCTTAGACGGAGCTAGGCGAAAGTGGTGTGAAAATGCTGAAAGGCGCAAAAATTTTTAACAACTTTGTGTTGCATGAACAAATTGTGACTTTTCAATAAGTTTTTTGCCAGAATTCTGGTGTAAATACTTTGATGATTCAGGTCCTAAATAAATAAAATATTTTAGTTCTCTTCGTATCAATGTTGTGAACAATATTTGTTCTATGTGGACTCTGCTGTTGTGGAATAATCGAGAGCAGTGCAAACTTGAACTTTTATTAGGTAGAGATTAGAGATGAGTGGATCAATCTTCTGTGGATCAATCTTCTTTGAATTAAATTTCCTGAAATTCACAGATCCCCACAAATTTCTTTGCCATAAATTACATTTTTGGGATAAACTTGGGGAAGCTGGTGAATTTGAAGCAGAGATCCATGGTTAAATTAAGCCTATATTTTTAATTTATGAGCAACGCATTACCCAAACATCATATTCTCCAACAGTGGACTGTAGATATGGTGTGAATGCAGCCAAATCGAAGACGTTTAAAGATATGCTCAACTTTAAAGATACTGGAATGACTGTGTAAGGAAATGTAATAATTTTCATAATGTAATGTACTGTAAATTAGGAGAATATTACAAGTCACCAAGGAATTTCTTTTATACAGTTCACAGAATTACAAAGTGACTCCAGATCCAGACTATTTATAAAACATCTCAACTGCTGAAAAACCTCTTCATTTATCTACATCGATGTGAAATATTGACATCAGTGTATACTTGCCTCTCATCTATTTCTCCAATTTTCTCAGTAAATACTTTTTAGGCCACGGCCCCACTATCAGTATTTGGTCAGTATGTGGTCAGTATTTTTCTCAGGAGTGGGAGCCAAAACCAGGAGTGGGTGATAAATGCAGAATTGGTGACTTGTTTCTATTATACCTTTTCTCTGATTGTTCCTCACCTGGTTTTGGCTCCCACTCTTGAGACAAAATACTGACCAAATACTGATAGTGGGGCCGTGGCCTTATGCCAAAGATGACAAAAGAATAGGATCAGGCATGTTGAAATCCGGCGTGCTCAATCCCTCTTTACTTTAACGGGAACCTGTCAGGTGATACATGCAAACCAACCGGGAGAGCGACTACTTCTACTTCAAGAGATAAGTATTGTCTATTCAGCACAACTCTTCGCTGTGCAATCATCAAATTTATTGTTCAAAAAGTCCAGTCCGAGAAAAATTTGTATTTCTTTCTTGGCCTGTATAAAGCAAAATGGTATGTGTTTGAAGACCTATTTATGATGGAAGACTGGGCACTGGGAATATTATACATACAGTACATAATCTGTTAATCTTATTTAATCTGTCATAGGCAGGAAAAGACTGATTAAGACTGTGTTCACATGCAGGGTTTTTGCTGCGTTTTCCTAAACCTGCTCTCTTTTCCGTAAAAACGCTGCACCCAAAATGCCCATTTTGCAGCATTGTAAGGATATGTTCACATGCAGCGTTTTTGCCTTGTTGTTTTGCAGCGTTTTTTGGGTGCAGATTACAGGTGTTTTGTTTACAGTGCATTGTATATTAGAGTTAGTTTTATTCACCAAAAATGCTTTAAAAACTCTGCAAAGACGTTTGTTGCATTTTTTGCAGCATTTTTTCACTTTCTCATTGCTTTCTACGGGTGAAAAAGACGCTGAAAGAATTCACATGCTGCAGATTTCAAAAAAGCTGGAGTTCTCAGATTCAGTCAGGAAAAAAAAAAAGTATGTGCATGAAATTTCTGAAATCGCATAGCCTTTGCTAGTACTGTAAAAAGCAGCTTTTCATTTGCATTGAAAAATGCTACAAAAAACGCTGTATGTGAACATAGCCTTACAGACTCTCTGGATTATTACAGATGTTAAATCACTCCAGCAGTAAAAATAATGATTTAAAAAATTATCCTTATGGTCATGAACTCTATGACAGTCTGCTCCAGTCAAACTATAGGGAAATCTATTGGATTTTCAGAATTTCTGTTTTATGGATTTCTGCCTGTAAATCCCCAGAAATAAGTGTTTGATGTGCGCTGCACGATTCGGGTTTCTGGTGCAGTCAATGATATGTAGTCAGTGATATTATGTGATATGATGGTAAAGTAAATAACAATTACTAATATAAATTCATAGAACAAGCATTACACCTATTTCCTGCAGTACACAAGTTTATGTGATAGATTTACAGTGTTTACATGTCCTGCCACTTCTGTATTTCCGTGGTTGGTATTTTGTCTCGGAATAGGTAAAAAAACGAAAATCCTTTTAATGTGCCTAGTGGATCTTTTCTACTTCTATGTCATTTTCTCAAGAGGATTCTCTAGCGAAAGAAAAGTGGGGAATAAATTTCTTCCGAAAAAGTATAATAGGTCGCCCTAATGGAGCAGTGAATCCGATCCTACCTTACAACTAATTGTGTTTGGTGTAACTAAAGTTTATTTGTACAGATTAAGCAGGGAGACTTAGAAGCAAAATTGCCTTGAATTAATTTGTCACTATGTGTGGTCCCCTTAAATCCTCCTCCTCGTCAGCCAGGGTGAGGCAAGGATTAGGGGGCAATTACATGCAATGCACACACTTCTCTGTGCCCGGGGCTCAGGTTAGAACATCACAATTCTACACCAAGCACAATTCCAAGAATGGAACAAAGACTTTTGGTTTTACTCTTTCCTATCAATGTTGCTGTTGCACCCTTTGCAGATTGTTTTCTACTATCCGAATAGTGGCTGAAACAATTAGTGAGTTATTAAAGGAATTTTATAAAAACTGCCACTCTTGTGCTACAAATGTTGCCATATTTTATAATAACTGCTGGTTTATTTTGCAACATACAATAAAACAAGTAAGATCCGCCAGAATTATCAAATAGGCTGAATCACTATGATAAATCTGAAGCAATCTAAGACTATATATGCTAAGTTAGACATTAGTTATAAATGTAAGTATTTTTTCTGGTATTTTAAACATAAATTCTGCCTGGAAAGTCTGCATGATCCATAATAATATGCAAAACAATTGAATGTTGCTTTAAACCCACTAACACAGAAAAAGTCAGCATGGAATTTAGGATGCAAATTTTAATTGTGGATTTCAGTGCAAATTTTGCAGCTACATTCCACTTAAAGGGAATGTTTCATCATCAGAAAGTTACTTATTGTTTACAGGGGTTGTCCGGTTCAAAACAAGTTATCACCTATCAGTAGGATTATCCCCTTTAAAATGGAGCATTCATCCCATATGGGATTATTGAGCACTGCACTTTTTCTGGTAGCCCCATAGGGAGTGAATGGAGAGGCAGTCGGACATCTGCCCTACCACGCCGTTTTGTAACAGGGATAAAAGATCCCAGTCAGGAATAAAAGTTTCCTTATCTGCGTAGAACCCTTTGTGGGGACACTGAACGATCAGCAAGTTATCACCTAGACAGGGAATAGGTGATGACTTGTTTTAATTGGATAGCCCTGTTAAATCATGCTTTTATGATAAATGTATTTTCTCTCAATTTTTGGTATTTTCATATCACAATTTATTTATTTTACTCACTTATATAGCACCATTAATTTTACAGTGCTTTACAGACATTGTCCCCATTGGGGCTCACAATCTACATTCCCAATCAGCATGTCTTTAGAATGTAGGAGGAAACTGGAGAACCCAGGGGAAACCCACACAAACACAGGGAGAACATACAAACTTCTTGCAGATGTTGTCCTTGGTGGGATTTGAACCCAGGACTCCAGCACTGTAAGGCTGTAGTGCTAACCACTGAGCCACCATGCTGCCAGAAATCTTGCAATTCTCACACCAGTTACAAAGTCTTATGCTAGATTCATACTATTCTTTCAAGAAAGACACATAGAAATTATCAGCAAGAGACTGACTCAGACCCAACTTAATTGAATTGAAGTATATAACGAGCATGCACTGATTAGGGCAAATGTGATTGTGAAGTGAGGAGCAGCAGGGGTGCTGCGACATCCCTCAACCCGGACCTGTCATTGTAATACATTTTATATATATATATATATATATATATATATATATATATATATATAGTATATAAATATATGTAGATAGTGCTTTAATAAAGTATTCATACCCCTTTCCACATTGTTTCAAGTTACACCCACAAACTTAAATGTTATTTGGATTTTATGTGGATTTTAAGTATTTGTGATGTGTAAAGGAAATGATGCATGGTTTTCTAAATATTTAAAGAATATAAATCTGAAAATTGTGATGTGCATTTGTGTTCAATACTTTGTAGGATCACCTTTGCAATTACTGCTGCAAGTCTCTTGGGATATGTCTCTACCAACTTTGCACATCTAGAGGCTGAAATGTTTGCCCATTCTACTTTGCACACTATCTCTAGCACAGTGAGATTTGATGGAGGTGTCTGTGAACAGCAATTTTCAAGTCTTGCCACAGATTCTCAATGGGATTTCAGTCTGGACTGTGACATGACAATGCTTTGATCTAAACCATCCCATTGTAGCTCAAGTCTCAACTCTTTTGCAGCCTTTAGAAAGTTTTTCTCCAGGTTGCCCTGTATTTAACTCAATCCATCTTCCCATCAACTCTGATCAGCTTCCCCATCTGACCAGCTTCCCTATCTCTGCTGAAGAAAAGGATCCCCACATAAAGATGTTGCCACCACCATGTTTGACGATGGGGATGCTATTTTTAGGCTGATGTGAAGTGTTAGTTTTCCGCCTCACATAGCCTTTTGCATTTAGCTTTAAAACGTTCTACTTTGCTCTCATCTGGCCAGAGCACATTCTTGCACACGATAGCTATGTCCCCTATATGGCTTTTTTCAAACTGCAAATGGGGTTTCTTATGGCTTGCTTTCAAAAATGGCTTTATTTTTGCCACTCTTCCATAAAGACCGGATTTGTGGAGTATACGACAAATAGTTGTCCTGTGGACCATTTTTCCCGTCTGAGCTGTGGATCTCTGCAGCCCCTCCAGCGAGACCATGCTTCTCTAATTAATGCTCCCCCTTTTACCATTTTAAAAATAAAATAAACACACTTAGTATTGTCGCATCAATAAGTGTTTAATCTATCAAAATATAACATTATTTAACCCATATAGTAAATGTCGTATAGGCCAGAATTGCCTCCCCCAAAAACTGCAATAAAAATATATCAAAACATCAAATATACCCAAATATAACACCAATAAAAATGTCAGATCCTCATGCAAAAGATAAGCTCCTTCAATGGAAAAATAGAAAAAGTTACAGGTCACATAAAATAATTCACAAACCAAATTTTTTTTTTACAAATTTCTGAATTTTCTTTACAAGTTTTGAATCAACATAATTATACATTCTTTTTTCACAGCAAAAGGAACATTGAAAAAGCAAAACCCAAAATTGAATGGTGGAATTGCTTCTTTTTTGCCATTTCACCACAGTTTAAAGGAAACCTGTCATCAGGATTTTGCTAAGTAAACTATAGGCATTGTGAAGTTTGCCTTGTTACACTGATTAAAATGATACCTGGTTTGAAGAAATCCGTCTTGTGGTTGTTGCTTAATCTGTGTTTGCAGTTTTGAGTTAATGATATGCTTGTGCTCCGGGGCTGCCGGCGCCATTTTTCTGGAGCCAAATAGTTTTTTTTGAAAGACCATATGAACTGTGCAAGCACAGTATTTAAAATAGGAGGAGGGTCACTGAAGGTTTAGTGATTTGTCATTTAAGCCCAGAATAATGATGATAAGACCAGAGCACTAAAAAAGGTTCTGCCCACAAGCCCACCCCGGAGCACGAGAATCTCATTAACTCCAAACTGCAAACACAGATTAAACAACAACCACAAGATGGGTTTCTTAAATTCAGGTATCATTTTAATCAGTGTAACAGCGCCAACCTAACAATGCCTGTAGTTTACTTAGCAAAATCCTGATGACAGGTTTCCTTTAAGCAGGACATACAGACATATGTCTTCTTGGGGTATATGGATGCTATTGATGTACATGGAGCAGATTTTGGACACTGAGAGTGACCACGTGTCAAGTACACTCAATGTGTACAAATTACACTCAATGGGCACTATGCAATATTACATTTGCTGATATCTCTGCACATGATAACAGCTCCACCACAGCTGATCAACAGGCCTTCCATGAACTGGACCCATAACAATTTTGGGACTGACTGGGAGATGAAAGAGAGATGTTCTGAAAAATGAAGACAATGGAAAGAAGGTTAGTGGAGTTTTCTCAAAATCATAAAAGATTACAATTGCTAATAGCTTGTAAAAGCAAGCAATTTTGTAATTTACTGATCTCAAGAATTTTATTGTTTATTGCCTAGATTACCGGCCACTGTTGTGCTCAATCAATGGTGGCCAGTCTCCTAAGCAAGATGTGCAGCGTTTACAGGCTCTTCCTGGATGGATCGCTGTAACCGGTCAGCTTCTTCAGTGACCCTATGCTTCTCCGATGCTGCACAGGTAAGATTACCGGTACTCGTAGTGCCAGAGAGTGCACAGTTTGGACCAGCAGATCAACATTGCCATCGGTCCAAACTGTAAATCAGGACTGTCCACAACAAGCAGAGATCTGGGAGGCTGGGTAGCCGTGCGCTCCTGAAGATTGATGATGAGAACAACTCTTTAAACCCCTAATACTACATATTTTTAATATAACAGATAATTATGATAGTTCTAATAATAATTTAAAAAATTAGTTTGGCTATATACAATATGTAATATTCATATGAACATGAACTGATCCGGTAATTCGGAAATTCTGTATGTCCAGAACAAAAATAATAGGCTGAACCGTATTAATTATGGGAATTTTCATGGAGTTTTCTACTATTAGCAAGTTGAACTTATAATTCTATGACAATCTCATAATATACAGTATGATAGAGCGGACATCTGTCAGCGGCTCATGGTAATACTGGAAAAAAGGAATATTATTGCTATAACATGTCATGATGAGGTAATAGAACATTGTACAGAAGCAAAGATGAAAGGCTCTGAAAACTTATAGGGGAAAATAGTTTACCAATCCATAATGGTCATGCTCCAGGACCAGATACAAAACATCCTTCCATCACGAAAACTCAGAAAGTATGCAAGAACGTCAGTTTAGATAGGTTATTGAAGTGTGGTGTTTTAGCGCCTCCTTGTGGTTCTTTTCCAGTAAGACAATAAATTACTTTAGGCTGAATTCCCCCCAAAAAAGGTCATATGTGTTACAGGGAGCTTACAGAAACTTGAAACAACCAATAGAAAAGACTCCCTGAGATAGAAAATAATTCATACAATAAATAGTTTTTATTAGATATATGCATACAAAATGAATAAAATACATAAAATGAGGTAACCTGCAGAGACTGATATCTCAGTGGTGTCTAGTTAATACATCAATGGGCTTTCTCAAAATATACACTTCATAGTAAAAGATATCTCAAAACATATATACATCTATACTATGGCCCACACAGAGAAATGATTTCAATGAGCCGATAAAAAATATATGTCAACCTAACAACTAAATCAATGTAACAATGATCAGTGTGATATGAAATCTATGCATATATTATTACAAAGTAATATCTCCCCCTAGTGGGATAGTTAGGAATAGCATCAGTATATCTGAATAAGGCCACAGTCCCACTATCAGTATTCGGTCAGTGTTTTTTCTCAGGACTGGGAGCCAAAACCAGGTGAGGAACAATCAGAGAAAAGGTATAATAGAAACAAGTCACCAATTCTGCATTTATCACCCACTCCTGGTTTTGGCTCCCACTCCTGAGAAAAAATACTGACCGAATACTGACCAAATACTGATATTGGGGCCGTGGCCTTAGGTCACGTTTACATTCAGTATTTGGTCAGTATTTTACATCAGTATTTGTATACCAAGTAGGTGATAGATGCAGAAGTGGTGACGTGTTTCTATTATACTTTTCCTCTGATTGTTCCTCACCTGGTTTTGGCTTAAAATACTGATGTAAAATACTGACCAAATACTGATAATGTGAATGTGGCATAATGTTGCTTAACATATGCACAGATTCAGTAGCTAGTTGATCCAGTTGATAAACTTTAATATACATGCATAGAAAGCTGATCACAAAAATATTAAGAGCATACTAGTAATTAGATGAACATTATAACCATGAGAGAGAGTCAGTAACATATGAATGAAAGAGAAGGACACAAAACAGAGGTGTAGCTAGAGGTTCAGCTCAGGGGGGGGCGAAACATCTGAGTGGGCCCCTAACCAGTAACCCTGATTACAGCTATGGTGGTGCACGCTAATAATTGGTATAAGGGAACCTCAGCCAATGACCTGGCAGCTATTGAAAGTAAATCATTATACCAAGACCAACACTGATATTACCACCATATGGTGACCATATAGTGGTAGATACCTGTGCAGAACATATAGGAGATTACAGTACGGTTATATATAGTAACTTACAGATGATGTTTTTTCTGGTTGAGTCATTCATTTTTTTCGTCTTTTCCATCTGACCCAGACCGACATGACAACTTCTACAGTTACAAGTCGTCTGTACAGATTACAACAAAGACGCATTTGACTTCTCACATTTCTAGCACCGTCCCCATCTATTCCCAACCTGCGCAAACACCTAATCCTGATGATACCCCAATACTGAGCCACTGCTGCCGTATGTGTCTCTATTACTTCACCTGCTATGTGGTACAAAAACACTGCTCCTCAGTGACCCACACAGTAATGCCACCACTGTGCCCCTTACAAAGTAAAATGCCTCCTTTGTGCCTTCTAAATGGTAAAACAAACCTCTAGAATATATTAATGTCCTGTGCAAGTGCCCTAGAAAGCAGAGCTCACATTTTGCCCCCCTAGAAAGTAATAATGCCCTCTTTGTGCCCCTTTGAAAGTCACAATAACCAGAGTGTCTCTATAACAATAAGTGCCCATTTAACATTAATAATGTCCACTGAGACTTCCCCTGTACAGCTCCCCTCCATACAATGTGTCACAACTCAATTATATACAGTATAATGTCCCAACAGCTCAGCTCTACACAGTATGATGTCCCAACAGATCAGCTCTACACAGTATGATGTCCCTACAGCTCCACTATAGACCATATAATGCCCCAAAAACTATATGATGCCTCCACAGTAGTTTCCACACTGTAAGATGGCCCACAGTAGCCTCCACTCATTCTCAAGCTTGGAATATTCCCTCCTCAAGGTGCCGCACTAGGAGCCCCTTAGTAGCCTCCATACTGTTTGATGACTTCCATACTGTATGATGTCCCCACTGTATGACGGCACCCACAGTAGTCCCTAACCGGTATGATGGCCTCCACAGAAGTCCACACAGTACCCATTAGTAGCTCCCACTCGGTATCATGGCCCATTTAGTAGCCTCCAAGCTGTATGATGGCCCCCCTTAGTAGCTGTCACGCACAGTGTAGGAAAGACAAAGCGCAACACGAAGGGATGAGGGGAAGGGAGCCCAGACACTAGGGAAAGGGGGAAGTGGAGACCTCCTAGGCTGATCTACAATCACCCTGTCTACCCCTACAGTCCCTATATTGGTTCCTCACCAATCGCGGCACCGGAACCTATCCCTGTATTTCCTTAGTGCTTGGCCCTAGATAGGGAAGGGGGGATTATTATTTTTATTATTATTTATTATTATAGCACAATTTATTCCATGGCACTTTACATGTGATAGGGATATACATAGCAAAAACATTTACATAATCTTAACAAAACGAGTCAGCGACTGGTACAGGAAGAGCGAGGACCCTGCCTGCGAGGGCTCACATTCTACAAGGGATGGGTGAGGATACAGTAGGTGGAGGTAGAGGAGGTCATGCAGTGATGTGGTGGAGTGGTGGTTACTGCAGGTTGTAGGCTTGTCGGAAGAGGTAGGTCTTCAGGTTTCTTTTGAAGACTTCCATGGTAGGCGAGAGTCTGATGTGTTGGGGTACAGAGTTCCAGAGTAGGGGGGATGCACGGGAAAAATCTTGTATACGATTGTGGGAAGAGGAGATAAGAGGGGAGTAGAGAAGGAGATCTTGTGAGGATCGGAGGTTGCGTGCAGGCAAGTACCGGGAGACTAGGTCACAGATGTATGGAGGAGACAGGTTGTGGATGGCTTTGTATGCCATGGTTAGGGTTTTGAACTGGATTCTCTGGGCAATGGGGAGCCAGTGAAGGGATTGACAAAGGGGGGAGGCCGGGGAATAGCGGGGGGACAGGTGGATTAGTCAAGCAGCAGAGTTTAGGATAGATTGGAGAGACGCAAGAGTGTTGGAAGGGAGGCCACAGAGCAGGAGGTTGCAGTAGTCGAGGCGGGAGATGATGAGGGCGTGCACTAGTGTTTTTGCAGAGTCTTTGCTGAGGAATGCACGGATCCGGGAGATATTTTTGAGTTGAAGTTGGCAGGAAGTGGAAAGGGCTTGGATATGTGGTTTAAAGGAGAGCTCAGAGTCCAGGGTTACTCCAAGGCATCGAGCTTGTGGGACTGGGGAGAGTGAACAGCCATTGACGTTGATGGATAGGTCAGATGGGGGATATGAATGAGAGGGTGGAAAGATGATGAACTCTGTTTTATCCATGTTGAGTTTTAGAAATCTGGCAGAGAAGGATGAGATGGCGGACAGACATTGTGGGATTTTGGTTAGTAAGGAGGAGATATCGGGTCCAGAGAGGAAGATCTGTGTGTCATCAGCATAGAGGTGATACTGAAAGCCATGAGACTCTATGAGCTGTCCCCAGGCCAAAGGTGTATATGGAGAAGAGCAGAGGTCCTAGAAGTGAACCTTGGGGGACACCGACAGATAGGGGGTGAGATGAGGAGGTGGTGCGTGAGTGGGAGACGCTGAATGTCCTGTCTGTTAAGTATGAGGAGATCCAAGATAGGGCCAAGTCCGTGATGCCAAGAGATGAGAGAATCTGTAGTAAGAGGGAATGGTCCACTGTGTCGAAGGCAGATGACAGGTCCAGAAGGAGGAGGATGGAGTAGTGTCGCTTGGATTTGGCGTTTAGTAGGTCGTTGGTGACTTTGGTCAGGGCAGTTTCAGTCGAGTGATGCGGTCGGAAGCCAGATTGCAGGCGGTCGAAGAGGGAACAGGATGAGAGGTGGGAGGACAGTTCAAGGTGGACATGTTGTTCTAGTAGTTTTGAGGCAAAGGGGAGAAGTGATATGGGGCGGTAGCTAGTCAGAGAGGATGGGTCAAGGGAGGGCTTTTTGAGGATGGGTGTGATTGCGGCATGTTTGAAACATGAGGGGAAGACACCGGTTGTTAGTGACAGGTTGAAGAGGTGGGTTAGGGTTGGGATGAAGACTGTGGTAAGGTTAGGGATGAGGTGGGATGGGATTGGGTCAAGTTTGCAGGTGGTGAGGTGTGATTTGGAGACTAAAGAGGAGACTTGACCTTCTGTAATGGTGGAAAAGTGGGGTTTGGAGGAGGAAGGTTGAGTAGATATGAGGAGGGGTTGTGCGGACTTTAGGCAAAAGCCTTGTCTGATGGTGTCAATCTTCTGCTGGAAGAATGAGGCAAAGTCTTCGGCTGAGATGAGAGAAAAGGGAGGAGGTGCTGGGGGACGAAGGAGAGAATTGAAAGTGTTAAATAGCTGTTTAGGGTTGTGAGACAGGGAGGATATGAGAGATGAGAAGTAGGTTTGTTTTGCTGTAGTGAGTGCGGACTTGAAAATAGTGAGGGATTGTTTGAATGCGATGAAGTGCTCGATGGAGTCAGACCTTTTCCATCTCCGCTCCGCAACCCTGGAGGCCCGTCGCAGTTCTTTAGTAAGTTTGGTGTGCCAGAGTTGCCTGTTGATTGTGCGAGATTTGGTATGTGTGAGAGGGGCGATCGAGTCGAGAGCTGCAGCTATTGTGGTGTTATATGAAGCGGCAGCAACATCTGCATTGTGTAAGGAATTTATGTCTGAAAGATGGAGGAGGGATTCAGAGAGTGAGTGTAGGTCAAGGTGTTTGAGGTTTCTGCGAGCGTGTGTAAGTATGTGGAGTGGGGATTGTGCACCTGGAGAGGAGAGGGTAGAGAATGTGAGGAGGTTATGGTCAGAGAGAGGGAGGGGTGAGTTAGAGAGGTTAGATAGGGAACAGAGGAGGGTGAAGATGAGGTCCAGTGTGTGGCCATCTTTATGAGTAGCTGCCGAAGACCATTGAGCGAGGCCGAAGGAGGAAGTGAGGGATAGGAGCTTAGAGACAGACGAGTGGGAAGTGTCAATGGGGATGTTGAAGTCACCCATTATGATAGTGGGGATGTCAGTGGAAAGGAAGTGAAGCAGCCAGGTGGTGAAGTGGTCTAAGAAAGTGGTGGCTAGCCCTGGGGGTCGGTAAATAACGGCCAGTTGGAGGTTGGAGGGGGAATAGATGCGCACACAGTGCACCTCAAAAGAGGGGAGTGTAACAGAGGGTGGCAGTGATATTTGGGTGAAAGTGCAGGTATCTGACAGGAGAAAACCTACGCCTCCGCCAAGTTTGCCGTTGGGGCGCTATTGCCGTTGGGGATGAGCGCTATTCGATCCCCACTGATAACTAAAGACAGCAAGGGGAAACAGACATGGGGGAAGTAGCTTAGCTTGAGTTGACTTCAGAGAGATGGCGTGCGTGTCCTCTTAGCACCAGAGAGGAAGTAAGAACTGCAATTGCTCCAAGCCTTCACAAGGGGTCATGTGAATATCACCGGAGACTGAAAAGTATTTGCAGACTGAAAGTATTTAAACACCTAGGTCAGGGTGTTAATTAGCAAGAGGAAGGTAGCCGCTGGGTGCTACAGTGAGACAGATCTAAGAAAGAGTCTGTAATGTCAAACAAAGAGATCTCCTGCAACCAACTGCAGGGCGACTGTCTGTCACATCTGACACACCCATGACAGTAGCCCCCACACTATATCTTGGCCCCCTTAGTGGCCACAACTCCGCAGGACTCCTTAGTAACCCACCTTTAGTAGTCTCCACACTGTATGATGGTCCCCATTAGTATCTCACACACTGTATCATGCCACCCCTTAGTAACCCACACTATGTGTGTGGGCCCACTTGGTAACCCCCACTATGTGTGAGGAACAACTTAGTAGCCCCTATATTATATGATGGCCCCATTAGTAGCCCCCACGCTATTATAATGTCCCCCTTTAGTAGCCCCCTCACTATTATAATTGCCCCTTTAGTAGCCCCCACCCTATTAAGACCCCTTAGTAGTAGCCCCCAAAGTGTTATAGCCCCCTCAGTAGTAGCCTCTACTCTATTATGGCCCCTTTAGTAGTAGCCTCCACTCTATTATGGCTCCCCTTTTAGTAGCCTCCACTCTATTATGGCCCCTTTAGTAGTAGCCTCCACTCTATTATGGCTCCCCTTTTAGTAACCTCCACTCTATTATGGCTCCCCTTTTAGTAGCCTCCACTCTATTATGGCTCCCCTTTTAGTAGCCTCCACTCTATTATGGCCCCCTTTTTAGTAGCCTCCACTCTATTATAGAAAACCTATGCAGAAAAGAAATGCCAAAAAATAAACCATATATAATTGCCAAAGAATACCAAAATCAAAGGGACACCAAAAAATGTATTCTGAGACCAAACTATTATAGATGAGAAACCAATTTATTAGTATAGGACTACACATCACAAAATAAAACCACAAATAAAAACACGAAATATAAAAATAGAGGAGATCTGGGTGTATCCATGAATGTCAAAAATATAGGCCAACATGCAAAAACCAGCACATGATAATATTACATAAATACTTATTGAAGTGCAATGTACAAAGATAAAGGCAATAAAAATATATTTATATGCAACACATAATCTTATAATACATCAATTTGCTAAATCATGATGGTATAAAATAAAAAGTACAAAGTGCTTTAGCAACCATAAGTAGGTCTATGAGCCTTGAATAAATATAAATGCATACTATTATAATAAATAAATTGCTAGAAAGAAAGTGCAAAGTGCTTTAGCAACCATAAATAAGTGTATGGGCCATAAATGTATATAATTGGTAGGTAAATGTGGTCAACAATTAGATATATAAATATATTCCAAGTGGAAATTATACCACATATGCATGTAAAAATGAAGGCCAATCAAGTGAATAATAAACGGTACAACATACCCCAAAACTGGACACACCACAGATCCCCTCACACCACTCCAATGCGCGTTTCGCTCTCGCTTCATCAGGGAGTGAAGTGGAGGGGATCTGGGAAGGATTATAAAGACCCCACACAGCTGGACTTACTTACAATTAGGCAGCACTATAGTTACATGGCGCAGCTACTAGCGCAAGCGCGCCGCGGGTCCGTGCACCGACGTGGTATCCAGGACAACCAAGATGCCGGAAGCAAGAGCGCATGCACAGAGTGGCGCTCAACGCTGCCGCAGCCATGCTAATAAGGGGCAAAGGGGTGGATGTCAATGATTATAACGAGCAGCAAATAATTTAAAGCGGCACACAATATTACCGCAATCATATTGGAAAAGGGAAGAATTGACCATAGAAGAAAAGAGAAAAATATACTTATGATGGACATCACAGTATCCAGAACAAAAGAAACAATAAGAGAATGGTAATAAAAAACATAAAAGGAAAGGGAAGGGAGGGATAAGATAGAATATGAATGAAATGGAAAAAATGAAAAATAAAATAAAAGCGGTGAAAAAGAAACAAAACACAGTGACAAAAAAGTGAAAAGAAGTGAAAAAATAAAGTGTATGCACACACATATACAAAGTAAAAAAGTGGATGGAAAATATATGCAAGGGTGGCAGGTGAGTGAAAAAATAGTAGTGAAGTGTAAACATGATAAATGAAAAGTTATAAAATAAAATGTGAGAAATTTAAAATGTGAAAAAATAAGAAATAAATGAATTGCAAAATAATGAAGAATAAAAAATGAAAAATGAATAAAATAATATTGTAATTAAATGAAACAATAAGATGAATATGTGATGAAAGTGTGAAACATAAAAAAATATAAAATATATATATACAGTACAGACCAAAAGTTTGGACACACCTTCTCATTTAAAGATTTTTCAGTATTTTCATGACTATGAAAATTATACATTCACACTGAAGGCATCAAAACTATGAAATAACACATGTGGAATTATATACTTAACAAAAAAGTGTGAAACAACTGAAAATATGTCTTATATTCTAGGTTCTTCAAAGTAGCCACCTTTTGCTTTGATGACTGCTTTGCACACTCTTGGCATTCTCTTGATGAGCTTCAAGAGGTAGCCACAGGAAATGGTCTTCCAACAATCTTGAAGGAGTTCACAGAGATGCTTAGCACTTGTTGGCCCTTTTGCCTTCACTCTGCGGTCCAGTTCACCCCAAACCATCTCGATTGGGTTCAGGTCTGGTGACTGTGGAGGCCAGGTCATCTGGCGTAGCACCCCATCACTCTCATTCTTGGTCAAATAGCCCTTACACAGCCTGGAGGTGTGTTTGGGGTCATTGTCCTGTTGAAAAATAAGTGATGGTCCAACTAAACGCAAACCGGATGGAATAGCATGCCGCTGCAAGATGCTGTGGTAGCCATGCTGGTTCAGTATGCCTTCAATTTAGAATAAATCCCCAACAATGTCACCAGCAAAGCACCCCCACACCATCACACCTCCTCCTCCATGCTTCACGGTGGGAACCAGGCATGTAGAGTCCATCCGTTCACCTTTTCTGCGTCGCACAAAGACACGGTGGTTGGAACCAAAGATCTCAAATTTGGACTCATCAGACCAAAGCACAGATATCCACTGGTCTAATGTCCATTCCTTGTGCTCTTTAGCCCAAACAAGTTTCTTCTGCTTGTTGCCTGTCCTTAGCAGTGGTTTCCTAGCAGCTATTTTACCATGAAGGCCTGCTGCACAAAGTCTACTCTTAGCAGTTGTTGAAGAGATGTGTCTGCTGCTAGAACTCTGTGTGGCATTGACCTGGTCTCTAATTTGAGCTGCTGTTAACCTGCGATTTCTGAGGCTGGTGACTCGGATAAACTTATCCTTAGAAGCAGAGGTGACTCTTGGTCTTCCTTTCCTGGGGCGGTCCTCATGTGAGCCAGTTTCTTTGTAGCGCTTGATGGTTTTTGCAACTGCACTTGGGGATACTTTCAAAGTTTTCCCAATTTTTCGCACTGACTGACCTTCATTTCTTAAAGTAATGATGGCCACTCGTTTTTCTTTACTTAGCTGCTTTTTTCTTGCCATAATACAAATTCTAACAGTCTATTCAGTAGGACTATCAGCTGTGTATCCACCTGACTTCTGCACAACACAACTGATGGTCCCAACCCCATTTATAAGGCAAGAAATCCCACTTATTAAACCTGACAGGGCACACCTGTGAAGTGAAAACCATTTCCGGTGACTACCTGTTACGATGTTAGTAGATACCCCGAAGTCCAATGGCGTGGGCCAAAGCAGAGACTGAGACAAGAATAGTGTGAAAGTCTATTTTAAACACAAGTGCAAAAGATCACAGCAAACAGTTTATGAAGGTAAGTTCATTCCAAACAATACTTCTTTGAACATAATCTGTAAGGCACGGCCTTCTTTACCTTTGGGGAATGTAAACGCTAACAATAGTCCAAGTTTACTTAGGTACAGTAATATGCAAACAGAAACAAGGATAGTAAGCAGGCGTAGGTATTCCTCAGTTGGTTGTGGACTCACGTAGTACAGTAAAGAAGACAACCTGGAATATGGATCTGGATGTTGAGGAATGCAGGAGGTGCAGCGGGGGAAACAGCGAAGTCTAAGCAGAGCTGGAGCCGGATATGAAACACTGAGCAAAGATGGTGTCTTTACCAGAAGTGTAGAGATCCAGGAGAAGTTTTCATCAGGAAGAAAAAAGTTCAGAGATCCCTGAGTGAGTGAACAACAGCCAGCGGTTCCTTTCAGCAGAAGTCCCTTTAGCAGAGGATTCAGGCAGCAATCCTTTCAGCGGATGACTAGGAGTAAACACAAGGTCAGCAAGACTCTATTCAGAGGGCTAGCACAGGTGAGTAGCAAGCTACAGGCACACAATACTCAGGCAAGGCATGATTGCAACACATGCAGTTTAAGTAGGTCCACAGGCAGGAAACACATGACCCCAGTGAGGCAGTAGAAGCCATCTTGGCAAAGGGAAAGACTACCGGCAAAGTAAAATTAAACCTGGCATCCTGACATTACTCCCTCCTCAGGGGATTCCTCCGGACGTCCCCAAACCAGGCTTTTCAGGATATCTTTGATGAAATTGGGTTGTCAGTCGAGAGGCTTTGAGGTTCTCCACAGGTTCCCAAGAGTTCTCCTCTGCTGAATAACCCTGCCATTTTATCAAATACTGAAGCCGGTTCCTGTGAATCCTGGAGTCCAGGATCTTTTCCACCACAAATTGTTCTTGCCCATCAACCACCACAGAATCAGGAGGAGGTGTTGTGCATCCCTGAAAAGTATTCGATATCGTGGCCTTTAGTAGTGATACATGGAAAACAGGGTGGATCCTCATGGTCCTTCGTAACTTTAGACGACATGCAACTGAACTCACGATACCACTGATCTTAAAAGGGCCAATGAATTTTGGTCCCAATTTCTGTGAGGGAACATTTAACTTCAAATTCTTGGTTGACAGCCAAACCGAGTCTCCTACCTTGAAAATAGGTGCTGGCTTCCGGAACTTATTAGCTGTCCTTCTATACCTCTCTTGTGCTGACGTCAATGTTTCCTTTAGGACTTCTAGATGTTGTTTCAGGGCGGTTAACCTCTCTGCGACCGCTGGTACAGGAGCATCAACTGGAAATCTAGGTAGAATATGTGGATGATGACCAAGATTGGCAAAAAAGGGTGTTACCTTTGTGGATGCACTTTGGGAGTTGTTGTAGGAGAACTCTGCCAAGGGAAGCAGATCTACCCAATCATCCTGTAGATGGCCAACGTAGCACCGAAGATAAAGCTCTAGCGTCTGGTTAGTCCGCTCTGTTTGTCCATTCGTCTGGGGATGGAAGGCTGTGGATAAACAGACATTGATATTTAATGCAGAACAAAACCCCTTCCAGAATTTGGAAGTGAATTGTACCCCCCGGTCTGAAATGAAATGGGCTGCCTTAGTTAGACGATCTACTACTACTAGGATCTAATTTTTTCCCTTGGAGGTGGGCAACTCCACAATTAAGTCCATTGAGATAGACCCCCAGGGACGAGACGGGATCGGTAGAGGCTGTAACAATCCAGTTGGTGATGAACGAGGGGTCTTACAACAAGCACAAACTTCACTAGAACGGACATAATCCTTCACATTCTTCAGGAAATTAGGCCACCAGAAGAAACGGCTCAGAAATTCCTGTGTCTTTTGCACTCACTTGTAGCCAGCAATCTTGGAGTCATGCACAAACTTCAGGATCTGCAGCCTCATGGCTTCAGGAATGTATAGTTGTAGATCTCGAGACCACATCCCATTTTTGAAGGTTAGATTTACGTCTTCAGTAGGCTGAGATAGAAACGAATCAGAACTGTAGGCCTCCTTAATGTCTTTCCATAAATCCTGGTTCTGGATTACTCCAACAAAATTGGCATCGGACAGAATTGTCTTAGACGGGGCATCAGATATAGCATCTGTAGCGAACATTCGAGATAATGCGTCTGCTTTACCACTGCGGGAACCTGGACGGTAGGAGATGATGAAATTAAATTGGTTTAGTAATAGTGGTGATCGAGCACTAAAATTCTCGGGTGCTCGAAGCTCGGGCCGAGCTGGCCGTGATACTCGGGTGCTCGACCCGAGCAACGAGCCCAATGTTAGTCTATGGGAGACCCGAGCATTTTTGTGGTGGCACCCCCGGCAGTCTTTTAAAAGCCTAACAAGTGCCCAAAACGATAGTGACAGTGCTCAAATGACATGGGGACAGCATGGGGATCACCCCAGGAAGCATTTCTGACCCCCAGGTCACTGCTGTCAACAGCGTGGTCAGAGGTATTAAGCCACTTTTACAGGCTCACAATAAAATGTTCAAAATCGAAACTGAAACTTTTTTCCTGTGAAATATGTTAAGGAATTTCTTTTCCAGGGTAAAGACTTGTGTATAAGGTAAAATAAATAACCAAAAACAAAAATATTCCTCCACACCTTGGGCTATGTTCACAAGTAGCATTTTTTATGCATTTTTGCACTTTTGTATTGCTTTCAACTGTGACAAATGCATTCACCGGGAAATGTAATTTTAACATTTTACAACCTTATCTGGCCATGTGCTGTGTGATACATGCATAAAGTGCTGAAAAGACATGGGAACAGCATGGGGAAGACCCCTGGAAGCATCTCTGACACCCAGGTCACTGTCTAAAAGTGTGCCCATCATAAATGATCCTTGCCGCATCAGAAGATGCAGACTTGCAACTATCCCCGTGCAAGTTCTAGTCCCAGGGCAGTGTTCAATTGTACCTCCCCCATTCCTTGCAATACAAGCGCAAGTATGCAGCCTGCCACCCACCCACCCCCAGGCTGCATACAAGCGCAAGTATGCAGCCTGCCACCCACCCACCCCCAGGCTGCAATACTATACTGCTTGCTTGCACTTGAAATTGGGCCTTTTAGGCATGTGGAGGCGGAATCTGGCCACCACATCATGGCTGCGTTGGCGGCCTGGAATCCATACTCAGTCCCCAGCCGCCCGGCGGCTGGGTGTCCATAAACGGTCCCCAGCTGCCCCTATTTCTCCTTGGAACATCCCCCCACACACTTTTCTTAGCCTGGCCTGCTTTAGGGCAGCATTGGACGAGCCCACCAGAGAACCAGACTCCTCCGGTGGGCCCTGGCTTCTCCATCAGGGGAGTTGAGAGTGCCAAGGTGAGGAGCATGATGATGATGACAGAAGTTAGCATCTGCTTTGTTTTCTTTTAATGCAAGTGTAAGTGTGCAGCCTGCCACCCACCCCCAGACTGCAATGCCATACTGCTAGCTTGCACTTGAAATGGGGCCTTTTAGTTTGGAGGAGGCCAAAGCTGGCCACTACCTCATCGCTGCTTCGGCAGCTAGGTATCCATACTCAGTCCCCAGCCGCCCCAATTTGTCCTGGTGTGCCTTATACATAAGATTAAGCGCGTATACCAAAACATTACCTGTGCCCTCCCCAGTGCATTTAGTGGGAAGGAGAGCCTATTCCGCTGTGGTGTGTGCATGCCAAACCCCTGTTCATGGTACATGCGAAGATGCCTCCCACCCTGCACCTGTCGTTGCAGACTTGCAACTATCCCCGTTCAAGTCCTTGTCCCAGGGCAGTGTTCAATTGTACCTCTCCCATTCCTTGCAATGCAAGTACAAGTATGCAACCAGCCACCCACCCACCCCCAGGCTGCAATACCATACTGCTTGCTTGCTTGCACTTTAAATTGGGCCTTTTAGGCATGTGGAGGCGGAATCTGGCCACCACGCCATGGCTGCGTCGGCGGCCTGTTATCCATACTCAGTCCCCAGCTGCCCGGTGGCCGGATGTCCCTGCTTGCTCCCCAGCCTCCAGGGGGCGGCCGGGTGTCCATACTCGGTCCTCAGCCACCCCTATTTGTCCCGGTAACCTTTCCCACACTTTTCATAGCCTGGCCTGCTTTAGGGCAGCATTGGCCGAGCCCACCAGACAACCAGACTCCTCCGGTGGGCCCTGGCTTCTCCATCAGGGGAGTTGAGAGTGCCAAGGTGAGGAGCATGATGAGGATGATAGAAGTTAGCATCTGCTTTGTTTTGTTGGAATGCAAGCGCATGTATGTAGTAGCGGCTAGGCCTGAGGTGGTCAGCGTTTTGGCGCATATCCTACCTCCTCCGAGGATTGCTGGATGTTTTCCTGCTACTATCCAAGTTCTATGACTCCCGTTAAAACAAAGCTTCAGGTAATAAATGATGGATGAGGTAGTGGCAAAGGAGAAAGAGCAGGAGGAACAGGGACCATTCACATCAATATCAGGCCAGTCAACCACACATGTCTTGTAGGATATGTTTCTGTAAAAAAAGGAGCAGTTCGGCTACACAGTTATAGGGCATACAGTGAGTGCAATGCCTACCAAAAATTTCGAGGCACTCCAATGCACCTTGGAAATGACATGGAGGTCAGAGGGCCTTAACTAAACCTTTTTTTCCATTTATAGCAACTGGGTCTCCTGTGCACTGTTGGCCTAAGCAGTGAATGGAAGGCTTTCCAAAAATTATGAGGAACTGCAATGCCCCTTACAAGAGCCATGCAGTACAGCATATTACAAACATAAGTCCCATTATTGGGGAGTGGGTCTCCCATAGTATTTGCTTATGCCTTCCAAGCAAAAGCTTCCAAAAATTAGGACGGAGCAACTTGCAATGCCCCTTACAAGAACAATGCAGTACAGCATATTACAAACATAAGTCCCATTATTGGGGAGTGGGTCTCCCATAGGATTTGCTTATGCCTTCCAAGCAAAAGCTTCCGAAAATTAGGACGGAGCAACTTGCAATGCTCCTTACAAGAACCATGCAGTACAGCATATTACAAACATACGTCCCATTATTGGGGAGTGGGTCTCCCACAGTCTTTGCTTATGCCTTCCAAGCAAAAGCTGCCAAAAATAAGGACGGAGGAACTTGCAATGCTGGCACCTTGGTGGTATAGCGGTGGTGGAGGCTGAGGATAAGGAGAAGAACATAAAACAGCCGAAATGAGGAAGCGTATACCCATGTGTGGGTGTGAAGCGGTGCATGTGAATACACCTCCCGGAATAACACAGTGGATTTGACTTTATGTTACTCTGCTGTCATTTGGTGGTGATGAGAAGTCTGGCCCAATCCAGCCCTTGTTCATTTTGATAAGGGTCAACTTGTCAGCATTGTCAGTTGACAGGCGAGTGCGCTTATCAGTTATAATTCCCCCAGCGGCACTAAAAACACGCTCCGATAACACGCTAGCGGCAGGCAGGCCAGGACCTCCAAGGCGTACAAAGCGAGTTCATTCCAAGTGTCCAGCTTGGATACCCAATAATTAAAAGGCATAGAGGAATCACGGAGGACGCTGGTACGGTCGGCAAGGTACTCCCTCACCATCTTTTGAAACTTTCCACTCCTTGTGAGAGTACCCCGCGCCTCAGGGTCTGTAAGCTGGGCGGGTGTCAGAAATCTGTCCCAGAACGTTGACAGTGTTCCCCTGCCTCAGATGGATTGGAGTTGCATCTCTCTCGCCTGTACGCCTTGGTTGGGCAACGAACTGTGACCTCTGCCGCTAGCGTGTTCAGATGGGAATTTTTTTTAAGAGTTCTGCAGCAAGGGCCTTCTGGTACTGCCCCATTTTTGTAGACCTCTCCACCTCAGGAATAAGAGAGTGAAAGTTCTCCTTGTAGCGGGGGTCTAAAAGTGTCACCAACCAGTAATGACTGTCACCCAACATTTTGACAACGCGAGGATCACGGTTAAGGCAGCGTAACATAAAGTCAGCCATGTGTGCCAGACTGGTAACGGGCAAGATTTCCGTGTCCTCACCAAGATGACGACTGACCATGCTCTCCTCCTCCTCCCCCTGTCCTCAGGCCACCCACGCTGAACCGACGGTATGACACTTGTACAGGTACTACCATCTACAGCGCATGATAGCAGCTCCTGTTCTTCCTCCTTCTCCTCCTCCTCCTCTCCCTCATTGTCCCCCAATGCACGTTGGGATGAGATGAGGCTGGGCTGTGTGTAATCGACCGCTACAACTTCTTGATCCATCTCATCATACTCTGGCTGCAATGCCTCCTCTTTAATTCTCTGCAGAGAGCGTTGCAAAAGACAGACAAGTGGGATGCTGACACTAATGATGGCGTCATCGCCACTCACCATCTTGGTGGCCTCCTCAAAGTTTGTCAGGATGGTACATATGTCAGACATCCAGGTCCACTCCTGAGGTCTTATGTGTGGAGTCTGACCTGAATATCGACGGCCTTGTTGCATCTGGTACTCCACAACTGCTCTCTTCTGCTCACAAATCCTTTGCAACATGTGGAGGGTAGAGTTCCAACGTGTGTGGACATCACACACCAGTCGGTGTGCCGGAAGCTGCAAACGCTGCTGCAACACAGCAAGGGCGGCGGAAGCTGCAGCCGACTTGCGAAAATGAGCTGACAGGCGGCGTACTTTCACGAGCAGATCTGGCAACTCGGGGTACGATTTAAGAAACCGCTGAACCACGAGGTTAAGCACATGAGCCAGGCATGGTACGTGTGTGATCTCACCTCGCCTCAGAGCCGCCACCAGGTTACGGCCATTGTCACACACGACCATGCCGGGATGTAGGTTCAGCGGTCTCAGCCACAGATCTGCCTGCTCTTTCACAGCTGTCCACAACTCACAAGCAGTGTGAGGTTTATCACCTAAGCTTATGAGTTTCAGCACAGCCTGTTGCCGCTTGGCGGAGGCAGTACTGCAGTGCTTCCAGCTTGTAACTGATGTGGTGATATCTGAGATGGAGGCTGAACATGAGGAGGAGGAGGAGGAGGAGGATGCGCAGGAGCTATACAGTGTGGGGGCAGCTATGACTGACATAGGGCCCGCAATCCTCGGTGTGGGGAGGACGTGTTCCGTCCCAAAGTCCGACTGGGTCCCGGCTTCCACTATGTTTACCCAGTGTGCCGTCAGAGAGATGTACCGTCCCTGGCCACAAGCACTTGTCCACGTGTCCGTTGTCAGGTGGACTCTCCCAGTAACTGCATTGTTGAGGGCATGACAGATGCTTTGGGACACGTGCTTGTGTAGTGCGGGGATGGCACACTGGGCAAAATAGTGTCGGCTGGGGACCGAGTACCGAGGGACGGCCACCGCCATAAGATTGCGGAAGGATTCCGTCTCCACCAGCCTAAAGGGCAGCATTTCCAATGCAAGCAGTCGTGAAATGTGCGAATTTAGGACTGTGGCCTGTGGGGCGTTAGCTGCGAATTTCTGCTTTCGTTCAAAGGTCTGGGATATGGACAATTGAACGCTGCGGTGGGACGTGGACGTGGACGTTGATGCTGTTTCTTGAGAAACTGCCATAACAAGTGAAGACTGAGAGGAAGGGGCATCTTTACATGCAGTATGGACAGGGGATTGCCTTGCACACACAACAGGGGGTTCTATTGCACGCACAACAGTGGAAGAAGCAGTGGTGACACCTGCTGACACTGGTCGTGGACCCTGGGTTTCGCCCCACAAAGTCGGGTGCTTTGCTGCCATGTGCCTGATCATGCTGGTGGTGGTCAGGCTGGTAGTTTTGTCACCCCTGCTGATGCTGGCATGGCAGGTGGAACATATGGCCTTTTTGGGGTTATCAGCAGAGTCTTTAAAAAAATTCCAGACTCTGGAAGACCTACCGCTTGTACTGGCAACGTCCCTCGTGTTGGTGTTACGGGGAACGGCTGCCCGCCTTCTGTCTGCGGCCACCACACTGCTTCTTCCTGCCTGTTGGGGTACTCTGCCTCCCTCCCCCTGTGTGCTGCTGGCCTCACTCTGCATGTCCTCCTGCCACGTTGGGTCAGTTACTAGATCATCCACCACCTCCTCCTCTTCCACTTGCAGACCACGATGCTCCTCCTCACTTCCTGGCAATTGTGTCTCGTCATCATCCACCTCTTGTGACAAATTGCCAGCGTCGACTTCCTGTGGCCATGGCTGTTCAAATATTTGGGCATCGCTACATGGGATCTCCTCTTCCACCACTTCAAGTGTATCAGGCGAGGGGCACAAATATGGAAATGGACCAGTGAACAGCTCTTCAGAGTGTCCAAGTGTGGGATCAATTGCTGTCTGACGACACTCGGCATGGTGGGAGGAAGGAGCATCAGGGTGAGGAGGAGTATGCGGTCGAGACTCACGGCTACTAAGAGTTGACCGTGTAGAAGACAGACCGGAGGTGGTGGTGCCCAGGTAAATGGAAGTATTATCTGCTATCCAATTAATAACCTGGTGTTGTTCTGTGCTTCCCTAGTAATTCGGTCAAGAAGTGGGAGCGAGAAGATGTGGCTGTTGGTTGTGGCACATTTTCACCTTGGCCACGGACCCGTCTTCTGCACGAACCATCACCAGAACGTCCACTTCCATGTCCCTTGCCACGCGCCTTGCCCATTGTAAAGGAAGTAAAATAGCTTACACTTGCACTATCAATGGAAAAAGGGTAACAAAAGGTAGATTAGAACCGTGGAAGAGGAAAACCACAGTTCTATTTCTCTGGCCTACACCCGACTCTTTTAAACAATCTGAACAATCAGGGAGAAACTATTACTGTTTTTCTTTACGGAAAAAACTACCAAAACCTGTATAATAGAGATTTTTTACCGTGGGATGGCAAAACCACAGTTATTGTTTACTGGGGTATACCAGACTTTTTTAAATAGATATATTTGCAGCTGAACAGTGAGCGACACACTCAAACTGTGTTTTTTTAGATACCAAAGGCCCAAAACTGGATAGTACAGAGATTTGACCCGTGGAACTGCAAAACCACACTGGGATTTGTCGGGCCTACACCAGACTATTTTCAACAGATATATTTTTGTGTCACAACAGTCAGGAGACACTACTGTTTTTCTTTACGGAAAATATACCAAAACCTGAATAATAGAGATTTTTTACCGTGGGATGGCAAAACCACAGTTATTGTTTACTGGGGTATACCAGACTTTTTTTAAATAGAGATATTTGCGGCTGAACAGTGAGCGACACACTCAAACTGTTTTTTTTTTTTAGATACAAATGGCCCAAAAGTGGATAATACGGAGGTTTGAACCGTGGAAGTGCAAAACAACACTTCTGTTTCTCTAGCCTACACCTGACTATTTTCAACAGATATATTTGTGTCTGAAAAATCAGAGACACGCTTTTTTTTGGGGGGGGGGGGGGACACCAAAAGGTTAATAAGACGGGTATTTGTACAGTGTGAAGGAGGAAAAAAAAAAGAGGATTTCGATGAAAAAAAAAGGATTTTTCCTGTCCCCTGAGACCTGGAGCTAAGTCGAGCAATTTCAGCAACAGGAGCAGCACACAGGACTGTAATGCAGCGTTTGCTGGTATAACCACTGTGTCTCCTATACAGCCTGCCTGCCTGATATCTGGGATGGATATTAGTCCTGAGAAGGACTGTTTGTTTGATCTGGCAGCCTTTACAGACCCTACACTAACTATTTCACAGTTTATATCTCTCCCTAAATCAGCAGCGCTGTCCCTACACTGTCTGATCCGGAGCGACTGTGTCCAAGATGGCGGCGCCCGGTTTTAAATACTCGAGGTGACGCTGTGCGGCCAGCCAATCACTGTAATGCCCACAACCAACATGGCTGCGGCATTACAGTGACTGGCTGGCAATCCCTGCATGTTCATTGGCTCTGTAAAGAGCGCCAAACATGCAGGGCGGAGACCCGAGCTTCCGCCCGAGTAACCCGGAAATGCTCGGTGCTCGCCGAACATCCCGAGTAGCGTGATGCTCGGGCGAGTACTGAGCAGTGTCGAGCATGTTCGCTCAACATTATTTAGGAATAAGCTCCATCGAGCTTGGCGTGGAGGCAAACAACTAGCTGATCTGACAAACTCCAGGTTACGGTGATCTGTGAGTACTGTTATTTGTTGTGCAGCTCCTTGAAGATGGTGCCTCCATTCTTTAAAGGCAGCGATAATCGCCAGTAACTCCTTATTCCCAATGTCATAATTCCTCTCTGCTGAAGAAAGTCTTCATGAGAAGAAAGCACAGGGATGTAACAGACTCTTCTCTCCGGTTCTCTGAGAGAGTATCGCCCCTAAAGCGCAATCAGAAGCTTCCACCTCAATGACAAATGGAAATGCAGGATCTGGATGAATTAATACTGGTGCAGTGGTGAAACGATCCTTGAGGCCTTCAAAAGCCTGTTGGGCTTGCGGAGACCATGAAAAGGTTCTTCCCTTCTTTGTAAGTTGTGTAATGGGGAGGGCTACTTCCGAGAAGTTACGAATGAATCGTCTGTAGAAGTTGGCAAAGCCGATGAAGCGCTGCACCTCCTTGACACTCCTTGGGATGGGCCAGTCCTGAATCGCCTGGATCTTGCTAGAGTCCATATTTATTCCCTGTGGGGAAATTACGTAGCCCAAAAACTGAATCTCTGTCTTGTGGAACTCACATTTCTAAGGTTTGATATACAGGAGATTCTCCCTAAGTCGCCTTAGCATAGTCTTGACATGTTCTTGATGCTCTTGTAAAGAATCAGAAAAAATCAAAATATCATCCAAGTAGATCACAACAAAATGGTCCAACAAATCCATGAAAATGTCGTTAGCTAAATGCTGGAACGAAGCAGGCGCGTTGCAGAGCCCAAAAAGCATCACCAGGTATTCAAAATGTCCATAGCGACACCTAAACGCCGTCTTCCATTCGTCGCCTGGTCGAATACGAAGTAAATTGCAGGCCCCACGGAGGTCTAGTTTAGAGAAGAACTTAGCGTGTCGTACTCTTTCAAGCAGTTCGGGTATCAGGGGTAACGGATACCGGTTTCGAATAGTTATTTCATTGAGTTCCCGATAGTCTATACAGGGTCTGAGAGACCTATCCTTTTTCTTCACAAAGAAGATGGGTGCTCCTGCTGGCAAAGAAGAGTGTCGAATGAAGCCCTTGGCAAGGTTTTCATCAATGTATTCTTTTAAGGCTTGCAGCTTCGGTCCTGCCAGGGGATAGATGTGACCAAAAGGCATCTCTGCACCTGGAAGAAGTTCTATAGTGCAACCGTAAGGTCTATGTGGAGGAAGCTGATCTGCGTTCCGCTTGTCACAAACATCAGTGAACTCCTTGTAAATAGATGGTAAAGATAATACCTGTATCGGATGTCTTGGCTCCTGAGTTGGTAGTGTTGCGGTTGGGCTGCCCTTGAGTGGAAAAGATATCTCTTTGGTCTCCCAGTCTATAATGGGATTCTGTGACTGCAGCCAGGGTATTCCTAGAATTAGGGGGAAATGAGGAGAAGAAATTAACATGAAAGTGAGCGACTCCTGATGGTTGGGTTCCATGAATATCTCAAGGGGTACCGTCTCCTGTTCCACAGGCCCTGAGGCTAGAAGGGAACCATCTACTGTCTCCATTGTTACTGGAGTGACCCTCTTTTGTATATTAATGTCATGTTCTGTGGCGAATGCAAGGTCCATAAAGTTACCACCGGCACCTGAATCAATCATTGCTGAACTGGTGATCCATTGTCCTGCAACCAAAATCTTCATGGGGAGAGAAAGGTGTGAGTTCTTCTCTTTTCGCCCCCTAGAAGGAGCAGCCGCTGATAAAGAGCGGATCACCGCATTAAGAGGCAGACTGGATTCTGATACAACTGATTCCGAGTCGGAAATATCACACCCAGCGATGGCAGCTATGGACTTGCGGGTCCGACTTGGGCAGTTGATGAGGAAGTGATCTGATTTACCGCAGTAAAAGCACAGGATCTCTCGGAGTCGGTATTCCCGGCGCTCACCACTCCCGCGTCTCTGTAATGCGTCGACTTGCATAGGGGTCGGTTCTGCATCTCGAACAGTCCTGCTGACAGGTTCTTTAGAGGAGGAAGAGAGGAAGACACTTGAACGATTCAATGCGGTCCACCTTTCCTGCTTACGCTCTGTGAGGCAAATATCTATGCGTATACAGTGATTAATAAAAGCTTCTAGCCCTTGGGGAGACTCTGTTCGGGCAAGCTCGTCCTTGATGGTACTAGATAATCCTCTTCTAAAAATGGGCAGTTGAGCATTACCGTCCCAAGTCGTATCCACTGCCAGTCTTCTAAAGTCTGTTGCATACTCAATCACAAAGTGCTTACCCTGGCGTAGTGATAACAAGAAGAAGGAGTGCAAAGCACCAAACAACGATAGTAGCCCAATGGTTAGAAAAATAGAAAAAACGTTATTAAATATCAAACAACAGAGAGTTTGGGGAGACAATAGATACATGTACAAACACATATAGCAACGAAAATCGATGTACAGTAGCGTAAAAAGATATTAAAAAACAAGCAAACACATGACATGGAGTGTGACTAAAACATGGAAAGTGTCCGTGGTTGAAAATAAAGTAAGGTGGACAAGATGCTGCGCTATATAGATCAGGTGTGTATGTAAACATTGTTTGATCAGACAGAAGAGCAGCATAATCACCATGGGCAAATAGTCACATGTCCTCTTCCCCTTGAGGAAGGCACGCAGCGCCGAAACGCGCTTCGGGGATACACACACGGAGTGTGTCTTGTTTTCTTCTCTCCCCCTCATAGAGGTAAAAATGATCTCTGACTTACACTGTTATGATATTTAATAAAGTTTTTTCTAGTTTTCTAACCATTGGGCTACTATCGTTGTTTGGTGCTTTGCACTCCTTCTTTTTGTTATATGTTAACGAGGGCCCCTATATAATCCGACTAGTAGAATGCTATAACATTGTTATACTATATATTACTTAGTGGCATTCTTAAGTCTGATTCTAATTTCTCTTTTTTCTTGTAGTGATAACAAGGCAGCCTCAGCTGTGGCGCGACGATTGGGATCATCAAACATTTGCGCCATCATTGCCACAAAATCGTTGAAATAATTCAAACGGGGATCACAAGTTTCAATCATTGGATTTGCCCAGGCCAGAGCTCGATGAGTAAGCAGCATAATATTGCACAACACCTTCGATCTATCAGTTGGGAACTGAGCAGCATGAACATCAAAATGTAAAGTACATTGATTGATAAACCCACGAAACTTGTCACGGTCACCATTAAATTTAAATGGTGGCAGTTTTGGACTGACGGCAGACGGGAGCTGAACTAGGTTTTGAGTCTCTAGATTTGATAGCCGTGCCCGCAGTTCCTGAAGAGTCTGCCCCCACACTTGTGTGTTATGATTCGTCTGAGCCTCCAAAGCCTCCATCTTTGTCTTCAGGTTCTGCACGTCAGCATGTAAAGCATTAGTAACGGTACATAGTCTCTTAACACGTGTCTCCAGGGTTTCAGACCCCGCGGACTCCATCTTTATGGCTTGAGTATACTGTTAAAATGTTAGTAGATACCCCGAAGTCCAATGGCGTGGGCCAAAGCAGAGACTGAGGCAAGAGTAGTGTGAAAGTCTATTTTAAACACAAGTGCAAAAGATCACAGCAAAGAGTTTATGAAGGTAAGTTCATTCCAAACAATACTTCCTAGAACATAATCTGTAAGGCACGGCCTTCTTTACCTTTGGGGAATGTAAAAGCTAACAATAGTCCAAGTTTACTTAGGTACAGTAATATGGATATTAAGCAAGCGTAGGTATTCCTCAGTTGATTGTGGACTCACGTAGTACAGTAGAGAAGACAACCTGGAATATGGATCTGGATGTTGAGGAATGCAGGAGGTGCAGCGGAGGAAACAGCAAAGTCTAAGCAGAGCTGGAGCCGAATATGAAACACTGAGCAAAGATGGTGTCTTTACCAGAAGTGTAGAGATCCAGGAGAAGTTTTCTTCAGGAAGACAAAAGTTCAGAGATCCCTGAGTGAGTGAACAACAGCAGAAGTTCCTTTAGCAGAGGATTCAGGCAGCAATCCTTTCAGCGGATGACTAGGAGTAAACACAAGGTCAGCAAGACTCTATTCAGAGGGCTAGCACAGGTGAGCAGCAAGCTACAGGCACACAATACTCAGGCAAGGCATGATTGCAACACATGCAGTTTAAGTAGGTCCACAGGCAGGAAACACATGACCCCAGTGAGGCAGTGGAAGCCATCTTGGCTAAGGGAAAAACTACTGGCAAAGTAAAATTAAACCTGGCATCCTGACACTACCTCTTGAAGCTCATCAAGAGAATGCCAAGAGTGTGCAAAGCAGTCATCAAAGCAAAAGGTGGCTACTTTGAAGAACCTAGAATATAAGACATATTTTCAGTTGTTTCACACTTTTTTGTTAAGTATATAATTCCACATGTGTTAATTCATAGTTTTGATGCCTTCAGTGTGAATGTACAATTTTCATAGTCATGAAAATAGAGAAAAATCTTTAAATGAGAAGGTGTGTCCAAACTTTTGATCTGTACTGTATATATACAAAAATATATAAAAATGTGTAGAGTGAAGGAGGATGAAAAAGTAAGAAAAAAAATATATGTAACAAATATATAACAAATAAAATAATAAAAATAGGGTGTGTTGAATGCAAGTCTGCAAAAAAATTATACATATATATACAGTGCCTACAAGTAGTATTCAACCCCCTGCAGATTTAGCTGGTTTGATAAGATGCAAATAAGTTAGAGCCTTCAAACTGCAAACGAGAGTAGGTTTTATGAACAGAAGCATAAATCTTACAAACCAAAAAGTTATGTTGCTCAGTTGAATTTTATTAAATTTTAAACATAAAAGTGTGGGTCAATTATTATACAACCAATATGTTTAATATTTTGTGGAATAACCCTTGTTTGCAATTACAGCTAATAATCGTCTTTTATAAGACCTGATCAGGCCGGCACAGGTCTGTGGAGTTATCTTGGCCCACTCCTCCATGCAGATCTTCTCCAAGTTATCTAGGTTCTTTGGGTGTCTCATGTGGACTTTATTCTTGAGCTCCTTCCACAAGTTTTCAATTGGGTTAAGGTCAGGAGACTGACTAGGCCACTCCAACACCTTGACTTTTTCCCTCTTGAACCAGGCCTTGGTTTTCTTGGCTGTGTGCTTTGGGTCGTTGTCTTGTTGGAAGATGAAATTACGACCCATCTTAAGATCCTTGATGGAGGAGCGGAGGTTCTTGGCCAAAATCTCCAGGTAGGCCGTGCTATCCATCTTCCCATGGATGCGGACCAGATGGCCAGGCCCCTTGGCAGAGAAACAGCCCCACAGCATGATGCTGCCACCATCATGCTTGACTGTAGGGATGGTATTCTTGGGGTCGTATGCAGTGCCATCCAGTCTCCAAACGTCACGTGTGTGGTTGGCACCAAAGATCTCGATCTTGGTCTCATCAGACCATAGAACCTTGAACCAGTCTGTCTCAGAGTCCTCCAAGTGATCATGAGCAAACTGTAGACGAGCCTTGACATGACGCTTTGAAAGTAAAGGTACCTTACGGGCTCGTCTGGAACAGAGACCATTGCGGTGGAGTACGTTACTTATGGTATTGACTGAAACCAATGTCCCCACTGCCATGAGATCTTCCCGGAGCTCCTTTCTTGTTGTCCTTGGGTTAGCCTTGACTCTTCGGACAAGCCTGGCCTCGGCACGGGAGGACACTTTCAAAGGCTGTCCTGGCCGTGGAAGGCTAACAGTAGTTCCTTAAGCCTTCCACTTACGGATGATGCTCCCAACAGTGGAGACAGGTAGGCCCAACTCCTTGGAAAGGGTTTTGTACCCCTTGCCAGCCTTGTGACCCTCCACGATCTTGTCTCTGATGGCCTTGGAATGCTCCTTTGTCTTTCCCATGTTGACCATGTCTGAGTGCTGTTCACAAGTTTGGGGAGGGTCTTAAATAGTCAGAAAAGGCTGGCAAAAGAGATCTTTAATCCACACATGTGAAGCTCATTATTCTTGGTGCCTGAACTACTTCTTAATACTTTTGGGGGACCAAACAGAATTCTTGTGGTTTGAGGGGTTGAATAATAAATGACACTCTGAATTAACTTTTAACGTTTTTTAAAAAAAAAAACAAAAACAAAACAAAAACAAAATTTGCTGCAGTGCATTTCCCACTTCCAGGCTGATCTACAGTACAAATGTCACAATGCCAAGTTAATTCCGCATGTGTCAACCAGCTAAATCTGCAGGGGGTTGAATACTACTTGTAGGCACTGTATATGCGCATACATATATATATGCACACATAAGCATACATATGCATATTTGCTTAGTGTGTAATAGTGCAATTGCATATGTATATAGATAGTGAACCATTGTATATATGCCAATATATGAAAAAATGAAAATATAAAAAGTGAAAAAATAAATAATATATGAAAAAAGTAAAAAATGAAAAAAAAAATATGAAAAAATATGAAAAAAGTGAAAAAATATGGAAAAATAATTGAATAATGAATAATGAAACTAATAATGCACCCCATTTCATTATATTGTATGAATGTAATAATGATAAAAAATTGGGCAAAAAGACTGATATGATGGTGGCTCGATTCTAACGCATCGGGTATTCTAGAATATGTATGCGGCCGACCGGGCGCAATCAGCAGAGCGGTGTTTAAATTTGGCGCCAAAATCGCTGATTGGTCGCGGCCGGCGGTCGCGACCAATCAGCAGAGCGGTGTTTAAATTTGGCGCCAATAATGGTGATTGGTCACGGCCGCGACCAATCAGCAGAGTGGTGTTTAAATTTTGCGCCAATACTGCTGATTGGTTGCGGGCGGCGGCCGCGACCAATCAGCGAACCGTGTTAGTGAGGACTGGAGAGCGTGTTTAAATTTGGCACCAAAATCGCTGATTAGTCGCGACCGCGACCAATCAGCAAAGCGGTGTTTAAATTTGGCGCCAATATCGCTGATTGGTCACGGCCGGCAACCGCGACCAATCAGCAGAGCGGGCTTTAAATTTGGCGCCAATAATGCTGATTAGTCGCGGCCGGCAACCGCGAACAATCAGCAGAGTGGGGTTTAAATTTGCAGCGGTGTTGAACTTGGCGCCAATATCGCTGATTGGTCGCGGCCGGCGGCCACGACCAATCAGCGTCGTATTAGTGAGGACTGGGGAGCGGCGCTGCCTGTGTGGGTACTTCCGCTGCGAGCAGCTGGGAGATGAGCGGCTGCTCGCAGCAGAAGCATCCCGATCGGCGGCGCCGCTCCCCGGTCCTCCGTTCACACTTGCCGTCGGGAGATCAGCGGGCCAAGCCGCTGATCTCCCGACGTTAGCTGCATGGAGGTCAGCGGCGCCGCCGGTTGGGGTAGTTCTGCTGCTAGCGCCGCTCATCTCCCAGCTGCATCGGCGCTGACCTCCGTGCGGCAGATGAGCCGCTAACGGCCGCCATCTTTTTTCTGAAATCCCACGTCGCTGATTGGCCGCGGCCGGACCAATGAGCGACGCGGGATTTCCTGGACAGACAGCGGCCGGACCAATGAGCGACGTGGGATTTCCTGAACAGGAGATGTGGAGGGGGCCGTAGGAGGGCAACAACCCAGCAGCAGGACCGCTACCTCCGCCTTTGGGCATGGAGGAACAGAAGGAGCACTGCCAGAGCCTTGCAAAATGACCTCCAGCAGGCCACAAATGTGCATGTGTCTGCACAAACGGTTAGAAACCGACTCCATGAGGGTGGTATGAGCGCCCGACATCCACAGATGAGGGTTGTGCTCACAGCCCAACACCATGCAGGATGCTTGGCATTTGCCACAGAACACCAGGATTGGCAAAGTCTCCACTGGCGCCCTGTGCTCTTCACAGATGAAAGCTGGTTCACACTGAGCACATGTGACAGACATGACAGAGTCTGGAGACGCCGTGGAGAGCGATCTGCTGCCTGCAACATCCTTCAGCATGACCGGTTTGGCAGTGGGTCAGTAATGGTGTGGGGTGGCATTTTTCTGGAGGGCCCCACAGCCCTCCATGTGCTCGCCAGAGGTAGCCTGACTGCCATTAGGTACAGATATGAGATCCTCAGACCCCTTGTGAGACCATATGCTGGTGTGGCTGGCCCTGGGTTCCTCCTAATGCAGGACAATGCCAGACCTCATGTGACTGGAGTGTGTCAGCAGTTCCTGCAAGATGAAGGCATTGAAGCTATGGACTGGCCCGCCCGTTCCCCAGACCTGAATCCGATTGAGCACATCTGGGACGTCATGTCTCGCTCCATCCACCAACGTCACATTGCACCACAGACTGCCCAAGAGTTGGCAGATGCTTTAGTCCAGGTCTGGGAGGAGATCCCACAGGAGACCATCCGCAACCTCATCAGGAACATGCCCAGGCGTTGTAGGGAAGTCATACAGGCACGTGGCGAGAATGCCAAGAGTGTGCAAAGCAGTCATCAAAGCAAAAGGTGGCTACTTTGAAGAACCTAGAATATAAGACATATTTTCAGTTGTTTCACACTTTTTTTTTAATCATATAATTCCACATGTGTTAATTCATAGCTTTGATGCCTTCAGTGTGAATGTACAATTTTCATAGTCAAGAAAATACAGAAAAATCTTTAAATGAGAAGGTGTGCCCAAACTTTTGGTCTGTACTGTATATATGTACAATCTGATCCAAATCCAAAAAAAGCTATTTTTCTTAAATAGTTAAAATAAGATAGCCGGAAAAAGGATGCTATGTTGCTATATTTCTTAGAGAAAGCTTGAGAAACCCCATTGCTCATTAAGACCTCTAGGGGTCATACATTTGAGAAGGGTAATCCACTTGCACTCAATTTGTGCAAGTTTTTTGCTGTAATCTCCCCTCCTATTGCCAGGATATAACGGATCGATGCTTTTTATCCTCAAAAGATGTTCATGATTGGGATGGTACTGCCGAAAGTGTCTTGCCTTGGGTTTTAATTTGGATAAAGAGCCCGCATCATTTGGAATTTTGAATGTAGTTCTGATGTCCTTGATGTTCTCCAGTGCTCGGACTCGTAATTCACGGGTTGTCATCCCCACATAATATAATCCACATGGGCAGGTGGTTTGATAAATTACCATAGAAGGACGGCAATTTATAAAATGTACAATCTTAAACTGGCGTACATGCCCAGAGTCATCAGTTTTTTCAATATATCTGCAGGCCTTACAATTTCCGCCGCTCCATGAGCCCCATTTTGGACCCCTGGAACCAAAAATCAATGTGGAATTAGGAGGGACATGATGGCTGTGTACCAGTAAATCTCCTAATGTTTTAGTGCGTTTAGCTTTAATTAAGGGACGGCTCCGTAACAATTTAACTAGAACAGAATCTTGATGAAGAATAGGCCAATATTTAGTGATAACATCCGTCATCTCACGCCATCGAGAGTGATAGTTCGTAATAAAGCGAACATGTCCATCAGTTTCCTTTTTCCTTGTGGAAAATAGTAGAGCTTGGTGATCTGTTTGTTTAGCTTGAGTATATGCCAGATGGATATTGTTCATCTTATAACCATGCCGTAGGAATCTAGAAGTTAAATCATGTGCTTGAGTGTCAAAAGACTCCTCTTGATCACAAATGCGTCGCGCACATAGAAATTATCCTGTAGGTATGGCTCTCAGAATGTGGGCTGGAGTGGTGTGAGGGGATCTGTGGTGTGTCCAGTTTTGGGGTATGTTGTACCCTTTATTATTCATTTGATTGGCCTTCATTTTTACATGCATATGTGGTCTAATTTCCACTTGAAATATATTTATATATCTAATTGTTAATCACATTTACCTACTAATTATATAAATTTATGGTACATACACTTATTTATGGTTGCTAAAGCCCTTTGCACTTTCTAGCAATTTATTTATTATAATATTATGCATTTATTTTTATTCATGGTTCATAGATCTATTTATGGTTGCTAAAGCACTTTGTACTTTTTGTTATTTTATACCATCATGATTTAACAAATTGATGTATTATAAGATTATATATTGTTTATAAATATATTTTTTATTGCATTTATCTTTGCACATTGCACTTCAATAAGTATTTATGAAATATTATCATGTGCGGTTTTTGCATGTTGGCCTATATTTTTGACATTCATGGATACACCCAGATCTCCTATATTTTTATATTTCGTGTTTTTATTATTTGTGGTTTTATTTTGTGTTGTGTAGTCCTATACTGATAAATTGATTTCTCATCTATAATAGTTTGGTCTCAGAATACAATTTTTGGTGTCCCTTTGATTTTGGTATTCTTTGTCAATTATATATGGTTTATTTATTGGTATTTCTTTTCGGCATAGGTTTTCAGTCTGTAGGGAGTCTACAGACTGGGAAGTAGGGGGGCCGCTGCTCGTTTGTTAAATAATTAGTTACCCTTTCTACCCCCCACCCTTCCCAGTTTCGAGGCGCGTGGGACATTAGGGGGGAGAGGAGAGGAGAATGTGTGAAAATAACTGGAAGTATAGGGGACATATCAGATATTAAACTGATAAGAAAAGTTACTACACTTGAACTTAGCTAAAAGGCCGAGAAGCGATTACCTGAATTTGTTTTGTCCTATGGCTGCACCCTGGTACCAAGAAGGCACCCATTGTAGGGATAGGGACATAGACTCCCCTTAGGAAGACATGTTGTTCATCAATAGACACCTTGAAACCCACAACTATACTGCTTGTTGCAGATGCACCTCACACGTTTTTTATCTGCATAAGTCCACCTATTTTCACAGAGAGAGGATAACTAATTAATGAACAAGCGAGCAGCGGTCCGCCCTGCTTCCCAGTCTGTAGGCTCCCTACCGACTGAAGCTGGCTGCTGCAGCACTGCCAGATAAAAGCCAGGAGCCCATTATGACACGTGCAATGTCTGTTCCATTCTTTCATTCTTGCATTATTCCATTGTCCCATTGTTCCATTGCCCCCTAACAATGGGACAATGGAATAATGCAAGAATGGAACAGACATTGCACGTGTAATAATGGGCTCCTGGCTTTTATCTAGCTGTGCAGTAGCAGCCAGCTTCAGTCTGTAGGGAGCCTAGAGACTGAGAAGCAGATGGGACCGCTGCTCGTTTATTCAATAACTAGTTACCCTCTCAACCCCCACCCTTCCCGGTCTTGAGGCACGTGGGACATTAGGGGGGAGAGGAGAATGTGTGAAAATAGGTGGACATATAGGGGACGTATCAGATATTAAACTGATAAGAAAAGATACTACACGTGATCTTAGCCAAAAGGCTGAGAAGCGATTACTTGAATTAGTTTTGACCTATGGCTGCACGCTGGACCCAAGAAGGCACCCATTGCAGGGATAGAGACAAAGACTCCCCTTAGGAAGACATGTTGTTCATCAATCGGCACCTTAAAACCCACAACTATACTGCTTGTTGCAGATGCACCCCACACGTTTTTAATGTGCATAAGTCCACCTATTTTCACACATTCCCCCACCCCCCCCAATGTCCCATGCGCCTCAAGATGGGGGGGAAGTAGAGAGGATAACTAATTAATGAACAAACGAGCAGCGGTCCCCTTTGCTTCCCAGTCTGTATTATCCCTACAGACTGACACTGGCTGCTGCAGCACTACCAGATGAAAGTCAGTAGCCCATTATGACACGTGCAATGTCTGTTCCATTCTTCCATTCTTGCATTATTCCATTGTCCCATTGTTCCATTGCCCCCTAACAATGGGACAATGGAATAATGCAAGAATGGAACAGACATTGCACGTGTCATAATGAACTCCTGGCTTTTATCTAGCAGTGTTGCAGCAGCCAGCTTCAGTCTATAGGGAGCCTACAGACTAAGGAGCAGGGGGGACTGCTGCTCGTTTGTTCAATAATTATTTACCCTCTCTACCCCCCACCCTTCTTGGTCTTGAGGCACGTGGGACATTAGGGGGGAGAGGAGAGGAGAATGTGTGAAAATACATGGACGTATAGGGAACGTATCAGATATTAAATTGAAAAGAAAAGATACTACACTTGATCTCAGCCAAAAGGCCAAGAAGCGATTACCTGAATTGGTTTTGGCCTATGGCTGCAGCCTGGCCCCAAGAAGGCACCGACTCTAGGGATAAGGACAAAGACTCCCCTTAGGAAGACATGTTGTTCATCAATAGACACTTTAAAACCCACAACTATACTGCTTGTTGCACATGCACCGCACATCTTTGTAATCTGCATAAGTCCACCTATTTTCACACATTCCACCCCCAATGTTCCATGCGCCTCAAGACCGGGGGTGGTAGAGAGAATAACTGATTAATGAACAAACGAGCAGCGGTCCCACCTGCTTCCAAGTCAGTAGGCTCCCTACAGACTTAAGCTGGCTGCTGCAGCACTGCCAGATAAAAGCCAGAAGCCCATTATGACACATGCAATGTCTGTTCCATTCTTGCATTATTCCATTGTCACATTGTTCCATTGCCCCCTAACAATGGGACAATGAATAATGCAAAAATGGAAGGATGGAACAGATATTGCATGTGTCATAATGGGCTCCTGGCTTTTATCTAGCTGTGCTGCAGAAGCTAGCTTAAGTCTGTAGGGAGCCTACAGACTAGTAAGCAAGGGGGACCGCTTCTCGTTTGTTCAATAATTAGTTACCCTCTCTACCCCCCACCCTTCCCGGTCGCGCATGGGACATTAGGGGGAGAGCAGAGGAGAACGTGTGAAAATAGGTGGATGTATAGGGGACGTATCAGATATTAAACTGATAAGAAAATATACTACACTTGATCTTAGCCAAAAGGCCGAGAAGCGAGTACCTGAATTGGTTTTGGCGTATGGCTGCACCCTGGTCCCAAGAAGGCACCCATTGTAGGGATAGGGACAAAGACTCTCCTTATGAAGACATGTTATTCATCAATAGACACGTTAAAACCCACAACTATACTGCTTGTTGCAGATGCACCCCACACGTTTTTAATCTGCATAAGTCCACCTATTTTCACACATTTTCACCCCCCCCCAATGTCCCACGCGCCTCAAGACTGCGGGGGGGGGGGGTAGAGAGGATAACTTATTAATGATCTAACGAGCAGCGGTCCTCCATGCTTCCCAGTCTGTAGGCTCCCTAATGACTGAAGCTGGATGCTGCAGCACTGCCAGATAAAAGCCAGGAGCACATTATGACACTTGCAATGTCTGTTCCATTCTTAGTATAATTAGTTACTCTCTCTACCCCCCACCCTTCCCGGTCTTGAGGCGCGTGGTACATTAGGGGGGAGAGGAGAGGAGAATGTGTGAAAATAGGTGGACGTATAGGGGACGTATCAGATATTAAACTGATAAGAAAAGATTTTTTTAAAACCATTCAGGTTGTTGTAAACAACAGTATGAAAGTCGGCCAAAACCCTTAACTTAGTTGCTTAACTATAACTCATCATCATGGTTAATCTTTATTCTTTTTATAAATTTATGTTTCCAAAAACAGAATTAGTAAATTTGTACTATATTACTCTCATCAAGGTGCATAAAATTACTGGTACTTTACCAGATAGCGCCATTTCATGACCTTCCAAATGCCCTCAGCGTCCAATCCACCACCTCTAGTCTTGTCCCATTTGTATATAAGGTACAACCTAGATAGAATTAACCATATACAGTCATTTACGGGTACACTTTTTCTTTTGAATAATCCTAGGTGTCTCACATCCCAAAGGCTTTGCATGACACACACCGTTATTAACCACAAAATTCTTTCATTCACCTTACCACATGCACCAATACCAAACATAGCCACTCTCCAGTTAATATAACTCACACCTGCTAATTCCTTACATAAACCACCCACACCTTTCCACACACTATACGCATAATCACAATCCCACATCACATGTCTCACAGTCTCACTCGCACCACATCCTTCTCTTGGACATACATTCGTTCTGATCAAATCTCTTTTCTTTTGCACATCTCTCACAGGCAGTATATCATGCAAAGCCATCCATACCACATCCTTCTGTTTATTCGACATACCATGCGTATTCAATTTTTCCCATGCAGCCACTACTTCATTAAATCTTAAATAATTGATATTACATTCAATCTCATTCGCTCTCATTTTTTTATCACAGCTTTTGGTTTCTTAAACTCACACATAGACACAGCCAGCAAATCATTCTTTCTAACAAAACTCTCAATCAACTCATACCACAGAGGACATTTAAAAGCCACAGGCACACTTCCATCTCTTTTCACTCAACATAACCCATGCAACATCCATCCAGCCATATATCGCATCATATAAGCACCTTTGTTCTTTCTTTCCATTAGTACTACCACCGCTTTTATATAAAATTCTTAAAATTAATATTAAGTCTCAGGAATACTTCAATTTCAGGAAAATTTAGACCAACATTCTGACATGTTTTGTATAAATATTCTCTCTTTAATTTTTCCATTTTACTCCCCTAATAAAAGTAAAAATTAATTTTTGTACCGTTTTTATTTTTTTTGTATGGGGATGGGAAGACCCCAGCAACATAAAGTAAGATTGGAAGTATTACTGCCTTAATTATTAGTACCTTCCCATTCAAAGTCAACTCACGCATTTGCCAAAAATTCAGTTTCCTCTCTATCCGTAACCCACACTCATCCCAACTTTCAGTACCCTTTAGATCCTCATTCAGCAATACACCCAACATTAATCGGCCCTTTCATACATGTCACACCATCCATCCTAATCCTACTATCACCAAAGCATTTAAAACAACATTTATCCCAGTTTACCCTAAAAGCAGACGCACCACAGAAAAAATCCAATAACTTCACTCTACTCATAGACGCAATACTCTCAACTCACAATCACCACATCATCCATATATCCCAGCACCTTGACACTCATTCGTTTACTCCCAGGTATTAACATTCCTCTTATCGCTTTCTCTCTCCTATTCATACATAACAAAGGTTCAATCACACTAACAAACAAAACAGGGGAAAGAGGGCACCCCTGTCTGAAGGCCCTGTCACACACAACGAGATCGCTAGCGAGATCGTTATTACGTCACGGTTTTGAGATCGCTGGAGAGTAGTATCGTGATTGCTGGGGAGCTGTCAAACATGCAGAACTTCCCAACGATTTCGGACGCCCCAGCGATCTAACTAACGATCTCGTTGGTCATTGGGGCGCTTTCACACAGCAGCTATTTCAACGATCCACACCTTGATAGGGACTGTACTGTGTCACAAAGGCGTGCATAAAATTACTTTTCCGTGCCCCCTTATCTCCGATTGGTGGACGCTACTGTGTTCTAATTGGGCGGCAGGTTTAAAATAAAGCCACGTTGTAGCAATTCCTTCCCTTTATTCCTATCTGCGCTCTGGTTTAAGATCGTAGCAGCGTTCACCGGGCTGTATTCGTTCATCTGGGCTTTGTTAAGGCCCTGTCAGCGTCCTGATTTTCGGATTCTAGGAGCGTTCTCCAGCTGTGACTCCATTCATCTGGGCTTTGTTCCTGATTGCATCCTGGCTTTTGCATTGTATCAGCGTTCTTCGGCTGTGACTCTGTATCCATTCATCTGGGCTTTGTTCCTGACAAGCGTTCTGGTTTGAGGATTGTAGTGTTCTTCGGCTGTGACTCCACATTGATTTCTCGGTTCTTCAGGTACCTATATTACTTCGTTTACACGGTAAGTTGATTTAGTGGGTTTCTGCCACACCCAACAAGTATACATTTGCTCATGCATCGGAGGCCATTTTAAGGGGGTCAACAAACAGTGTGCGGTATTTTTTACTGTGTTTTAAAATGTTTCATGTTTGCTCACCGTATGCTATCCTTTTTTCAGATGGCTTTTAAAACTGAAGAATTCCTCAGGGAAATGATTGACCTGTACCGCTCCCTGCCATGCCTTTGGCAAATAAAATCTACGAACTACTGCAATAGAGAAAAAAAGAGGGAGGCGTACCAGCAATTGATTGCCCTCTTTAAAAGGCATGGCCCCAACGAGAAGGTGGATGAGGAGCTGGTGAAGAGAAAAATCCAGGGTCTACACACCGTATACAAGAAAGAACTTAACAGGGTGGAGAAGTCAAAGAAGTCGGGTACCGGCACAGATGAGGTTTATGTGCCAACATTATGGTATTATGACTTGCTTGCCTTCACCCGTGACCAGGAGCTACCTCCGCGAATGGCGTGTACGATGCAGCCGACCCCGGAAGAAGACCCTGATATCCGGACTGACTCCCCTGTTGAAGATGTAAGTACCTATGGCATCGGCGAATGAAGACCCTATGGCCTCTACAAGTGAAGACCTTGTGCCTCGGTGACAAAGAAAATCAAGGAAAAGAAAGGCCAGCTTGCCGCCATCGCCAGATCTAATATCTTTGGCGAACCAGATTCTACTGCTACAGACCCAGGCCAAGTGGGACAACTTTGCAACCTTTGCTGGCGAGAGACTACAGAGGCTGGATGACCGACAGAGGGCGCACGCAGAAAGGGTCAACTTTGAGACATTAACTAAAGCGGCAGCCGGTGAACTTAATGAGACTTCGTCTGTACACACTCGGATCGACCCTGGCCCTTTTCAACAACATTCTTGGACCCATATGCCGGACCCACTTCAAAGCACACCAGTGCAGAGGATCCGGCATCCACAAAGCCTTGCCCCCCCCCCCCCCGCAGTATCCCATGTTTTCGGATTCTTTTGTTTCGCCCAGGCATGGATACACAAATACAGACAATCGATATGAAGAACAGTAGTGATGTTTAATTTCTATTTTTGTTATCATTTTGTAAATATTGTTAATTTAATAGTTATTTAAATTGTTAAAATTGTTTACATTTTTGTTTGATTTAAAAAAAAATGTTTTATTGTCCTCTTTTTTAACTTTACCCCTTCCCGAGGGTGGGACCCCTCACCCCTGCCCTCCAATCTCCCCGATTGAAATTAAAATGTTTTTTTGTTGTCTACTTTTCTGCTTTACCTCTTCCCGAGGGTGGGACCCCTCACCTCTGCCCTCCGATCCCCCCCCCACCCTCCGTTCCCTCCCCTCCATTCCCTCCCCTGCTCTCCGCTGGTGATCACCTCCTCCCCTTCTCCTCTTCCCACTTCAGGCTTCCTCACCCGTCTTCTGTCTTCTCCCTGTGTCCTCTGGTCTTCTTCCCAGCTGGTCTTCTTCCCCTCCTCTTCCTACTTCCCTTGTTGTAGTCTTTGGGGTCAGAGTCATGGTGCACTGTATGGCAATGATCTGCCATACCGTGCACCATGAGTCTGACTCTGATTACAGGTTATATATACTAGATTCTTGATAGGGCGTTGATCTAGGGAACTAGTCTGATTGCCGTATGTGGAGTCAGGAAGGAATTTTTTTCCCCGAAACGGAGCATGTTTTTTTTTTGCCTTGCTCTGGATCAACATGTTAGGTCTTCCTTCAACTTTTCATACTATGTTCCTATTCTTTCCTCTTCTCTCTTCTTCTTGAATTAGCAGGCAGGTGTGAAAGCCGACTTCCGAGTCGGCTTTTCTGCCCCTGCACAACATCAGCTGAAAACCTCAATTAGCAGGCAGCTGTGAAAGCTGACTTCAGAGTCGGCTTTCCTGCCCCCGCACAACATCAGCTGATAACCTCAATTAGCAGGCGGGTGTGAAAGCCGACTTCAGAGTCGGCTTTCCTGCCCCCGCACAACATCAGCTGAAAACCTCAATTAGCAGGCGGCTGTGAAAGCCGACTTCAGAGTCGGCTTTCCTGCCCCCGCACAACATCAGCTGAAAACCTCAATTAGCAGGCGGGTGTGAAAGCCGACTTCTGTGTCGGCTTTCCTGCCCCCGCACAACATCAGCTGAAAACCTCAATTAGCAGGCGGCTGTGAAAGCCGACTTCAGTCGGCTTTCCTGCCCCGCACAACATCAGCTGCTCATTGGTTAGCATTGTACACGCTAAAACAGTGGTTAACACAGTATATGGAGAGTCAAACGCAACCAAGTAGAAGGCAGGACAGGATGTCCAACAAATCATAGTTATTAGCAGGTTTACTAGGCAGGGTAATGGACTGGGTGCATCTATACAGACGCATAGATATAATGGGTGTGAGTGATTAAACATGTTATTTGTTTTTAACAAAGCGTACACAACAGCAGATATAAACTTTAACATTTTTTTATAACAAGAAAAAAAATATAACAACATAAAAAAACAAAAAAATTAGTGTCTGCCACGCCGCTGTTGGGCCCCCACATACTTTGCCAGCATCAGTTCATGCTATTTGACAGTTTTAGTCAGTGACGCCATCATACTCCTGTGTGACGCCAGCATCCTCCTGTGTGACGCCAGCATCCTCCTGTGTGACGCCAGGAGGTCGTCTAATGTAGGGATTTCTACGGAGGGAATGGTAAAACTTAAGACTTATAATTCTGTACATTCATCTAATTAACAGGTACATGTTTGTTATTTAACACTTACGGTTTTCGGTTTGCTCGGGTGATGATGAGCTGATGGACCACCCGGATCCTCTGGCATCACCGGCTAGGGAAAGACACAACACTTCATAGTACATGACAGCCCTATACTTTCCAAGTCGTATGCACCTTATTTTATGTGAAAGAATTACCGGAAGACAATGCTACACCCATATCACGGAGTGATGCTGGCGAGCCTATAGGTGACGAGCCTGTAAGTGACTCCTGCTGGGTCTATGGTTCAGCAGGTGACTCCTGCTCAGGCTCTGGGTCTGCAGGTGCTGGAGAAAAAAAAAGTTATTACATACCAAAGGTACTGCACTGTAATTACAGTTGTAACCAATGTGCCGCCATATACTTTGCTAACCTATGTTAACACCAGTGGCGTACCGCCAATGGCGGCAGACCACGCGACTGTTATGGGGCCCGTGAGCTTGGGGGGGCACATAGTAGTCGCCCCCCTCCTGCACTCCTTGCTCAGCTGCATGATTGCCGCTGCCACCCACAGGCACTGTCTTCTGGCATGGCCGCGCGTAGTGCGCTGTGCGGCTGTGTGTTGTAGAAATGGCACAGCAGGGGTGACACTGCGCCTTTAATTGTGCTTGTCGTCCCTGCCGTCATTACTAGCAGACACAGCCAGATAGCGCACTGTGCGCGGCCATGCCCGAAGACAGTGCCGGCGGTGGCAATCAAGCTGCGGAGCGGGGGGGTGCAGGAGGGGACCCCGATGAAGGGAGGCCCAGAGAGGGGCCCCGATGAAGACCTGGAGCCACCCTGGTTGATAGCAATGATGGAGGAGAGAACGTCATGTGACTCTCTCTCTCCCATCATTCCTCCTCTGCGTCTGATGCAGTGGCGTGATGATGCACCACACCGTGTCAGACCATAGAGCTGGCAGCTGCTGAGGTGATGAGAGAGACGCGCTGCAGAGACTGAAGCAGCAGGGAACGAGGAGCGGTAAGTATGTATTTATTTATAAATCAGTGAGTACTGATAATACTGGAGGAATGGGGGCTGCATTTTACCCTATGGTGGGGCTGCATTATACTGCGTACAGACCATGGGGTGCATTATACTGTGTGGAGGACCATGGGAAGTGCATTATACTGTGTGGAGGACCATGGGGAGTGCATTATACTCTGTGGAGTGTGGAGAGGTGTGGGGCCACTATATTGCATATTGGCCCATTATACTGCATGGAGGGCTGTATGGGGGTCACAGTTGAAGTCAGCATACTTTGCCCTGGGAGTTGAGGTGGGGTACATTAGGGTCATCATACTGTGCATGTGGAGGAATTCACCATGGGGGTATCATACTGTGTTTGGGGGCACTTTTGTTGGCATCATACTTTATGGGGCAATGCAAAAGGAATCTAGGACTTCAGCAGGAGGAAAATTACTATGTAAAGGCTGGAAAGTTGTGACATCTGCTCATCTGTGACCCCGACAATTATTTACATTTTTTTATTTTGGAGGGAGACCCAATTAGAACTTCTGCTATGGGGCCCCATGATTCCTATGTACGTCCCTGATTAACACCACTCACCACGATGGGGCGCAGGGTCTGTGACCGGATGCTGGTGATGCGGTCACTAGATCTGTACCTCAGATCCGCCAGCTTCTTTCGGATCTGGGTAGTGGAGCGCTGAACCCCAAATCTTCTGGCCAGGCCCCGACTGATCCTCTGCAGCACCACCTGCTTATGGAGAACTGGATGTCCTGAGTGCTCATGGCACTCATAGTCCCTGGCATCCAGCTGTGCTACCAGGTAGCGCACCTCCGCATCCCCCCATGGAGTTGCCCGTCTCCTGGCTGCCATATTGCTGCCTCTGGTGACAAGCTAGGCCGCAACAACGTCGTAAACCACGCCCACGACGCATCAACGCTGTAAAGCACGCCCATGACGCATCAACGCCGTAAAGTACGCCCATGACGCATCAACGTCGCCCATAATGGCCGCGCGGCTTATTAGAGGACGCTACTGCGCGCAAAGGCAGCGGCCTGAATTATGCGTATCTCCGTCAGACTGGAGACGCTGCTGCATTCGACAAATGACGCATTATTAATATAGCGTCTCCGGTCACACGGGAAGACTGGTGTGTTGGTGGTTTTATGTATGGATATATATCTATATTTTTAGATAGGTATGCATACTTGTGTGTCTGTAACTATGTATGTGTATATGTAGGTATCTGTATATATGTGTGTATATGGGTGTAGATTTTTATGTATCTGAATATGTATGTGTATATGGATGTATCTGTATACATATAAGTACACCAGTGGCGTACCTCCAATGGCGGCAGACCACGCAACTGATATGGGGCCCGTGGCCGTACGGGGCCCGTGAGCCGGCGGACCCCATAGCAGTCGCCCCCCTTCTGCACCCCCCATTCCGCTGTTTGATTGCCGCCGCCGCCACTGTGTTCAGACATGGCCGCGCGCTGTTCGGGGGTCACAGTTGGTGGATTATACTGTGTTGGGGTCACCATACTTTGTCCTGGGAGTTGAGGTGGGGTACAGTAGGCAGGGCTGTGGAGTCAGTAAGCCAAACCTCCGACTCCTCAATTTCCATGACACCGACTCCAACTGCGACTCCCTCATACATGGCTCATGTTTATGTGATAAATTTACTGCAGCACAGATCCATCTCAGCTAAAAGTCCAGACCCTCAGATCAGGAATAGGACAGACATTTATAGGACATTTCATAACTTTCCCAAATTGTTATGAAAAAAATATTCCACACAAACTGCATTGAACTACTGCACCCAATTTATTATATATTTTAGGAGTCGGTCCATTTTATACCGACTCCCACTCCGACTCCACAGCCCTGACAGTAGGGTCATTACACTGTGCATGTGGAGGCTAAAGAGGAGGAATTCACCATCGGGGTATCATACTGTGTTAAGGGGGACACTTTTGTTGGCATCACATTTTATGGGGCTATGAAAGAGGAATCTAGGAGTTCAGCAAGGAAGAAAATTGCTATGCAAAGGCTGGAAAGTTGTGAGATCTGCTCTTCTGCGCCCCCAACAATTATTTACATTTTTGGAGGGTTGGGGGGCCCCAATTAGAACTTCTGCTATGGGGCCCCATGATTCCTATGTATGCCCCAGGAGTACACGTATGTATATACGGGCCCTTACTACTGAAACAATGAGAAACAAAGCTTTTGCAAAGTAAAACACAGTTTATTAGACAAATCAGTACAAAAATGAAAGTAGTGTATAAATGTCAGTAGTAGCCCACTATAAGTTCTGATGCTGCCAAGTAACAGCACCAGGACCGTTAAAATACTGGCAGTAGTTGTCGTGGCAGGTCTTCGCATCATGGGTGTTTCTGCCATATCCCACTGGTTGAAGGCCTGCAATTGAAGGATCGTTTGCACACCATTCACCGAGCTCCATTTCCCCATTGGCTAGGTCCACAGAGTCCACGAAGCCAGGCGGACAGTACGTAATTGCATCATGTCGACGAAGAAAGTTGTGAAGCATGCAACAGGCCAAAACAACAGAGTCTATTGATTTAAGCTTCGTGTTAATTGGCGTGTGAAAAACTCTGAAGCGGTTGGCCATGATACCGAAGGTATTTTCTACAACACGACGTGCCCTTGACAAACGATAATTGAAAATTCTTCTTTCCTGGGTAAGACTTTTTTGGGGGAACGGTTTAATAAGATTTGGATGAAGTGGGAAGGCTTCATCGCCGACAAAAACAAAATTAAGGTTACCTGTAGTCTCTGAGTTGGGAGGCAAGTGTAGGTCACAGTTGTGCAATCGCTCTCCAAAAAGTGTGTGCTCTAAAACACCACCATCAGAAACCCTGCCGTTCATGCCAACATCTACATTTATAAATTCGTAACTGGCGTTAACAAGGGCCATCATGATGATGCTGAAATAGCCCTTATAATTATAAAAATAGGATCCGCTATTTGGTGGTTGAGTGATCCGGACATGTTTCCCGTCCAAAGCCCCACCACAGTTAGGGAACTGCCATAGCTGCTCAAAATCAGAGGCAATCTTTTTACATTCCTCCTCCGTGTTGGGAAACTGTATGTAACTACATTGACTGTGGAAAATCGCATTACATGTCTCTGGAATTAGAACGCTGAGCATGGGCCTTGAAATGGCTGAAGAAAAATGCAAGTCTTGGAGTGAGCGTCCGGTGGCGAGGAATCGCAGCGTGACTGCCAATCTTTCATCTGCCGGAATGGCAGCACGCATCGCTGTATCCTTCTGTTGAATACGTGGCGTAACTCTTTCCAGTAACACTTTAAATGATTCCTCTGACATCCTCAGATAGTTTCGGAAATCATGAGGATTCTTCTCCTGAAGCTCTCTTACAAGTTGCATGTGGGACAATTCAGACCTCTTCTGCAACCACTCTCTGGTCCACATGCGACACTTTCGTTTTGAACGCCTCTCTAGCTCTCGTGCCTCATCTTGACGCCGAGCTTCCTCAACCAGCAATGCAGCAACCACAATAGCACACTGCCCGTCGTTCATGATGTGCAAACTGCAAACATAAAATGAAAAGATGAGAACACTTTCAACAAAACAAAAACGCAAGTATTTAAACTGTACATGCAAAATATCATGGAAAACCGTGTTCCATTCCATTAGTGAGCGTGACCGAAAAACTCTGAAGCGGTTGGCCAGGACAGCGTGTCAGAAAACGTGCTGTGTGGGTGTGTGTGCCAGAGACCCCTAAAATATCTGCCCATGCAAAAGCATATATATACAGATCATGGGTGGATAAGAGTATCAAGGGCCCCGGGCAGTTTGGAAGAGTAGCAAGGGCCCCGAGCAGTTTACACGGCGTGGCCCCCCCCCCACACACACCTGATGTATCACATGTCACATGATCCCTTGTGATAGATCATGTGATAGTTCACGTGAAATTTGGCACAATATGAATTATATTAGTTTTCTTTTCGGCTGTGTGCCCACTATGCATTTTTTCAGCAATTCCGCTGCAGAAACACTTAAAAAACGCTTGGTAGAAGGTCTGCCATGTTCCCTAGTGATAATCCACATGTGCTGTGCACATGCTGCGGAAATTTCCGCTGTGGATCATCATTGCGGAAAAATCCGCAGCATTACCAATTATTTTGCGGAAGCTCGGCATTTTCGCCGCCATTGACTTGCATTAGACCACATGGATTACGCATCACTAGATAAGCAGTGATGGCCCGGTCGGAGAAGAAGCAGCGTCCGTGCGCCGCTGCTTGGGGAGGGGTCTGAGGGCCCCCCCGCCACTGTCTGCTAGTATGTGCCACTGCGCCGCACATATAATGAGGGCAATCTGGCCATATACACGTGGCCCGGAGTATCATTATAATCCGCCTATGATACAGATAGAAGCCAAGCCCTCCCTCCCTAAAGAGCAATGATAGCAGATAATTGGTAGATGTGCTATAAATGAATTAAAAATGGAAACTCATTTGAGACCCCAAACAATACCTACCTCGCTAAAGATGTCTGATTTCTTCAAAGTGGAGTCACAGCCGGAGAACGCAACAACGATCCGCAAAAGCAGGACTAGTCGAATGAACAGATATCAACAGCCCGGAAAATTCTGCTAGGATCTGCGATCCAGCACGAAGTCAGAAACAAAGGATGGAATCGATATTCTGTTGCCTTCTTTATGCACGGCGGGAAATGAGACCGCTGTAGCGACCACCAATCGGGGACGAGGGGCGCGTAAAAGTCCAATTTATGCACGCCTACGTGTCTCAGTTCTGAATCGCTAACGAGGTCATTGGTTAGGTGTTATAAATACAGCGATGCACACTGCCCAGCGGGAGCGCAACGACCCAGAAATGGTCCAGGAAGCTTTGTAACGATCAGCGATCTCACAGCAGGGGCCTGATCGTTGCTACCTGTCAGACGTAACGAGATCGCTAGCAAAATCGCTATTGCGTCACAAAACACGTGACGTATCAACGATCTCGCTAGCGATCTCGTTATGTGTGACGGGGCCTTGACACCTGATTTAATCAGGAATTTATCACACAACCATCCATTCACTAAAACTACACTCGTCACATCATCATACAAACATCTCACACCATCCAAGAACTTCTTGGGAAAACCCATTTTTCCTAACACTTCAAACATAAACACATGTGACACTCTATCAAACGCCTTCTCAAAATCTAAAGCCAACAACATACACTTCACTTCTGCTTTCTATCTTTACAGTCACCCAGCACATCTCTCAACAACAACAGATTATCACTTATACATCTCCCAGGCACGGAACACACTTGATCATCTTTCACAACCTTCCCAATCACTTCACGCATACGGTTTGCTAAAATCTTGCTATACACCTTGTAGTCGGAATTTAGAAGCGTTATTGGCCTCCAATTCCCCAGTTTTTTCTTTTCACCTTTTTTATATATTAACACAACCACACCTTCTTTCATAGAATCACACAGTTCTCCATTCTCCCACATATACTTACATGCTTCCGTCAGATCCGCACCCATGCAGTCCCACGCTTTCACATACAACTCTATTGGTATACCATCTTTTCCCGGTGTTTTGTTTTTCTAAGCACTAAACACCACCTTTCTCACTTCATCCAGAATCACATCCCCACACAGGTTCTCACATTCATCATTATCCAATTTATCTTCCAAGCTACCTAACACTTCATTCATCAAACAGGAATCAATCCATTTATCCCCATACAGTCTACTATAGAAACCATTCACCTCCTCAATCACACCCTCTCCAGTTATACTCACATCATTCTCATCCAATAATTCATCCATATCTGTTTTTTTCCCATTCATTTTTTTGAAAAAGTATCTGGTACATTTTTCATTTTTTTCCAGGTGTTCTATTTTGGTTCTGTACATGATTTCTTTCCCCTTTTTTTCAATCACACGTTTTAATTCATTCTTCGCTTCCACTAACAAATCACTCACATCAATCCCAGACATGCTGCATTTTTTCAACCATTCAATCCTCATATTTAATTCTTTGAATTTATTTCTATATATGGCGGCTTTCTTGTAGCCCCATTTTCTGAAAAGTTTTTTGATTTCTTGTTTCACCCAATCCCACCATTCTAACACACATGCAAACCTGGTTTTATAGTATCCCCACCTTTCATATTTCTTTTTAAACTCACTCATCACTCTTTTATCCTCTAGCAACCTCACATTCAGCTTCCATACACCCCTCCCATGCACAAAACTCCCCTTCTGTCTGAACATACCCCTCAAGCACTCGTGGTCTGAGAAGAGGATCGCACACTGATCAAACCTAATGCACTCCAGATTTTTGGAGAAAAGCATCCTGTCAATATGTGATTCGATCCCCCCTCTGTCCGCCTTATATGTAGGTGGTGGATTGTCCGACCTTAAAGTAGCGGCATCTGAAAAAGAAAAACCTGAAATTAAATGGGATAATTTTTTTCTGGTTACATCACCGTTCTCATCAGCAACACAATTAAAATCTCCAACAAAAATGGTAGGAATCTTTCCTGGCAAAAATAACTGAACCCTTTCCAAGAGAGCAAGACACTCTTTGCCGGTAGGACTATAGATATTAACCTCTCTTACCCGCCACCCCCTATATTTTACTATGGAAATAATGCACCTCCCCACTGTGTAGCTGTCCATGCAGCACTCTACGTTCCCCAGCAGGATCTCCACACCATCGTCTTTATTTCCATTAGAACCAGACCATATGTACTGTCCATGAGGCCAGTCCTGATCTCTCGTAACTTCCCATAGTCCGCACTCTTGCAAGCAGTAAATGTCTGCTCCCAATGATTTTATATACCTGAGCACAGTACACCTGCGTCATTTAGATTTAATTTGCCTTACATTTAAGGATATGACATTAAGTGTAGTTTTGGAAGCCATATAAGAACTTTTTTATGAAGATTTCTACATGTTCCCCATTTCTGCATCAGCCTTGTCCTTCTGGGGGCTGGCAGCCGGACTGGTAACAGATGAGCGCAGGAACCCCCTCTAAAAAATCACAATCAGCGGAGAAAACCAAGTCTGGATAAGCCCCCTCACTCATGAGACTTTCCCTGCCCTCAACTGCATAATGATAAGCAAAGCGGGGTTTCATCAGAGCACTCCCCCATGTCTCTTCAGAGGACCTTGCTGCTGCTGTGAAATACCCCTGCTCCTTTATTTTACACTTAGCACTGGCACTGACACTCAGCTGCTCCTCATCCTCTTCATCTGCCTGCGGTTTGTCCCAGGAGACATGGGGCGTTCAGCTCAGTACCTCCTCCATGTCTCCTTCACCACAGGCAGACACATGTCCTGGGAGCTGCACACTGAGCTCCGTGTCTAGCTCCACCCCCTCTCCACCTCCGCTGATGTCATCGGCTCCGTAGCTCCGCCCCCCGCTCACACTACAGGCACAGAGGCTGCTCCATGAGGTCGGCGCTGCTGCAGAACATTGCTACCAGGGATTAGAGGGCTGGCAGAGGCAACCAGAACATACAGCCTGGCTCCATCAGTGCGTGCCCTGCAATCCCTGTATACATGTCCAGACTCCCCACAGCCATTACATACAGTAGGGTTGGGGCAGTCCTTTCCATAGTGTCCAGGTAAATTTAACTTTCTACAGAGCATTGCTTCAGGGCAGTTCTCTTGCATGTGGCCATATGAATTACATTTGCGGCAATAAAAGTGGGCTTCAGGGAAAAATATGTATCCATTATTTCTGCCAATGCTGAAGTTTAAAGGGGGATAATTGATACCCCCAGGGCCCTTCGGATCCACCCCAAAATGGAAAAAGAATTTGTGCTTCCCAGTCCAGAGTCCAGACTCCATGCTAATTACCCTGTGGGCATACTGTACAAAGACACAATGTCTGTTAAGGAACTCCATTATTTTATCCAGGGGGACAAAGGGATTGTGCATGAAAACCACTAAGGGTATGTCCCCTCTGGAATAAAGGACTGTGAAAGTAAGTCCTGTAAGTAAGTCATTCTCAGCATTATCCCTGAGGGCTATGTACAGATTCTGGCAAGCTCCAACAGTAGAAAAAATAAGCACATACCGTCCCTCTCTCCTGAATTCCTGCAGGCGTACAATATCCTCCTTCTTCACCTTCAGTATTTCATAAAGCACCATTTTAACTAGGTATCCCAGCGAAAAGTGAATCCTCTTCTCCTGCGCGACCACAATCCTGAAACCATTACGGACCCGGGCATCCCCAGTCCCTGCAAAGCAGACTACTGCTCCCATCTTTTCCAGGTTCACCTTCACTCTTCACCACTCCTTTCAGTGCAGCATATGACGCGCCCCTGGGCCTGTGTCGCGCTGCGGTGCGCACGCGGGAGCTTACCCGGAGCCGGATCCGTGGAGGGTTGTAATCTCGTGGCGGTGACCCGGTCCGTGCCCAGGGAGTCAAACTAGACGGCAGTCTATTAGTAGTAAATAGTTGATGACTACGCCACCCGTTGAGTGCAGCCAGGAAGCTGCTGCTGCAGGGCAGACCGCTGAGGCCGGTGGTAGGATTGTGCAGCGTGATAGTATAACCCCCAACGGGAGGGGCATGGCCTCAGGGCAGCCGACGTGGATGATGGGGGTAGCAGAAACCACTCAGAGACGGTACGGTGTAGTTCAGGGTCTTTACTGGTAACAACGACAGACCCTCCCGGAGTACTTGCTAGCAAACGGGGCCTGGTCAGTCTTTGAGCAGATGGGATCTCCCCTGGCCAGGCGTAGTTGTAGGCCTCCCAAACTGACTGTACTCTTCTGGCTACCTTGCTAGAAGCTGATGTAAGTAGCCCACGTCCCTGAGTGTACCGTGTAGTGCTCACCCGTATGGCCGGTGACTCGGGGCCTTCTAATGGCTTCCGCTCCACGATGGCGGTGCTGGTCCCACGCGTGTGACCGTGCCTTCGGGCTTCTGGGCCAGAGGACCTGAAATCCCCTGCCCGACGGATTCTGCTGCTGGGTAGGAGTTAGTCCCCACAGCCTCGGACTCCGGGTCCGGTAAAGAATCTTCTTAGTCAGGGCGAGCTCTGTAGCTGCCAGCCCCTGACTCCTTGTAACTCTGCTGTTTCCTATGCTGCTTCTCTTCTCCACTCTCCTTGTCTGACTCACCCTGCCTCAGCCCCGGGTTTATACAGGGGAAGTTCTTCCCCTCCCAAGACTGGGCAGGAGGTGTGGCATGCACAGGATCCCTGACCAAAGGACCTCCCACCTGCTCTCAGACATAATATCTCTATCACTGTGGCAACCAGACCCCTGGGGTGTCACATTCCCCCCTAGTGAAATTTAGTACTCCGGGACTAAACACATTTAGAAAAACATAACAAAGTATAACAATAACAATACTATAAGAAAAACACATAAGATGGTTACGGCGTGTCCGCAACCGGATGCAGTCTTTGAAGAAAAGCAAAGGTGTCCATTTCACCAACACAGGGAGACGTAACCAGGTAGGGGTCTGTCCTACCCCGAGTCCTTAACAGTCTCTAGTCCATCCTGGGTTACGCTCCAACTATATACAAGGATTCCCGGTAAATCCACCAAGGTTTCCTAAAAATAACTAGAAACACAAAATTATACACAAGCAACAAGACACAGAAAAACATAAATAAAACAATTTATACACTTTAAATTCTCCAGCGTGCGGGTAACTGGCCTCTAGTGGCCCGAGTGGACCTACGGAGCTGACTGTCTGGCCCTGAACTACAGGGTGTAGGAGCTGTCAAGGGTAAACTGGGCAGCTGTCTACCGGCTCTTTGTCTCACTAGGGGTACGGCAGGCTCACTATAAGCAGAGGGTTGATTCTCCTGTTCTGCTTGTGTGGAGTCTTCTGCCTCCTGGACCGGCTGTTCTTCCAGCTCTACCCGTTGCTCCGTAGGTTCTTGGGATGATGGTTGGAGGAAGGTGAGTACGGGTACCACAACTGCACCATTGACTTGAGTCCAAGACTGAGGAAAGTCCCCGAGCACGGTACTAACCATATCTTCCCTTTCTTCCACGGGTCGATGGTCTTCTTGTTCCTCTTCAGGGTTCCTCAGTTGTTCGGGACACTTCTTCAGGTGGTCCCGGGATACAATGGCTGTGGTTTCCCCTCCGTCTTTACTGATGGTACAGACCTTCGGGTTCTCGTGGCTTGAGGGCAGTACGGTGTACGGGTCCTTCTCCCACTGGTCGTCCAACTTGTGGAGCCGTCTCTTCCTCTTCAAGACCTGCTCTCCGGGTACCAGGGGAACAGCGGGAGCATACTGGTTGTAAGTTTTCTCTTGTCTTTCCCTAGCCTGACAGAGACTTCGCTCCACGCTCTCCTGTACTCTCCGGTACTGCTGCTGCCTCTCTGTGTCCCAGTCTGTTTCTGGTGAAGTGTCCTCGGGGGTCAGGACTCCCATTTCCAGGTCAACAGGTAACTTACCAGGTCTTGCCCTCATTAGGTAAGCCGGGGTACAGTTGGTGGAACCTACCGGGATGTGGTTGTATAGGTCCACCAGATCGGGCAACTTTTCAGGCCACAGACTGCGTTCTTCCAGGGGCAACGTTTTTAGAAGATCCATTACCACCTGGTTCATTTTTTCACAAAGTCCATTAGTCTGCGGATGGTAGGGTGTCGTCCTTATCTTCCGGCAGCCATACAGATTGCAGAATTCCTGAAAGACCTCCGCTTCAAAGGCAGGTCCCTGGTCCGTCAGCACTTGGTCCGGGTACCCGTGTGGACGGCAGAAGTGCTGCTGGAAGGCTCTAGCTGCTGTTTGAGCCGTTAAGTCCTTGACGGGGACAACAACCAAGAACCGGGAGTAATGATCCACGATGGTTAACGCGTAGACGTAGCCACTTCTGCTTGGGGTCAGTTTTACATGATCCAAGGCTACCAGTTCCAACGGTTGCCGGGTGACGATGGACTGCAGGGGAGTCTTCTGGCTGGCTCGGTCCTTCCTTCTCAGGTTGCACGGGCCACAATCTCTGCACCACTTCTCGATGGTTCTCCTCATGCCTACCCAGTGGAACCGCTCGCGCAGCAGGAACTCCAGCTTTTTCCACCCAAAGTGTCCAGCTCCGTCGTGGTATGCCTCCATCACCATGGCTGCGTCTCTTCGTGGCACCACTACTTGCCAGAGTAATTCATGCGTCCGGGAGTTAACCATTCTGCGGCACAACTTCCCTTTGTAAAGGAACAGTCGACTCTTCTCTGCCCATAGTTGTTTGGCTTCCTCCGGAGCGTCTGGTTCAAGGCGAGCCTCCGGCCGAGTCAGCATCTCCTTCACCAGTCGGACGGCAGGGTCGCTGTCTTGCGTTTCCGCCCAGTTGTAGTGGGGTAAGGGGTTCAACGTAGCAGCCTGCTTACTCCTTACCCGGTGGTAATACTGAATAGTCCCATGACGGTGGAACGCAGGGAGTTCAACTTCTTCCAGTCCCTCCGGATCTTCTCCTCCGTCCGGCAGGTTGGGCATCCTGGACAGGGCGTCCGCGTTGGTATTGGAGCGTCCTGCCCGGTATTTAATTGTGAACTCGTAGTTGGACAGACGGGCCATCCACCTCTGCTCCAGGGCACCGAGTCTTGCCGTGTCCAGGTGTGTCAGCGGGTTGTTATCCGTGTACACGGTGAACCGGGAAGAAGCGAGGTAATGCTTAAAGCGCTCAGTGATTGCCCATACTACGGCCAGGAACTCTAACTTAAATGAGCTGTAATTCTCGGGGTTCCTTTCGGTGGGTCGCAGTTTTCGGCTGGCGTAGGCGATTACTCGTTCCTTCCCCTGCTGGATCTGGGACAGTACGGCTCCTAGCCCGATGTTACTGGCGTCGGTGTAGAGGATAAAGGGCTGGCTATAATCCGGGTACGCCAGGATTTCGTCCCCCGTGAGGGCCATCTTCAGCTGGCGGAAGGACTCTTCTTCCAGCTCTTCCCATTTGAAGGGCGGCTTCTGGTTCTTGGCCTTCCGGGACTGGCCTATCAGGAGGTCCTGCATAGGTGCTGCCTTTTTGGTGAAACCGGGAATAAACCTTCGGTAGTAGCCTACCAACCCGAGGAACTGCCGCACTTCTTTTACGCTGGAGGGGCTTGGCCATCCCTTAATTGCGGTGATCTTATCGGGGTCGGGAGCCACTCCGTCAGCGCTCACCACGTGTCCCAGGTACTGCACCTTTGGTTTCAGGAGGTGACACTTGGAGGGTTTCACCTTTAGGCCGTAACTCGCCAGAGCCTCGAACACTTCCGCCAGGTGTTTCAGGTGGTCCTCATACGTCTTGGAATATACGATGACATCGTACAGGTACAACAGGACCGTCTCGAAGTTTCTGTGGCCCAGACAACACTCCATTAGGCGTTGGAAGGTTCCTGGTGCGTTGCAGAGTCCGAACGGCATGCAGGTGAACTCGCTAAGTCCCATCGGGGTGGTGAATGCGGTCTTCTCCCGGTCCGCCTCTGCTACAGGAACCTGCCAGTACCCGCTAGTGAGATCCAAGGTAGAGAAGAAGTTAGCAGATCTTAAAGCAGCCAATGACTCCTCTATCCTTGGTAAGGGGTACGCATCCTTGTGTGTGATACGGTTGATTTTCCGGTAATCTACACACATCCTCATGGTGTTGTCTTTCTTTTTGACTAAAACTAATGGGGCTGCCCAGGGGCTACAACTATCCCGGATTACCCCAGCCTCCTTCATATCTCTAAGCATCCCCTTGGCGTGTTGGTAATGTGCAGGGGGTACGGGTCGATACCTCTCTTTTATGGGAGGATGATCTCCCGTGGGGATGCGATGTTCTACCCCCTTGACTCGCCCGAAGTCTAACGGGTGTTTACTAAACACTCTCTCATACTCTTGAACCACCCGATAGACTCCTTGTTTCTGATGTGAGGGAGTGGAGTCAGTACCCAAATGTAGTTGCTGACACCAGTCCTCCATGTCTTTCTTAGAGCCGTTACCTTCCTCCGGGTGAGATGGAGGCAAGGGTTCCACAGATTGTATAGAACTTTGATTAGTGGTATATAATTTGGCTAGCGTGGCATACCGGGGCAGGTACACTTCCCTCTCCCCGATATTTATTATGCGAATGGGCACCCTCCCATGGCGTACATTGACCACCCCCCGTGCTGTCAAAATGGTGGGCCTACTGTCTGAGTAAACTGGTTCTACCATTGCCTGGTAATCTCTACCTCTCAGACCAATAGCTGCCCGGCACCAAATCATCATTTCACTTTTTGGGGGCATGGCAATAGGAAAAGGGTCACACATTCTTACGCTACCAATCTCACCGCCGGAGAGTTCCACTTGTTGCCGTTGCATCAGTGCCCGGATCTCTTTCTGGAGCACCCGCTGCTCGCCGGAGCTGGCATTCTTGGCAACCTGCTGTAAAAGGAAAATCACCTCTGCAAGACAATTTTCAATTACATTAGTTCCTAGAGTTATTTTTGGGTGACTCTCATGTTTATCGATATCTACAATGATCAGTCCCTGTGCGGCCAGTTCGACTCTACCAATTTTGATGGTCACCTCTTTAAATCCGATCTGTGGCACGGGCTGACCATTGCTGGCGATGATACTCAAGTCGTCGTCGGGGTAGCGGGTAATATCCGAGTCATTCCAGTACTGCTTGAAGAGCACGTACGGGATGGTGGTGACCTGTGACCCGGTGTCCAGTAGGGCACTCATGGGAATGCCATCCAGTACCACAGGCAAGACTGGACGTCCTCCCACATATCTGTCGCGCCAGTTCGATGGGCCTGGTGATCTTTTTCCTGGGGGTTGGCCCTCTACCCCAGGTTGTGCCCGTTTAAAGAACAGTACCTTGCCATATGTCCGGGTTGATTGCAGCGGCGGCAGATGGGTCGTCCGTCCTCACTGTATCGGTCACTGGGTCTTCCTCTGGCCGGTGGGGTCCTCCTTGGTCGACGCCACGGGATGTCCTCCGGTCCGGATGCCAGCTGGATCTTCCCTGGGGTGGAAACCTGTAAAGACTGCACAGTTCGGGTTAGCGCAGCAACGCTCTTAGCTAGCTCTTGGACCTGATGGTGTAGGTCTGGAGCCGGGTCATTGTCCAAAGCCTGCGCATCAGCTCCCACAGGCCCTGCTGACAAGGGCGCCGCCTCCTGGTAGTAAGTGGTAGTGGGGCGTCTGTGGGTCACAACGCCACCTGGTGCCGGTTCTCGGAGCACCCGGATGGCTCTGTCCTTGAACTGTGCAAAGTCCAGATGGGGATCCTGTAAGGCCATTGCCCGCAACTGGGTTCGGTGGGCATTGCAATATAAACCCTCTATAAATTGTTCAGTCAACAGCCTGTCCTCGTTTCCCACCCCATCAGGGTCGGTCTGCTTTATGGCCCTCAGGGCCTCTTGTAGGTTTAGTGCATAGTCCCTTATACTCTCATGCGCTCGCTGCTTGCACCCGTAGAATCTAAGCTTAATCTCGGCTGAGGTGCGGGTATCAAAGGTGTCCTTCAGCCGGGTTAGTATCCCTGCGACAGTCTTCCTCCCAGGTGGCCAGGATTTTACTTCCCTTTTGGCTGCCCCGGTTAGTTGGGCCACCAGGATGCTCACTTTTTGCTCTTCTGTGAGGGGGTACACCTGGAAGAGGCTATCCAGCTTTTCTCTAAAGTCATGCAGGGTATGTGACTCCCCTGAGTACTGGGGTAGCCAAGCTGCTCCCGGGATATAGGGCATGGTGAAGGGCATAACTGCAGCAGCGGTAGCGCTGGCGGGGGTTGAGGCAGTGAAGCTCTCCTCCGTATCCGACATCTTCCTCCCCCCTAGTGGACCGTGGCCTACCTTGCGATGATCCTCTTCCGTAGGCCGCGGCTCCGCAGTGGATCGTCAGGGTTGAGGACCTTCCGTCGCGCTCCTGTGACGTCGGCGTCTGCTGGGCTCCTTCCAGGACCTTACGCAACGTCCGGACGTGAGGCGGGGCTTCAGTTCTCGCGCGCTTTCGGAGTCCACGCCCCTCTTCTTCCCGCGCGGCGTCCTCAAGATGGCGTCCAATGGCGGGAAAACTCCACGGATGGCGGGAAGAAGGTAGAAGATGGCGCCGGATGGCGGGAAACCTTCACCACTGGTAAGTTTGAACAGTCTTTGCTTTTCAGGCACGCAGTACCCGGTGGTTGCGGGCACGAAATCCTGCCGACTACGCCAAAGTTGACGCGCCCCTGGGCCTGTGTCGCGCTGCGGTGCGCACGCGGGAGCTTACCCGGAGCCGGATCCGTGGAGGGTTGTAATCTCGTGGCGGTGACCCGGTCCGTGCCCAGGGAGTCAAACTAGACGGCAGTCTATTAGTAGTAAATAGTTGATGACTACGCCACCCGTTGAGTGCAGCCAGGAAGCTGCTGCTGCAGGGCAGACCACTGAGGCCGGTGGTAGGATTGTGCAGCGTGATAGTATAACCCCCAACGGGAGGGGCATGGCCTCAGGGCAGCCGACGTGGATGATGGGGGTAGCAGGAACCACTCAGAGACGGTACGGTGTAGTTCAGGGTCTTTACTGGTAACAACGACAGACCCTCCCGGAGTACTTGCTAGCAAACGGGGCCTGGTCAGTCTTTGAGCAGATGGGATCTCCCCTGGCCAGGCGTAGTTGTAGGCCTCCCAAACTGACTGTACTCTTCTGGCTACCTTGCTAGAAGCTGATGTAAGTAGCCCACGTCCCTGAGTGTACCGTGTAGTGCTCACCCGTATGGCCGGTGACTCGGGGCCTTCTAATGGCTTCCGCTCCACGATGGCGGTGCTGGTCCCACGCGTGTGACCGTGCCTTCGGGCTTCTGGGCCAGAGGACCTGAAATCCCCTGCCCGACGGATTCTGCTGCTGGGTAGGAGTTAGTCCCCACAGCCTCGGACTCCGGGTCCGGTAAAGAATCTTCTTAGTCAGGGCGAGCTCTGTAGCTGCCAGCCCCTGACTCCTTGTAACTCTGCTGTTTCCTATGCTGCTTCTCTTCTCCACTCTCCTTGTCTGACTCACCCTGCCTCAGCCCCGGGTTTATACAGGGGAAGTTCTTCCCCTCCCAAGACTGGGCAGGAGGTGTGGCATGCACAGGATCCCTGACCAAAGGACCTCCCACCTGCTCTCAGACATAATATCTCTATCACTGTGGCAACCAGACCCCTGGGGTGTCACACATACGTGTACTAGCCTTTAAATGACCAGACCAGGCATACTGCAGTTGGTCTTAGCCAAAAGGCCGAGAAGCGATTATGTGAATTGGTTTTGGCCTATGGCTGCACCCTGGCCCCAAGAAGGCACCCATTGTAGATATAGGGACAAAGACTCCCCTTAGGAAGACATGTTGTTCATCAATAGACACCTTAAAACCCACAACTATACTGACTGCTGCAGATGCACCCTACATGATTTTAATCTGCATAAGTCCACCTACTTTCATCCCCCCCCAATGTCCCACACGCCTCAAGATCGCGGGGGGGGGGGGGTAGAGAGGATAACTAATTAATGAACAAACGAACGAGCAGCGGTCCCCCCTGCTTCCCAGTTTGTAGGCTCCCTACAGACTGAAGCTGGCTGCTGCAGCACTGTCAGATAAAAGCCAGGAGCCCATTATGACACGTGCAATGTCTGTTCCATTCTTGCATTATTCCATTGTCCCATTGTTCCATTGCCCCCTAACAAGAGGAGAGAAGAATGTGTAAAAATAGGTGGACGTATAGGGGACGTATCAGATATTAAACTGATAAGAAAATATATTTCTTTTTTTTTTCTTAACACTCAGACTACAAAGTCTTAGAATCAACAAAAAGACAAAAGACTTGTTCATTCTACCATTTTTAACTTTTATCCATCTCTTATTTTCTTTTATATATATGTTTTGTTTTTAATTATATAGCTTTATCTAATTTTTCCTTTTTCTGTTTTTCTACAGGTTTTCAAGACATCAAAGTTTACTAGATAAGTTCATTCCATTTACATTGTTTCCATTTCTCATTTGCTTTCTCCTTACCAAGCGTCATTTTGTCCCTCCAGAAATTTATGTACAAATAACTGACATAATTTAATACACTGGCCGACTGTTACTTCCTTATGTTTAAATACTAAAATGTTCCTTGCTTTCCACAATGCCATCTTCACACATGTAATAATAATCCACACTAATTTAAAATCCTCTTCTCTTATACCCATCCCATAAAATACTCTGTTAAAATCCCAAAAATTAATAGTACTCACAGCTCTCACTATATTGCACACTTTCCTCCATATTGTCTGTGCAAATTTGCAATTCCAGAAGATGTGCATGGGTGTGTCACTATTACCACACCTGGATCTTGGGCACACTTCAGATCTTAACAACTCACGCCTGTGTTGGAACTCACGGGTTGGCAGGCAGTCTTTAACGATACACCAGAGTAGATCCCTGTGTTCATTAGATAGCACACTATAATTTACGCTCATCCAGATTCTTTCAACAATTTTGATTGAAAAATGTTTCACAGGACTAGTACCTATTCTCTCTTCCAGGATTTTTAGGATTTTTCTATGGCATTTAAGAACATTTACTTCAACCATCTTAAATTTAAAATCTCTTAAAATGTTTTCTAAAACAATATAATTTTCTGGAGGTAAAACCTATAAGGCATATTTAGAGACATCTCCAACCATTTATAATTTCTAATATAAAAACCTAAATTATATATAGAAAACAACTTTAGCTTAGAGTCTGGCCCTAATAAAGTGCTTACACAGTTCATTATATATTTTGCATATAAAAAGGCCCTAATATCTGGAAAACCTTTCCCACCTTTTTTCTTCGATTTATATATCTCCTCTCTCTTTACTCTTTCCATCTTAAATTTCCATAATAAATTAAAACATACCTTAATAACTCTCTTCATGATATTATTTGGGGGAATAAAAACTGTTGAGACATATAAAATCATTGGGAGTAAAACCTGCCTAATTAAAATTTTTCCTTCCAGGGTAAGATCTCTCAACTGCCAGAAAGTAATCTTTTTCTTAACTCTCTCCAGCAGAGACTCCCAATTTTTTACATTAGCACCTGACTCTGTGAAATAAATACCTAATTTTTTTGCTTCATTCATTCTTGTTAATGTACACTCAGAGTCTAAAATAAAATCACCAAGAGTTAAAATATCAGATCTTTCCATGTTAATTTTAAAACCCGATGCTCCCCCAAACCAATCCACCATACCTATGGCTCTATTCATGCTTCTAGTGTCTTTAACTAAAACCGTCACATCATCCATATATACTACCACTTTTACTTCTTCATTACAACTCCTGGGAATAAAAAAACCATTGACCACCTTATCCCTCCTAAAAGTTGCTAAAAGTGGTTCAATTGCACAAATAAAAAGGATAAGGAATAAGAGACACCCCTGTTTAACGTCACAGTTTATTTTTATATTATCAGATAAAAAAAACATTAATAGATACTTTGCTAAAACATGATCTGTAAAGAGATTTAATACGTTTGCTAAAAACATCCGGGCATTTTTTCTAAAACTGCAAATAAAAAATCATGGGCAACTCTATCGTACGCTCAAAATCCAAAGTAATTAGTGCAAGCTTTTGTTTTCTGTCTAAAACATCCCATAAAACATCCCTGATTAACCCCTTTACGACCAAGGGCATATTAGTACGTATCTGTGCCCTGGGCCTTATGGACCTGATACGTATTAGTACGCCCTGGCGATTTCGCCCGCACACAGGCTGTGCGGGCGCGATCGCCGCCGGGTATCAGCTGATTGTCACAGCTGACACCCAGGGCTAGGTGCAGGGAGCGGTCCCGCACCGATCCCAGCACATTAACCCCCGCAATGCTGCGATCGAAGTCGATCGCAGTCGATCGCAGCATTGCGGTGGCAAGGGGAGGTGATCGCCGATACTCACCTCCTCTTCCGGCCTCCAGCGATGTCTGCCGCGGCTTCCAGGATGTTGCCATGACGACCCGATGTCGTCATGACAACATCCGGGTCACCAGACAGCAGGAAGATTTTTTGGACATGCGCAGTGCATCTCCAAACAATCTTCTCCCTGTCCAGCGCTGACAGCCTGCATGGCACAGGGATGGTGCTGCATTCCTGTGCCATGCAGGCGATCAGAGAAAAAAAAGTGAAAGTCCCATAGTGGGACAAAGTAATAAAGTATAAAAACTATCAGAAAGTGAAAAAAAATTGCAAAAATATAAAAAAAAAAAAATTAAAAATATAATCCACCAAAAATAAAAATATAATGTACCCATCAATAAATATTATTATAAAAAACAAACAAAAAAAACAATAAAAGTACACATATTTGGTATTGCCGCGTCCGGAACAACCTGACCTATAAAACTGTCCCACTAGTTAACCCCTTCAGTGAACACGGTAAAAAATAAAAATAAAAAACGAAGCAAAAAACAATGCTTTATCACCATACCACCAAACAAAAAATGGAATAACACGCGATCAAAAAGACAAATATAAATAAAAATGGTACAGCTGAAAACGTCATCTCGTCCCGCAAAAAACAAGCCACCATACAGCTCCATCAGCCGAAAAATAAAAAAGTTATAGCTCTCAGAATAAAGCTATGCTAAAAAATTATTTTTTCTATAAAATTGCTTTTATTATGTAAAAGTGCAAAACATAGAAAAACTATATAAATGTGGTACCGCTGTAAACGTACTGACCCGAAGAATAAAGCTGCCTTATCAATTTTACCACACGCGGAACAGAATAAAAAAAAACAAAAAAACAATTCCTGAATTGTTGGTTTTTGTTTATTCTGCCTCCCAAAAATCAGAATAGAAAGCGATCAAAAAATGTCATGTGCCTGAAAATGGCACCAATAACAACGTCAACTCATCCCGCAAAAAACGAGCCGTCACATGACTGTCTGCCAAAATCTGGAAAAATTATAGCTCTCAAAATATGGCGATGCAAAAACTAGATTTTACAAAAAATGCGTCTTTTAGTGTGTGACAGCTGTCAGTCATAAAAACCCCATATGATTCTGGTATTGCTGTAATCACACCGACCCGAAGAATAAAGTCGTCTAATCACTTATACCGCATGAGGAACGGCGTAAAAAATAAACTCTCAGGTTAGGGTTGGGCTAGGGTTAGGGCTGGGTTTGGGGTTAGGGTTGTGATGGGGTTGGGATTTTTTTCAAAAGTAAGAAAAAAAGATGACGATATGGCGACTAGTGTTGAGCGCAAGTGCTCGCTACTTGAGTTTGCATCGGGTGCTCTGGTATGCATTGATTATCGTGGGTATTTGAGTGACATGCTCAAGTCTCCGACCCATATGCTTCGCCGCCAAAAAAACTTTGCGGGGATTGCCTGCCATGCACGAGCGATCCCCGCATGGTTTTTTTTGGGTGTCTAATAACCGTGAAACATGCGGAGCAGGGACTCGAGCATGTCACTCGAGCACACGCTGTACATGGTGCATACCTGAGTACCCGATGCAAACTCAAGTAGCGAGCACTTGCGCTCAAGACTAATGACAACTTATTCAATATGATGACCTAATGTTATCAAATTCTGTGTAATACCTCTGGGTTCAAAATGTTCACTATACACCTTAATAAAATCCTTGAGGGGTATAGTTTCCAAAATGGGGTCACTTGTGGGGGAGCTCCACTGTTTGGGCACACAGGGGCTCTCCAAGTGCAACATGGTGTCCGCTAACAATTTGAGCCGACAATTTGTTAGCGGATACCATGTTGCATTTGAAGAGTCCCTGTGTGCCCAAACATTGGAGCTCCCCCACAAGTGACCCCATTTTGGAAACTAGACCCCCCAAGGCACCTATCTAGATGCATAGTGAGCACTTGGAACCCCCAGGTGCTTCACAAATTGATTCGTAAAAATGAAAAAGTGTTTTTTTTTTCACACTTTCATTTTTACGAATCAATTTGTGAAGCACCTGGGGGTTCCAAACGCTCACTATGCATCTAGATAGGTGCCTTGGGGGGTCTAGTTTCCAAAATGGGGTCACTTGTGGGGGAGCTCCAATGTTTGGGCACACAGGGGCTCTCCAAACGCAACATGGCGTCCGCTAATTATTCAAGCAAATTTTACAATCAAAAAGTCAAATGGCGCTCCTTCCCTTCCGAGCCCTGCCGTGCACCGAAACAGTGGGGTATCTGCGTGCCCAGGGGAAATTGCACAACAAATTTTGGTGTCCATTTTTTCTTGTTACCCCTGTGAAAATAAAAAAAATTGAGTCTAAAGTAACATTTTTGTGAAAAAAGTTAAATGTTCATTTTTTTCTTCCACATTCCGAAAATTCCTGTGAAGCACCTGAAGGGTTAATAAAGTTCTTGAATGTGGTTTTGAGCACCTTGAGGGGTGCAGTTTTTAGAATGGTGTCACTTTTGGGTATTTTCTGTCATAAAGACCTCTCAAAGTGACTTCAAATTTGATGTGGTCCCTAAAAAAATGGTTTTGTAAATTTTGTTGGAAAAATGAGAAATCGCTGGTCAACTTTTAACCCTTATAGCTCCCTAACAAAAAAAAAATTTGGTTCCAAAATTGTGCTGATGTAAAGTAGACATGTGGGAAATGTTATTTATTAACTCTTTTGTGTGACATATCTCTCTGATTTAAGGGCATAAAAATTAAAATTTTAAAAATTGCTAAATTTTTGCCAAATTTCCATTTTTTTCACAAATAAACGCGAGTGATATCGAAGAAATTTTACCACAATCATGAAGTACAATATGTCACGAAAAAACAATCTCAGAATCAGGGGGATCCGTTGAAGCATTCCAGAGTAATTACCTCATAAAGTGACAGTGGTCAGAATTCTAAAAATTGGCCTGGTCATTAACATGCAAACCACCCTCGGGGGTAAAGGGGTTAAAATCAATGAGTCGCTGATTCTCCGATTTGGCACTGCACACGTCTGATCCACTTCTATTACTGAGCCGATTACCTTTTTTAATCTATTTGCTAGTAACTTCGCATATACCCTATAATCCGTATTTAAAAGGGTTATTGGTCTCCAATTTTTAATCTGTTCTTTATTTCCTTTCTTAAATAGTAAAAAATAAAATAGCTTTTATCTTCTTCCCCTCCAAATTTGTTTCTCCTTCCAAAACGTTCATATAATCCTTCTTGTCACATATTTTTTTAAAAAAGAATTTTCTGCATTTTTCATCCTCGTCTAAAACTTTTACTCTGGAATTAAAAATTATTTCTTTACCTTTTTCTTTCAGGCAGTTTTGGATCTTTTCTTTCATTGTTCTGATCTCCTCCTCCATATCACATCCGTTATTTTTGAGGTGAAAAAAACATTGCAGTTTAGCATTAAGATTATTATAAAAAGTACGTTTTGCAGCAGCTTTATTCTTTCCTTCTTTAATAAAAAATGTTTTTACCTCCTTCTTGACAAAATCCCACCAATTAAAAATAGATTTAAAAACCGGTTTCTTGAGCTTCAGTTTTTCATACAGCTTTTTAAAACCTTCCATAACCACCTCATCTTGTAGCAGGGATACATTTAATTTCCAGTGTGACGGTCTTTTATCCTCATCTGATTCTATTTTAAAACTACATTCTATTATTTTGTGGTCTGAAAAAGGTGTCGCATGCGTTTTAAAACCTGAGCATGTTAGGGCTTGAGATATAAAAATATAATCTATTCTGGATGAAACACCTCTCCCCACCCAAGTGACTTCATGCTCCTTTTTTTGTCCATCTAAAACACATGTATCTTTAAAGCTGCTAAAATATTTCTAAGACATGAAGCTGACCCATCTTTTACATTTTTTAAATGACAATTAAAATCCCCACCTAAAATTAATGGATCTACTCCAGGTGAAAACAGCTGCAACAGTTCAAACAAATGTAATCTCAAGGCTTTGGTTATGTGCCCACGTTGCATTTATGAAGCAGAAAATTTCTGCTGCATAAATGCAAGTCCTCTCCCGGAAAAACGCATGCGGAATTCCGCACGCGTTTATCGCGCATTTTTCGCGCGTTTATCACGCGTTTTCCACATGCGGAATTGCCTTGCGTTTTTTATGCATTGGACAAAGGCAATTCCGCTTGCGGAAACGCAAAATTAATTGACATGCTGCGGATTTTTGAACGCGGCATAAACGCTGCGGAAAAATCCGCAGCATGTGCATAGAACTTGCGGAATCCCATTGGGGACCATGGGGTGCGGATATACATGCGTTTTTCAAGCGTTTACGCTGCGGAAATTCCGCAGCATATACGCTTGAAAAATGCTACGTGGGCACACAGCCTTTTTCTGCATTTGCATACACATTAAAACACCTCACTTTCTTCCCATTTTTCTGCACATCAATTCTTAAAATCCTCCCAGGGTATATCTCTTCATAACTTACAATCTCCCAATCTTTAGAACATTAAAACCCCACACCATCACTTTTTGACTCATTCCCACCAGAAAAGCAAAAGTTACTCTTCCATATACCCTGTAAATATTCATAGCTTATTTTTTTGTCAAATTACATTCTTGTAGAAAGAGAAAATCAATATTTTCATTCTTTAAAAAGTCATAAAAAGCAGTTCTCTTATATAGGTCATTAAGCCCCTGAACATTCAGGGACATTGAGCGGATCATCTTCTAACATTTAGTGCAGGGCTCTTTCCTCCGCTCTCACTCTCTACTGCCGGAGAAGATGGGTCTCCCTCCAGATCTGATACATCCGAAGACGACACACTCCCCAGCAGACTTGTTGCTTCTAATGCCTTTACTTTCCCACCACATGGTATTCCTTCACTATCATTTCTATCCACACTTCTTTTTAGAGATTTTTCTGTGCAGTCCATTTGTACCTGCACGCAAGGTAAACTTTGCGACAGGGAATTAGTAGGAGTGGACTCCACTACTTCTGGAGTATCACTTCCCCCCCCCCACATTACTCCCTTTACTAAGTGGGGAAATTTCTTGCAACACTTGACTCTTCTCTTCTCTCTTCTGATCTTCTTCTGTTCTTCTATCTTCTTCTCTTCATTCTTCTTATCTTCTTTCTTCTGCTTTTCTCTCTTTTTTCTTTCCATCTGTTTCTTCATCTCCATGGCCCTTTTTTCTATGTCCTCTATCCTCTTCTGTTTTTCCTCTTCCTTCTTTCTCTTCCTTTCTTCCAACTTCCTCTCCTCTTCTTCTTGTGACTTTTTAACTCTTTCCTCCTCCTTCTTCTCCTTCTTCACCCGTCCCTCCTCTTCTTCTTTTCTCTTTCTTTCCATCTCCTCCTTCTCACTCCTTTCTTTTTCCTCTTCCCCTTTTTCCTCTTCAGCAGCCATTCCTGCTTCCACATCGTCTTTAGCTTCTTGTTGCTGTTCTTCAGGTGATGTGTCCATCTCCTCTACATCCTTTTTCTTATTTTTTGGGCACTCATCCATCTGGTGAGGAGTACCGATGCAACTAAAACACTTGTTACATTCTGCATCCTGATGTCCATATTTTTTACACACACGGCAGTAGTTTGGCATACCTGTGAAGAATAAATAACCGCGGGTACGGTTGTTATAAACCTGCGGCGGAGGTCTGGACACGCCCCCCTCCTCATCCGAGTTCTTCCTAAACGATGCCAAATACACACGTTTCCCGTTCCACACTCCAAACTGTGTTTCCCCGCGTCTCTTAGGGATGATTTTGTCACAATACATTGATAGGTAACTCTCAACCTCAGAGTCTGTAATAAATGGACTAAACAAATTAATCGTCAATAGTTTCATTGAAAACTGAAAAGAGGGGATTACTTTCACCCCCTTCAGCTCTTCCTTCTCTTTATTTACTTCATAAAGCGCAAAGGCACTTTTTCACTGCGAGAAAAAAAGGATTGAAAGCAAAGAAGATGCTCCTTGTCAATCTTCAAGAGCTTGCAAATAACATTGAAAATAGATTGGGAATCTTTCACCTGCCGGTGATCAGGAGAAACCACGAACCTGATGGTGTCCTTCAGCGGATAGTCCTCCGAGAAATAATCGTTCGGGTTGCTCATTTGATTCTTCTTCCTTCCTCCAGGGTTTCTCCTTGTCTCCATGATTTTCCTCTTCTTTTCCAGATACCAAGGAAAATATCACGCACGAAGTTCGTCCTCCCTCCCACACAAACCGTCCTCCGGAAAGAAAAGGCACTGCAGCTTTAGAACTGATTCCCAAAAGCAGCACTGGATATCTTCAAAGGCCAAGAATCGGTACTACCACCACAGTAACCTTCAGCCCAATGTCACAACCCACTACAGATCGTGCCAAAAGGCCGAGAAGTGATTACCTGAATTGGTTTTGGCCTATGGCTGCATCCTGGCCCCAAGAAGGCACCCATTGTAGGGATAGGGACAAAGACTCCCCTTAGGAAGACATGTTGTTCATCAATAAACACTTTAAAACCCACAACTATACTGCTTGTTGCAGATGCACCCCACACGTTTTTAATCTGCATAAGTCCACCTATTTTCACACATTCTCCCCCCCAATGTCCCACGTGACTGAAGACCGGGGAGGGGTAGAGAGGATAACTAATTAATTAACAAATGAGCAGCGGTCCGCCCTGCTTCCCAGTCTTTAGGCTCCCTACAGATTGAAGCTGGCTGCTGCAGCACTGCCAGATAAAAGCCAGGTGCCAATTATGACACGTGTGACTCGCCCCCTGGACCGTGGGGCACTCGGATCCGGGCAATAGGGGGAACGATGGGAGTAGTAGTGGCAACCCGGTTCCGTGGCTCAGGGTGGTCAGGCCAGTGGTAGTCCGTTACGTGTTGTTGATTATGTCCGACTACGCCACCCGTGGATTTGAGGTCATTAGGAACCGCCGCTGCAGGGCAGACCGCTGGGGCTGATGATATGTGCAGCTGGGATGGTGTGACTCCCCACGGGAAGAGTGCGGCCCCAGGGCAGTGTAGTGGATGGTGGGAGTGATGGTGGTGAGAGTCCCAGTACCGGTAGTGCTGGAGGCGCGAAGGAGCACACAGACAATAGGTTGCAGTCCAGGGTCTTTACTGAAACAGGTAAACTGACCCATAAACAGTCCCAGCTAGGAGGGGACCTGGATGTCTGAGAGCAACGGGGAAATTGGCCCTGGTCAGGGTGAGGGTGTAGGCCTACCGTGCTTTCTGCGCTCCTTCTGGCTATCTCCTCGTTATAGGGTAACAGCCCACGTTTCCGAGCTTTCCGTGTATTCTCGCCTGTATGGCCTGCGACGTGGGTTCCTTTCTGCTCCCAGCCTTGTACGGCTCTGCTGGTCCCTTCTGTTGTGGCAGGGCCTCCAGGCTTCTTAGGCCAAGGAATATACAGTACCTTGCGGACTGGTTATCTGCTGGGGGATGTGGAATCCTTCCAGCCTCAGACACCAAAGTCTGGTAAATTAAGTCCTCTTTCTGCCAAGACAGGCTCTCTTCGCCTCTTGTCTCTGGCTTGTGGCTCTCCTCCTGCCACACTTCCTCTTAGGTGCAGTGCAACTGTCTGTCCCTGTTCTGCTCTGGGACAAGTCTCAATGCTGAGACAGGCCATCCAGTTCTCCCTAACCCTGCCCCCAGTACCAGCTTTTATAGGGGCAGCCTGCTCCCCCTACTGGCCTGAGACAGGAGGCATTGCATGCTAATGTTCCCCTGACTAGAGAACCTCCCCCTTGCTCTCAGAAACAGCTTTAATACATTTTGTGGCATCCAGGCCAGGGTGACACACGTGCAATGTCTGTTCCGTTCTTCCTAACAATGGGACAATGGAATAATGCAAGAATGGAAGACTGGAATAGACATTGCATGTGTCATAATGGGCTCCTGGCTTTTATCTAGCTGTGCAGCAGCAGCCAGACTCAGTCTGTAGGGAGACTACAGACTGGGAAGAAGGGGGGACCGCTGTTCATTTGTTCAATAATTAGTTACCCTTTTACCCCTACCCTTCCTGGTCTTAAGGCGCATGGGACATTAGGAGGGAAAGGAGAATGTGTGAAAATAGGTGGACGTATAGGGGACTAATCAGATGTTAAACTGATAAGAAAAGATACTACACTTGATCTTAGCCATAAGTCTGAGAAACGATTATCTGAATTAGTTTTGGCCTACGGCTGCATCCTGGCCCCAAGAAGGCACCCATTGTAGGGATAGGGACAAAGACTCCCCTTAGGAAGACATGTTGTTCATCAATAGACACCTTAAAACCCACAACTATACTGCTTGTTGTAGATGCACCCCACACGTTTTTAATCTGCATAAGTCCACCTATTTTCACACATCCCCCCCCCCAATGTCCCACACGCCTTGCATTATTCCATTGTCCCATTGTTAGGGGGCAATGGAACAATGAGACAATGGAATAATGCAAGAATGGAACAGACATTGCATGTGTCATAATGGGCTCCTGGCTTTTACCTAGCTGTGCTGCAGAAGCTAGCTTCAGTATGTAGGGAGCCTCCAGACTGGGAAGCAGGGGGGACCGCTGTTCATTTGTTCAATAATTAGTTTCCCTCTCTACCCCCCACCCTTCCCGCTCTTGAGGCGCGTGGAACATTAGGGGGGAGAGGAGAGGAGAATGTGTGAAAATAGGTGGACATATAGGGGACGTATCAGATATTAAACTGATAAGAAAAGATGTTACCCTTGATCTTCGCCAAAAGGTCGAGAAGCAATTACCTAAATTGGTCTTGGCCTATGGCTGCACCCTGGCCCCAAGAAGGCACCCATTGTAGGGATAGGGACAAAGGAAGACATGTTGTTCATCAATAGACACCTTAAAACCCACAACTATACTGCTTGTTAAAGATGCACCCCACACGTTTTTAATCTGCATAAGTCCACCGATTTTCACCCATTCAACCCCCCTCCCAATGAACCATGCACCTCAAGATCAGAGGGGGGGGGGTAGAGAGGATAACTAATTAATGAACAAAAGAGCAGTCCCCCCTGCTTCCCAGTCTGTAAGCTTCCTACAGACTGAAGCTGGCTGCTGCAGCACTGCCAGATAAAAGCCAGGAGCCCATTATGACACGTGCAATGTCTGGTCCATTCTTGCATTATTCCATTGTCTCATTGCCCCCTAACAATGGGACAATGGAATAATTCAAGAATGAAAGAATGGAACAGACATTGCACGTGTCATAATGGGCTTCTGGCTTTTATCTAGCTATGCTGCAGTAGCCAGCTTCAGTCTGTAATGAGCCTACAAACTGGGAAGCAGGGGGGACCGCTGCTCGTTTGTTCAATATTTAGTTACCCTCTCTACCCCACACCCTTCTTGGTCTTGAGGCACATAGGACATTAGGGGGAGAGTAGAGGACAATGTGTGAAAATAGGTGGACATATAGGGAATGTATCAGATATTAAACTGATAAGAAAGGATACTACACTTGATCTTAGCCAAAAGACCGAGAAGCGATTACCTGAATTGATTTTGGCCTATGGCGGCACCCTGGCCCAAAGAAGGCACCCATTGTAGGGATAGGGACAAAGATTCCTCTTAGGAAGACATGTTGCTCACCTTAAAAAACCCACAACTATACTGCTTGTTGCAGATGCTCCCCACACGTTTTTAATCTGCAAAAGTCCACCTATTTTCACACATCCCCCCATCCCCCCTTCCTAATGTCCCACGCGCCTCGGGACCAGGGGGGGGGGGGGAGTAGAAAGGATAACTAATTAATGAACAAACGAACGAGCAGTGGTCCCCCCTGCTTCCCAGTCTGTAGGCTACCTACAGACTGAAGCTGGCTGCTGGAGCACTGCCAGAAAAAAGCCAGGAGCCATTATGACAACTGCAATGTCTTTTCCATTCTTCCATTCTTGCATCATTCCATTGTCCCATTGTTCCATTGCCCCCTAACAATTGGACAATGGAATAGTGCAAGAATGGAACAGACATTGCACGTGTCATAATGGGCTACTGGCTTTTATCTAGCTGTGCTGCAGAAGCCAGCTTCAGTCTGTAGGGAGCCTACAGACTGGGAAGCATGGGGGACCGCTGCTCGTTGGTTCAATATTTAGTTAGCGTCTCTACCCCCCACCCTTCCTGGTCTTGAGGTGCGTGGGACATTAGGGGGGAGCGGAAAGGAGAATGCGTGAAAATATGTTTACGTATAGGGGACGAATCAGATATTAAACTGATAAGAATTTTATTTATTTATTTTTTTTAAACCACTCAGGTTTAATTAAAAGCAAACTGTAAACCAGACTTCGTCATAATTTATACTGCTTATTAAAGTTTTATTCAACAAAAATACATCCAAGTAAACTTATACCAGAGAAAACTCCAGAAAAAAAATCAACGGTATATAACCATATCCTGCCACTTAAGGTATTTCCACACACCTTCAGAATCTGTTCCACAACCACCACCACCTTCTCTTGTGTCCCACAAATAGATTACATATAGCCTTGCTAAGATCAACCTAATACAATCATTAACTGTTAAATTTACCCTTTTAAACACACACAAATTTTTCACATCCCGCAAGCTCTCCTGCACACACACCATAATTAACCACATCATCCTTTCTAGGCCACGACAACTAGCACCAATACCAAACATAGCCACTCTCCAATCAATAAACTTCACACCAGCAACCCCTTTACACAGTCCACTCACATCTTTCCACACATCATACGCAAAATTACAATCCCACATAAGGTGCCTCACCGTCTCATTCGCTCCACAACCATCCCTTGGACATACTGCAGATCTTATGAGATCTCTTTTCTTCTGAAAATCCCTCACTGACAAAATATTATAAAGGCCCATCCATACTATATCCCGCTGTCACCTTGAATACTTAACTTCATCCATACCCGCGCAACTTCCATAGAACGCAATCCCACCACATTACTTTCACATTCATTCACACACATCTTTCCCATCACCTTCTTAACCAACTTAAAGTCCTTCATTGCAACTGCTAACAAATCATTCTTCCTCACAAACTTCTCAATCAAACCATACCACTCAGGACTAGTGTTGAGCGATACCTTCCGATATCGGGAAATATTGGATCGGACCGATACCGAAAAAGTATCGGATATCGCCGATTCCGATACCGGAAACCAATGCAAGTCAATGGGACAGAAATATCGGAATGAAAATAAACCCTTTCTTTCCTTGTAGGTTAATTCTACATGAAGGAAAACAACTAAGAATAATGTAGAATGTATTGGGGGAGGTGGAGGAGACAATAAAGACATAAAGGTTTAGCCCAATCAAATGGAATAGCAGGAATTAATATTTTTTTTAAGACGTTCTGAGTTACGGAAATAATGACTATGTTAAGTATTTTTATATTTTGTCAGATATTTATGTTTCACTACTTCCATGCTCTTCACCTTCTTTTTTACTTCTCCCACACTTTCTCCTTCATCATCCTCAGCATCTTTTTCATCCTCTTCTTCTTCACCTTCTTCATCTTCTTCTTCTTCACCTTCTTCGTATTATTCTTTTTTTTTACATTCTTCATATTCTACTTCTTCATCTTCTTCATATTCTTCTTCTTCATCATATTCTTATTTGTGACAGGCATTCCTGTAGTTATCTATAAAAGGTTGGACATTACACCTTTCGTTCTGCCCGTCACAAAAGATTTACAACAGGATTTGTCCACGTTCAGTTTGGCCTGCAGCAGCAGGTCTTTTCCAGGGGCACCACGAGGAGGAACGGACTCACCCCCATACACTGCTTAGTCATTTTCTGCTTATAATTTAGATATTATCTTTTGCTCTGATTTTTAGTCTTATGCTTAATGTTCTTCCGCTTTTTGTTCTGCAGCTTCTTGTATTTCTGCTTCTTGGTTTTCTGTCTCTTGTTCTTCTGTATCTTGGTGCTTGTCTTCTCTTCTTTGTCCTCTTGGTCAACTTCTTCAGGGTCATCTTCTTGGTCTTCTTCGGGGTGGTCTTCAGGGTCGTCGTCTTTGGGGGTCCTCGTCTTCGGGGTCCTCGTCTTCTTCGGGTTGGTCTTCTGGGTCCTCGTCTTCGGGGTCCTCATCTTCTTCGGGGTGGTCTTCAGGGTCCTCGTCTTCTTCGGGGTGGTCTTCAGGGTATTCGTCTTCTTCGGGGTGGTCTTCAGGGTCCTCGTCTTCAGGGTCGTTGTCTTCGGGGTCCTCGTCTTCTTAGGGTTGGTCTTCAGGGTCCTCGTCTTCAGGGTCCTCGTCAGGGAGATCCAGAGTGATTACCAAGAACCATTTCAAAAAGCTTGAACTTGGAAATGTAGCAGAAGGTACAAGAAAGCTGAGGAACTACCGAGAACCAGCTGACGGTACTGGAACCCGGATGGGTAGCAGAAGGTACAAGAGCCAATGGAACTGCCGAAGACCAGCTGACGGTACTGGAACTTGGTTACTAAGCAGGAGGTACCTGTGCCAGAAAGCACTACCAAGGACCAGCAGACGTTGGTGGAACTTGGATACCGAGAAGGAGGCACCTAATCCAAAGGCACTGCCGAGAACCAGCTGACGGTACTGGAACCCGGATGGGTAGCAGAAGGTACCCATGTAAAAAAAAGTTCAAGGCCACGAGCCGGCCGCAGTTACCAAAACCCACAGTCCTACAGGGGGTGCTTGTCCTATTGGCACTATGGAACCAGCCTTCATTGCCTGATCCCGCAGCCCACATAGGAGTCACCTAAACTGCAGGCACCATAGAGTCGGCTAACCCGACCGCAACACGACAGGACAACGCATTGGAGGCAAAGTGACGTTGACACTACCCGGAAACAGCTGGCGTGCTGGAACCAGGCTGGGCAGGAGGGAGTACCCGTGCCAAAGTCACTGCCGAGAACCAGCTGACGGTACTGGAACCCGGATGGGTAGTAGAAGGTACAAGAGCAAATGGAACTACCGAGGACCAGCTGACGGTACTGGAACCCGGATGGGTAGCAGAAGGTACAAGAGCCAATGGAACTGCCGAAGACCAGCTGATGGTACTGGAACTCGGTTACTAAGCAGGAGGTACCTGTGCCAGAAAGCACTACCAAGGACCAGCAGACGTTGGTGGAACTTGGATACCGAGAAGGAGGCACCTAATCCAAAGGCACTGCCGAGAACCAGCTGACGGTACTGGAACCCGGATGGGTAGCAGAAGGTACCCATGTAAAAAAAAGTTCAAGGCCGCGAGCCAGCCGCAGTTACCAAAACAAACAGTCCTACAGGGGGTGCTTGTCCTATTGGCACTATGGAACCAGCCTTCATTGCCAGATCCCACAGCCCACATAGGAGTCACCTAAACTGCAGGCACCATAGAGTCGGCTAACCCGACCGCAACACGACAGGACAACGCATTGGAGGCAAAGTGACGTTGACACTACCCGGAAACAGCTGGCGTGCTGGAACCAGGCTGGGCAGGAGGGAGTACCCGTGCCAAAGTCACTGCCGAGAACCAGCTGACGGTACTGGAACCCGGATGGGTAGTAGAAGGTACAAGAGCAAATAGAACTACCGAGGACCAGCTGACGGTACTGGAACCCGGATGGGTAGCAGAAGGTACAAGAGCCAATGGAACTGCCGAAGACCAGCTGACGGTACTGGAACTCGGTTACTAAGCAGGAGGTACCTGTGCCAGAAAGCACTACCAAGGACCAGCAGACGTTGGTGGAACTTGGATACCGAGAAGGAGGCACCTAATCCAAAGGCACTGCCGAGAACCAGCTGACGGTACTGGAACCCGGATGGGTAGCAGAAGGTACCCATGTAAAAAAAAGTTCAAGGCCGCGAGCCGGCCGCAGTTACCAAAACCCACAGTCCTACAGGGGGTGCTTGTCCTATTGGCACTATGGAACCAGCCTTCATTGCCTGATCCCGCAGCCCACATAGGAGTCACCTAAACTGCAGGCACCATAGAGTCGGCTAACCCGACCGCAACACGACAGGACAACGCATTGGAGGCAAAGTGACGTTGACACTACCCGGAAACAGCTGGCGTGCTGGAACCAGGCTGGGCAGGAGGGAGTACCCGTGCCAAAGACACTGCCGAGAACCAGCTGACGGTACTGGAACCCGGATGGGTAGTAGAAGGTACAAGAGCCAATGGAACTGCCGAAGACCAGCTGACGGTACTGGAACTCGGCTACTAAGCAGGAGGTACCTGTGCCAGAAAGCACTACCAAGGACCAGCAGACGTTGGTGGAACTTGGATACCGAGAAGGAGGCACCTAATCCAAAGGCACTGCCGAGAACCAGCTGACGGTACTGGAACCCGGATGGGTAGCAGAAGGTACCCATGTAAAAAAAAGTTCAAGGCCGCGAGCCGGCCGCAGTTACCAAAACCCACAGTCCTACAGGGGGTGCTTGTCCTATTGGCACTATGGAACCAGCCTTCATTGCCAGATCCCGCAGCCCACATAGGAGTCACCTAAACTGCAGGCACCATAGAGTCGGCTAACCCGACCGCAACACGACAGGACAACGCATTGGAGGCAAAGTGACGTTGACACTACCCGGAAACAGCTGGCGTGCTGGAACCAGGCTGGGCAGGAGGGAGTACCCGTGCCAAAGTCACTGCCGAGAACCAGCTGACGGTACTGGAACCCGGATGGGTAGTAGAAGGTACAAGAGCAAATTGAACTACCGAGGACCAGCTGACGGTACTGGAACCCGGATGGGTAGCAGAAGGTACAAGAGCCAATGGAACTGCCGAAGACCAGCTGACGGTACTGGAACTCGGTTACTAAGCAGGAGGTACCTGTGCCAGAAAGCACTACCAAGAACCAGCAGACGTTGGTGGAACTTGGATACCGAGAAGGAGGCACCTAATCCAAAGGCACTGCCGAGAACCAGCTGATGGTACTGGAACCCAGATGGGTAGTAGAAGGTACAAGAGCAAATGGAACTACCGAGAACCAGCTGGCGGTGCTGTAACCCAGGGTAAATAATAAAAACAGAGTGGAGCCAGAGGTGTAATTGGAGCAAGTTTTAAATCAGTAGTACAGTACAGTGGATGTGGACAAAGCAGGAGAATTTGCCGGACACACAGCAGGGGAACAGCTGACGTTACTGAACCCCAATAACACTGGAGCAAGCGTTGACGGTGCAGACGGCACTTCTGAGCAGCAACTAGCGGTATTGGAGCCCAGGGTAAATACTAAAAACAGAGGAGCCAGAGGTGTATTTGGAGGAGGTTTTAAATCAATAGTACAGTGGATGTGGACAAAGCAGGAGAAATTGCCGTCGGCACAGCAGGGGAACAGCTGACGTTACCGAACCCCAATAACACGGCAGCAAGTGCTGACTGTGCAGACGGCACTTCCGAGCGCCAACTGGCGGTGTTGGAGCTCAGGGATAATACTGAAAACAGAGGAGCCAGAGGTGTATTTGGATGAGGTTTTAAATCAGTAGTACAGTGGATGTGGACAGAGCAGGAGAAATTGCCGTCCGCACAGCAGGGGAACAGCTGACGTTACTGAACCCCAATAACACGGCAGCAAGTGTTGACTGTGCAGACGGCACTTACAAGCTCCAACTGGCGGTGTTGGAGCTCAGGGATAATACTGAAAACAGAGGAGCCAGAGGTGTAATTGGAGCAACTTTAAAATCTGTAGTAGTGAGAATGTGGACAGAGCAGGAGAAATTGCCGTCCGCACAGCAGGGGAACAGCTGACGTTACTGAACCCCAATGACACGGCAGCAAGTGTTGACTGTGCAGACGGCACTTCCGAGCGCCAACTGGCGGTGTTGGAGCTCAGGGATAATACTGAAAACAGAGGAGCCAGAGGTGTAATTGGAGCAACTTTAAAATCTGTAGTAGTGAGAATGTGGACAGAGCAGGAGAAATTGCCGTCCGCACAGCAGGGGAACAGCTGACGTTACTGAACCCCAATGACACGGCAGCAAGTGTTGACTGTGCAGACGGCACTTCCGAGCGCCAACTGGCGGTGTTGGAGCTCAGGGATAATACTGAAAACAGAGGAGCCAGAGGTGTAATTGGAGCAACTTTAAAATCTGTAGTAGTGAGAATGTGGACAGAGCAGGAGAAATTGCCGTCCGCACAGCAGGGGAACAGCTGACGTTACCGAACCCCAATAACATGGCAGCAAGTGTTGACTGTGCAGACGGCACTTCCGAGCGCCAACTGGCGGTGTTGGAGCTCAGGGATAATACTGAAAACAGAGGAGCCAGAGGTGTATTTGGAGGAGTTTAAATCAGTAGTACAGTGGATGTGGACAGAGCAGGAGAAATTGCCGTCCGTACAGCAGGGGAACAGCTGACGTTACTGAACCCCAATAACACGGCAGCAAGTGTTGACTGTGCAGACGGCACTTTCGAGCGCCAACTGGCGGTGTTGGAGCTCAGGGATAATACTGAAAACAGAGGAGCCAGAGGTGTAATTGGAGCAACTTTAAAATCTGTAGTAGTGAGAATATGGACAGAGCAGGAGAAATTGCCGTCCGCACAGCAGGGGAACAGCTGATGTTACTGAACCCCAATGATATGGCAGCAAGTGTTGACTGTGCAGACGGCACTTCCGAGCGCCAACTGGCGGTGTTGGAGCTCAGGGATAATACTGAAAACAGAGGAGCCAGAGGTGTAATTGAAGCAACTTTAAAATCTGTAGTAGTGAGAATGTGGACAGAGCAGGAGAAATTGCCGTCCGCACAGCAGGGGAACAGCTGACGTTACTGAACCCCAATGACACGGCAGCAAGTGTTGACTGTGCAGACGGCACTTCCGAGCGCCAACTGGCGGTGTTGGAGCTCAGGGATAATACTGAAAACAGAGGAGCCAGAGGTGTAATTGGAGCAACTTTAAAATCTGTAGTAGTGAGAATGTGGACAGAGCAGGAGAAATTGCCGTCCGCACAGCAGGGGAACAGCTGACGTTACTGAAACCCAATGACACGGCAGCAAGTGTTGACTGTGCAGACGGCACTTCCGAGCGCCAACTGGCGGTGTTGGAGCTCAGGGATAATACTGAAAACAGAGGAGCCAGAGGTGTAATTGGAGCAACTTTAAAATCTGTAGTAGTGAGAATGTGGACAGAGCAGGAGAAATTGCCGTCCGCACAGCAGGGGAACAGCTGACGTTACTGAACCCCAATGACACGGCAGCAAGTGTTGACTGTGCAGACGGCACTTCCGAGCGCCAACTGGCGGTGTTGGAGCTCAGGGATAATACTGAAAACAGAGGAGCCAGAGGTGTAATTGGAGCAACTTTAAAATCTGTAGTAGTGAGAATGTGGACAGAGCAGGAGAAATTGCCGTCCGCACAGCAGGGGAACAGCTGACGTTACTGAACCCCAATGACATGGCAGCAAGTGTTGACTGTGCAGACGGCACTTCCGAGCGCCAACTGGCGGTGTTGGAGCTCAGGGATAATACTGAAAAGAGAGGAGCCAGAAGTGTATTTGGAGGAGGTTTTAAATCAGTAGTACAGTGGATGTGGACAGAGCAGGAGAAATTGCCGTCCGCACAGCAGGGGAACAGCTGACGTTACTGAACCCCAATGACACGGCAGCAAGTGTTGACTGTGCAGACGGCACTTCCGAGCGCCAACTGGCGGTGTTGGAGCTCAGGGATAATACTGAAAACAGAGGAGCCAGAGGTGTAATTGGAGCAACTCTAAAATCTGTAGTAGTGAGAATGTGGACAGAGCAGGAGAAATTGCCGTCCGCACAGCAGGGGAACAGCTGACGTTACTGAACCCCAATGACACGGCAGCAAGTGTTGACTGAGCAGACGGCACTTCCGAGCGCCAACTGGCGGTGTTGGAGCTCAGGGATAATACTGAAAACAGAGGAGTCAGAGGTGTAATTGGAGCAACTTTAAAATCTGTAGTAGTGAGAATGTGGACAGAGCAGGAGAAATTGCCGTCAGCACAGCAGGGGAACAGCTGACGTTACTGAACCCCAATATCATGGCAGCAAGTGTTGACTGTGCAGACGGCACAACCGAGCGCCAACTGGCGGTGTTGGAGCTCAGGGATAATACTGAAAACAGAGGAGCCAGAGGTGTATTTGGAGGAGGTTTTAAATCAGTAGTACAGTGGATGTGGACAGAGCAGGAGAAAGTGCCGTCCGCACAGCAGGGGAACAGCTGACGTTACTGAACCCCAATAACACGGCAGCAAGTGTTGACTGTGCAGACGGCACTTCCGAGCGCCAACTGGCGGTGTTGGAGCTCAGGGATAATACTGAAAACAGAGGAGCCAGAGGTGTAATTGGAGCAACTTTAAAATCTGTAGTAGTGAGAATGTGGACAGAGCAGGAGAAATTGCCGTCCGCACAGCAGGGGAACAGCTGACGTTACTGAACCCCAATGACATGGCAGCAAGTGTTGACTGTGCAGACGGCACTTCCGAGCGCCAACTAGCGGTGTTGGAGCTCAGGGATAATACTGAAAACAGAGGAGCCAGAAGTGTATTTGGAGGAGGTTTTAAATCAGTAGTACAGTGGATGTGGACAGAGCAGGAGAAATTGCCGTCCGCACAGCAGGGGAACAGCTGATGTTACTGAACCCCAATAACACTGCAGCAAGTGTTGACTGTGCAGACGGCACTTCCGAGCGCCAACTGGCGGTGTTGGAGCTCAGGGATAATACTGAAAACAGAGGAGCCAGAGGTGTAATTGGAGCAACTTTAAAATCTGTAGTAGTGAGAATGTGGACAGAGCAGGAGAAATTGCCGTCCGCACAGCAGGGGAACAGCTGATGTTACTGAACCCCAATGACACGGAAGCAAGTGTTGACTGTGCAGACGGCACTTCCGAGCGCCAACTGGCGGTGTTGGAGCTCAGGGATAATACTGAAAACAGAGGAGCCATAGGTGTAATTGGAGCAACTTTAAAATCTGTAGTAGTGATAATGTGGACAGAGCAGGAGAAATTGCCGTCCGCACAGCAGGGGAACAGCTGACGTTACTGAACCCCAATGACACGGCAGCAAGTGTTGACTGTGCAGACGGCACTTCCGAGCGCCAACTGGCGGTGTTGGAGCTCAGGGATAATACTGAAAACAGAGGAGCCAGAGGTGTAATTGGAGCAACTTTAAAATCTGTAGTAGTGAGAATGTGGACAGAGCAGGAGAAATTGCCGTCCGCACAGCAGGGGAACAGCTGACGTTACTGAACCCCAATGACACGGCAGCAAGTGTTGACTGAGCAGACGGCACTTCCGAGCGCCAACTGGCGGTGTTGGAGCTCAGGGATAATACTGAAAACAGAGGAGTCAGAGGTGTAATTGGAGCAACTTTAAAATCTGTAGTAGTGAGAATGTGGACAGAGCAGGAGAAATTGCCGTCAGCACAGCAGGGGAACAGCTGACGTTACTGAACCCCAATATCATGGCAGCAAGTGTTGACTGTGCAGACGGCACAACCGAGCGCCAACTGGCGGTGTTGGAGCTCAGGGATAATACTGAAAACAGAGGAGCCAGAGGTGTATTTGGAGGAGGTTTTAAATCAGTAGTACAGTGGATGTGGACAGAGCAGGAGAAAGTGCCGTCCGCACAGCAGGGGAACAGCTGACGTTACTGAACCCCAATAACACGGCAGCAAGTGTTGACTGTGCAGACGGCACTTCCGAGCGCCAACTGGCGGTGTTGGAGCTCAGGGATAATACTGAAAACAGAGGAGCCAGAGGTGTAATTGGAGCAACTTTAAAATCTGTAGTAGTGAGAATGTGGACAGAGCAGGAGAAATTGCCGTCCGCACAGCAGGGGAACAGCTGACGTTACTGAACCCCAATGACATGGCAGCAAGTGTTGACTGTGCAGACGGCACTTCCGAGCGCCAACTAGCGGTGTTGGAGCTCAGGGATAATACTGAAAACAGAGGAGCCAGAGGTGTATTTGGAGGAGGTTTTAAATCAGTAGTACAGTGGATGTGGACAGAGCAGGAGAAATTGCCGTCCGCACAGCAGGGGAACAGCTGATGTTACTGAACCCCAATAACACTGCAGCAAGTGTTGACTGTGCAGACGGCACTTCCGAGCGCCAACTGGCGGTGTTGGAGCTCAGGGATAATACTGAAAACAGAGGAGCCAGAGGTGTAATTGGAGCAACTTTAAAATCTGTAGTAGTGAGAATGTGGACAGAGCAGGAGAAATTGCCGTCCGCACAGCAGGGGAACAGCTGATGTTACTGAACCCCAATGACACGGAAGCAAGTGTTGACTGTGCAGACGGCACTTCCGAGCGCCAACTGGCGGTGTTGGAGCTCAGGGATAATACTGAAAACAGAGGAGCCAGAGGTGTAATTGGAGCAACTTTAAAATCTGTAGTAGTGATAATGTGGACAGAGCAGGAGAAATTGCCGTCCGCACAGCAGGGGAACAGCTGACGTTACTGAACCCCAATGACACGGCAGCAAGTGTTGACTGTGCAGACGGCACTTCCGAGCGCCAACTGGCGGTGTTGGAGCTCAGGGATAATACTGAAAATAGAGGAGCCAGAGGTGTAATTGGAGCAACTTTAAAATCTGTAGTAGTGAGAATGTGGACAGAGCAGGAGAAATTGCCGTCCGCACAGCAGGGGAACAGCTGACGTTACCGAACCCCAATAACATGGCAGCAAGTGTTGACTGTGCAGACGGCACTTCCGAGCGCCAACTGGCGGTGTTGGAGCTCAGGGATAATACTGAAAACAGAGGAGCCAGAGGTGTATTTGGAGGAGTTTAAATCAGTAGTACAGTGGATGTGGACAGAGCAGGAGAAATTGCCGTCCGTACAGCAGGGGAACAGCTGACGTTACTGAACCCCAATAACACGGCAGCAAGTGTTGACTGTGCAGACGGCACTTTCGAGCGCCAACTGGCGGTGTTGGAGCTCAGGGATAATACTGAAAACAGAGGAGCCAGAGGTGTAATTGGAGCAACTTTAAAATCTGTAGTAGTGAGAATATGGACAGAGCAGGAGAAATTGCCGTCCGCACAGCAGGGGAACAGCTGATGTTACTGAACCCCAATGATATGGCAGCAAGGGTTGACTGTGCAGACGGCACTTCCGAGCGCCAACTGGCGGTGTTGGAGCTCAGGGATAATACTGAAAACAGAGGAGCCAGAGGTGTAATTGGAGCAACTTTAAAATCTGTAGTAGTGAGAATGTGGACAGAGCAGGAGAAATTGCCGTCTGCACAGCAGGGGAACAGCTGACGTTACTGAACCCCAATGACACGGCAGCAAGTGTTGACTGTGCAGACGGCACTTCCGAGCGCCAACTGGCGGTGTTGGAGCTCAGGGATAATACTGAAAACAGAGGAGCCAGAGGTGTAATTGGAGCAACTTTAAAATCTGTAGTAGTGAGAATGTGGACAGAGCAGGAGAAATTGCCGTCCGCACAGCAGGGGAACAGCTGACGTTACTGAACCCCAATGACACGGCAGCAAGTGTTGACTGTGCAGACGGCACTTCCGAGCGCCAACTGGCGGTGTTGGAGCTCAGGGATAATACTGAAAACAGAGGAGCCAGAGGTGTAATTGGAGCAACTTTAAAATCTGTAGTAGTGAGAATGTGGACAGAGCAGGAGAAATTGCCGTCCGCACAGCAGGGGAACAGCTGACATTACTGAACCCCAATGACACGGCAGCAAGTGTTGACTGTGCAGACGGCACTTCCGAGCGCCAACTGGCGGTGTTGGAGCTCAGGGATAATACTGAAAACAGAGGAGCCAGAGGTGTAATTGGAGCAACTTTAAAATCTGTAGTAGTGAGAATGTGGACAGAGCAGGAGAAATTGCCGTCCGCACAGCAGGGGAACAGCTGACGTTACTGAACCCCAATGACATGGCAGCAAGTGTTGACTGTGCAGACGGCACTTCTGAGCGCCAACTGGCGGTGTTGGAGCTCAGGGATAATACTGAAAACAGAGGAGCCAGAAGTGTATTTGGAGGAGGTTTTAAATCAGTAGTACAGTGGATGTGGACAGAGCAGGAGAAATTGCCGTCCGCACAGCAGGGGAACAGCTGACGTTACTGAACCCCAATGACACGGCAGCAAGTGTTGACTGTGCAGACGGCACTTCCGAGCGCCAACTGGCGGTGTTGGAGCTCAGGGATAATACTGAAAACAGAGGAGCCAGAGGTGTAATTGGAGCAACTCTAAAATCTGTAGTAGTGAGAATGTGGACAGAGCAGGAGAAATTGCCGTCCGCACAGCAGGGGAACAGCTGACGTTACTGAACCCCAATGACACGGCAGCAAGTGTTGACTGAGCAGACGGCACTTCCGAGCGCCAACTGGCGGTGTTGGAGCTCAGGGATAATACTGAAAACAGAGGAGCCAGAGGTGTAATTGGAGCAACTTTAAAATCTGTAGTAGTGAGAATGTGGACAGAGCAGGAGAAATTGCCGTCCGCACAGCAGGGGAACAGCTGACATTACTGAACCCCAATGACACGGCAGCAAGTGTTGACTGTGCAGACGGCACTTCCGAGCGCCAACTGGCGGTGTTGGAGCTCAGGGATAATACTGAAAACAGAGGAGCCAGAGGTGTAATTGGAGCAACTTTAAAATCTGTAGTAGTGAGAATGTGGCAGAGCAGGAGAAATTGCCGTCCGCACAGCAGGGGAACAGCTGACCTTACTGAACCCCAATGACATGGCAGCAAGTGTTGACTGTGCAGACGGCACTTCTGAGCGCCAACTGGCGGTGTTGGAGCTCAGGGATAATACTGAAAACAGAGGAGCCAGAAGTGTATTTGGAGGAGGTTTTAAATCAGTAGTACAGTGGATGTGGACAGAGCAGGAGAAATTGCCGTCCGCACAGCAGGGGAACAGCTGACGTTACTGAACCCCAATGACACGGCAGCAAGTGTTGACTGTGCAGACGGCACTTCCGAGCGCCAACTGGCGGTGTTGGAGCTCAGGGATAATACTGAAAACAGAGGAGCCAGAGGTGTAATTGGAGCAACTCTAAAATCTGTAGTAGTGAGAATGTGGACAGAGCAGGAGAAATTGCCGTCCGCACAGCAGGGGAACAGCTGACGTTACTGAACCCCAATGACACGGCAGCAAGTGTTGACTGAGCAGACGGCACTTCCGAGCGCCAACTGGCGGTGTTGGAGCTCAGGGATAATACTGAAAACAGAGGAGTCAGAGGTGTAATTGGAGCAACTTTAAAATCTGTAGTAGTGAGAATGTGGACAGAGCAGGAGAAATTGCCGTCCGCACAGCAGGGGACAGCTGACGTTACTGAACCCCAATAACATGGCAGCAAGTGTTGACTGTGCAGACGGCACAACCGAGCGCCAACTGGCGGTGTTGGAGCTCAGGGATAATACTGAAAACAGAGGAGCCAGAGGTGTATTTGGAGGAGGTTTTAAATCAGTAGTACAGTGGATGTGGACAGAGCAGAAGAAAGTGCCGTCCGCACAGCAGGGGAACAGCTGACGTTACTGAACCCCAATAACACAGCAGCAAGTGTTGACTGTGCAGACGGCACTTCCGAGCGCCAACTGGCGGTGTTGGAGCTCAGGGATAATACTGAAAACAGAGGAGCCAGAGGTGTAATTGGAGCAACTTTAAAATCAGTAGTAGTGAGAATGTGGACAGAGCAGGAGAAATTGCCGTCCACACAGCAGGGGAACAGCTGACGTTACTGAACCCCAATAACACGGCAGCAAGTGTTGACTGTGCAGACGGCACTTCCGAGCACCAACTGGTGGTGTTGGAGCTCAGGGATAATACTGAAAGCAGAGGAGCCAGAGGTGTAATTGGAGCAAGTTTAAAATCTATAGTAGTGAGAATGTGGACAGAGCAGGAGAAATTGCCGTCCGCACAGCAGGGGAACAGCTGACGTTACTGAACCCCAATGACATGGCAGCAAGTGTTGACTGTGCAGACGGCACTTCCGAGCGCCAACTGGCGGTGTTGGAGCTCAGGGATAATACTGAAAACAGAGGAGCCAGAAGTGTATTTGGAGGAGGTTTTAAATCAGTAGTCCAGTGGATTTGGACAGAGCAGGAGAAATTGCCGTCCGCACAGCAGGGGAACAGCTGATGTTACTGAACCCCAATAACACTGCAGCAAGTGTTGACTGTGCAGACGGCACTTCCGAGCGCCAACTGGCGGTGTTGGAGCTCAGGGATAATACTGAAAACAGAGGAGCCAGAGGTGTAATTGGAGCAACTTTAAAATCTGTAGTAGTGAGAATGTGGACAGAGCAGGAGAAATTGCCGTCCGCACAGCAGGGGAACAGCTGATGTTACTGAACCCCAATGACACGGAAGCAAGTGTTGACTGTGCAGACGGCACTTCCGAGCGCCAACTGGCGGTGTTGGAGCTCAGGGATAATACTGAAAACAGAGGAGCCAGAGGTGTAATTGGAGCAACTTTAAAATCTGTAGTAGTGATAATGTGGACAGAGCAGGAAAAATTGCCGTCCGCACAGCAGGGAAACAGCAGACGTTACTGAACCCCAATGACACGGCAGCAAGTGTTGACTGTGCAGACGGCACTTCCGAGCGCCAACTGGCGGTGTTGGAGCACAGGGATAATACTGAAAACAGAGGAGCCAGAGGTGTAATTGGAGCAACTCTAAAATCTGTAGTAGTGAGAATGTGGACAGAGCAGGAGAAATTGCCGTCCGCACAGCAGGGGAACAGCTGACGTTACTGAACCCCAATGACACGGCAGCAAGTGTTGACTGTGCAGACGGCAGTTCCGAGCGCCAACTGGCGGTGTTGGAGCTCAGGGATAATACTGAAAACAGAGGAGCCAGAGGTGTAATTGGAGCAACTTTAAAATCTGTAGTACTGAGAATGTGGACAGAGCAGGAGAAATTGCCGTCCGCACAGCAGGGGAACAGCTGACGTTACTGAACCCCAATAACATGGCAGCAAGTGTTGACTGTGCAGACGGCACTTCCGAGCGCCAACTGGCGGTGTTGGAGCTCAGGTATAATACTGAAAACAGAGGAGCCAGAGGTGTATTTGGAGGAGGTTTTAAATCAGTAGTACAGTGGATGTGGACAGAGCAGGAGAAATTGCCGTCCGCACAGCAGGGGAACAGCTGACGTTACTGAACCCCAATAACACGGCAGCAAGTGTTGACTGTGCAGACGGCACTTCCGAGCGCCAACTGGCGGTGTTGGAGCTCAGGGATAATACTGAAAACAGAGGAGCCAGAGGTGTAATTGGAGCAACTCTTAAATCTGTAGTAGTGAGAATGTGGACAGAGCAGGAGAAATTGCCGTCCGCACAGCAGGGGAACAGCTGACGTTACTGAACCCCAATGACACGGCAGCAAGTATTGACTGTGCAGACGGCACTTCCGAGCGCCAACTGGCGGTGTTGAAGCTCAGGGATAATACTGAAAACAGAGGAGCCAGAGGTGTAATTGGAGCAACTTTAAAATCTGTAGTAGTGAGAATGTGGACAGAGCAGGAGAAATTGCCGTCCGCACAGCAGGGGAACAGCTGACGTTACTGAACCCCAATAACATGGCAGCAAGTGTTGACTGTGCAGACGGCACTTCCGAGCGCCAACTGGCGGTGTTGGAGCTCAGGTATAATACTGAAAACAGAGGAGCCAGAGGTGTATTTGGATGAGGTTTTAAATCAGTAGTACAGTGGATGTGGACAGAGCAGGAGAAAGTGCCGTCCGCACAGCAGGGGAACAGCTGACGTTACTGAACCCCAATTACACGGCAGCAAGTGTTGACTGTGCAGACGGCACTTCCGAGCGCCAACTGGCGGTGTTGGAGCTCAGGGATAATACTGAAAACAGAAGAGCCAGAGGTGTAATTGGAGCAACTTTAAAATCTGTAGTAGTGATAATGTGGACAGTGCAGGAGAAATTGCCGTCCACACAGCAGGGGAACAGCTGACGTTACTGAACCCCAATGACACGGCTGCAAGTGTTGACTGTGCAGACGGCACTTCCGAGCGCCAACTGGCGGTGTTGGAGCTCAGGGATAATATTGAAAACAGAGGAGCCAGAGGTGTAATTGGAGCAACTTTAAAATCTGTAGTAGAGAGAATGTGGACAGAGCAGGAGAAATTGCCGTCCGCAGAGCAGGGGAACAGCTGACGTTACTGAACCCCAATAACATGGCAGCAAGTGTTGACTCTGCAGACGGCACTTCCGAGCGCCAACTGGCGGTGTTGGAGCTCAGGGATAATACTGAAAACAGAGGAGCCAGAGGTGTAATTGGAGCAACTCTAAAATCTGTAGTAGTGAGAATGTGGACAGAGCAGGAGAAATTGCCGTCCGCACAGCAGGGGAACAGCTAACGTTACTGAACCCCAATGACACGGCAGCAAGTGTTGACTGTGCAGACGGCACTTCCGAGTGCCAACTGGCGGTGTTGGAGCTCAGGGATAATACTGAAAACAGAGGAGCCAGAGGTGTAATTGGAGCAACTTTAAAATCTGTAGTAGTGAGAATGTGGACAGAGCAGGAGAAATTGCCGTCCGCACAGCAGGGGAACAGCTGACGTTACTGAACCCCAATAACATGGCAGCAAGTGTTGACTGTGCAGACGGCACTTCCGAGCGCCAACTGGCGGTGTTGGAGCTCAGGTATAATACTGAAAACAGAGGAGCCAGAGGTGTATTTGGAGGAGGTTTTAAATCAGTAGTACAGTGGATGTGGACAGAGCAGGAGAAAGTGCCGTCCGCACAGCAGGGGAACAGCTGACGTTACTGAACCCCAATAACACGGCAGCAAGTGTTGACTGTGCAGACGGCACAACCGAGCGCCAACTGGCGGTGTTGGAGCTCAGGGATAATACTGAAAACAGAAGAGCCAGAGGTGTAATTGGAGCAACTTTAAAATCTGTAGTAGTGATAATGTGGACAGTGCAGGAGAAATTGCCGTCCACACAGCAGGGGAACAGCTGACGTTACTGAACCCCAATGACACGGCAGCAAGTGTTGACTGTGCAGACGGCACTTCCGAGCGCCAACTGGCGGTGTTGGAGCTTAGGGATATTACTGAAAACAGAGGAGCCAGAGGTGTAATTAGAGCAACTCTAAAATCTGTAGTAGTGAGAATGTGGACAGAGCAGGAGAAATTGCCGTCCGCACAGCAGGGGAACAGCTGATGTTACTGAACCCCAATGACACGGCAGCAAGTGTTGACTGTGCAGACGGCACTTCCGAGCGCCAACTGGCGGTGTTTTAGCTCAGGGATAATATTGAAAACAGAGGAGCCAGAGGTGTAATTGGAGCAACTTTAAAATCTGTAGTAGAGAGAATGTGGACAGAGCAGGAGAAATTGCCGTCCGCACAGCAGGGGAACAGCTGACGTTACTGAACCACAATAACATGGCAGCAAGTGTTGACTCTGCAGACGGCACTTCCGAGCGCCAACTGGAGGTGTTGGAGCTCAGGGATAATACTGAAAACAGAGGAGCCAGAGGTGTAATTGGAGCAACTCTAAAATCTGTAGTAGTGAGAATGTGGACAGAGCAGGAGAAATTGCCGTCCGCACAGCAGGGGAACAGCTGACGTTACTGAACCCCAATGACACGGCAGCAAGTGTTCACTGTGCAGACGGCACTTCCGAGCGCCAACTGGCGGTGTTGGAGCTCAGGGATAATACTGAAAACAGAGGAGCCAGAGGTGTAATTGGAGCAACTTTAAAATCTGTAGTAGTGAGAATGTGGACAGAGCAGGAGAAATTGCCGTCCGCACAGCAGGGGAACAGCTGACGTTACTGAACCCCAATAACATGGCAGCAAGTGTTGACTGTGCAGACGGCACTTCCGAGCGCCAACTGGCGGTGTTGGAGCTCATGTATAATACTGAAAACAGAGGAGCCAGAGGTGTATTTGGAGGAGGTTTTAAATCAGTAGTACAGTGGATGTGGACAGAGCAGGAGAAAGTGCCGTCCGCACAGCAGGGGAACAGCTGACGTTACTGAACCCCAATAACACGGCAGCAAGTGTTGACTGTGCAGACGGCACTTCCGAGCGCCAACTGGCGGTGTTGGAGCTCAGGGATAATACTGAAAACAGAAGAGCCAAAGGTGTAATTGGAGCAACTTTAAAATCTGTAGTAGTGATAATGTGGACAGTGCAGGAGAAATTGCCGTCCACACAGCAGGGCAACAGCTGACGTTACTGAACCCCAATAACACGGCAGCAAGTGTTGACTGTGCAGACGGCACTTCCGAGCGCCAACTGGCGGTGTTGGAGCTCAGGGATAATATTGAAAACAGAGGAGCCAGAGGTGTAATTGGAGCAACTTTAAAATCTGTAGTAGAGAGAATGTGGACAGAGCAGGAGAAATTGCCGTCCGCACAGCAGGGGAACAGCTGACGTTACTGAACCCCAATAACATGGCAGCAAGTGTTGACTCTGCAGACGGCACTTCCGAGCGCCAACTGGCGGTGTTGGAGCTCAGGGATAATACTGAAAACAGAAGAGCCAGAGGTGTAATTGGAGCAACTTTAAAATCTGTAGTAGTGAGAATGTGGACAGTGCAGGAGAAATTGCCGTCCACACAGCAGGGCAACAGCTGACGTTACTGAACCCCAATAACACGGCAGCAAGTGTTGACTGTGCAGACGGCACTTCCGAGCACCAACTGGTGGTGTTGGAGCTCAGGGATAATACTGAAAACAGAGGAGCCAGAGGTGTAATTGGAGCAACTTTAAAATCTGTAGTAGTGAGAATGTGGACAGAGCAGGAGATATTGCCGTCCGCACAGCAGGAGAACAGCTGACGTTACTGAACCCCAATGACATGGCAGCAAGTGTTGACTGTGCAGACGGCACTTCCGAGCGCCAACTGGCGGTGTTGGAGCTCAGGGATAATGCTGAAAACAGAGGAGCCAGAAGTGTATTTGGAGGAGGTTTTAAATCAGTAGTACAGTGGATGTGGACAGAGCAGGAGAAATTGCCGTCCGCACAGCAGGGGAACAGCTGATGTTACTGAACCCCAATAACACGGCAGCAAGTGTTGACTGTGCAGACGGCACTTCCGAGCGCCAACTGGCGGTGTTGGAGCTCAGGGATAATACTGAAAACAGAGGAGCCAGAGGTGTAATTGGAGCAACTTTAAAATCTGTAGTAGTGAGAATGTGGACAGAGCAGGAGAAATTGCCGTCCGCACAGCAGGGGAACAGCTGATGTTACTGAACCCCAATGACACGGAAGCAAGTGTTGACTGTGCAGACGGCACTTCCGAGCGCCAACTGGCGGTGTTGGAGCTCAGGGATAATACTGAAAACAGAGGAGCCAGAGGTGTAATTGGAGCAACTTTAAAATCTGTAGTAGTGAGAATGTGGACAGAGCAGGAGAAATTGCCGTCCGCACAGCAGGGGAACAGCTGACGTTACTGAACCCCAATGACACGGCAGCAAGTGTTGACTGTGCAGACGGCACTTCCGAGCGCCAACTGGCGGTGTTGGAGCTTAGGGATATTACTGAAAACAGAGGAGCCAGAGGTGTAATTGGAGCAACTCTAAAATCTGTAGTAGTGAGAATGTGGACAGAGCAGGAGAAATTGCCGTCCGCAGAGCAGGGGAACAGCTGATGTTACTGAACCCCAATGACACGGCAGCAAGTGTTGACTGTGCAGACGGCACTTCCGAGCGCCAACTGGCGGTGTTGGAGCTCAGGGATAATATTGAAAACAGACGAGCCAGAGGTGTAATTGGAGCAACTTTAAAATCTGTAGTAGAGAGAATGTGGACAGAGCAGGAGAAATTGCCGTCCGCACAGCAGGGGAACAGCTGACGTTACTGAACCCCAATAACATGGCAGCAAGTGTTGACTCTGCAGACGGCACTTCCGAGCGCCAACTGGCGGTGTTGGAGCTCAGGGATAATACTGAAAACAGAGGAGCCAGAGGTGTAATTGGAGCAACTTTAAATTCTGTAGTAGTGAGAATGTGGACAGAGCAGGAGAAATTGCCGTCCGCACAGCAGGGGAACAGCTGACGTTACTGAACCCCAATGACACGGCAGCAAGTGTTGACTGTGCAGACAGCACTTCCGAGCGCCAACTGGCGGTGTTGGAGCTCAGGGATAATACTGAAAACAGAGGAGCCAGAGGTGTAATTGGAGCAACTTTAAAATCAGTAGTAGTGATAATGTGGACAGAGCAGGAGAAATTGCCGTCCACACAGCAGGGGAACAGCTGACGTTACTGAACCCCAATAACACGGCAGCAAGTGTTAACTGTGCAGACGGCACTTCCGAGCACCAACTGGTGGTGTTGGAGCTCAGGGATAATACTGAAAACAGAGGAGCCAGAGGTGTAATTGGAGCAACTTTAAAATCTGTAGTAGTTAGAATGTGGACAGAGCAGGAGAAATTGCCGTCCGCACAGCAGGGGAACAGCTGACGTTACTGAACCCCAATAACATGGCAGCAAGTGTTGACTCTGCAGACGGCACTTCCGAGGGCCAACTGGCGGTGTTGGAGCTCAGGGATAATACTGAAAACAGAGGAGCCAGAGGTGTAATTGGAGCAACTTTAAAATCTGTAGTAGAGAGAATGTGGACAGAGCAGGAGAAATTGCCGTCCGCACAGCAGGGGAACAGCTGACGTTACTGAACCCCAATAACATGGCAGCAAGTGTTGACTCTGCAGACGGCACTTCCGAGCGCCAACTGGCGGTGTTGGAGCTCAGGGATAATACTGAAAACAGAGGAGCCAGAGGTGTAATTGGAGCAACTCTAAAATCTGTAGTAGTGAGAATGTGGACTGAGCAGGAGAAATTGCCGTCCGCACAGCAGGGGAACAGCTGACGTTACTGAACCCCAATGACACGGCAGCAAGTGTTGACTGTGCAGACGGCACTTCCGAGCGCCAACTGGCGGTGTTGGAGCTCAGGGATAATACTGAAAACAGAGGAGCCAGAGGTGTAATTGGAGCAACTTTAAAATCTGTAGTAGTGAGAATGTGGACAGAGCAGGAGAAATTGCCGTCCGCACAGCAGGGGAACAGCTGACGTTACTGAACCCCAATAACATGGCACCAAGTGTTGACTGTGCAGACGGCACTTCCGAGCGCCAACTGGCGGTGTTGGAGCTCAGGTATAATACTGAAAACAGAGGAGCCAGAGGTGTATTTGGAGGAGGTTTTAAATCAGTAGTACAGTGGATGTGGACAGAGCAGGAGAAAGTGACGTCCGCACAGCAGGGGAACAGCTGACGTTACTGAACCCCAATAACACGGCAGCAAGTGTTGACTGTGCAGACGGCACTTCCGAGCGCCAACTGGCGGTGTTGGAGCTCAGGGATAATACTGAAAACAGAAGAGCCAGAGGTGTAATTGGAGCAACTTTAAAATCTGTAGTAGTGAGAATGTGGACAGTGCAGGAGAAATTGCCGTCCACACAGCAGGGCAATAGCTGACGTTACTGAACCCCAATAACACGGCAGCAAGTGTTGACTGTGCAGACGGCACTTCCGAGCACCAACTGGTGGTGTTGGAGCTCAGGGATAATACTGAAAACAGAGGAGCCAGAGGTGTAATTGGAGCAACTTTAAAATCTGTAGTAGTGAGAATGTGGACAGAGCAGGAGAAATTGCCGTCCGCACAGCAGGAGAACAGCTGACGTTACTGAACCCCAATGACATGGCAGCAAGTGTTGACTGTGCAGACGGCACTTCCGAGCGCCAACTGGCGGTGTTGGAGCTCAGGGATAATGCTGAAAACAGAGGAGCCAGAAGTGTATTTGGAGGAGGTTTTAAATCAGTAGTACAGTGGATGTGGACAGAGCAGGAGAAATTGCCGTCCGCACAGCAGGGGAACAGCTGATGTTACTGAACCCCAATAACACGGCAGCAAGTGTTGACTGTGCAGACGGCACTTCCGAGCGCCAACTGGCGGTGTTGGAGCTCAGGGATAATACTGAAAACAGAGGAGCCAGAGGTGTAATTGGAGCAACTTTAAAATCTGTAGTAGTGAGAATGTGGACAGAGCAGGAGAAATTGCCGTCCGCACAGCAGGGGAACAGCTGACGTTACTGAACCCCAATGACACGGCAGCAAGTGTTGACTGTGCAGACGGCACTTCCGAGCGCCAACTGGCGGTGTTGGAGCTTAGGGATATTACTGAAAACAGAGGAGCCAGAGGTGTAATTGGAGCAACTCTAAAATCTGTAGTAGTGAGAATGTGGACAGAGCAGGAGAAATTGCCGTCCGCAGAGCAGGGGAACAGCTGATGTTACTGAACCCCAATGACACGGCAGCAAGTGTTGACTGTGCAGACGGCACTTCCGAGCGCCAACTGGCGGTGTTGGAGCTCAGGGATAATATTGAAAACAGACGAGCCAGAGGTGTGATTGGAGCAACTTTAAAATCTGTAGTAGAGAGAATGTGGACAGAGCAGGAGAAATTGCCGTCCGCACAGCAGGGGAACAGCTGACGTTACTGAACCCCAATAACATGGCAGCAAGTGTTGACTCTGCAGACGGCACTTCCGAGCGCCAACTGGCGGTGTTGGAGCTCAGGGATAATACTGAAAACAGAGGAGCCAGAGGTGTAATTGGAGCAACTTTAAATTCTGTAGTAGTGAGAATGTGGACAGAGCAGGAGAAATTGCCGTCCGCACAGCAGGGGAACAGCTGACGTTACTGAACCCCAATGACACGGCAGCAAGTGTTGACTGTGCAGACAGCACTTCCGAGCGCCAACTGGCGGTGTTGGAGCTCAGGGATAATACTGAAAACAGAGGAGCCAGAGGTGTAATTGGAGCAACTTTAAAATCAGTAGTAGTGATAATGTGGACAGAGCAGGAGAAATTGCCGTCCACACAGCAGTGGAACAGCTGACGTTACTGAACCCCAATAACACGGCAGCAAGTGTTGACTGTGCAGACGGCACTTCCGAGCACCAACTGGTGGTGTTGGAGCTCAGGGATAATACTGAAAACAGAGGAGCCAGAGGTGTAATTGGAGCAACTTTAAAATCTGTAGTAGTGAGAATGTGGACAGAGCAGGAGAAATTGCCGTCCGCACAGCAGGGGAACAGCTGACGTTACTGAACCCCAATAACATGGCAGCAAGTGTTGACTCTGCAGACGGCACTTCCGAGGGCCAACTGGCGGTGTTGGAGCTCAGGGATAATACTGAAATCAGAGGAGCCAGAGGTGTATTTTGAGGAGGTTTTAAATCAGTAGTACAGTGGATGTGGACAGAGCAGGAGAAAGTGCAGTCCGCACAGCAGGGGAACAGCTGACGTTACTGAACCCCAATAACACGGCAGCAAGTGTTGACTGTGCAGACGGCACTTCCGAGCGCCAACTGGCGGTGTTGGAGCTCAGGGATAATACTGAAAACAGAGGAGCCAGAGGTGTAATTGGAGCAACTTTAAAATCAGTAGTAGTGAGAATGTGGATAGAGCAGGAGAAATTGCCATCCGCACAGCAGGGGAACAGCTGACGTTACTGAACCCCAATGACATGGCAGCAAGTGTTGACTGTGCAGATGGCACTTCAGAGCGCCAACTGGCGGTGTTGGAGCTCAGGGATAATACTGAAAACAGAGGAGTCAGAGGTGTAATTGGAGCAACTCTAAAATCTGTAGTAGTGAGAATGTGGACAGAGCAGGAGAAATTGCCGTCCGCACAGCAGGGGAACAGCTGACGTTACTGAACCCCAATGACACGGCAGCAAGTGTTGACTGTGCAAACGGCACTTCCGAGCGCCAACTGGCGGTGTTGGAGCTCAGGGATAATACTGAAAACAGAGGAGCCAGAGGTGTAATTGGAGCAACTTTAAAATCTGTAGTAGTGAGAATGTGGACAGAGCAGGAGAAATTGCCGTCCGCACAGCAGGGGAACAGCTGACGTTACTGAACCCCAATAACATGGCAGCAAGTGTTGACTCTGCAGACGGCACTTCCGAGCGCCAACTGGCGGTGTTGGAGCTCAGGGATAATACTGAAAACAGAGGAGCCAGAGGTGTATTTGGAGGAGGTTTTAAATCAGTAGTACAGTGGATGTGGACAGAGCAGGAGAAAGTGCCGTCCGCACAGCAGGGGAACAGCTGACGTTACTGAACCCCAATAACACGGCAGCAAGTGTTGACTGTGCAGACGGCACTTCCGAGTGCCAACTGGCGGTGTTGGAGCTCAGGGATAATACTGAAAACAGAGGAGCCAGAGGTGTAATTGGAGCAACTTTAAAATCAGTAGTAGTGAGAATGTGGACAGAGCAGGAGAAATTGCCGTCCACACAGCAGGGGAACAGCTGACGTTACTGCACCCCAATAACACGGCAGCAAGTGTTGACTGTGCAGACGGCACTTCCGAGCGCCAACTGGCGGTGTTGGAGCTCAGGGATAATACTGAAAACAGAGGAGCCAGAGGTGTAATTGGAGCAACTTTAAAATCTGTAGTAGTGAGAATGTGGACAGAGCAGGAGAAATTGCCGTCCGCACAGCCGGGGAACAGCTGACGTTACTGAACCCCAATGACACGGCAGCAAGTGTTGACTGTGCAGACGGCACTTCCGAGCGCCAACTGGCGGTGTTGGAGCTCAGGGATTACAGTTCAGGTGGTAGAAACATGAACAGAACAGGAGACCTGGATTCTTTTGCCAACAATTATTTATTCTGGAAGAGGACTGGCAAATTCATGAGAGATCCAGGCCTTGTTCATTTTGAGAAAAGTAAGCCGGTCAACGTTATCGGAGGATAGTCGCATGCGACGGTCTGTTAGTACACCACCTGCGGCACTAAAGACGGGTTCCGATAATACACTAGCAGCAGGGCAAGCTAGCACCTCCAATGCATACTGACTTAGCTCTGGCCATGTATCTAGCTTACAGACCCAAAACTTGAAGGGAGAAGAGCCGTCTGGGAGTACACTAAGAGGGCAAGACATGTAGTCTGTCACCATCTGACGGAAACGTTGCCTCCTGCTGACTGGAGCCGTCTGTGATGGTGTAGACATTTGTGGCGGCGGGGACACAAAACTTTGCCACATTTCGGCCATACTGGTCTTGCCTTGTGCTGAGGCGCTGCTTCTGCTCCCTCTTTGTGCAGAGCTTCCTCCACTGCCTCGACGCACTGAGCTGCTTTGTAAAGCACTAGCAGCACTGCTCTCGGTTGGAATGGAGAACATGATGGAATGCACCAGTGCGTCTTGGTACTCCCGCATTTTTCACTCCCGGTTCAACGGTGTTATGAGGCTTTGTAAGTTGTCCCGGTAGCGAGGATCTAGGAAGGTGGACACCCAATAATCAGCCGTGTTGAGAATGTGGGCGATGCGGCGGTCGTTTCTCAGGCACTGCAGCATGAAATCAACCATGTGCTGCAGACTGCCAACTGGCCAAGAAACGCTGTCCCCTGCTTGAGGCGTGATCTCTGCCTGCTCTGCATCACCCCACCCTCGCTCTAGATACTGACTACTAGAGCATTGTGTACCTCCCTCCTCTGGACAGATGTCTTCCTCATCCATTGACTCCTCCTCATCCTCCTCACAAAGTGTCCCCTGCCTAGGCCTTTGTGAGGAACCACGTTGCGCAGACTGTAGAGAAGCAGATGGCATTTGTGACTCCTCATCCTCCACCTCTTCCAAAACCTCGTCCCTTAGTGCTTGCAGTGTTTTTTCAAGCAGGCAGATAAGGGGGATAGTCATGCTGACTAGTGCATCATCTGCACTCGCCATCCGCGTGGAATAATCGAAGGCACGCAAAACGTGGCAAATGTCCTTCATAGAGGCCCACTCAGTGGTGGTGAAGTGTGAACGGCGCGCACTGCGACTTCTTTGCGCCTGCTGCAGCTGGTACTCCATTACTGCTGCCTGCTGCTCACACAACCTCTCCAACATATGTAACGTTGAATTCCACCTGGTGGGTAGGTCACATATGATGCGATGTTCCGGAAGACGTAATCGGCGCTGCAGAGCTGCAATGCGTGATCTTGCATTGCTGGAACGCCGCAAGTGAGCGCACTCTATGCGGACCTTGTGAAGCAGTGCATCAAGATCCGGATAGTCCCTCAAAAAACTCTGCACGACCAAGTTGAGCACATGTGCCAGACATGGGATGTGAGTGAGGTTGCCTAGGCCCAGAGCTGCCACCAGATTTCGGCCATTGTCACACACTACCATGCCTGGCTGGAGATTCGCTGGCACAAACCACACGTCGCTCTGCTGCTTGATGGCATTCCAGAGCTCCTGCGCTGTGTGGCTTCGATTCCCCAAAGAAATTAATTTTAATACGGCCTGTTGACGTTTGGCCACGGCTGTGCTCATATTGGTCACCATAACAGGTAACCGTTCACGGGTCGATGTGGAGGTAGACCGTGACGGCTCCTGCAGCGCTGATTCAGAGGAACTGGAGTATGAGGAGGAGTCAATGTGTACAGACTGGATTCCTGCAATCCTTGGAGTTGGCAGAACACGTACAGCGCCACTCTCAAGATCTGTACCCGGCTCCACAACATTTACCCAATGGGCAGTGAGGGAAAGGTATCGTCCCTGTCCATGCTTACTGGTCCACGCATCGGTGGTCAGGTGGACCTTGCTACTGACGGCGTTTTGTAGCGCATGTTTAATTTTTCCCTCCACATGATGTTGCAGGGCAGGGACGGCTTGCCTGCTGAAATAAAATCGTCTGGGCACGTTGTATTGTGGGACTGCCAATGCCATAAAGTTATGGAATGTGTCAGTCTCCACCAGCCTGAATGATAGCATTTCAAGGGCCAGTAGTTTAGCAATGCCAGCATTCAGATCCTGTGCTCGGGGGTGGTTTGCCGAGTATGGGCGCCTTTTCTCCCATGTCTGTGCTAACGATGGCTGTAGACTGGCCTGGGAGTGTGAGGATGACTGGGAAAGTGGTGCTGTGGGTGGAATTACACTGTGTCTCTGTACAACAGTGCCAGAGATTCTTCCATGGCGATCCTGTGAGGAAGCCGAACCAGCTGTGTGTGAGCTGGAGGAAGAGGCTACAACACGAGCTGAAGAGGTGGTAGGTGGCACTGTAGGTTGGCCTAGGTCTTCAGTGTGTTTTTGTAACTCCACCACGTGCTTGGTCCGCACATGTTTCCACATATTTGTGGTATTGAGGTTGCTGACACTTTTCCCTCTTTTCACCTTCTGATTACACAGCTTGCATTTGACAAAGCAAATGTCATCTGCAACTGTGTCAAAAAAGGACCAGGCACTGCAAGTCTTGGGAGCGCCCGCTTTGGATTTTGGAAGAGCCATGCTCCTAATGGGTGCCGAAGTGGAGGCTACAGGCAACCAAGTCTGCCCCCTCCCTCTCCCTCCTTTTTGGGCTGTTCGGGGAATCTCTTCCTCAGAGCTGCTCCGACCACCTTCCTGTCCCTCACGCCATGATGGGTCAAGGACCTCATCATCTACACCACCCTCTTCAAACAACTGCTTCTCCTGGGTAGTCTCGACAGCACAGTACGCACCAGAAAGTGGCACCTGAGTCTCATCATCAGATGCGTACTGAGGTGTGCTGCTGACCATAGGCACTGGCCCACCCGCCTCTTCAGATTCAGAGAGACAAAACGGTTGCGCATCACTGCATACTACCTCTTCTTCAAATTCTCGAATTCTGCTTGGCTGGCCCCCTCTTTCCAAGCCAAGAGATTCAGAGAACAGAAGTAGAGATGGCTCCTGTCCAGGGCTCTCTGACTGCCTGGGCAATTTGGCAGGTGGTGAAGAGACAGATGGGTGCTCTTCAGTGCTCAGGACCTGAGAGGATCTGGAACTAATTGAAGTCGATGCGTTAGCTGCCATCCATCCGACAACGGCTTCAATTTGGTCCTCCCGCAGCAGTGGGGTACGGCTAGCTCCTACAAAGCTGCGCATAAAGGACTGTTCCCTGGTAAAACTGGGAGATGCTGAGTCACTGGTGCCCGCAGCAGGCACAGAATCCCCACGTCCTCTCCCTGCAGGCACAGAATCCTCACGTCCTCTCCCTGCAGAAACTCCACGCCCACGCCCACCACCACATGCCTTACTCCCTGCCTTCTTCATCTTGGTAGACTGATAAAGATAGGCAGAAAAGTACTAAGGGCTTAGTGTGCTTATTCCTGAACAGCTGCTAACAGGTATAAGAAACACTAATTTTATAAAGTGTGGACTAGACTTTAATATGAGCTAATGTGGCCTACACAACTGTAAAGTGAAGTGTTTGGTGAACTTTATTTAGGTTTTTTTTGTCACAAAAAGACACTGGATGTGCCTAAAGATGTAATAACGATAGTATCACAAACTTTTTGTAGCTATTACAATGTAGGAAGGTAACCTACAATGCAATAGATGAGGCTGCAAAAAATAGGCTAATACTAATCTGGCTGGGGCTGCAGGGCCCAATGCTGCAGAAAGGCTCCTCTAACTACTCCTATATAGTGTGTTTGGAACCAATTTAGCTGAATACGGATGGAACCACCACACTAATAGGAGAAATCAGGAAAAATTATGAATTGGCAAAAAAGGACAATGTATGAGGCAGTGACACACACTGAGTGCACTACAACCAGACGTGGTTGAAGCACACACTACAGGGTGAGCTGCACTCACACACCAGACCTTGCAGACAGCGGTGAACAGTACAGATGCAGAGCACTGTGCACTAGCGCTGCAAGACCAAAAAAATTTATCTATCTACTCCTATATAGTGTGTTTGGAACAAATTTAGCTGAATACGGATGGAACCACCACACTAATAGGAGATATCAGGAAAAATTATGAATTGGCAAAAAAGGACAATGTATGAGGCAGTGACACACACTGAGTGCACTACAACCAGACGTGGTTGAAGCACACACTACAGGGTGAGCTGCACTCACACACCAGACCTTGCAGACAGCGGTGAACAGTACAGTTGCAGGGCACTGTGCACTAGCGCTGCAAGACCAAAAAAATTTCTCTATCTACTCCTATATAGTGTGTTTGGAACAAATTTAGCTGAATACGGATGGAACCACCACACTAATAGGAGATATCAGGAAAAATTATGAATTGGCAAAAAAGGACAATGTTTGAGGCAGTGACACACACTGAGTGCACTATAACCAGACGTGGCTGAAGCACACACTACAGGGTGAGCTGCACTCACACACAGAGACCTTGCAGAAAGCGGTGAACAGCACAGAGAACTGTGCACTAGCACTGCAAGGCACAGCGATTTATAAAGTAGCTTGGGTAAAGCAGAATAGACCAAATAGGTAGCTAAAACTGTCCCTCAGAACAACAGCATCCTATCCCTAACTGAATTCACAGCAGAGTGAGCTCAAAATGGCGGCGGCGGCTTTTATAGTGCATCATGACATCATTTCAGCAGCCAATCACAGCCATGCCATTAGTTAAGATGCCTACATGCCTAACAGGATGTGCCCACACTTCTTAGGATCCTCATTGGCTGAATAAAATGAAAATGGCTCATTGCATTATGGGAACTTCCGATTCCGGTATACGATATTGCAAAAGTATCGGAATTAAGTATCGGAATTCCGATACCGCGAATATCGGCCGATACCCGATATTTCAGTATCGGAATGCTCAACACTACTCAGGACACTTAAACGCAACAGGCACATTCTTATCACGTTTCACCCAATTCAGACCATACAGCATCCATCCAGCCAAATACTTACACATAAATGCCCCTTTATTATTCTTCCCAATCAAAATGACCATAGTCTTAATAAAATGCAATGTTAGAAACACTTCAATATTCGGGAGCTTCAGTCCACCATGCAAATATTGCTTAAACAAAATCTCCCTCTTAAGTCTTTCCATCCTACTGCCCCAAAAAAACACAAAAATGAGTTTCGCCACTTTTTTAATTTTCCTATAGGGCACTGGAAAGATACAAGAAACGTAAAGCAAAATAGGGAGAATAACAGCCTTAATAATAAGAACCTTCCCTACCAAAGACAAAGAACTTAACTTCCAAAAATTCATCTTCCGCACAATCCGCTCACCACATTCATCCTAACTCTCATAACCTCTCAAATCATCATTAAAATAAACTCCCAAAACTTTAATTGCACCATCCGCACCAGCCACACCATCCATCTTAATCCTATTGTCACCAAAACATTTAAACATGCATTTGTTCCAATTCACACGAAACGCTGACTAGCCACAAAAGAGATTCAACAACAATTTTACTCTCTCCATAGAGGCCATACTCTCACTCACCACATTATCCCTATATCCTAAGACTTTCACAGTCATTCCACCATTCCTCGACACTAACAAACCACGAACCACTTTCTCTTTCCGAATCATACACAGCAGTGGCTCAATCACACACACAAATAATACCGGTGACATGGGTCAACCTTGCCTCACGCTAGACCTAATACACACTTTCTCACTCAAAAACCCATTCACCAGAAATTCACTCACCACCTCCCCATACAATTCTCTCACGGCACACAAATTTCTCTGGAAAATCCATTCTACGCAAAGCTTCAAATAGAAACATATGAGACACACGATCAAACACCTTTTCAAAGTCAACAGCCATCACCATACACTTCTGCTTTCTTACTTTACAATCCCACAACACATCTCTTAAAAGACACAGATTATCCGTCATACATCTACCAGGCACTGCACACACTTGATCTTTACCAACCACGTCAGCTATAATCACACGCATCCGACACGTCAAAATTTTACTGAATACCTTACAATCGGCGTTCAGAAGGGTAATTGGCCTCCGATTACTCAAACACCTTTTATCCCCTTTCTTATGAATTAAGACCACCACTCCATCCTTCATTGAACCCACAAGCATCCCATTCTCCCACATAAACTGACACACCTCCACTAAATCCATACCCATCACTTCCCACATCATAACATATAGCTCCACAGGCAAACCATCCTTCCCAGGCGTCACATTCTTCTTTGCACCAAACACCGCTTTCTTAACTTCTTCCTCAATCACTGCCTCACATAGACCAGAACATCCATCCTCATCCACCTTACAATCCAAAGTCTTAAGCACTTCTTCTTTCAAACTCTCATCCACCCACTTCCTGCCTAACAACTCAGCATAAAATGCGACCACTTCCTTCATTACATCCTTCCCACTCACTCAAACACCATCCACATCAAAAATCTCCTCCATACCCTCCTTCTTACCATATATTTTTTTAAAGAAATATCTTGAACACTTTTCATCTTTATCAAGATGGACCACCTTGGACCTAAAAATGATTTCCCTTCCCTTCCTCTCCAAAGTCCTCTTCAAATCCTCTCTCACACTTCTTAACAAATCACCCACATCCACACCACACATCCTCATTTTCTCCAGCCATTCCATCCTCATCATTAAATCTTTATATTGACTCCTTACCATGGCAGCCTTTTTATAGCCCCATCGACGAAAAAACTTTTGCACCTCATACTTCATCCAATCCCACCACACCAACACACTTTCAAACCTACTCTTTTGAGATTTACACCAACTATTTTTTTTCTTAAAATCATTCACAACTTTCTCATCTTCAAGCAAACTCATATTCAATTTCCACACACCTCTCCCATGCACTCACCTTAAATCTCCTCTAAACTCACCTTTCAGTCACACATGGTCCGAAAAAGGAACTGAAAATTGAGAAAAACCATCACATATTATATTTTTTAGAAAAAAACATCCTATGAATCCTAGATGTTATCCCACCCCTGTCAGCTTTATAGGTTGGTGGTGGCAACTTCCCCAAAAAAACCTCAGCAGCATCAAAAAAGAAAAAATCTGAAATAATGTTTGCTAATTTTTTTTCCTGAGGCATCAACTTTCCCCTCAGTTACACAGTTAAAATTACCTGTTACTATCACAGGAATCCTAACAGGTAATTCTAAACATAATTTATCTAATAAACTGAACCTGTCCTCTTTTTTTGTAGGACCATAAATATTTATTATTTTAACTTTCCACCCCCTCCCACACACAACTGCAGAGATGCAACGACCCACCTCTATTACCTTATAACATTCAAAAACAACATTTCTATTATTTAATATTATCCCAACTCCATCATTTTTATTCCCACTAGAGCCAGACCAGATATGCTGGCCATATGGCCAATCAGCGTCTTCCTGGGGTTCTTCCTGGGGTTCTTCTATACCACACTCCTGTAGACACATAATATCAAAGGAATGGTTATGTAAGAAGTTCAGAATCACAGATCTTCTAACTCTAGACTTTAGAAGTCTTACATTAGGAATGTGATGACCCAATTTGTTTTAGAGACCATTCATTGGCTCAACAAACCATAAACTCAGTCTCAGAAAAAAACACGCCTTCCTTATCCTTTCTCATCTGGCAAACTCCCACTTAGCTGAAAGATAGTGGACTCCAAATTCACCTCCAGGTAAGCCATTGATGCAGGAGAACAAGAACCCACTGGGTAATCCCGCTCACTCACCGGTCTTGCAACTCATTGGCTACTTGATGGTTCAGACAACCGGGCCCTTTTATTCTTAGCACGGTCCGGTTCCTCAGAAGACCTCACCCCAGTCTCAGTGAAGTCTCCTTGACCTCCAACTCCCTCTTCATCCAGACTTTCACAGCTCTAACTGAGAGCCGGGTCCGCTGGGGTTTCCAAGGCTACCTCACGTTCTTCACAAAAGGAGTCGATGAAACTCCCCTGATAGAAAGAAACATCCATCTCAGCTGACAGAACCTCTTCCACTCTTCCGGGCTCCATCAGTAGGTCAGCAGACTCCCCCACTGGAGCAGTCTCCACACGCTGTTCCACTACCTTCACCCTGGAAGACACTGCGGCCTCAGGTGCCACACTCCTAGGCCTCGGAGAGTTTGTGACCACCTCAGAGTATGCCCTTGCCTTGCCCTCATTCGCACGATGAGTACAATCCTTAAAGGCATGCCCCCCATACCACAAGCATTGCAAACAATCGGATTGGTACAGTCCTTAGCAACATGCCCACTTTGGTTGCACTTGTGTGACACCCCAGGGGTCTGGTTGCCACAGTAATAGAGATATTATGTCTGAGAGCAAGTGGGAGGTTTCTCTGGTCAGGAGCCCTAAACATGCAACACGGCCCACCCAGACCTGGGAGGGGAGGAATCTGCCCTTATAAACTGGGTCTGGGGCGGGATTAGTGAGTGAAGCTGCAGACAGAGTCAGAGCCTGCAGAACAAGCAGAGCAGTCAGAGCCTGGAGAGGGAAAGTGAGAACAGGAGCTCTGTAGAAGCAGCAGCTGAAGGCCAGGGGCTGTGAGCAGAGATATAGCTCGCCCTGGCTGAAGTTACTAAAACCGGACACAGGAGTCCGAGGCTGTGGGGACTGATATATACCCAGCAGCAGAAACCAACCGGCAGGGGATTCCAGGTCCTCTGGCCATAGAAGCCCGGAGGCTCAGTCACAAAGAAGGGACCAGCGCCGCCATCCAGGAGCGGAGGCTAACAGAAGGCCCCAAGTCACCAGCCATACGGGTGAGCACCACACGGTATACTCAGGGACGTGGGCTACTTGTAACCGCTGACAGCAAGGTAGCCAGGAAGAGTGCAGATAAACGGGGAGGCCTACAACTCCACCTGGCCAGGGGAACTCCTGCTTGCTCGCAGACTGACCAGGCCCCTTATACTAGCCAGTACTCCCGGGAGGGTCTGCCTTGTACCATCAGTAAAGACCCTGAACTGCACCTCACGTCTCTGTGATTCCTTGCCGCACCAGCACCATTAGCACTGGGACCCTCACACCATCACTCCCATCATCTCTCACATTAGCTGCCCTGAGGCAATACTTCTCCCGTGGGGAGTTATCCCATACTCGGCTGCGCAAACAACATCAGCCTCAGCGGTCGGCAGCGCAGCGGCGGTCCCCACTGACCGCAATCCACGGGTGGCGTAGTCGGACATTTGCTATACATTAAGACTGCCACTGGTTTGACCACCCTGGGCACGGACCGGGTCACCGCCACACGGAGACTACAACCCCCAGCATTCTACAACAGGCCCGGTTCCGGGTTCCCCTGCACAACACAGGCCCAGGGGGCGCGTCAACATTGGCGTAGTCGGCAGGATTTCGTGCCCGCAACCACCGGGTACTGCGTGCCTGAAAAAGAGACTTTTATACTTACCTGTGGTGAAGTTTCCCGCCATCCGGAGCCGATTCCCGCCATCAGACGCCATCTTGGACCGTTTCCCGCCGTCTTCTGCCTTCTTCCCGCCATCCGCAGCTGCTTCCCGCCTTCGGACGCCATCTTCGGGACACCGCACGGGAAGAAGAGGGGCGTAGACGCCAAAAGCGCGCGAGATCCGAAGCTCTGCCCCACGCTCTGACGCTGCGCAAGGTCCTGGAAGGGAGGAAGAGTGACGCTGACGTCATCGGAGCGCGACGCCAGGTCCTCAACCCCGACGATCGACTGCGGAGCCGCGGCCTACGGAAGAAGAGCATCGCAAGGTAGGCCACGGTCCACTAGGGGGGAGGAGGATGCCGGATACCGAGGGGAGCTCCACTGCCACAGCCACCGCCAGCGCAACCGCTGCAGCAGTCATGCCATTCACCATGCGCTATATCCCGGGGGCAACCTGGCTACCCCAGTACTCAGGGGAGTCACATACTCTAAATGACTTTAGAGAAAGACTGGATAGCCTCTTCCAGGTGTACCCCCTCACAGAAGAGCAAAAAGTGAGCATCCTGGTGGACCAATTAATCGGGGCAGCCCAAAGGGAGGTAAAGTCCTGGCCACCTGGGAGGAAGAGGACTGTCAGAGAAATACTAGCCCGGCTGAAAGACACATTTGATACCCGCACCTCAGCCGAAATAAAGCTCAGATTTTACGGGTGTAAACAGCGGGCACATGAGAGTATAAGAGACTATGCTCTAATCCTACAAGAGGCAGTGAGAGCCATTAAGCAGGCAGACCCTGACAGCGTGGGAAATGAAGATAAGCTGTTGACTGAACAATTTATTGAGGGTCTACTGTGCAATGCCCACCGAACCCAGTTGCGGGCAATGGCCTTACAGGACCCTGACCTGGACTTTGCACAGTTCAAGGACAGAGCCATCCGGGTGCTCCGAGAACTGGCACCAGGTGGCGCTGTGACCCACAGGCGCCCTGCTATCACTTACCACCAGGAGACGGCGCCCTTGTCTGCAGGGCCTGTGGGAGCTGATGCGCAGGCTTTAAACAGTGACCCGGCTACAGACCTGCACCATCAGGTCCAAGAGCTGACTAAGAGCGTTGCCGCGCTAACCAGAACTGTGCAGTCTTTACAGGTCTCTTCTCCAGTAAAGATCCAGCTGGCATCCGGACCGGAGGACGTCCCGTGGCCCCGACTGAGGAGGACCCCACCGGCCAGAGGAAGACCCAGCGACAGATACGAGGACGGACGACCCATCTGCCGCCGCTGCAATCAACCTGGACATGTGGCAAGGTACTGTCATTTAAACGGGCACAACCTGGGGTAGAGGGCCAACCCCCAGGCATAAGACCATCAGGCCCATCAAACTGGCGTGATAGATACGTAGGGGGACGTCCAATCTTGCCTGTGGTACTGGATGGCATTCCTATGAGTGCCCTACTAGACACTGGGTCACAGGTGACCACCATCCCGTACGTGCTCTTTAAGCAGTACTGGAGTGACTCGGACATAACCCGCTACCCAGATGACGACCTGAGTATCATCGCCAGCAATGGTCAGCCCGTGACGCAGGTGGGATTCAAGGAAGTGACCATTAAAATCGGTAAAGTCGAACTGGCGGCACAAGGACTGACTATAGTGGACATAGACCGTCATGAGAGTCACCCTAGAATAACCTTGGGAACTAATGTGATTGAAAATTGTCTTGCAGAGGTGATTCTCATTTTACAGCAGGTTGCCAAGAACGCCAGTTCCGGCCAGCAGCGTGTGCTCCAAAAAGAGATCCGGGCACTGATGAAGCGGCAACAGGTGGAACTATCTGGTGGTGAGATAGGTAGCGTGAGAATGTGTGACCCGTTCCCTATTGCCATGCCCCCAAAAAGTGAGATGATGATTTGGTGCCGGGCAGCTATTGGTCTAAGAGGTAGAGACTACCAAGCAATGGTAGAACCCGTCTACTCAAACAGTAGACCCACCATTTTGACAGCACGGGGGGTGGTCGATGTGCGCCATGGGAGGGTGCCCGTTCGCATCATAAATATCGGGGAGAGAGAAGTACACCTGCCCCGGTATGCCACGCTAGCCAAATTGTTCACCATCAACCGGAACTCTGTACAGGCCGTGGAACCCTTGCCTCCATCTCAACCAGAGGAAGGTAACGGCTCTAAGAAACCAATGGACGACTGGTGTCAGCAACTGCATTTGGGTACTGACTCCACTCCCTCACACCAGAAACAGGGAGTCTATCGGGTGGTTCGAGAGTACGAGAGAGTGTTTAGTAAACACCCGCTAGACTTCGGGCGAGTAAAGGGGGTAGAACACCACATCCCCACGGGAGACCATCCTCCCATAAAGGAGAGATACCGACCCGTACCCCCGGCACACTACCAACACGCCAAGGGGATGCTTAGAGACATGAAGGAGGCTGGGGTAATCAGGGACAGCTGTAGCCCCTGGGCAGCTCCACTAGTCTTAGTGAAAAAGAAAGACAACACCATGAGAATGTGTGTAGACTACAGGAAGGTCAACCGTATCACACACAAAGATGCGTACCCGTTACCAAGGATAGAAGAGTCCTTAGCTACATTAAAATCTGCTAACTTCTTCTCTACCTTGGATCTCACTAGCGGGTACTGGCAGGTTCCTGTAGCAGAGGCGGACCGGGAGAAGACCGCATTCACCACCCCGATGGGTCTCAGCGAATTTAACTGTATGCCGTTCGGGCTCTGCAACGCACCAGGAACCTTCCAACGGTTGATGGAATGCTGTCTGGGACACCGGAACTTCGAGACGGTCCTGTTATACCTGGACGATGTCATCGTCTATTCCAAGACCTACGAGGACCACCTGAAACACCTGGCAGAAGTGTTTGAAGCTCTGGCAAACTACGGCCTAAAGGTGAAACCCTCCAAGTGTCACCTCCTGAAACCAAAGGTGCAGTACCTGGGACACGTGGTGAGTGCTGACGGAGTGGCTCCCGACCCTGATAAGATCACCGTGATTAAGGACTGGCCAAGACCCTCCAGCATAAAGGAAGTGCGGCAGTTCCTCGGGTTAGTAGGCTACTACTGAAGATTCATTCCCGGTTTCACCAAAATGGCAGCCCCTATGCAGGACCTCCTGATAGGTCAATCTCGGAAAGCAAAAAACCAGAAGCCGCCCTTTAGGTGGGAAAAGCTGGAAGAGGAGTCCTTCTGCCAGCTGAAGATGGCCCTCACGGGGGATGAAATCCTGGCATATCCAGACTACAGCCAGCCCTTTATCCTTCACACGGACGCAAGCAACATCGGGCTAGGAGCCGTACTGTCCCAGATCCAGCAAGGGAAAGAACGGGTAATCGCTTACGCCAGCCGAAAGCTACGGCCCACGGAGAGGAACCCTGAGAATTATAGCTCATTCAAGCTGGAGTTCCTGGCAGTAGTGTGGGCAGTGACCGAACGTTTCAAGCATTACCTTGCCTCCTCCAAATTCACCGTGTACACGGATAACAACCCGTTGACACACCTGGACACTGCAAGGCTCGGTGCCCTGGAACAGAGATGGATGGCCCGCCTGTCCAACTTTGAATTCACCATCAAATACCGGGCAGGACGCTCAAATGCCAACGCGGATGCCCTGTCTAGAATGCCGAACTTACCGGACGTAGGGGAAGATCCAGAAGATCTGGAAGAAGTTGAGCTCCCTGCGTTCCACCGTCATGGGATTACCCTGTATTCCCACCGTGTGAAGGACAGGCGCTCCGTGATGTTCAATCCCTTGCCCCACTACAACTGGGCGGAGACGCAAGACAGTGATCCCGCAGTCCATTTGGTGAAGGAAATGCTGACCCAGGCCGATGCCCGTCTTGACCCAGATGCTCCGGAGGAGACCAAGCAACTGTGGAAGGAGAAAAGTAAGCTGTTCCTCTACAGGGAGAAGCTGTGCCGGAGAATGGTTAACTCTCGAACACATGAGTTGACCTGGCAGGTAGTGGTCCCAAGACGAGACGCGGCTATGGTTCTGGAGGCATACCACAACGGAGCAGGGCATTTCGGATGGAAGAAGCTGGAGTTCTTGTTGCATGAACGGTTCTACTGGGTAGGCATGAGAGGAGCCATCGAGAGGTGGTGCAGAGACTGTGGCCCGTGCCACCTGAGAAGAAAAGACCGAGCCAGCCAGAAGACTCCCCTGCAGCCCATCATCACCAGACAGCCACTGCAACTGGTAGCCCTGGACCATGTGAAACTGGCTCCAAGCAGATCTGGGTATGTCTACGCCCTCACAATCGTAGATCATTACTCCCGGTTCCTGGTGGTGGTCCCGGTCAAGGACTTAACGGCTCAAACAGCAGCTAGAGCCTTCCAGCAGCACTTCTGCCGTCCACACGGGTACCCGGACCAAGTGTTGACAGTCCAAGGACCAGCCTTCGAAGCGGAGGTTTTCCAGGAGTTCTGCAACCTGTATGGCTGCAAGAAGATAAGAACAACGCCCTATCACCCTCAAACCAATGAACTCTGCGAGAAGATGAACCAGGTGGTGATAGATCTGCTAAAAACGTTGCCCCTGGAAGAACGCAGTCTGTGGCCTGAGAAACTGCCTGATCTGGTGGACCTGTATAACCACATCCCTGTAGGTTCCACCAACTGTACCCTGGCTTACCTAATGAGAGCAAGACCTGGTAAGCTGCCTATTGACCTGGATATGGGAGTCCTGACACCTGAGGACACCTCGCCAGAGGCAGACTGGGATACAGAACGGCAGCAGCAGTATCGGAAAGTACAGGAGAGCGTCGAGCGAAGTCTGTCTCAAGCTAGAGAAAGGCAAGAGAAGGCTTATAACCAGTATGCTCCCGCTGTTCCCCTGGTACCTGGAGAGCAGGTCTTGAAGAGGAAGAGGCGGCTCCACAAGTTGGACGACCAGTGGGAGAAGGACCCGTACACCGTACTGCCATCAAGCCATGAGAACCCAAAAATCTGTGTAATCAGTAAGGATGGAGGAGAAACCACAGCCATTGTCTCCAGAGACCACCTGAAGAAGTGTCCCGAGCAGCTGCAAAGCCCTGAAGAAGATCAAGGAAACTCTCAACCCGCAGAGGAAAGGGAAGAAATGATCAGTACCGTACTCGGAGACTTCCCCCGGTCTTGGACACAAGTAAACGGCGCTGTCGTGGTACCCGTCCTCACCTTTCTCCAGCCAGCCCCGCAAGTGCCTACAGAGGAACCGGTAGAGTTGGAAGAGCAGCCGGCCCAAGAGGCAGAAGAATCCACACCAGCAGCACAGGAGAATCAACCCTCTGCTAGTAGTGAGCCTGCCGTGCCCCTAGTGAGCCAAAGAGTGCGCAGACAGCTGCCCAGCTTACCTACAACACCTCCTACACCCTGTAGTGCAGGACCAGTTAGTGAGCTCCGTAGGTCCACTAGAGTCACTAGAGGTCAAATGCCCGCTCGCTGGAGAATCTAAACTAATGCACTGTGAATTTATCTGTTAACTGTTTATGGTTTATGTTTGTTGCCTGTTATTAATTATGTTTCTCAGTTACCCTGCAGATTTTTATGGACTAACAGGTTATGGATGCTGGATAACCGGAACAGTTTTGTAGATAGTTGCACCTTGGTGCCTCTTGCAAAGACGGCCGCGGAAGAGAAAACCTGTCTGGCGTGGCCTCCTTGCGGCCCAAAGTAGTTAGTCTACCCTTGCAGCCACGCCCAAGGCCAACGCAAGGGGTTTGATTTGGACAGGTCCCCTACTTCGCTTAAAGTTTCACCTTGGGTGACATGGACACCCTCTTGTTTCAAAAACTTCACCTTGGGTGATATGGACACCCGGTTGCGGACACGCCGTGACCTTTAAAGAACTAAAGCTTCTTGTAAAAATGTTATCGTATTATTGTTTATACCCTGTTATTATGTTTTAAAAATGTGTTTAGTCCCGGAGTACTAAAATTTACTAGGTGGGAATGTGACACCCCAGGGGTCTGGTTGCCACAGTAATAGAGATATTATGTCTGAGAGCAAGTGGGAGGTTTCTCTGGCCAGGAGCCCTAAACATGCAACACGGCCCACCCAGACCTGGGAGGGGAGGAATCTGCCCTTATAAACTGGGTCTGGGGCGGGATTAGTGAGTGAAGCTGCAGACAGAGTCAGAGCCTGCAGAACAAGCAGAGCAGTCAGAGCCTGGAGAGGGAAAGTGAGAACAGGAGCTCTGTAGGAGCAGCAGCTGAAGGTCAGGGGCTGTGAGCAGAGATATAGCTCGCCCTGGCTGAAGTTACTAAAACCGGACACAGGAGTCCGAGGCTGTGGGGACTGATATATACCTAGCAGCAGAAACCAACCGGCAGGGGATTCCAGGTCCTCTGGCCATAGAAGCCCGGAGGCTCAGTCACAAAGAAGGGACCAGCGCCACCATCCAGGAGCGGAGGCTAACAGAAGGCCCCAAGTCACCAGCCATACGGGTGAGCACCACACGGTATACTCAGGGACGTGGGCTACTTGTAACCGCTGACAGCAAGGTAGCCAGGAAGAGTGCAGATAAACGGGGAGGCCTACAACTCCACCTGGCCAGGGGAACTCCTGCTTGCTCGCAGAGTGACCAGGCCCCTTATACTAGCCAGTACTCCCGGGAGGGTCTGCCTGGTACCATCAGTAAAGACCCTGAACTGCACCTCACGTCTCTGTGATTCCTTGCCGCACCAGCACCATTAGCTCTGGGACCCTCACACCATCACTCCCATCATCTCTCACATTAGCTGCCCTGAGGCAATACTTCTCCCGTGCGGAGTTATCCCATACTCGGCTGCGCAAACAACATCAGCCTCAGCGGTCGGCAGCGCAGCGGCGGTCCCCACTGACCGCAATCCACGGGTGGCATAGTCGGACATTTGCTATACATTAAGACTGCCACTGGTTTGACCACCCTGGGCACGGACCGGGTCACCGCCACACGGAGACTACAACCCCTAGCATTCTACAACAGGCCCGGTTCCGGGTTCCCCTGCACAACACAGGCCCAGGGGGCGCGTCACTTGGAGCAAACAGGTACAGCAGTACAAACCTCTTGTAAGTGGCCGTACTTCTTACATTTCCTGCAAAAAAACCTGGGGCCTCAGGAAAGAAGAGAATACCCCTATCCCTCCCGATGGAGAAACTTTGGGGAGGGTAATGAACACCTCCAGGCTCGGAAGAACTTTCCCCAAATCTGACAAAATATCTGTATTTGCCAGTCCATAAGTTCTCCTCGTTCATGATTTTGTGGCTGTTGCTCACAAAGTCACAATGCCTCGTAAGAAAAGCCGCAATGTCAAGTTCATGCACAAAGGGATTACACATAAATATGACTAGGGGAACATCACCTTTGGAGTACAAGACTGTAAAGGTCAAACCATCCAAGGTTGGATTCTTCTCCTGCTCCTTCAACTTCTTGTACAGGTTCCGGCAAGCCGCCATAGATTGCAGCACCAAGACATGCCATCCTTCCTCTGGGATTCCTGCAGGCTGACAATGTTTTCTCTTGTCACTTCCAGGATTTTGAAGATCACCTCGTGCATCATATACGACAGATTGAAACACTCGCTGACAGCAGCATCAACTTCAATGCGGAGTGCGATGGGAACCCAATAGTCATCGGTCCCAGCATAGCGTATATTCACGCCCATTATGATCACTCTCTTGTTCCTCCTCGTTCTCCCCCTAAAGCAGCAACCAGCTTAAGCCATCAAAATGGCGTTGCCGGAAGGGCAAGGGAAAACACTCAAGGACCCCAGACAAGACAAATGGTCTTAGCCAAAAGGGCGAGAAACGATTACCTGAATTGGTTTTGGCCTATGGCTGCACCCTGGCCCCAAAAAGACACCCATTGTAGGGATAGGGACAAAGACTCCCCTTAGGAAGACATGTTGTTCATCAATAGACATCTTAAAACCCACAACTATACTGCTTGTTGCATCTGCAACCCACACTTTTTTAATCTGCATAAGTCCACCTATTTTCAAACATTCCCCCCCTCAATGTCCCACCTCAAGAACGGGGACAGGGTAGAGAGGATAGCTAATTAATGAACAAACAAATGAGCAGAGGTCCCCCCTGCTTCCCAGTCTGTAGGCTCCCTACAGACTGAAGCTGGCTGCTGCAGCACTGCCAGTAAAAGGCCAGGAGCTTATTATGACACGTGCAATGTCTGTTCCATTCTTGCATTATTCCATCGTTTCATTGTCCCCTAACAATGGGACAATGGAATAATGCAAGAATCCAAGAATGGAACAGACATTGCACGTGTCATAATGGGCTCTTGGCTTTTACCTAGCTGTGCTGCAGCAGCTAGCTTCAGTCTGTAGGGAGCCTACAGACTGGGAAGCAGGGGGGACCGCTGCTCGTTTATTCAATAATTACTTACCCTCTCTACCCCCCACCCTTCCTGGTCTTGAAGCGCGTGGGACATTAGGGGTGAGAGGAGAATGTGTGAAAATAGGTGGAAGTATAGGGGACGTATCAGATATTAAACTGATAAGAAAAGATAATACGCTTTATCTTAGCCAAAAGGCAGAGAAGCAATTACCTGACTTGGTTTTGGCCTATGGCGGCACCCTGGCCCCAAGAAGGCACCCATTGTAGGGATTGGGACAAAGATTCCCCTTAGGAAGACATGTTGCTCATCAATAGACACCTTAAAACCCACAACTATACTGTTTGTTGCAGATGCACCCCACACGTTTTTAATCTGCATAAGTTCACCTATTTTCACACATTCTCTCCCCCCCTAATGTCCCGCCTCAAGACCGGGGGCGGTAGAGAGGATAACTAATTAATGAATAAACCAACGTGCAGCGGTCCCCCCTGCTTCCCAGTCTGTAGGCTCCCTACAGACTGAAGCTGGCTGCTGCAGCACTGCCAGATAAAAGCCAGGAGCTTATTATGACACTTGCAATGTCTGCTCCATTCTTGCATTATTCCATTGTCCCATTGTTCCATTGCCCCCTAACAATGGGACAATGGAATAATGCAAGAATGGAGGAATCGAACAGACATTTCACGTGTCATAATGGACTCCTGGCTTTTATCTAGCTGTGCTGCAACAGCCAGCTTCAGTCTGTAGGGAGCCTACAGACTGGGAAGCAGGGGGGACCGCTGCTCGTTTGTTCAATAATTACTTACCCTCTCTACCCCCACCCTTCCCGGTCTTGAGGCGCGGGGGACATTAGTGGGGAGAGGATCGGAGAATGTGTGAAAATAGGTGGACGTGTAGGGGACATATCAGATATTAAACTGATAAGAAAAGATTTTTTTTTGAAAGCCCGAATTTGTGTCTAAACCCGAGTGCGCTTAAAAAAGTGACAAGTGCCACAAAAAAGTGCACTAGGATGCTGGTCAACTTGAAACCGTCTCCAAAAGGAGAAGGGTCCCCCAAACCATTCCCTGTCCCTCTGAGCCAGAAGTCCACAGTGAGGAACAGGGACAGAGGCGACCTAATCTTACCCCCAGCGCCTCCCCGAGTTCTCTCCCGAGCAAGGCACTGGGAGTCAAAGACTGTGCTCCCCTCCCGGAAGAGAGAAGCCAAGAACGCTCTCCTCCTGAAAGAGGAGAGCCAGGGGAGTTCAGGGGGGAGCGGAAACTGATGGCCACACACTCCCCCCTAGACCTGCCAAGAGAGGAACCCGTAAGGTAACCGCATACCGACAAAATCCAAGGGACATGTGGACACACGTGAATAGGTGACACACAGTAACAAAAATATAATAAATAAAATAAATAGTGAAGGTGTTTTCAGTGTAATACTGACAGGACCTCCGACCGTAAATTTAAAAAATTCCCCATCCTAAGGCCAGAAGGCCTGGAGAAGGGTTTGTGCTAGAAGAGTGAAAAGAAGTGCTTGTGCAAATGTGCCATAAACTCAAGTGGGGTTCCCAATCCCAGTGAGTTAAGGCACCCCAGGTTCATCACTCCTGGGGCACTTCACACTTCGCACTTTCAATCTTCCCCAGCCTAATGGCGTCGATCCTTGGGGGCCATGCTTTCCACTAGATGACTACATAAGCCACCTGGCGTACTAGCAAACACCCAAACCCCAGTGTGCATAATGTAACAATCTACTAAGGCGGCGAGTGCCATGCCGCCTTTTCGAAAAATACTACACTTGATCTTAGCCAAAAGGTCGAGAAGCGATTACCTGAATTGGTTTTGGCCTATGGCTGCACCCTAGCCCCAAGAAGGCACCAATTGCAGGGATACAACTTCAAACCAAAATCCAGCGAGTGAGGAGACTCCAGCGATGTGGTGTAATTAAAATTTCCATTTATTTGAAGGATGATATTTCCATAAAAAATGCACTTACAAAAAGAGCCAATTCACACCATATGGGCAAACAGAGTAAAAAACCGCTACGTGTTTAAGCTTAGCAAAACCTTAATCAAGGTGAGTGGACTTTATCATTTTCTTTGTATAGCTGTAATTGTAGGGATAGGGACAAAGACTCCCCTTAGGAAGACATGTTGTTCATCAATAGACACCTTAAAACCCACAACTATACTGCTTGTTGCAGATGCACCCCACAAGATTTTAATCTGCATAAGTCCACCTACTTTCACACATTCTCCTCCCCCTAATGTCCCACGCACCTCAAGACTGGGGGGGGGGAGGATAACTAATTAATGAACAAAGGAGAAGCTGTCTCCCCTGCTTCCCAGTCTGTAGGCTCCCTACAGACTGAAGCTGGCTGATGCAGCACTGCCAGATAAAAGCCAGGAGACCATTATGACACATGCAATGTCTGTTCCATTCTTCCATTATTCCATTGGCCCATTGTTCCATTGCCCCCTAGCAATGGGACAATGGAATAATGAAGGAATGGAAGAATGGAACATACATTGCACGTGTCATAATGGGCTCCTGGCTTTTACCTAGCTGTGCTGCAGAAGCTAGATTCAGTATGTAGGTAGCCTACAGACTGGGAAGCAGGGGGGACCGCTGCTCGTTTGTTCAATAATTAGTTACCCTCTCTACCCCCCACCCTTCCTGGTCTTGAGGCGCGGGGGACATTAGGGGTGAGAGGAGAGGAGAATATGTGAAAATAGTTGGACGTAAACGGGACATATCAGATATTAAACTGATAAGAAAAGATACTACACTTGATCTTAGCCAGAAGGCCGAGAAGCGATTGCCTGAATTGGTTTTGGCCTATGGCTGCACCCTGGGCCCAAGAAGGCTCCGATTGGAGGAATAGGGACAAAGACTCCCCTTAAGAAGACATGTTGTTCATCAATAGACACCTTAAAAAAAACACAACTATACTGCTTGTTGCAGATGCACTCCACACGTTTTTAATCTGCAGAAGTCCACCTATTTTCACACATTCCCCTCAGCAATGTCCCACGCACCTCAAGACCAGGGGAGGCGGGGTAGAGAGGATAACTAATTAATGCACAAACCAGCAGCGGTCCCCCTTGCTTGCCAGTCTGTAGGCTACCTACACACTGAAGCTGGCTGCTACATCACCGCAGATAATAGCTAGTAGCCCATTATGACACATGCAATGTCTGTTCCATTCTTCCATTCTTGCATTATTCCATTGGCCCATTGTTCCATTGCCCCCTAACAATGTGACAATAAAATAATGCAAGAATGGAAGAATGGAACATACATTGCACGTGTCATAATGGGCTCCTGGCCTTTATCTAGCTGTGCTGCAGCAACCAGCTTCAGTCTGTAGGGAGCCTACAGACTGAGAAGCAGGGGGGACCGCTGCTCGTTTGTTCAATAATTAGTTACCCTCTCTACCCCCCACCCTTCTTGGTCTAGAGGCGCGTGGGACTTTAGGGGGGAGTGGAGAGGAGAATGTGTGAAAATAGGTGTACGTATAGGGGACGTATCAGATATTAAACTGATAGGAAAAGATTTTTTTTTGGATTTGGCTATCCCATTCACAGGGATACAACCCTTTGCTTAAAACTTTCATAAAATTACATACATTTGCATAAAATTAAATATATTCACAAAAATTACAATATTTTTTAAAACAAACCATAAGTTATATAGACCTTTAGGACATAATGAAACTACAAAGATTCATATCATTGTATTCCACAAATTTACATGCCATTTGTTTGATAAAATCACATTCTTTTTCCTATCCAATAAATAATAAATATACATTTCACTTAGACAGAATCCCAGAACATCATCCACTGATAACTCATCATTTTTAAAAACCAATATGTTTCAGAGAGCGAGTTTGGTGCAATTCAATGTCTTCCATGCCATTATCTTTTGATCCCCTGTCGAGCATCCCATAAGTCCATAAATGACAGCAGTATAGTCCAAATCCTGGAGATCTGCCACTCTGCCCAGAAGGCTGAATAATCTTCGCCAGAATGTCTTTGCAAAGTCACAAGTCCATAATAAATGTCTCACTGTCTCCTCTTCTTGGCATCCGTTTCTTAGGCAGATGGCAGATCCCACAAATCCGCTTCTGCACTGGAATGCCTGACAAGGAAGACACTTATGCATACAGCTCCAGGCCATATCTCTCTGCACATTAAAAAGATAAATTTCATTAATCATTTTCCACATATTTACAGTTTGTTTATCATCATAATTCCCAATATCACATAAAACCTCCTCTTTACAAAATTCTTTAATCAATTTCTTACTACTTCGTATTTCTTCAACACTTTTTCCCTCTAGATTAAAATTTTTAACTATTTTACCTAAAATGACATAATACTTTGGCAGATTAAAAGCGTATGGGGAAAATAAAACTGTCTTAAACCACCCCAACCTTCTCATAAAAATACCAGCATTAAAGCGCATAAAAAAGGACCAATAGTTATCTTTAAAAAGGGAATTAAAACAGAAACAGAAAAATTTTATTTAAAGGAACCTGTTAAAATCTGGAAAATCTTTACCTCCTTTACATTTTGGTTTTATCACAATTTCTCTCTTTAGTTTCTCCATTTTTGAGCTCCAGAAAAAGGTAAAACAAAACTTTAGTAATTTTTTTCAACATATTCTTTGGGGGAGGGAACACCAGACCAAGATATAAAAGGAAGGATAAAATCATCATTTTTATAATCAACACCTTACCCTCCATGGTTAATTTTCTCAAATTCCACATACTTATTTTTGTGTTCAGCTTCTGGGCTACTGATTCCCAATTGTTAAGACCATAATCTAATTCATTAAAAGAAACACCTAAAATAGTAATAGAACTTGTTACCGGAATGTTTACATCGTATAAAACCATATCATGAATATTTAAAATATTACATTTATTAAAATTAACCTTAAAACCAGATCCTACGCAGAAAGATTGAATCTGTTTAAGAGAAAATTGCAAAGATGGTGAATTAGGACATAAAATTGCTACATCATCCATATAACTAATTATTTTCGCTTCTAGATTTTTCCCACCAGGTAGAGGTACACCACAAATTTTCTTATCATTACAGATTGTACATAAAAGAGGTTCCAAGGCACAGATAAAAAGTAATGGTGATAAGGGGCACCCCTGCTTCACCCCAGATTTTAAAAGAACATCCTGCGTTTTAAAACCATTAACAACAATTTTGCTTGTACAATAAAAACCTTCCGGTATACCCATTTTCTCAAAAACCTTAAAAAGATAAAAATGAGAGACCCTGTCGAAAGCTTTTTCAAAATCAATTGATAAAATGGCCATCTTCCCTTTTCTGTTTTTAACATCCTCAATACAATCTTTAACCAAATTTAAATTATATAACCAACAGATAGACGCCTAACCATAGGAATGGATAAAATTACTGACTTTTATTAAGTAATTAATATAAAAATATTAAAAAACAAAAACCAAGAAATAGTAAAATAGGAAAGGTCGATATGACACACACAAAGGTACACTAAGGTGTAATATGGTAAACCTATCAACATAGGTACATGCACATCAGTTAAGATTAACAGAAGTATATATATATATCCACAAATAACATGCAAGGTGCAATTAGGTACAAAGCTAATCCATATATAAGTAAAATCGTCCTTATAATAACTAAATCCAAGTGGATAGATATTGAATAAATATATAGCTATAAATACAAGTAGTGGATATTACATTAAAGTGGTAAACATGACTAAGACAAATACACTTAGCATACAGGTAAGTAAATGAATAGATAGGTACTGACCCCAAGATATATAGTGTCACATGTGTGCGTCCTGCATCCAACACGCGTTTCGCTGTCGCTTTCTCAAGGATACTGAGGTGAAAGAGAGGTTGATATATATATTTATATATATGTGGATAAGCAGCAGTCAATTATGTCCAGGTGGAACAGGGAGGGGAGAATTACTGCCATGCATGGTAAAGTCCGGAAATAACGTCACACCGGCAGGAGCGTCTCCGAGGAGCGCGGCCGCCTGGGGAGACGATAGACCGGAGTGCGTTCCACAGTGGAACGCATCAACAGCAGAAGTGCGTTCCACAATGGGACGCTGGGAGTGGAACCGGAAGTGATGTCAGTCAATGGGAAAATTGTATAAACGCTGATAAAAAAATAGACCAGGAAGTAGAAGAATGCGTTCCACAGTGGAACGCAAAGAACAGAACCAAAAGTACTGACAGCGCTAAACAGAAGCCTGTGAGGAGGAAACCATCAAAAGGAAAAAGAAAACAATAAAAGTGTCTAAATGAAGTGCCTAAATAATATAAAAAAAGACCATATGAATAAGGAGATGTGTATAATAAATATGTAATATCTAACATGGTGTATAGTGTAAAGAAATATAATAAGACAAGACAAAAATGTGTAAAATAACCCAATTTCATATAAGTAAATGCGTGATAATGTTACATAATGAAGACAAGATCAATGCCTATCAATGTAAATACATACATATATAAAGAAAACAAGCAATGTAAACATATGTACACACACATGTACATACATATATAAACACATATGTGAATACATAAATGACAGTAATGTGATGTGAAGAATCAGACAAATCAGACGAAGACAGGATCCTCACAGGCTGCCCAATAACCAGATGTCACCTCAGAAAAAACGCAGACTGCTGCTCGTTTGTTCAATAATTAGTTACCCTCTCTACCCCCACCCTTCCTGGTCTTGAGGCGTGTGGGACATTAGGGGGAGAGGAGAATGTGTGAAAATAGGTGGACGTATAGGGGACGTATCAGATATTAAACTGATAGGAAAATATATATATTTTTTGAAAGCCCGAATTTGTGTCTAAACCCGTGTGAGCTTAAAAAAGTGACAAGTGCCACATAAAAAGACTGCACTAGGATTCTGGTCATCTTGAAACCCTCTCCAAAAGGAGAAGGTTCCCCCAAAACATTCCTCGTCCCTCCGAGCCAGAAGGCCACAGCGAGGAACAGGGACAAATAGCCACCTCCAGCCGAAGCCAGAGGCGACCCAATCTTACCCCCAGCACCTGCCCGAGTTCTCACCCGAGCAAGGCACTGGGAGCCAAAGACTATGCTCTCCTCCCGAAAGAGGAGAGCCAGGGGGGTTCATGGGGGAGCGGAACCTGATGGCCACACACTCCCCCCCTAGACCTGCCAACAGAGGAACCTGTAAGGGAACCGCATCCCGACAAAATCCAAGTGACATGTGGACACACGTGAATAGGTGACACACAGTGACAAAAATATAATAAACAGTGAAGGTGTTTTCAGTGTAATACTGACCGGACCTCTGACCGGAAATTTAAAAAATTCCCCATCCTAAGGCCAGAAGGCCTGGAGAAGGATTTGTGCTAGAAGAGTGAAAATAAGTGCTTGTGCAAATGTGCCATAAACTCAAGTGGGGTTCCCAATCCCAGTGAGTTAAGGCACCCCAGGATCACCATTCCTGGGGCCCTTCACACTTCGGGCTTTTAATCTTCCTCGGCCCAATGGCGTCGATCCTGGGGGGCCACCAGATGACTATATAAGCCACTTGGCATACTAACAAGTGCCCAAACCCCAGTGTGCATTGTATCAATCTACTAGGGCGGCGCGTGCCATGCCGCCTTTTCGAAGGATCCTACACTTGATCTTAGCCAAAAGGCCGAGAAGCGATTACATGAATTGGTTTTGGCCTATGGCTGCACCCTGGCCCCAAGAAGGCACCCATTGTAGGGATAGCGACAAAATATTCCCCTTAGGAAGACATGTTGTTCATCAATAGACACCTTAAAACCACAACTATACTGCATGTTGCGGATGCACCCCTCACGTTTTTAATCTGCATAAGTCCACCTATTTTCACAGATTCTCCCCCCCCCCCCAATGTCCCACGTGCCTCAAGACCGGGGGGAAGGTAGAGAGGATAACTAATTAATGAACAAACGAGCAGCAGCCCCCCTGCTTCCCAGTCTGTAGGCTCCCTACAGACTGAAGCTGGATGCTGCAGCACTGCCAGATAAAAGCCAGGAGCCCATTATGACACGTGCAATGTCTGTTTCATTCTTCCATTCTTGCATTATTGCATTATTCCATTGTCCCATTGTTCCATTGCCCCCTAACGATGGGACAATGGAATAATGCAAAAATGGAAGAATGGAACAGACATTGCACCAGCCACAAACTGAATTTATTATAACTTTTATATATTTCTTTTGGAAAACGCCCAAGGCGAAACGGCGTAGTCGGGGTAAAGACCAGAACCACCATCCACTCTCTGACGTTGCTAACCTGTAAGTACACCTTCCACATTAATACTCATGCTAATGCTAATACGGTAGAAATACTAATGAAAGACCCCAGTCTGACTGCGGGATAATTGATTACTCCATGACTGAGATTGGAATAGAGTTTGGCATTTGCACTTTATCCGTACATGGAATTATTATTATTATTATTTATTTGTATAGAGGGGTATGAAAGAGTTATTGAGAACCTGGCATTTGCACTTTGCAGCCTATTGCACCTTTGATATGGGGATAGGTGCAATAAAATATTAGAATATTAATTGATGGAGTATTAACAAATATATAAAAGTTATAATAAATTCAGTTTGTGGCTGGTGGTGGTTGTAATTTGAAAGTACCTGGAATTTTAAATATTTATTTTAAACTATCTTGAAATAAAAATATTAATTTTTAAGTTATGTTGGTTATTTTTGTATCTTCCTGCTCTTGAAATTGGTGTGACAGGACACTAGTTTCTGATTGTGGTTATACTTCAAAAATCTTGTAGAAAGGGACCAACTCCAAATTAATGCCTATGGATTTAGAATGGGATGTCATAAATTTCTGTATCCCTACACTTATGTCCATATGGTGTATATGTATAATAACAATACTGTGGAAGAAAACAGCAGTATTCCGGTATATAGTAAAGATCACTGTCTTCTATGACGCCCAACCACAGGCAGGACGTCACAGCAGAGATCACATACCAGGAACGGGGGCATTTAGCAGGCCCCCGGCTGTCATAACAACCCATCGGCTCCCTGCTATCACGTCAGGCTTAAATGACACTGTCAGAAGCTGACAGCGGCATTAAACAGGTTAACAGAGGCAGTCAGCGGTCACACCTATTGCTGCTGATAGAGGATGATGCCATCAACATAATATAGCGACATCTGCCCAGTGTGTAGTGGGCTCTGATTCTGAGACCGCTCCAAAGTCCCTGACACGCTCCATAATGAATATATTCATCATAGGGCATTAAAGGGTTAAAACTATGTAGCATACAGTACCCCGGAATATGCATAGCTCTTACATTCAGCAGATTTAGTAATGCAGCTTTGCCAGTTTGCCCCCAACTAATAACACAAATATGGAAAAAATGGCCTCAGCTTCAGCGATTGATAACACGCAGCTCATTTATAGATTTATTCCACATATTTTATACTTTAATAAGTGGACAATAAAGTCAGATGTCACTGAGTTGTCAGCAGATGCCGGGTCACCTACCAGATGGCGGTTTATGGACTATATGAATGCAGCATGGGGCACGGACTGGCTCTCTGCTCATAGACTGCGCTGGTATTAATACATCTATCTTGTGCGATAACTTAACAACCCCTTCATTATCCAGTGTAATAGAAGCCTATGAGTATGTGATGTACAATGTAAGAAACTGAAATATTTCATGGACTTTATGCATTTCTCACACTATTATAGCATTTATACCTCGCCGTGTTCCCCAGCGCCCGCCTCCCGTCTGTGCAGTGCGGGGACTGAGGCTTTGCACAGCAGGCGCCATCTAATGACATAATGGCGCCTGCTGAACTGAGTCTCAGACGCACAGGGGCAGGATGAATGGTGGTACAGGAACAGTAATATTGTGTGGGGTGATGGGGGAACAGAGCGAGCACTCCCCAGGACTCATGGCCGTGTGGTCGTCCGCTATGGATGTAACACCCCTCACTGCAGTAGTTACAGTACAGCCGAAATCTGAATGCCAGATCAGATCTGATTGTAAGGAAATCTCTGTGCTATAACATTGGAAAGGAAGGGCTCATTCACATGGTTGTTTTGTACCAGGTGTGCTGTCTGTATTTTTCCCTGGCCCTTATATTCTATGGAGCTAGTAACATGTCAGCTCAGGGGAGAATTGTGGACCAAACTCACCCATTGACTGACTGGGAGGAAAAACTTCCTTCAGTTTTTTTCTTTTTTTTGCATATAAGAGAAATTGATGACATACTGATGGTAAAAATGGGCACACGGACCAAAAAAAATGAGAATTGGATGTAGCACAATAATGATTTTATACAGATGAGAATAAAATGAAGTGTGAATACGGCCTAAAGCCACGGCCCCACTATCAGTATTTGGTCAGTATTCGGTCAGTGTTTTTTCTCAGGACTGGGAGCCAAAACCAGGTGAGGAACAATCAGAGAAAAGGTATAATAGAAACAAGTCACTAATTCTGCATTTATCACCCACTCCTGGTTTTGGCTCCCACTCCTGAGAAAAATAGTGGGACCACAGCCTAAAAATAAGTCAGTCATCCACTGCAACTGAGTGACTTTTATTAAATACTTCAGTAAATCTAATTCTAAACTGTTTTGTCTTTCAGCCACAGAACTAATTTACAGGTAAGAGTCTTTCCTCTCATTGTATAGTGGTGTGGGGCGCATGTGCCCCCGCGGCTCCATCCTACAGGGACATCTCAGAGCTGGAGGCTCCAGAGGACGGATCCTCAGAATCAGTACCTTATTTCCTATACTGTGGAGAGGGGAGAACTAAGTTGGGACATATTTTTTAATAGTTCAAATCAATTACCAGTATTACAAAAAAGTCCTAGTTTATCCCTTACCTAACATACACATTGATATGTTTTCCTTGTTCTATAGGGTGGACCCCCTGAAAATAATTCTCCAGGATCTGAGTAAGAACATTACACAGAAGCTCTCAATAACGTAAGTGAAAAAGTGTAACGATCTAATGTAAGGAAACCTTATAGATGACACAATGATATAGACGTCTCTTATCTCAGACGACTGGTTCTTTTTATTCAGGTAGAGACATTACATGTAAATCCTGTCTGCACACAATATCTATCTACACACATAGCCGCCATTTATTGGGCCCCAGTCATGTGTCATATTTCACAGTAAAAAGATGCCATAGTAGTTTTGATGGGATACAAACAGAACAGGAATTAGTATTTAACCCCTTAACGACAGCCGATATGCATTAAAACAGCGGCCTCTAAGGGCTTTATTCCTGATCGCTGTGTTACAACAGTGATCAGAAATAAGTGACTAGCTGTATATGACAGGGGACAGCCTTTAGCATCTGCCCCAACCAGCTTGGAACTGATCAGGGCTGATTAACCCCTTAAATACTGACAGTGGCATCCAAGTGGTTTAAAGACCCCCTTTCGATGATCGTAATCGCTGGTGCCGATGGTTGCCATGGTACCCTGAGGTCATCTGATGACCCCAGTATATGGTGGCCTGTTAGATCCCACTTTAAGCAGAGTATAACTGGCACAGTCAGTGAGTCACTGACAGGTCTCATGCACTACAGTACATGACTAGTGCAATGCATGAGACCAGTGATTAAAGTAAAAAATATACAAACCCATAGTGGAACTAAGCAAAATATTAACACAAAATGAAATAAAATATGTAAAAAACACACAAAAATAAATAAATAATCATACAAAAATCACAAACACAGCCTTTGTGTTAAAACAAAAATTAAAAAAGAACACAATTGATATCAACGCATCCAAAATTCCCCAAAATATACAACTGTCATTTTATTTATTTCGTACGGCGAACACCTTAAAAAAATAAACTTGCACAAAATGTTGCACTGATAAAAATATATTTTACTTGTATGCAGAAGAAACTCAATGAAGCCACACATGTCAAACTCAGGTCCGTGGGCCAAGTCTGGCCCTCAGAGTGATTATATTTGGCCCACGACATCAGGGACTATGTAGGGCCCATTATACTGTATGGAGGACTATGTGGGGCCATTATACTGTATGGAGGACTATGTGGGACCCATTAAACTGTATGGAGGACTATGTGGGACCCATTATACTGTATGCAGGACTATGTGGAGCCCATTATCCTGTATACATGACTATTTGGGGTCCATTATACTGTATAGAGGACTATGTGGGGCCCATTATTCTGTATAGAGGACTATGTGGGGCCATTATACTGTATGGAGGACTATGTGGGGCCATTATACTGTATGGAGGACTATGTCGGGCCCATTATACTGTATGGAGGACTATGTGGAGCCAACTATACTGTATGGAGGACTATGTGGGACCCATTTTACTGTATGGAGGACTATGTGGGGCCCATTATACTGTATGGAGGACTATGTGGGACCCATTGTACTGTATGGAAGACTATGTGGGGCCATTATACTGTATGGAGGACTATGTGGGACCCATTATACTGTATAGAGGACTATTTGGGACCCATTATACTGTATAGAGGACTATGTGGGGCCTATTGTACTGCATGGAGGAAGATGTGGGACCCATTATACTGTATAGACGATTATGTAGGGCTCATTACACTGAATGGAGGACTATGTGGGACACATTATACTGTTTAGAGGACTATGTGAACCCATTATACTGTAAGGCGGATTGTGAGGTGGCCTATTATTATGTATGGAGGACTATATGGGACCCATTATTCTGTGTGGAGGATTATGTGGGGCCCATTATACTGTATGCAGGACTATGTAGGACCCATTATACTGTATGGAGGACTATATGGGACCCATTATACTGTATAGAGGACTATGTGGGGCCCATTATACTGTATGGAGGACTATGTGGGGCCCATTGTACTGTATGGAAGACTATGTGGGGCCATTATACTGTATGGGGGACTATGTGGGACCCATTATACTGTATGGAGGACTATGTGGGGCCCATTATACTGTATGGAGGACTATGTGGGACCCATTATACTGTATAGAGGACTATTTGGGACCCATTATACTGCATAGAGGACTATGTGGGGCCTATTGTACTGCATGGAGGAAGATGTGGGACCCATTATACTGTATAGACGATTATGTAGGGCTCATTACACTGAATGGAGGACTATGTGGGACCCATTATACTGTATAGAGGACTAGATGGGACCCATTATACTGCATAGAGGACTATGTAGGGCTCATTACACTGAATGGAGGACTATGTGGGACCCATTATACTGTATAGAGGACTAGATGGGACCCATTATACTGCATAGAGGACTATATGGGGCCTATTGTACTGTATGGAGTACGATGTAGGGCCCATTATACTGTATAAAGGACGATGTGGGGCCCATTATACTGTATAGAGGACTATATGAAGCCTATTGTACTGTATGGAGGACGATGTAGGGCCCATTATACTGTATAGAGGACTATGTGGGCCCAATATACTGCATGGAGGACTACGTAGTGTCCATTATACTGTAAGGAGGGCTGTGAGGTGGCCTATTATTATGTATGGAGGACTTAATTCTAAGATCTAGTAATTAAAATATACTTTGTTCATGGCACAACCCCTTTAAGTTTGTTTCCAGACGCAAAAGCTTCATCATTATATTTGATAAGGAAAAACTTCCTCAATTGTAGACTTTTTTTTAATAACTATCAAGGTTGGCCCACAACTTTGTCTAAGCTTTTAATTTTGGCCCTCTGTGTATTTGAGTTTGACATCCCTGCTTTAGGCTGACTTACCAGTAGAGTGCATTAAAAAACACAGTGCCTAGGGCAGTATGAGCGACAAATACAGCCCTGACCGCTCTCACCACTGATTGGCAGCTTTCTGGGTAAATTGTACATTGACAGAAAGCTGCTGATCAGTGCTGGGACGGAGTTATACAGAGCAGGAGGACTACATGGCAAGTGACAACTAGTCCTCTAGTGATAATCTCCTGCTGATAAATCAGTGATTTTATTGAATCTACAGCAAGCAGCTCAGTAAGTGACATCTTGCTGGAATCAAGGTCTCAGCCCCTACATAATACTGCTCTCAGGTTAAATAGTAAAAACATGCTGATGGATTCCATTTAACTGTGGAACGTAGTGATTGTAAAATGTTGGCAATGAAAGTACCTAGAATGGAAGGAGAAGGGGAGGAATTTAGACAAATTTGTCATGGTCACTAATGTACATCTTAATAATTAATGGCATTTGTATATTCCAATATGAGACATATTTTCCATGTACAATAGGAATAGGAACATACAGCTTCTCGAAATGAAGATTGAAGAAGAGAACATGGCCCTGAAAAACATTAGTCTGACTCTGTAAGTGCCGAGATTTATTGAGCTAATAAAAGCAAACGTTATAGATAATATAATGATAGATATTCTAAGGCTATGTTCATATGTTACATTTTTGCTGCATTTTGTTCTGCAGGAAAAACCTGCTCTCTTGGCTGTAAAGAAGCTGCTTACAAAAAGCAGGTTATGCTGCGTTTTTTTAGGATCCCAAAGTTCAGCTTTGATTCCAACACAGCAGCATGAACACAGGTCACCAATGCAAGACATGTGTGAAACCATAAAACCATTTTTGGAAAAAAAAAGGGCAATTTGATCAAATTATTTAGTGGAAAAAGATTTTTATGTCTGAAAAAATACTAAGAATGAATGACTATTCTGAAGAAAAAAGTTCATATGAGTTCATGAAAAAATACACAATTACAATTATTATGTAACAGCGGGGGGAGGTGAATTGGTCAGGAATAGTTTACCTAAGACATTGGCAGAGCATTGAATTTGTAGGACACTGTTTACTTTCACATTTTGCTCAGCTTTTGAGTTGACCAGGTACTGTCCAATTTCACACCTTGGTCGGCCAATGTTTACTTTGCACACATCACAAATTTAATTAACCCGGTCTAATCCTAAACTGCCATTCTCAGGTGATGAGACCAAGACATTATGTTTTAAACTTGGGAAAATCACAAAAATAAATCGGTTTCACATTCTGCTGTACGTGCTTTTTTTTCACTAAAAACGCAGTATAACCTGATACCTAAGTTTTGCTGTGCTTTTACACTTACTTAGTGCTTTCTATGGGTAAAAACGCTGAAAGAAGTGACATGCAGCAGTTTTCAAAAATGCAGCAGTTTTTCAATTCAGTCAGGAAAAAACCAATGTGTGTGCATGAGATTTCTGAAATCTCATGTCTTTTGCTGGTACTGTAAAACACAGCTGAAATTTGCTTAAAAATGCAGAACAAACAATGTGTGAACATAGCCTTACAGTTTTCCTTTACCCTACCTTTATGGACTGTAACTTAGTGTGGTGCTTAGTTAAACTTTACACCAAGTTACATGGAAAATATGAGAATTTGACCAGGTGAAGCAATAGTTACTAGCAAAATTCAATGAAAAAAAACACCTACTATGCAGGGAGCTACAACACAGCTCTATGTAGGTGAATGAGGCCTTGCTGCACCTAAGGCCCCTTTCACACGTTCAGTATTTAGTGAGTAGATGTTAACACATTAAAGGGAATCTGCCATCAGGTTATTGCTGCCCCATCTCAAAGCAGCATGATGTAGGGGCAGAGACCCTGATTCCTAAGATGTATCACTTACTGGGTTATTTGCAACAGTTTTGATAAAATCACTGTTTTATCTGCTGCAGGTCTTCCAGTTCTCTGAATACTGAGCTCAGAATAACTCTGCCCCCATCACTGATTTACAGCTTTCTGCCTATGCAAAGTGTACACAGAAAACTGCCAATCATTGGAGGGATACAGGGTTATACAGAGATTGTGAATATGGAGGACTACATGGCAGCAGGTTTACTAATCCTTTACTGATAATCTACTGCTGATAAAACAGCAAGCGGACCAGTAAGTGACACATCACTGGATTTAGAGGTGACATATTCACCTTAAATCAGATGCATGTATTGTAACATATAGTATAATGAGTGAGTAATGATACGAGGCCTCATGTATGAAAACTGTTTTCTTCTGCGGTCCTGAAAAAAAGTAGAAAAGGAGATGGCTTTGCTGGTGCCCACCCATCAAGTACGTACCGTATTTTTCGGATTATAAGACGCACATTTTCCCCCTAAATTTTTCACACAAGTGGAATTTTCACACATTCTCCCCCCCCAATGTTAAACGCGCCTCAAGACCGGGTGGTGGGGTAGAGAGGATAACTGATTAATGAACCAACGAGCAATGGTCCCCCCTGCTTCCCAGTCTGTAGGCTCCCTACAGACTGCAACTGGCTGCTGCAGCACAGCTAGATAAAAGCCAGGAGCCCATTATGACACATGCAATGTCTGTTCCATTCTTCCATTCTTGCATTATTCCATTGTCCCATTGTTAGGGGGCAATGGAATCTAGAATGGAACAGACATTGCATGTGTCATAATGGGCTCCTGGCTTTTTTTTATTTTTCAACATCATTTTTATTTGATTTTTCATAACACAAATACAGTCATATGAAAAAGTTTGGGCACCCCTATTAATCTTAAGCTTAATGTTTTATAAAAATTGGTGTTTTTGCAACAGCTATTTCAGTTTGATATATGTAATAACTGTTGGACACAGTAATGTTTCTGCCTTGAAATGAGGTTTATTGTGCTAATAGAAAATGTGCAATCTGCATTCAAACAAAATTTGACCTGTGCATAAGTATGGGCACCCTTATCATTTTCTTGTTTTAAATACTCCTGCCTACTTTTTACTGACTTACTAAAGCACTTTTTTTGGTTTTGTAACCTCATTGAGCTTTGAACTTTATAGCCAGGTGTATGCAATCATGAGAAAAGCTACTTAAAGTGGCCACTTGCAAGTTGTTCTCCTGTTTGAATCTCCTCTGAAGAGTGGCATCATGGGCTCCTCAAAACAACTGTCAAATGATCTGAAAACAAAGATTATTCAACATAGTTGTTCAAGGGAAGGATACAAAAAGCTGTCTCAGAGATTTAACCTGTCAGTTTCCACTGTGAGGAACATAGTAAGGAAATGGAAGAACATAGGGACAGTTCTTGTTAAGGCCAGAAGTGTCAGGACAAGAAAAACATCAGAAAGGCAGAGAAGAAGAATGGTGAGATCAGTCAAGGACAATCCTCAGACCACCTCCAGAGAGCTGCAGCATCAACTTGCTGCAGATGGTGTCACTGTGCATCGGTCAACTATACAACGCACTTTGCACAAGGAGAAGCTGTATGGGAGAGTGATGCGAAAGAAGCCGTTTCTGCAAGTACGCACAAACAGAGTCGGCTGAGGTATGCAAAAGCACATTTGAAGAAGCCTATTTCTTTTTGGAAGAAGGTCCTGTGGACTGATGAAACCAAGATTGAGTTGTTTGGTCATGCAAAAAGGCGTTATGCATGGTGGCAAAAAAACACAGCATTCCAAGAAAAACACTTGCTACCCACAGTAAAATTTGGTGGAGGTTCCATCATGCTTTGGGGCTGTGTGGTCAATGCCGGCACTGGGAATCTTGTTAAAGTTGAGGGACGCATGGATTCCACTCAGTATCAGCAGATTCTTGGCAATAGTGTTCAAGAATCAGTGATAAAGTTGAAGTTACGCAGTGGATGGATCTTTCAGCAAGACAATGATCCAAAACACCGCTCCAAATCTACTCAGGCATTCATGCAGAGGAACAATTACAATGTTCTGGAATGGCCATCCCAGTCCCCAGACCTGAATATCATTGAACATCTGTGGGATCATTTGAAGAGGCTGTCCATGCTCGGCGACCATCAAACTTAACTGAACTGGAATTGTTTTGTAAAGAGGAATGGTCAAAAATACCTTCATCCAGGATCCAGGAACTCATTAAAAGCTACAGGAAGCGACTAGAGGCTGTTATTTTTGCAAAAGGAGGATCTACTAAATATTAATGTCACTTTTCTGGTGAGGTGCCCATACTTATGCACCTGTCAAATTTTGTTTGAATGCAGATTGCACATTTTCTGTTAGTACAATAAACCTCATTTCAAGGCAGAAACATTACTGTATCCAACAGTTATTACATATATCAAACTGAAATAGCTGTTGCAAAAACACCAATTTTTATAAAACATTAAGCTTAAGATTAATAGGGGTGCCCAAACTTTTTCATATGACTGTACATAACATACATCTAATCTGGTACATAGAGAGGTAAGAGTACCCGTATGCAGACTGGGTCTATAACAACTCTATTCACATATTTAATTGGTATAACAGATATAAGAAACAACAAAATGAATTAGTTGACAGTATGTCTTATATCTCATTGAAGCCATCATGGATAATTAATGCATTTATATCTATGCCAGAAGTCCTGGCCCATTGATTGTTCTCCTCACCATTCTCTTCTTCATTTTAAGTTAAACGAAGTGGACCTAAGTTATTTTTGAGATCTTCTGGTATATACCATGCTGTAGATGTAAAGGGTTTTACCATTTTCCTTTTGTCCTCTATTGAACAACAATTTATAATAAACTGTTTCCATTTTAGAAGGAATTTGCCTGCTTGCTTCTCTTTATTACATAGGGCGTCTTTTTGTTCTACCTCCATATAATGCTTCATTTGCTATTAGTTCCATAATGGGGTGGGATATTGGGATCTAGCCAATGTTTTAGGAGCTGTTTTTTCTCCAATATAAGACAGGTATGTAGTAGCTTGGGGGGACTCACTATTAATTTGTTAGGGTTCTTTATGTTAGTCCAAACATGCAGCAGGGCTAAACATGGATAAAGGACATATCCTGGTCCCCATGTGGTGTTAATCATGTCAGCTGCCTGGTCCCAATAGGAAACCGATGCAAGACAGGGCCAAAGGCCATGTAGGAGGTCAGAGTGTGGATATTGGCACTTGGAACATGCAATTAGTCTATTAGAAAGTGGGTCTTTTTTTGGTAGATTTGTCGCAGAGTGCATCTTCTTACAGTCACCACTGTACTTACGAGAGCTTCAATCAGCAAGATATCTTGAGTAAACAGTATTTACTTCATACTGGTTAAACATGAGATACAATTCAGTGTCACACAGTCTGTGTGCTGCTGACATAACACATTCAGGAAAAGAAAGAAAAAAAACACAGGAAGTAAAAACAACCAACAATTGAGAGCTTTCTTCCCACCATTACAGCAAGCATATAACTTTACACACCATCGCCATCTGCTGTCTGGTTAGTATAAAGTCCTCCTTTCACTTATAATAAGTCCTAATCTGTTGCATATGCCAACACCCTTTCTCAACAGTAAGGACTTATTCAATCAAACCCAACTTTTTTATTAGTCTCTGGTGTTTATCAGCATTCAACGCCTTTCGTGAAGATGTCTGCTGTCATTTCTTCAGTAGGACAATACTCTAACTTCAAGACTCCTTGTTCCTGATGATCTCTCAAGAAATGATATTTCACATCAATATGCTTGGTTCTTGGATTGACTCTTTCCATCTGAGCAAGAACAAGACATCCTTGATTGTCCTCTTTCAGTTTTGTTGGTTCCAACTGTGGTTGTCCTATTTCTGTCAACAATTGTCTTAACCACAGTACTTCTTGACTCGCATGTGCTGCAGCAACATATTCTGCTCTTGTTGAAGACAGTGTCACAATTGACTGTTTCTTACTTGTCCAACTTATTGGTCCACCTGAGAGAAAAAAAATATGTCCACTCGTAGATCTTCTGTCAGTTGGATCTCCAGCCCAATCTGCATCAACATATCCTGTTAAAATGCAATTATCACTTGTGGGTAATTTCAGCTTAACATTGCTAGTTCCTTTCAAATAACGCATTACTCTCTTCACGGCATTATTTGGTTTTGATACCTTTCTACTCAGGATTCCTACTGCTGCTGCGATGTCTGATCTTGTAACGGTCGCTAGATACAGTAGTTTTCCTATTGCTGTTCTGTATTCTTCATTATTTGGTAGCATATTTTTTTCACTGTTCATCTCTTTGAGATAATTAGTTTCCATTGGAGACTTTACTGTTTTTGCATCCTTTAATCCAAATTTTTCTGTTATGTCTTGAATCATGTGATTTTGATTCAGTAGGAAACTTCCGTCTTCTTCTCTTTCTACCTGTATTCCTAGGTACTGTTTCACATTTCCCAAGTCTTTGATTTCGAAATGTTGCTTCAGGATTTTTACAATGTTTTCTTTATCCCTTTCTTGTTTAAAGCAAATCAAAATGTCGTCTACATATATGAGTACATAAATCCATCTATTAATCAGCCTTTTTGTGTATAAGCATGGATCAGCTTTGCTTCTTTGAAATTTTTCATTTGTAAGTACTTCCATGATTTTGTCATTCCACGCTTTAGCTGCTTGCTTTAAACCATATATGCTTTTCTGTAGTTTGCAAACTTTGTTTGGATTTCTTTCATCTTTGAATCCTGGAGGTTGTTCCATGTAAATGTCTTCTGTTAAATCTCCATTCAAAAAAGCTGTCTTTACATCCAGATGTCTCAGTTCCATCTGTTTCATTGCTGCAACTGTAAGTAAAGTTCTTATTGTAGTGTGTTTGACAACTGGAGCAAATGTCTCATCATAGTCTTCTCCATATTTTTGAGAATACCCTTTAGCTACGAGTCTTGCTCGGTATCTTTCAGCTGTGCCATCTGTTTGGTATTTTACTTTAAAAATCCATTTACATCCTATGGCTTTTCTTCCTTCTGGCAAATTTGTTAGTGTCCATGTATTTGAATCATGCATGGATTTAATTTCTGTTTCTGTTGCTTCTATCCATTTATTAGTAGAGATGAGCGTTGTTCTACTCGAACTGTTCGCCAGTCTCAAATTCGAGCTGTTTTGGGCGGTGTTCGAGCCGTTCGGCGAACACGAACAATTTGAGAAAAATTCGGCTGTTCGAGGTTATGTTCGATAACTGTTCGTGCACCAAAATCATAACTGGATTTTTTCTCAGTAATGATGAAAATTAATGTTAATACGCAGTTTGAGTGTACAGCGGGGTGGGGGGAGGGGCAGGGGATGGATCTCTGCAGGAACAATGAAGATCTCCATTTTTTTTTCTCTTTCCCGCATTTGCAGTGGGGAGGTGCAATCTGTCAGCCTATCAGCAGCGCACACACGGAGCGAAGTGCTTTTTTTCACACAAGCAAGGGCATGTGTCATTGGCAGTGTATGTCACATGTCCTTGCCCTATAAGACCAAGCCATTTTCCCCGTCGCCACCATTTTCTCACTGCTGCAGCTGCGTGTTAGACGGCACCGCTGTTGCTGTGTGCGCTATACCTTGTTAATTTCAAGCCAATTTTCGCACAAATCTACAGATAGCTTGGGAGTAGGGAATAGTTGTGATTGCAGTCCTTTTAAGGACTAGGTTACAGCATTTCCTACGACTTTTATCAGGCAGGTCTGTGCTCTTAAATAGATAGATTGTGGGAGTAAAGACTAATTGTAATTGGAGTCCTTTTCAGGACTAGGTTACATCAGTTCCTATCAGTTTTTGCCAAGCAGGTCTGTGCCAGTGCAGTGCAAGTTTTTTTCACAGCATTTGGCTGAATCTAGCAAAGCTAATCCTTTTTGGCCTATTGCAGAGTGTGTTAGTCAGTGGAGTAGCCTATCTGTGTTGCAAGATATACCACCTGTGTATAGAATACCAATTTTTTTACTGCACCTAGTGAAGTAAAATCTTTTGGGCATAGCATCATTCTATTAGTCCATCTATACTGACCTCCATCAGGTTGCAAATTGAATATAATTTTTTTCTCCATCTAGCTCTGAAAAAATATTGGGCTTCTAGCTGTGTGTGGGACTTGTTCTATTAATCCATCTATACAGACCTCCATCAGGTTGCAAACTGAATATATTTTTTTCTGCATCTACCTCTGAAAAAATATTGGGCTTCTAGCTGTGTGTGGGACTTGTTCTATTAATCCATCTATACAGACCTCCATCAGGTTGCAAACTGAATATATTTTTTTCTGCATCTACCTCTGAAAAAATATTGGGCTTCTAGCTGTGTGTGGGACTTGTTCTATTAATCCATCTATACAGACCTCCATCAAGTTGCAAACTGAATATATTTTTTTCTGCATCTACCTCTGAAAAAATATTGGGCTTCTAGCTGTGTGTGGGACTTGTTCTATTAATCCATCTATACAGACCTCCATCAGGTTGCAAACTAAATATATTTTTTTCTGCATCTACCTCTGAAAAAATATTGGGCTTCTAGCTGTGTGTGGGACTTGTTCTATTAATCCATCTATACAGACCTCCATCAGGTTGCAAACTGAATATATTTTTTTCTGCATCTACCTCTGAAAAAATATTGGGCTTCTAGCTGTGTGTGGGACTTGTTGTATTAGTCCATCTATACTGACCTCCATCAGGTTGCAAACTGAATATATTTTTTTCTGCATCTACCTCTGAAAAAATATTGGGCTTCTAGCTGTGTGTGGGACTTGTTCTATTAATCCATCTATACAGACCTCCATCAGGTTGCAAACTGAATATATTTTTTTCTGCATCTACCTCTGAAAAAATATTGGGCTTCTAGCTGTGTGTGGGACTTGTTCTATTAATCCATCTATACAGACCTCCATCAGGTTGCAAACTGAATATATTTTTTTCTGCATCTACCTCTGAAAAAATATTGGGCTTCTAGCTGTGTGTGGGACTTGTTCTATTAATCCATCTATACAGACCTCTATCAGGTTGCAAACTGAATATATTTTTTTCTGCATCTACCTCTGAAAAAATATTGGGCTTCTAGCTGTGTGTGGGACTTGTTGTATTAGTCCATCTATACTGACCTCCATCAGGTTGCAAACTGAATATATTTTTTTCTGCATCTACCTCTGAAAAAATATTGGGCTTCTAGCTGTGTGTGGGACTTGTTGTATTAGTCCATCTATACTGACCTCCATCAGGTTGCAAACTGAATATATTTTTTTCTGCATCTACCTCTGAAAAAATATTGGGCTTCTAGCTGTTTGTGGGACTTGTTCTATTAATCCATCTATACAGACCTCCATCAGGTTGCAAACTGAATATATTTTTTCTGCATCTACCTCTGAAAAAATATTGGGCTTCTAGCTGTGTGGGGGACTTGTTCTATTAATCCATCTATACAGACCTCCATCAGGTTGCAAACTGAATATATTTTTTTCTGCATCTACCTCTGAAAAAATATTGGGCTTCTAGCTGTGTGTGGGACTTGTTGTATTAGTCCATCTATACTGACCTCCATCAGGTTGCAAACTGAATATATTTTTTTCTGCATCTACCTCTGAAAAAATATTGGGCTTCTAGCTGTGTGTGGGACTTGTTGTATTAGTCCATCTATACTGACCTCCATCAGGTTGCAAACTGAATATATTTTTTTCTGCATCTACCTCTGAAAAAATATTGGGCTTCTAGCTGTGTGTGGGACTTGTTCTATTAATCCATCTATACAGACCTCCATCAGGTTGCAAACTGAATATATTTTTTTCTGCATCTAGCTCTGAAAAAATATTGGGCTTCTAGCTGTGTGTGGGACTTGTTCTATTAATCCATCTATACAGACCTCCATCAGGTTGCAAACTGAATATATTTTTTTCTGCATCTACCTATGAAAAAATATTGGGCTTCTAGCTGTGTGTGGGACTTGTTCTATTAATCCATCTATACAGACCTCCATCAGGTTGCAAACTGAATATATTTTTTTCTGCATCTACCTCTGAAAAAATATTGGGCTTCTAGCTGTGTGTGGGACTTGTTCTATTAATCCATCTATACAGACCTCCATCAGGTTGCAAACTGAATATATTTTTTTCTGCATCTACCTCTGAAAAAATATTGGGCTTCTAGCTGTGTGTGGGACTTGTTCTATTAATCCATCTATACAGACCTCCATCAGGTTGCAAACTGAATATATTTTTTTCTGCATCTACCTCTGAAAAAATATTGGGCTTCTAGCTGTGTGTGGGACTTGTTCTATTAATCCATCTATACAGACCTCCATCAGGTTGCAAACTGAATATATTTTTTTCTGCATCTACCTCTGAAAAAATATTGGGCTTCTAGCTGTGTGTGGGACTTGTTGTATTAGTCCATCTATACTGACCTCCATCAGGTTGCAAACTGAATATATTTTTTTCTGCATCTACCTCTGAAAAAATATTGGGCTTCTAGCTGTGTGTGGGACTTGTTGTATTAGTCCATCTATACTGACCTCCATCAGGTTGCAAACTGAATATATTTTTTTCTGCATCTACCTCTGAAAAAATATTGGGCTTCTAGCTGTGTGTGGGACTTGTTCTATTAATCCATCTATACAGACCTCCATCAGGTTGCAAACTGAATATATTTTTTTCTGCATCTACCTCTGAAAAAATATTGGGCTTCTAGCTGTGTGTGGGACTTGTTCTATTAATCCATCTATACAGACCTCCATCAGGTTGCAAACTGAATATATTTTTTTCTGCATCTACCTCTGAAAAAATATTGGGCTTCTAGCTGTGTGTGGGACTTGTTCTATTAATCCATCTATACAGACCTCCATCAGGTTGCAAACTGAATATATTTTTTTCTGCATCTACCTCTGAAAAAATATTGGGCTTCTAGCTGTGTGTGGGACTTGTTGTATTAGTCCATCTATACTGACCTCCATCAGGTTGCAAACTGAATATATTTTTTTCTGCATCTACCTCTGAAAAAATATTGGGCTTCTAGCTGTGTGTGGGACTTGTTGTATTAGTCCATCTATACTGACCTCCATCAGGTTGCAAACTGAATATATTTTTTTCTGCATCTACCTCTGAAAAAATATTGGGCTTCTAGCTGTGTGTGGGACTTGTTCTATTAATCCATCTATACAGACCTCCATCAGGTTGCAAACTGAATATATTTTTTTCTGCATCTACCTCTGAAAAAATATTGGGCTTCTAGCTGTGTGTGGGACTTGTTCTATTAATCCATCTATACAGACCTCCATCAGGTTGCAAACTGAATATATTTTTTTCTGCATCTACCTCTGAAAAAATATTGGGCTTCTAGCTGTGTGTGGGACTTGTTGTATTAGTCCATCTATACTGACCTCCATCAGGTTGCAAACTGAATATATTTTTTTCTGCATCTACCTCTGAAAAAATATTGGGCTTCTAGCTGTGTGTGGGACTTGTTGTATTAGTCCATCTATACTGACCTCCATCAGGTTGCAAACTGAATATATTTTTTTCTGCATCTACCTCTGAAAAAATATTGGGCTTCTAGCTGTGTGTGGGACTTGTTCTATTAATCCATCTATACAGACCTCCATCAGGTTGCAAACTGAATATATTTTTTTCTGCATCTACCTCTGAAAAAATATTGGGCTTCTAGCTGTGTGTGGGACTTGTTCTATTAATCCATCTATACAGACCTCTATCAGGTTGCAAACTGAATATATATTTTTTCTGCATCTACCTCTGAAAAAATATTGGGCTTCTAGCTGTGTGTGGGACTTGTTCTATTAATCCATCTATACAGACCTCCATCAGGTTGCAAACTGAATATATTTTTTTCTGCATCTACCTCTGAAAAAATATTGGGCTTCTAGCTGTGTGTGGGACTTGTTCTATTAATCCATCTATACAGACCTCCATCAGGTTGCAAACTGAATATTGGGCTTCTAGCTGTGTGTGGGACTTGTTGTATTAGTCCATCTATACTGACCTCCATCAGGTTGCAAACTGAATATATTTTTTTCTGCATCTACCTCTGAAAAAATATTGGGCTTCTAGCTGTGTGTGGGACTTGTTCTATTAATCCATCTATACAGACCTCCATCAGGTTGCAAACTGAATATATTTTTTTCTGCATCTAGCTCTGAAAAAATATTGGGCTTCTAGCTGTGTGTGGGACTTGTTCTATTAATCCATCTATACAGACCTCCATCAGGTTGCAAACTGAATATATTTTTTTCTGCATCTACCTATGAAAAAATATTGGGCTTCTAGCTGTGTGTGGGACTTGTTCTATTAATCCATCTATACAGACCTCCATCAGGTTGCAAACTGAATATATTTTTTTCTGCATCTACCTCTGAAAAAATATTGGGCTTCTAGCTGTGTGTGGGACTTGTTGTACTAGTCCATCTATACTGACCTCCATCAGGTTGCAAACTGAATATATTTTTTTCTGCATCTACCTCTGAAAAAATATTGGGCTTCTAGCTGTGTGTGGGACTTGTTGTATTAGTCCATCTATACTGACCTCCATCAGGTTGCAAACTGAATATATTTTTTTCTGCATCTACCTCTGAAAAAATATTGGGCTTCTAGCTGTGTGTGGGATTTGTTCTATTAATCCATCTATACAGACCTCCATCAGGTTGCAAACTGAATATATTTTTTTCTGCATCTACCTCTGAAAAAATATTGGGCTTCTAGCTGTGTGTGGGACTTGTTCTATTAATCCATCTATACAGACCTCCATCAGGTTGCAAACTGAATATATTTTTTTCTGCATCTACCTCTGAAAAAATATTGGGCTTCTAGCTGTGTGTGGGACTTGTTGTATTAGTCCATCTATACTGACCTCCATCAGGTTGCAAACTGAATATATTTTTTTCTGCATCTACCTCTGAAAAAATATTGGGCTTCTAGCTGTGTGTGGGACTTGTTGTATTAGTCCATCTATACTGACCTCCATCAGGTTGCAAACTGAATATATTTTTTTCTGCATCTACCTCTGAAAAAATATTGGGCTTCTAGCTGTGTGTGGGACTTGTTCTATTAATCCATCTATACAGACCTCCATCAGGTTGCAAACTGAATATATTTTTTTCTGCATCTAGCTCTGAAAAAATATTGGGCTTCTAGCTGTGTGTGGGACTTGTTCTATTAATCCATCTATACAGACCTCCATCAGGTTGCAAACTGAATATATTTTTTTTTGCATCTACCTCTGAAAAAATATTGGGCTTCTAGCTGTGTGTGGGACTTGTTCTATTAATCCATCTATACAGACCTCCATCAGGTTGCAAACTGAATATATTTTTTTCTGCATCTACCTCTGAAAAAATATTGGGCTTCTAGCTGTGTGTGGGACTTGTTGTATTAGTCCATCTATACTGACCTCCATCAGGTTGCAAACTGAATATATTTTTTTCTGCATCTACCTCTGAAAAAATATTGGGCTTCTAGCTGTGTGTGGGACTTGTTGTATTAGTCCATCTATACTGACCTCCATCAGGTTGCAAACTGAATATATTTTTTTCTGCATCTACCTCTGAAAAATATTGGGCTTCTAGCTGTGTGTGGGATTTGTTCTATTAATCCATCTATACAGACCTCCATCAGGTTGCAAACTGAATATATTTTTTTCTGCATCTACCTCTGAAAAAATATTGGGCTTCTAGCTGTGTGTGGGACTTGTTCTATTAATCCATCTATACAGACCTCCATCAGGTTGCAAACTGAATATATTTTTTCTGCATCTACCTCTGAAAAAATATTGGGCTTCTAGCTGTGTGTGGGACTTGTTGTATTAGTCCATCTATACTGACCTCCATCAGGTTGCAAACTGAATATATTTTTTTCTGCATCTACCTCTGAAAAAATATTGGGCTTCTAGCTGTGTGTGGGACTTGTTGTATTAGTCCATCTATACTGACCTCCATCAGGTTGCAAACTGAATATATTTTTTTCTGCATCTACCTCTGAAAAAATATTGGGCTTCTAGCTGTGTGTGGGACTTGTTCTATTAATCCATCTATACAGACCTCCATCAGGTTGCAAACTGAATATATTTTTTTCTGCATCTAGCTCTGAAAAAATATTGGGCTTCTAGCTGTGTGTGGGACTTGTTCTATTAATCCATCTATACAGACCTCCATCAGGTTGCAAACTGAATATATTTTTTTTTGCATCTACCTCTGAAAAAATATTGGGCTTCTAGCTGTGTGTGGGACTTGTTCTATTAATCCATCTATACAGACCTCCATCAGGTTGCAAACTGAATATATTTTTTTCTGCATCTACCTCTGAAAAAATATTGGGCTTCTAGCTGTGTGTGGGACTTGTTCTATTAATCCATCTATACAGACCTCCATCAGGTTGCAAACTGAATATATTTTTTTCTGCATCTACCTCTGAAAAAATATTGGGCTTCTAGCTGTGTGTGGGACTTGTTCTATTAATCCATCTATACAGACCTCCATCAGGTTGCAAACTGAATATATTTTTTTCTGCATCTACCTCTGAAAAAATATTGGGCTTCTAGCTGTGTGTGGGACTTGTTGTATTAGTCCATCTATACTGACCTCCATCAGGTTGCAAACTGAATATATTTTTTTCTGCATCTACCTCTGAAAAAATATTGGGCTTCTAGCTGTGTGTGGGACTTGTTCTATTAATCCATCTATACAGACCTCCATCAGGTTGTAAATTGAATATAATTTTTTTCTGCATCTAACCCAGCCAATAGTTTTGGCCTAATACCACAGTTTGGCCACTCAGCTCTGCTCGGTTCCCATCCATTGTTTTTTTGTGCAAACAACTCCAGAGTTGTGAATTAGTTAACCACCAAAATGAGTGGAAAAAGGCCTGCTGCTGGTGGAAAGGGGAATAGGCGTTTTGGGTAGGGGAAAAAAGGTTGTGTCCGTGGGGTAGGTGTTAAAGCAACAGTAACATCTGCAGAAGAAAGACCATCTTCCAGCCAAACTAAAATGTCTACTTCTTTTAGCGGACAATGTGATAAGATCCCTTTCTTACGGCCACGCCAATCGCTACAAATTCCAGATGAGGCACAAAAACAGCAGGTACTTCAACGGATATCAAGTGCTCCTTTAAGTGGGCTCTCCTCCACATCAACTTCAACATCACAAATACTCCAGTCCTCAAAGGTGTCACCCCAATCGCACTTGCTTCCTCACAGCTCCCAAATCTCCAGCTGCCCGTCTGAGTATGAGGTAGAACAGATGGTTGAGTCTGCAGAGCTGTTTACTCATACTATAGCCTGGGAATCAGAGGTCGACTCCAGCGCTTCTGTGAATCCAGACGAGGAAATGATCTGCACTGATGCCCAGAATCTTTATGAGTCGGATCCAGGACCAGACGCAGAAGGTTCTGACCATAATGTAGACCCTCATTCCCAAACTGTAACTCCTGTTGGTGGAGACAATGAGGAAGACGATGATAAGACTCAAATACCTGATTGGAGCGACAACTTTAGTTTTTTGTCAGGGCAGGAACAGGTTGGCTCTGAGGACGACGGGTGTGATAACGCACAGGGTGATGATGATGAGGTTGGAGATCCCACTTACTGTCAACCCACAGTCAGCCAAGAGATGAGGTCAGCAGAGGAGGTGGAGGAAGATGCTAGTGACGACGAGGTCAGGTTACGCCTTCCTGGACAGAGACGTAGTACTGGAAGCACGTCAACAACTGCATCCTCAAACACAACTCTGCCTCTCACCACAAGTCGTGGTGGCTCTTCAGGTCGCATGGGTGCTAAGCCTTGCATAGCCTGGGCATTTTTTCAGATCGATAAAGATGACCCAACTCGTGTTATCTGTAACATTTGTCAGCAAAAGCTAAGTAGAGGCCAAAAAATACATAGTTTGAGTACTTCATGCATGAACCGGCACATGGACATGAAGCATAAGTTGCAGTGGGAAGCTCAGTGTGCTACAATGCGGCCTAGCCGGCCGGGCCAACCACCGTCTGCCATATCTTGTGCATCCGCGGCCTCTTCATCCTCTGTGACTGGGGGGACAGCAGTCACACCTGTTTTGGGGCGCAGACCTGCCACCTCTTTACCCGCAACAGCCAGCGTGATTGGCAGGTCATCATTTTCTTTGGAGGTGGGAACACCAGCTGGTGTTGAGCGCTGTCCGACATCGATAGCACCACCTTTGGATCAAGGCAACCTAACATGTCCGCCTGCATCTTCCTCACAGACCGGCAGTTTGCCGGGGACACCCTTATCAACCCCGTCTAAGCACAATAGCCAGCCCTCGGTCCCTCAGATGTGGACAAGTAAAAGACCATTTCCTCCTAGCCATGAGAAAGCTAAGAGGTTGAATTTCACCATCTGCAAGCTCTTGGCTACAGAAATGCTGCCTTTCCGCCTGGTGGACACAGAGGATTTTCGAGACCTTATGTCCGTCGCAGTGCCCCAGTACCAGATGCCCAGTCGGCACTACTTCTCAAAGAAAGGTGTGCCTGCGCTCCACCAGCATGTCGCACACAACATCACCTCTTCTTTGAGAAACTCTGTGTGTGACAGGGTGCATTTCACCACAGACACTTGGACGAGTAGGCATGGACAGGGGCGTTACATGTCGCTGACTGGGCACTGGGTAACTATGGTGACAGCAGGACAAGGGGCTGCTGTCCAAGTCTTGCCGTCCCCACGAGTTGTGCGTCAATCCTCTTTATGTCAAAGTTCCTCCACTGCTTCTGCCTCCTCAACCTCCTCTCGGTCTTCCACCTGCACCCAAAGCCTGTCTGGTCATGCCACAAGCTTTCTAACTGCGCAGAAGGGATCCTGCACACCTCCTTACTATGCTGGCAGTAGGGCTCAACGTCATCAGGCGGTTTTTACATTGAAATGTCTGGGAAATGTGAGTCACACAGCTGAGGAGTTGTGGTCAGCTCTGGAGAGCCAATTTCATGAATGGTTGTCTCCACTGGACCTGAAACCAGGGAAGGCCGTGTGCGACAATGCTGCAAACCTGGGTGCGGCCCTTCGCCGGGGCAATGTCACACACGTGCCTTGTATGGCTCACGTGTTGAACCTGGTTGTCCAGCAATTTTTAGCCCACTATCCCAGACTAGATGGCCTTCTGCAGAGGGCACGGTCGCTGTGTGCTCACTTCCGCCGTTCGCATCCCGCAGCTCAGCGACTTACATCTCTACAGAAGTCGTTGGGCCTGCCACTTCACCGGCTAAAATGCGATGTGCCTACCCGGTGGAATTCAACTCTGCACATGTTGCAGCGACTGTGGCAGCACCGACAAGCCCTGGTGCAATACGTTCTGACGTATAGCCTGGGCCAACGAGATTCAGAGGTGGGGCAAATCACGCTGGAGGAGTGGTCTCAGATCAGGGACCTATGCACCCTTCTGCACAGTTTTGAAATGGCGACGAAGATGTTTAGTGCTGACGATGCCATTATCAGCATGACTATTCCGGTGATTTACATGCTGGAGCACATGTTAAACAGAATTCGGAGTCAGGTGGTGGCACAAGAGGAGGTGGAGGAAGTAGAGGAGGAGGAGTTGTATGCGGAAGGGCTAACATCTGCAAGGTCCAGACGGTCGGCAGCACCAAGGCGGCAGGCATGTGAGGGTGGGGGAGATGGTTTTACCAGGGCGCATGGTAGCAGCCAAACTAGTGAGGAAGGTGCAGGAGCCCAGGAAGAAGTGGAGGACGAACTGATGGAAGACTCATCAGATGAGGGAGACCTTGATCACATTTCTGTTGTGCGAGGTTGGGGGGAGAGGACAGAGGAAGGAATCATGATTGTTACCTCGCCACCAACACAACAGGGACTTGGTGCTCCTGGATGCGCAACACACATGAGTGCCTTCTTGCTGCACTACCTGCAACATGACCCTCGAATTGTGAGAATTAGAAATAATCCTGACTACTGGGTTGCCACACTGTTAGATCCCCGGTACTAAAGTAAATTTTCAGAAATTATTCCTGCCATAGAAAGGGATGCACGCATGCAGGAGTATCAGCAGAGACTGTTGCAGAATCTTACATGTGCTTTTCCACAAAATACCAGTGGTGCACGTAGTGAATCTCACAGTTCCAACTTGCCAACCGTGGGACCGTCAAGTGTTCAGCACTCAAACCGTAACAGAACCACAGTATCTGCTGGTAACATCAATTTTGGCGGAATCATCTCACCACTTTTTTAGCCCATCCTTTGCAAGGCCACAGGAGACAAGAAGTCTGACACATAGTCAACGCCTAGAGACGATGGTACAGGAGTATCTCCAAGTAAACATTGAAGCCACGACTGTGTCACTGGACCCTTGCTCTTTTTGGGCTTCCAATCTGGATAAATGGCCGGAGCTAGCCACTTACGCCTTGGAGATCTTGTCATGCCCCGCAGCCAGCGTTCTGTCTGAACGTGTGTTCAGAGCTGCTGGTGGTGTGCTGACAGATAAGCGCATGCGGCTCTCCACTGATAATGTAGACAGACTCACGTTCATAAAGATGAACAAATCATGGATCCGAAACGACTTTTCTACCCCTGTGTCATCCTGGGGAGAGTAAAAGCTTGATGATTGGTTAAAATCACCCTACCAACCATTTTAAGCTTTCAAGTTACTAATCATGTTTATCTGTATCTTGACTGGAAAATAATTTGGGCTTTGTAGCAGTGTGCAGCACTGATCCTATTAGGCCATCTATACTAAAGCTTCACCAGATTTAAAATTAATAATAATTTTTAGCTGCATCTAGCCCGGAAAATAATTTTGGGGCTCCGAGATGCGCAAGACACATAAGTGCCTTCTTGCTGCACTACCTGCAGCATGACCCTCATATTGTCAGAATTCGAAGTAATCATGACTACTGGGTTGCCACACTCTTAGATCCCCCAAACTTTTCGATCAACCTTTTCATTTTAATAAAGACCAAAAAAATGGTCATTTTTGAAATTATAAGCATTAGCAGGTTGTTAGAAACTGAAATCAAACAGTTTTCAACTCAAAACTTTATTCTAGGTGATGTTACATTTTCACATAGGACCCCTTGTTCGAAAGGAGCTTCTGAACTCTCTCGTCCATTGAATTTGTCAGGTTTTGGATGGTTTCTGCTTCAATTGTTTTGCATGAGGACAGAATACCCTCCCAGAGCTGTTGCTTAGATGTGAACTGCCTCCCGCCATCATAGACACTCCTTTTAATGATGCTCCAAAGGTTCTGAATGGGGTACAGGTCAGGGGAGCATGGGGGTCACACCATAAGTTTGTCCCCTTTTATGCCCATATCAGCCAGAGATGCAGATGTTTTATGTGCAGCATGAGATGGTGCATTATCATGCAGAAAAATGATCTTGCTGTGAAATACACGGTTCTTCTTCTTGAACCATGGCAGGAAGTGCTGTTTGAGAAAATCCACATACATTATGGAGTTCATCTTTAGCGCCTTCAGGGATCCTAAAGGGGCCGACAATCTCTCTCCCCATGATTCCAGCCCAAAACATTACTCCACCTCCTCCTTGTTGGCGCTGTAGCCGTGTTTGCGTGGGGTGTCCATCAACCAGCCATCCTCCACTCCATCCATCTGGACCATCGAGCGCTGCACGGCACTCATCCGTGAACAAAACAGTTTTGAAATCAGTCTTCATGTAATGTTTGGCCCACTGGAGCCGTTTCTGCTTGTGTGAAGTGGATAGAGGAGGTCGACAGGATGGCGTATGCACAGCTGCAAACCTCTGAAGGACCCTGCATCTTGTTGTTCGGGGGACGTTGGAGGCACAAGCAGCTTCAAAAACTTGTCTGCTGCTATGACAAGGCTTTTTTGCCGCTGCTCTTTCAACCTGACGTAATTGCCTGTAGGAAAGAGTCCTCAATTTGCCCTTATCAGCACGCACACGTGTGTACTCTGAATCAGCTACATACTTCTTGATTGCCAAGACACTTCATCCTGATCATCGCACAATGTTGATTGTAGTCATGCCTTGACCTAAACAATCCACAATTTGTTGCTTCTCAGCAGCCGACACATCCTTTTTCTTTCCCATTTTGGCAGAAAATGTAGGCTGCTTAATAATGTGAGACAGCCTTCTTAAGTAGTCTTGCCTTTCATTGGACACACCTGCCAAACTAATTAGCACAGGTGTCTGCAATTGCTTACAGTGATATAAAGAGCCCTGACACACATCACCATCAATGAGTTTAACTGACAAACAAACAAATTCTTCCCTTATCACTCCTAAACACTTTTTGCATAATAATTTGGAACGCAGTGTACATGTGCTTTTCCACAAAACACCAGTGGTTCACGTAGTGAATCTTACAGTTCTAACTTGCCAACCGTGGTCTGTATGGAGTTGTTCAATAAAGGGCCCAAAATTAAGATAACATAGATGGGAGAGGTCTCTATGAATAGGAATTCCTAAGTATTTGATACCCTGTGAGGGCCAGGCAAAGGGAAAGTTGGACTGGATGGAATCCTATATGGATTTGGGGAGGGAGACATCGAGGGCCTCAGACTTCGCTGCATTGATTTTAAAATTTGACCATGTAACAAAGTGATCTATTTCAGCCATAACAGCATGGATGGATATATGTGATTGAGTGATATATACTAGGACATCATCAGCAAATAGAGAGCACTTGTACTCGGTGCCTCCCACCTCAATCCACCTAATATTGGGGTTATGGCGAATTGATGAGAGCAGGTGCTCCGTCACTAGGATGTATAAGAGAGGGGACAGAGGACATCCCTGCCTTGTCCCATTGGTGATTGTGAAAGGTGATGAAAATGTTCTGATGCACCCCCTGGGCCTTGGGACACCCGGAGCCGGACCCTTTTTGGTGGATGCTGGTGGTTGTAGTCTTCGTGGTGGCGACCCGGTTCCGTGGCTCAGGGTGGTCAAACCAGTGGCGGAACTATTTATGTGGTTTTGATGTTTAAATGTCCGACTACGCCACCCGTGGATTGCGGTCAGAGTGAACCGCCGCTGCAGGGCAGACCGCTGAGGCTGGTGTTGTGGGTGCAGCAGAGCGTAGCATAACTCCCCACGGGAGGAGTATAGCCTCAGGGCAGTGTATGCGGAGGATGGGGGTGATGGTGCAGGGCAGCAGCAGTAACGACACGGAGTCAGTGATGCAGTCCAGGGCCTTTACTCACAGTTCTTATTATCCAGACCACGTCTGCAGGTAACGGCTGCCCACGTCGTACTGTACTCACCAGGTGAGGGGCTCAGACAACTCCCAGATAACTTTGGAGCGCTTCACAGGACCCCCTTTGTGTGTCCTTTGTCTGGCCTTTCTTACCAACCCTTCTGTCCGGCTGCCTCGGGCCTCCTCTTGGTAAACTTGGCGCCAGTTTCCCTGACCCTATGTGGTGCCTTCCTAGCGGGTGTAGCGAGGGGCTGCGCCACATAAAATGTCACAGCCTCCGGTTTCTAGCTAAGGGTCGTTTCCTGCCTCCACTAGTTTCGGGGACCGGTCTCCCCCTTTGGCCTGACCCCTCCACGCAGGTGGATTCGGGCGTGCGGTGGCGACTCGCCCGTCCGCACCCCTGGGATCCCTTCATTCCTCGTTCCTGGAGCCTTCTCCGCTCCTCTTCCTTCCTACTCCCTCTTCCAGGCCTGGGCCTCTGTTACTAGGCCCGCCTCCGGAGCAGAGCTCATGCAGAGCCCCTGCTCCCTGCCACTTCTGCTCAGACTTCTCTGCACTGAACTAAGATGGTGCCCACCTTTTATACTCCCTTCTCAATGCACCCAGGAACTGCTTCCTCCCTGCTCCTGCACTACAGGGTTCCCCTTCCTCAGTGTTCCCTCCCCCCACTCCAGCCAGGGACAGGGACTGTCGTGCCCATCTCAGAGGCATATTGGTCGCCCTGCCCCACGGCAATGTGGTGTAATGCATGCAGGTGTCGGGTCCTGATCCACACTCCATCCTTACCTGAGAGTGAGATATCACACCTCTGGGTGAGGTGCAATACCTCTGTAGCAACCGAGCCCTCAGGGTGCTACAGTTCCATTTATCTTCAGCCTAGGTGACGTATTGTGATACAGGGCCGTGATTTTGGCTATAAAAGGGTCCCCTAGACCCCTACCCCAAGCTTTTTAAGAGAATCATATATGGCGTGCCAGGAGACTCTATGGAATGCTTTCTCAGCATCCAACGAGAGTATCTAATTACAAATTTTTAACTGCATCTAGCCCAGGAAATACTTTGTGCCTAGTAGCAGTGTCTGCTAGTCAGCGGATTATCCCGGCTGTTAAGCAAGCTACACCACCTGTAGTTTAGACACTTAATTTTTTCAAAGGAAATGCTTCGGGACCATGGGATACTCAGTGAAGAGCATCAGGAGGCACCCCAAGGCATAGGGGCTGGGACTGGCAGTAGGATGCCTTGCGGTGGACAGCCGAGCTCGATCCTTATAAAAGCTTTTTAACTGCAGCAGCTTTAGTGGACGCTACTGGAGCTGGAATTACGCGGCTGCTGGCATGAGACTTGCCCTCCAATAGATCCTTGTAAATGGATTTAAAGTGTATTCATTCAAATTAGAGAGACAATTTAAATTAAAAAGCTTAGAGCTGCCTCCACCACAGGGGGGCTCGCTCGACCCACCAGCGGACAGGCACCAGTATTGGGAGAGGGGGGCTGGCCATCAGGGTTCACCGCGGCTCTGGCACAAACCCGGCGACACGGAGGTGGCACGGGCAGGAGCGGACTGGCCGTGTCGGCTTCTCACTTTTTGGATTTTAGAAGGGCATGACATGCCTATATCTGTGTCTCCCCCTCCTTTTACTCCTCCACCTCTTTTATTTTCGCATGACTATATGTACTTGTCACTTTTCCATGTGTTAGTTATGTCTTCTGAGCAGTTTGTCAGCTTTTGGACACCTTTGAATATGTTTTCTATGTGTTTCTATGTGTTTTTGTTTGCCTGCCATTGGTTTTAACGGTGTTCGAAGGTGTTCGACGAACAGTTCGACGAACAGTTCGGCGAACACACGGGTGTTCGACGAACCGAACCGAACTCGAACACTACGGGGGTGGCTCAACACTATTTATTAGCTTCTTCTTCAGGATGTTTAGATATGTCTTCCCAAGAGGTAGGCTCATAGATTTTTCTTATGCTTGTCTTGTATGAGAGACGTTTTGGTGGTTTTCCTTTGTTCTCTCTCATTGAACGTCTTGGTTCTGTGTCTGTTTGTAGTTGTGATTCTTCACTTTCAGTATTTTGTTCATCATTAATTTCTACTTCTTTCTCATCAGATATTTCTTCAGTTATGTCACTATTGTTTTTCTCATTTTTTGTTTCAACTGAAATCATTATGTCTTCATTTAAATCTTCAATGAATGTCACACTGTTACTCACCGCAACTCTGTCTGTTTTGGGATCTAGGATTCTATATCCTTTGCAATTTTCACTATATCCAACAAATATTCCTTCCATGGATCTGTTTTGAAGTTTGGAATGAATATAAAAACTTTACATCCAAAAACTTTTAAATGATTGACACTTGGTTTCATACCTTGCCACAGTTCATATGGAGTTTTCGTCAGTTTTCTGGAAAAAAGTCGGTTCTGTAGATATGTAGCTGTCATTGCTGCCTCAACCCAATATTTCTCTGGTAGTTTGGAATCCGTCAGCATACATCTTATCATTTCTGTTAGAGTTCTGTTTTTACTTTCTGCTACTCCATTTTGTTCAAATGTGTATGGAACAGTTTTCTGGTGTTCTATTCCATTTTGTCTTAAGTATTCTTCTATTCTGTGACCTGTAAATTCACCTCCATTATCTCTTCTGATGACAATTGGCTTCCTTTGAAATTTGTTACTTGATCTTGTTACATAGTCTACAAGTTTATCAAAAACTTCACTTTTGTTCTTAATTAAGTATGTGACTGTGTATCTTGAGTAGTGTTGAGCCACCCCCGTAGTGTTCGAGTTCGGTTCGGTTTGTCGAACACCCGTGTGTTCGCCGAACTGTTCGTCGAACTGTTCGTCGAACACCGTTAAAACCAATGGCAGGCAAACAAAAACACATAGAAACACATAGAAAACACATTCAAAGGTGTCCAAAAGCTGACAAACTGCTCAGAAGACATAACTAACACGTGGAAAAGTGACAAGTACATATAGTCATGCGAAAATAAAAGAGGTGGAGGAGTAAAAGGAGGGGGAGACACAGATATAGGCATGTCATGCCCTTCTAAAATCCAAAAAGTGAGAAGCCGACACGGCCAGTCCGCTCCTGCCCGTGCCACCTCCGTGTCGCCGGGTTTGTGCCAGAGCCGCGGTGAACCCTGATGGCCAGCCCCCCTCTCCCAATACTGGTGCCTGTCCGCTGGTGGGTCGAGCGAGCCCCCCTGTGGTGGAGGCAGCTCTAAGCTTTTTAATTTAAATTGTCTCTCTAATTTGAATGAATACACTTTAAATCCATTTACAAGGATCTATTGGAGGGCAAGTCTCATGCCAGCAGCCGCGTAATTCCAGCTCCAGTAGCGTCCACTAAAGCTGCTGCAGTTAAAAAGCTTTTATAAGGATCGAGCTCGGCTGTCCACCGCAAGGCATCCTACTGCCAGTCCCAGCCCCTATGCCTTGGGGTGCCTCCTGATGCTCTTCACTAAGTATCCCATGGTCCCGAAGCATTTCCTTTGAAAAAATTAAGTGTCTAAACTACAGGTGGTGTAGCTTGCTTAACAGCCGGGATAATCCGCTGACTAGCAGACACTGCTACTAGGCACAAAGTATTTCCTGGGCTAGATGCAGTTAAAAATTTGTAATTAGATACTCTCGTTGGATGCTGAGAAAGCATTCCATAGAGTCTCCTGGCACGCCATATATGATTCTCTTAAAAAGCTTGGGGTAGGGGTCTAGGGGACCCTTTTATAGCCAAAATCACGGCCCTGTATCACAATACGTCACCTAGGCTGAAGATAAATGGAACTGTAGCACCCTGAGGGCTCGGTTGCTACAGAGGTATTGCACCTCACCCAGAGGTGTGATATCTCACTCTCAGGTAAGGATGGAGTGTGGATCAGGACCCGACACCTGCATGCATTACACCACATTGCCGTGGGGCAGGGCGACCAATATGCCCCTGAGATGGGCACGACAGTCCCTGTCCCTGTCTGGAGTGGGGGGAGGGAACACTGAGGAAGGGGAACCCTGTAGTGCAGGAGCAGGGAGGAAGCAGTTCCTGGGTGCATTGAGAAGGGAGTATAAAAGGTGGGCACAATCTTAGTTCAGTGCAGAGAAGTCTGAGCAGAAGTGGCAGGGAGCAGGGGCTCTGCATGAGCTCTGCTCCGGAGGCGGGCCTAGTAACAGAGGCCCAGGCCTGGAAGAGGGAGAAGGAAGGAAGAGGAGCGGAGAAGGCTCCAGGAACGAGGAATGAAGGGATCCCAGGGGTGCGGACGGGCGAGTCGCCACCGCACGCCCGAATCCACCTGCGTGGAGGGGTCAGGCCAAAGGGGGAGACCGGTCCCCGAACTAGTGGAGGCAGGAAACGACCATCAGCTAGAAACCGGAGGCTCTGACATTTTATGTGGCGCAGCCCCTCGCTACACCCGCTAGGAAGGCACCACATAGGGTCAGGGAAACTGGCGCCAAGTTTACCAAGAGGAGGCCCGAGGCAGCCGGACAGAAGTGTTGGTAAGAAAGGCCAGACAAAGGACACACAAAGGGGGTCCTGTGAAGTGCTCCAAAGTTATCTGGGAGTTGTCTGAGCCCCTCACCTGGTGAGCACAGTACGACGTGGGCAGCCGTTACCTGCAGACGTGGTCTGGATAATAAGAACTGTGAGTAAAGGCCCTGAACTGCATCACTGACTCCGTGTCGTTACTGCTGCTGCCCTGCACCATCACCCCCATCCTCCGCATACACTGCCCTGAGGCTATACTCCTCCCGTGGGGAGTTATGCTACGCTCTGCTGCACCCACAACACCAGCCTCAGCGGTCTGCCCTGTAGCGGCGGTTCACTCTGACCGCAATCCACGGGTGGCGTAGTCGTACATTTAAACATCAAAACCACATAAATAGTTCCGCCACAGGTTTGACCGCCCTGAGCCACGGAACCGGGTCGCCGTCACGAAGACTACAACCACCAGCATCCACCAAAAAGGGTCCGGCTCCGGGTGTCCCAAGGCCCAGGGGGTGCGTCAGAACATTTTCATCACCTTTCACAATCACCAATGGGACAAGGCAGGGATGTCCTCTGTCCCCTCTCTTATACATCCTAGTGACGGAGCACCTGCTCTCATCAATTCGCCATAACCCCAATATTAGGTGGATTGAGGTGGGAGGCACCGAGTACAAGTGCTCTCTATTTGCTGATGATGTCCTAGTATATATCACTCAATCACATATATCCATCCATGCTGTTATGGCTGAAATAGATCACTTTGTTACATGGTCAAATTTTAAAATCAATGCAGCGAAGTCTGAGGCCCTCGATGTCTCCCTCCCCAAATCCATATAGGATTCCATCCAGTCCAACTTTCCCTTTGCCTGGCCCTCACAGGGTATCAAATACTTAGGAATTCCTATTCATAGAGACCTCTCCCATCTATGTTATCTTAATTTTGGGCCCTTTATTGAACAACTCCATACAGACCATGGTTGGCAAGTTAGAACTGTAAGATTCACTACGTGAACCGCTGGTGTTTTGTGGAAAAGCACATGTACACTGCGTTCCAAATTATTATGCAAAAAGTGTTTAGGAGTGATAAGGGAAGAATTTGTTTGTTTGTCAGTTAAACTCATTGATGGTGATGTGTGTCAGGGCTCTTTATATCACTGTAAGCAATTGCAGACACCTGTGCTAATTAGTTTGGCAGGTGTGTCCAATGAAAGGCAAGACTACTTAAGAAGGCTCTCTCACATTATTAAGCAGCCTACATTTTCTGCCAAAATGGGAAAGAAAAAGAATGTGTCGGCTGCTGAGAAGCAACAAATTGTGGAGTGTTTAGGTCAAGGCATGACTACAATCAACATTGTGCGATGATCAGGATGAAGTGTCTTGGCAATCAAGAAGTATGTAGCTGATTCACAGTACACACGTGTGCGTGCTGATAAGGGCAAATTGAGGACTCTTTCCTACAGGCAATTACGTCAGGTTGAAAGAGCAGCGGCAAAAAAGCCTTGTCATAGCAGAAGACAAGTTTTTGAAGCTGCTTGTGCCTCCAACGTCCCCCGAACAACAAGATGCAGGGTCCTTCAGAGGTTTGCAGCTGTGCATACGCCATCCTGTCGACCTCCTCTATCCACTTCACACAAGCAGAAACGGCTCCAGTGGGCCAAACATTACATGAAGACTGATTTCAAAACAGTTTTGTTCACGGATGAGTGCCGTGCAGCGCTCGATGGTCCAGATGGATGGAGTGGAGGATGGCTGGTTGATGGACACCCCATGCAAACACGGCTACAGCGCCAACAAGGAGGAGGTGGAGTAATGTTTTGGGCTGGAATCATGGGGAGAGAGATTGTCGGCCCCTTTAGGATCCCTGAAGGCGCTAAAGATGAACTCCATAATGTATGTGGATTTTCTCAAACAGCACTTCCTGCCATGGTTCAAGTAGAAGAACCGTGTATTTCACAGCAAGATCATTTTTCTGCATGATAATGCACCATCTCATGCTGCACATAAAACATCTGCATCTCTGGCTGATATGGGCATAAAAGGGGACAAACTTATGGTGTGACCCCCATGCTCCCCTGACCTCTACCCCATTCAGAACCTTTGGAGCATCATTAAAAGGAGTGTCTATGATGGCGGGAGGCAGTTCACATCTAAGCAACAGCTCTGGGAGGGTATTCTGTCCTCATGCAAAACAATTGAAGCAGAAACCATCCAAAACCTGACAAATTCAATGGACGAGAGAGTTCAGAAGCTCCTTTCGAACAAGGGGTCCTATGTGAAAATGTAACATCACCTAGAATAAAGTTTTGAGTTGAAAACTGTTTGATTTCAGTTTCTAACAACCTGCTAATGCTTATAATTTCAAAAATGACCATTTTTTTGGTCTTTATTAAAATGAAAAGGTTGATCGAAAAGTTTGGGGTATCTAAGAGTGTGGCAACCCAGTAGTCATGATTACTTCGAATTCTGACAATATGAGGGTCATGCTGCAGGTAGTGCAGCAAGAAGGCACTTATGTGTCTTGCGCATCTCGGAGCCCCAAAATTATTTTCCGGGCTAGATGCAGCTAAAAATTATTATTAATTTTAAATCTGGTGAAGCTTTAGTATAGATGGCCTAATAGGATCAGTGCTGCACACTGCTACAAAGCCCAAATTATTTTCCAGTCAAGATACAGATAAACATGATTAGTAATTTGAAAGCTTAAAACGGTTGGTAGGGTGATTTTAACCAATCATCAAGCTTTTACTCTCCCCAGGATGACACAGGGGTAGAAAAGTCGTTTCGGATCCATGATTTGTTCATCTTTATGAACGTGAGTCTGTCTACATTATCAGTGGAGAGCCGCGTGCGCTTATCTGTCAGCACACCACCAGCAGCGCTGAACACACGTTCAGACAGAACGCTGGCTGCGGGGCATGACAAGATCTCCAAGGCGTAAGTGGCTAGCTCCGGCCATTTATTCAGATTGGAAGCCCAAAAAGAGCAAGGGTCCAGTGACACAGTCGTGGCTTCAATGTTTACTTGGAGATACTCCTGTACCATCGTCTCTAGGCGTTGACTATGTGTCAGACTTCTTGTCTCCTGTGGCCTTGCAAAGGATGGGCTAAAAAAGTGGTGAAATGATTCCGCAAAATTGATGTTACCAGCAGATACTGTGGTTCTGTTACGGTTTGAGTGCTGAACACTTGACGGTCCCACGGTTGGCAAGTTGGAACTGTGAGATTCACTACGTGCACCACTGGTATTTTGTGGAAAAGCACATGTAAGATTCTGCAACAGTCTCTGCTGATACTCCTGCATGCGTGCATCCCTTTCTATGGCAGGAATAATTTCTGCAAATTTACTTTTGTACCGGGGATCTAACAGTGTGGCAACCCAGTAGTCAGGATTATTTCTAATTCTCACAATTCGAGGGTCATGTTGCAGGTAGTGCAGCAAGAAGGCACTCATGTGTGTTGCGCATCCAGGAGCACCAAGTCCCTGTTGTGTTGGTGGCGAGGTAACAATCATGCTTCCTTCCTCTGTCCTCTCCCCCCAACCTCGCACAACAGAAATGTGATCAAGGTCTCCCTCATCTGATGAGTCTTCCATCAGTTCGTCCTCCACTTCTTCCTGGGCTCCTGCACCTTCCTCACTAGTTTGGCTGCTACCATGCGCCCTGGTAAAACCATCTCCCCCACCCTCACATGCCTGCCGCCTTGGTGCTGCCGACCGTCTGGACCTTGCAGATGTTAGCCCTTCCGCATACAACTCCTCCTCCTCTACTTCCTCCACCTCCTCTTGTGCCACCACCTGACTCCGAATTCTGTTTAACATGTGCTCCAGCATGTAAATCACCGGAATAGTCATGCTGATAATGGCATCGTCAGCACTAAACATCTTCGTCGCCATTTCAAAACTGTGCAGAAGGGTGCATAGGTCCCTTATCTGAGACCACTCCTCCAGCGTGATTTGCCCCACCTCTGAATCTCGTTGGCCCAGGCTATACGTCAGAACGTATTGCACCAGGGCTTGTCGGTGCTGCCACAGTCGCTGCAACATGTGCAGAGTTGAATTCCACCGGGTAGGCACATCGCATTTTAGCCGGTGAAGTGGCAGGCCCAACGACTTCTGTAGAGATGTAAGTCGCTGAGCTGCGGGATGCGAACGGCGGAAGTGAGCACACAGCCACCGTGCCCTCTGCAGAAGGCCATCTAGTCTGGGATAGTGGGCTAAAAATTGCTGGACAACCAGGTTCAACACGTGAGCCATACAAGGCACGTGTGTGACATTGCCCCGGCGAAGGGCCGCACCCAGGTTTGCAGCATTGTCGCACACGGCCTTCCCTGGTTTCAGGTCCAGTGGAGACAACCATTCATGAAATTGGTTCTCCAGAGCTGACCACAACTCCTCAGCTGTGTGACTCACATTTCCCAGACATTTCAATGTAAAAACCGCCTGATGACGTTGAGCCCTACTGCCAGCATAGTAAGGAGGTGTGCAGGATCCCTTCTGCGGAGTTAGAAAGCTTGTGGCATGACCAGACAGGCTTTGGGTGCAGGTGGAAGACCGAGAGGAGGTTGAGGAGGCAGAAGCAGTGGAGGAACTTTGACATAAAGAGGATTGACGCGCAACTCGTGCGGACGGCAAGACTTGGACAGCAGCCCCTTGTCCTGCTGTCACCATAGTTACCCAGTGCCCAGTCAGCGACATGTAACGCCCCTGTCCATGCCTACTCGTCCAAGTGTCTGTGGTGAAATGCACCCTGTCACACATAGAGTTTCTCAAAGAAGCGGTGATGTTGTGTGCGACATGCTGGTGGAGCGCAGGCACACCTTTCTTTGAGAAGTAGTGCCGACTGGGCATCTGGTACTGGGGCACTGCGACGGACATAAGGTCTCGAAAATCCTCTGTGTCCACCAGGCGGAAAGGCAGCATTTCTGTAGCCAAGAGCTTGCAGATGGTGAAATTCAACCTCTTAGTTTTCTCATGGCTAGGAGGAAATGGTCTTTTACTTGTCCACATCTGAGGGACCGAGGGCTGGCTATTGTGCTTAGACGGGGTTGATAAGGGTGTCCCCGGCAAACTGCCGGTCTGTGAGGAAGATGCAGGCGGACATGTTAGGTTGCCTTGATCCAAAGGTGGTGCTATCGATGTCGGACAGCGCTCAACACCAGCTGGTGTTCCCACCTCCAAAGAAAATGATGACCTGCCAATCACGCTGGCTGTTGCGGGTAAAGAGGTGGCAGGTCTGCGCCCCAAAACAGGTGTGACTGCTGTCCCCCCAGTCACAGAGGATGAAGAGGCCGCGGATGCACAAGATATAGCAGACGGTGGTTGGCCCGGCCGGCTAGGCCGCATTGTAGCACACTGAGCTTCCCACTGCAACTTATGCTTCATGTCCATGTGCCGGTTCATGCATGAAGTACTCAAACTATGTATTTTTTGGTCTCTACTTAGCTTTTGCTGACAAATGTTACAGATAACACGAGTTGGGTCAACTTTATCGATCTGAAAAAATGCCCAGGCTATGCAAGGCTTAGCACCCATGCGACCTGAAGAGCCACCACGACTTGTGGTGAGAGGCAGAGTTGTGTTTGAGGATGCAGTTGTTGACGTGCTTCCAGTACTACGTCACTGTCCAGGAAGGCGCAACCTGACCTCGTCGTCACTAGCATCTTCCTCCACCTCCTCTGCTGACCTCATCTCTTGGCTGACTGTGGGTTGACAGTAAGTGGGATCTCCAACCTCATCATCATCACCCTGTGCGTTATCACACCCGTCGTCCTCAGAGCCAACCTGTTCCTGCCCTGACAAAAAACTAAAGTTGTCGCTCCAATCAGGTATTTGAGTCTTATCATCGTCTTCCTCATTGTCTCCACCAACAGGAGTTACAGTTTGGGAATGAGGGTCTACATTATGGTCAGAACCTTCTGCGTCTGGTCCTGGATCCGACTCATAAAGATTCTGGGCATCAGTGCAGATCATTTCCTCGTCTGGATTCACAGAAGCGCTGGAGTCGACCTCTGATTCCCAGGCTATAGTATGAGTAAACAGCTCTGCAGACTCAACCATCTGTTCTACCTCATACTCAGACGGGCAGCTGGAGATTTGGGAGCTGTGAGGAAGCAAGTGCGATTGGGGTGACACCTTTGAGGACTGGAGTATTTGTGATGTTGAAGTTGATGTGGAGGAGAGCCCACTTAAAGGAGCACTTGATATCCGTTGAAGCACCTGCTGTTTTTGTGCCTCATCTGGAATTTGTAGCGATTGGCGTGGCCGTAAGAAAGGGATCTTATCACATTGTCCGCTAAAAGAAGTAGACATTTTAGTTTGGCTGGAAGATGGTCTTTCTTCTGCAGATGTTACTGTTGCTTTAACACCTACCCCACGGACACAACCTTTTTTCCCCTTCCCAACACGCCTATTCCCCTTTCCACCAGCAGCAGGCCTTTTTCCACTCATTTTGGTGGTTAACTAATTCACAACTCTGGAGTTGTTTGCACAAAAAAACAATGGATGGTAACCGAGCAGAGCTGAGTGGCCAAACTGTGGTATTAGGCCAAAACTATTGGCTGGGTTAGATGCAGAAAAAAATTATATTCAACTTGCAACCTGATGGAGGTCAGTATAGATGGACTAATACAACAAGTCCCACACACAGCTAGAAGCCCAATATTTTTTCAGAGGTAGATGCAGAAAAAAATATATTCAGTTTGCAACCTGATGGAGGTCAGTATAGATGGACTAATACAACAAGTCCCACACACAGCTAGAAGCCCAAATATTTTTTCAGAGGTACTGTAGATGCAGATAAAAAATATTTTTAATTTGCAACCTGATGGAGGTCAGTATAGATGGACTAATAGAGAAAGTCCGACACACTGCTAGAAGGCCAAATATTTTTTCAGAGCTAGATGCAGAAAAAAATTATATTCAGTTTGCAACCTGATGGAGGTCAGTATAGATGGACTAACAGAGAAAGTCCCACACACTGCTAGAAGGCCAAATATTTTTTCAGAGCTAGATGCAGAAAAAAATTATATTCAGTTTGCAACCTGATAGAGGTCTGTATAGATGGATTAATAGAACAAGACCCACACACAGCTAGAAGCCCAATATTTTTCCAGAGGTAGATGCAGAAAAAAATATATTCAGTTTGCATCCTGATGGAGGTCTGTATAGATGGATTAATAGAACAAGACCCACACACAGCTAGAAGCCCAATATTTTTTCAGAGGTAGATGCAGAAAAAAATATATTCAGTTTGCAACCTGATGGAGGTCAGTATAGATGGACTAATACAACAAGTCCCACACACAGCTAGAAGCCCAATATTTTTTCAGAGGTAGATGCAGAAAAAAATATATTCAACTTGCAACCTGATGGAGGTCAGTATAGATGGACTAATACAACAAGTCCCACACACAGCTAGAAGCCCAATATTTTTTCAGAGGTAGATGCAGAAAAAAATATATTCAGTTTGCAACCTGATGGAGGTCAGTATAGATGGACTAATACAACAAGTCCCACACACAGCTAGAAGCCCAAATATTTTTTCAGAGGTACTGTAGATGCAGATAAAAATTATTTTTAATTTGCAACCTGATGGAGGTCAGTATAGATGGACTAATAGAGAAAGTCCGACACACTGCTAGAAGGCCAAATATTTTTTCAGAGCTAGATGCAGAAAAAAATTATATTCAGTTTGCAACCTGATGGAGGTCAGTATAGATGGACTAACAGAGAAAGTCCCACACACTGCTAGAAGGCCAAATATTTTTTCAGAGCTAGATGCAGAAAAAAATTATATTCAGTTTGCAACCTGATGGAGGTCAGTATAGATGGACTAATAGAATGATGCTATGCCCAAAAGATTTTACTTCACTAGGTGCAGTAAAAAAAATTGGTATTCTATACACAGGTGGTATATCTTGCAACACAGATAGGCTACTCCACTGACTAACACACTCTGCAATAGGCCAAAAAGGATTAGCTTTGCTAGATTCAGCCAAATGCTGTGAAAAAAACTTGCACAGCACTGGCACAGACCTGCCTGGCAAAAACTGATAGGAACTGATGTAACCTAGTCCTGAAAAGGACTCCAATTACAATTAGTCTTTACTCCCACAATCTATCTATTTAAGAGCACAGACCTCCCTGATAAAAGTCGTAGGAAATGCTGTAACCTAGTCCTTAAAAGGACTGCAATCACAACTATTCCCTACTCCCAAGCTATCTGTATATTTGTGCGAAAATTGGCTTGAAATTAACAAGGTATAGCGCACACAGCAACAGCGGTGCCGTCTAACACGCAGCTGCAGCAGTGAGAAAATGGTGGCGACGGGGAAAATGGCTTGGTCTTATAGGGCAAGGACATGTGACATACACTGCCAATGACACATGCCCTTGCTTGTGTGAAAATAAGCACTTCGCTCCGTGTGTGCGCTGCTGATAGGCTGACAGATTGCACCTCCCCACTGCAAATGCGGGAAAGAGAAAAAAAAATGGAGATCTTCATTGTTCCTGCAGAGATCCATCCCCTGCCCCTCCCCCCACCCCGCTGTACACTCAAACTGCGTATTAACATTAATTTTCATCATTACTGAGAAAAAATCCAGTTATGATTTTGGTGCACGAACAGTTATCGAACATAACCTCGAACAGCCGAATTTTTCTCAAATTGTTCGTGTTCGCCGAACGGCTCGAACACCGCCCAAAACAGCTCAAATTTGAGATTGGCGAACAGTTCGAGTAGAACAACGCTCATCTCTAATCTTGAGTAGTCGTCTATAAAAGTCAACATGTATCTATTGCCTCCTGATGTAGTCACTTTCATGGGTCCACATACGTCAGTATGCACCAAATCAAGTGGTCTTTCGCTTTTCATCTCACTTTCTTTTGGAATAGATATCCTTGTGGCTTTGGATTTTATGCAACATTCACATCTTACGGTAATTGAGCAATCTGATATCTTTATATCTTTTGTCAATTCTTTTCTCTGTAGTTACCTTATACTGTCAGGGTGTCTATGTCCTAGACGTCTATGCCACATGTGAATACAGTTTTTGTGATCATGTGTACATACCTTCATCTGTTCCTTTGGTGTGTCAAAATTATATAATTGTTCATCTGCCTTGACTTTGGTTATCACCTTGTTTCCTGCAATAATTGCACACTCATTGTCTTTGAATTTTACTGTAAGTCCTTTTGCTGCCTTCTAATTTTGGAACATACAACACATCCTGTACAAGTATCTTTGAATCTTGTCCGAACTTGTTTGAACAATTTAGCATACCTTGTCCGATACATTCTGTGGTTATTTTGCTTCCATCTGCAAGATAAATGGCTTCTTTCTTATCTTAATCAAGATCAGTAAAGAAATTCTTGTCACTTGTCATATGACTCGTTGCTCCTGAATTAATAAACCAACCAAGTGATGATTTCTTGTCTGTTACTTTAAATGTGCCATTCCAATTATTCTCACATGAATCGGAAATTGTGTTTTTTACTTTCTGTGTATGCTTTTTATGTTGTAATTTTTGTTGTTCTGCTTTCCATATGGTACAGTCTTTCTTTAAATGACCTTTTTTCTTACATCTGAAGCATTCTCTTGTCTCTTTACTATAGGGTTTTTTAAACTCTGTAGCTTTAAGAGCGTTTTCACTGTCCTTTTCAATAGAAGAATCATTTCTTTGTTCTTTTCTTCTCTGATATTCATCTATTAGTCTTGTTTTCACAAAATCTAATGTAATGTCAGTTTCTAGTCTCGTCTCAAGGGAATTTATCAAGGCTGTATACGAATCTGGTAAACTGCACAATAATATAGTTGCTACATGACTTTCTTTAACCGGTTCCCGACCGCCCACTGTACATAAACGTCGGCGCTGCCTGGGCTCTGTGCAGTGTCGACGTTTAAAAACGGTGGGTGGTCCCGCAGCGCTCAGGACCCCCAGGGTCCTGCAAGCACTGCTATTCCGGTGCAGAGCGTTAGCTCTGACAGAGGACATCATCGGGACCTGATTGGATCAGGTCCCAATGATGTTAACCCTTTGCTATGTTCTATATGCCGCGATCTATAGTGATCGCGGCATATAGAAGATAGACAGAGGAGAGGGGGTCGTCTTACTTACTTCTCCGACGACCCCTGATACCTTCCAGGACCTGGCGTTGCTATGGCAGCTGGAGGTCACATGACTGACTCCAGATCTGCCATATATGGTGTCCTGCCAGGCTCAGCCTGCAGCTGAAGCCTGGCAGGACACACTGACTGTGAAACAGTCAGCAAAGATCTCATGTAATGTAATACATGTCTATTACATTACATGAGATCTGTGATGAGAAAAATAAAAATTAATGTCCCATACAGGGACTAAGTAAAAATGTAAAAAAAAGTTAAAAAAAATGTTTTTAAACTGTTAAAAAAAAATATCACAAAATAAATAAAAATAAATAACTAAAATATTAAACCAATAAATCCGTATATTTATGCAAAACCAAAAAAAGTACACATATTTTGTATTGCCGCGTCCAAAACAACCAGATCTATAAAACTGTCATACTAATTAACTCCTTCTGTGCACACCGTAATAAAAATAAATAAAAAACGAAGCAAAAAAATATGCTTTTTCATCATATCGCCAAACAAAAAGTGGAAAAAAATGCGATCAAAAAGCAAAATGGAAATAAAAATGGTACTGCTGAAAACGTCATCTTGTTCCGCAAAAAAAAAGCTGCCATACACCTCCATCAGCCGAAAAATAAAAAAGTTATAGCGCTCAGAATAAAGCAATGCAAAAAAAATATTTTTTCTATAAAATTATTTTATTGTGTAAAAGCGCCAAAACATAAAAAAATATACAGTAAGTGTAGTATCGCTGTAAACGTACTGACCCAAAGAATAACGCTGCCTGATCACTTTTACCACACGCAGAACGGCATAAAAAAAACCTCAAAAAACAATTCCTGAATTGTTGTTTTTTGTTAATTTTACCTCCCAAAAAACAGAATAGAAAGCGATCAAAAAATGTCACGTACCCAAAAATGGTACCAATAAAAATGTCAACTCGTCCCGCAAAAAACAAGCCATCACATGACTCTGTTGGCCGAAATATGGAAAAATTATAGCTCTCAAAATATGGCGATGCAAAAACTAGATTTGCAAAAAAAAGCGTCTCTTAGTGTGTGACAGCTGTCAATCATAAAAACCCGATATCAATCTGGTATCTCTGTAATTGCACCGACCCGAAGAATAAAGTAATCTAATCAGTTATATCACACGAGGAACGGCGTAAAAAATAAATAAAACCAATTCTTCACCTGCTACTGATTTGTTTATTATGTCTCCCAAAGATCGCAGTAAGGCTCTGCCCACATTTATCCTGTGCTCTGCGCTGAGCACTTACACCAGAGTTTCCGTGTAAATCTCTGAAATACGTGATTCAGACGGAGCCCATGACGGAAGATTCCCTGCAATGAGGCAGATATAGGCCACTGTGGATGCCGTCTGGCCTGTGATCCCACGGTGTCATTTGTTTTAGGCGTGCATAAAAGTGCGGTTGGCCACAGTTTTGTGCACTTCAGAAAAAAAGGACACCACTAAACAGAGGCCAGACGGAGTCCAGAGTAACTCTGCTGCCTCATTACAGTGAATGGATCCCGCAGGGGTTTCATCTGAATTACATCACTTGGAAATTTAGATGGAAACCCCGATGTAAGTGCTCAGCCTAGAGCGCCGGATAAATGTTACGTAAAATGTTCCCAATAAAAGCTTCAACTCAGTCCTCAAAAAAAGCTAGTCCCCACTCAGGTCCATCATCTGTTAAAAATATAAGGGACTTCCAAGTTACTGGTAGCAGAAAGGCTCTGAAAAACTGAAATGGCCCTTGCCCCCCAAAAGAAATTCAGAAAATTTTGTGCTCCCAAATCCAAATACGTATTCTACAGTCATGGCCAAAAGTTTTGAGAATGACACCAAAATTATATTTTCACATGATCTGCTGGCTTCTGGTTTTTATTAGTGTTTGTCTGATGTTTATATCACATACAGAAATATAATTGCAATCATATTATGAGTACCAATAGGTTATATTGACAGTTAGAATGAGTTAATGCAGCAAGTCAATATTTGCAGTGTTGCCCCTTCTTCTTCAAGACCTCTGTAATTCTCCCTGGCATGCTCTCAATCAACTTTTGGACCAAATCCTGACTGATAGCAGTCCATTCTTGCATAATCAATGCTTGCATTTTGCCAGAATTTGTTGGTTTTTGTTTGTCCACCCGTCTCTTGATGATTGACCACAAGTTCTCAATGGGATTAAGATCTGGGGAGTTTCCAGGCCATGGACCCAAAATCTCTATGTTTTTTTCCATGAGCCATTTAGTTATCACCTTTGCTTTATGGCAAGGTGCTCCATCATGCTGGAAAAGGCATTGTTGGGCGCCAAACTGCTCTTGGACGGTTGGGAGAAGTTGCTCTTGGAGGACATTCTGGTACCATTCTTTATTCATGGCTGTGTTTTTAGGCAAGACTGTGAGTGAGCCGATTCCCTTGGCTGAGAAGCAACCCCACACATGAATGGTTTCAGGATGCTTTACAGTTGGCATGAGACAAGATTGGTGGTAGCGCTCACATCTTCTTCTCCGAATAAGCTGTTTTCCAGATGTCCCAAACAATCGAAAAGGGGATTCATCAGAGAAAATGACTTTGCCCCAGTCCTCAGCAGTCCACTCCCTGTACCTTTTGCAGAATATCAGTCGGTCCCTGATGTTTTTTCTGGAGAGAAGTGGCTTCTTTGCTGCCCTCTTTGAAACCAGCCCTTGCTCAAAGAGTCTCCGCCTCACAGTGCATGCAGAAGCACTCTCACCAGCCTGCTGCCATTCCTGAGCAAGCTCGGCACTGCTAGTAGTCCGATCCCGCAGCTGAAACAGTTTTAAGATACGGTCCTGGCGCTTGCTGGTCTTTCTTGTTCGCCCTGGAGCCTTTTTGACAACAATGGAAGCTCTCTCCTTGAAGTTCTTGATGATGCGATAGATTGTTGACTGAGGTGCAATCTTTGTAGCTGCGATACTCTTCCCTGTTAGGCCATTTTTGTGCAGTGCAATGATGGATGCACGTGTTTCTTTAGAGATAACCATGGTTAACTGAAGAGAAACAATAATACCAAGAACCAGCCTCCTTTTAAAGTGTCCAGTGATGTCATTCTTACTTAATCATGACTGATTGATCGCCAGCCCTGTCCTCATCAACACCCACACCTGTGTTAATGGATCAATCACTAAAACGATGTTAGCTGCTCCTTTTAAGGCAGGACTGCAATGATGTTGAAATGTGTTTTGGGGGTTAAAGTTCATTTTCTGGGCAAATATTGACTTTGCAAGTACAGTAATTGCTGTTAAGCTGATCACTCTTTGACATTCAGGAGTATATGCAAATTGCCATTACAAAACATGAAGCAGTAAACTTTGGAAAAATTACTATTTGTCTCATTCTCAATACTTTTGGCCATGACTGTACAATAATTTGTTCTCCAATTGTCAAATAGCGCTCCGTCCCCCCCAGATCTCGCCGTATGGCTGAGCGGTACGATACAGCCACATATGGGGTATTGCTACTTTTAGAAGAAATTGCGTGACACATTTCGGCACCATTTTTACCCATTGCCCTGTGTGAAAATGTAAAATCTGAGGGTAAAACATTTTTTTGTGGTAAAAATATAATTATGCTTTTTTCACTGCCCAATGGTATAAATTTAAAAATTAAAAAATACTCACTACTTCCCTAGATGAATTCCTTGAGAGGTGTAGTTTACAAAATGGGGTCACTTGTGGGGGTTTCTGCTGTTTCGGCAAGTCAGCGACTCTTCAAATGTGACGTGGTGTCTGCAACCTATCCCAGCCAACATAGCGCTCCTTTCTCTTCCGAACCCTGCCGTACACCAAAGCAGTGGTTTTCCCCCACATATTGGGTATCGGCGTACTCAGGAGAAATTGCACAACAAATTTCATGGTACAATTTATCCTGTTACCCTTATGATAATGCAAAATTAGGGAATGAAAAACATTTTTTGTGGGAAAAATGTGAAAAATTGTATTTTTATGGCTCAATATTATAAACTTCTGTGAAGCAGCTGGGGGTGCAAGGTGCTCACCACACATCTAGATAAGTTCCTAAGGGGTCTAGTTTCCAAAATGGTGGCACTTGTGGGGGGTTTCCACTGTTTAGGCACATTAGGGGCTCCCCAAATGCGACATGGCGTCTGCTAATTATTCAAACAAATTTTACATTCAAAAAGTAAAATGGCTCTCCTTCCCTTTCAAACCCTGCCGTGCGCCCAAACAGTGGTTTGCCCCCACATATGGAGTATCGGTGTGTTCAGGAGAAATTGCACAACAAATTTCATGGTGCAATTTATCCTATTACCCTTATGATAATGCAAAGTTAAGGGATGAAAAACGTTTTTGTGGGAAAAATGTGAAAATTTTATTTTTACAGCTCAATATTATAAACTTCTGTGAAGCACCTTGGGGTTCAAGGTGCTCACTACACATCTAGATAAGTTCCCTAAGGGGTCTAGTTTCCAAAATGGTGTCACTTGTGGGGGGTTTCCACTGTTTAGGCACATCAGGGGCTCTCCAAACGCAACATGGCGTCTGCTAATTATTCAAACAAATTTTACATTCAAAAAGTCTAATGGCGCTCCTTCCCTTCCGAACCCTGCAGTGTGTCCAAACAGTGGTTTTCCCTCACATATGGGGTATCAGCACGCTCAAGAGAAATTGCACAAAAAAATTTGGGGTCTATTTTTTCCTGTTACCCCTGTGAAAATAAAAAAAATTGGGTCTAAAGTAACATTTTTTGTGAAAAAATTTAAATGTTAATTTTTTTCTTCCACATTCCAAAAATTCCTGTGAAGCACCTGAAGGGTTAATAAAGTTCTTGAATGTGGTTTTGAGTACCTTGAGGGGTGCAGTTTTTAGAATGGTGTCACTTTTGGGTATTTTCTGTCATAAAGACCCCTCAAAGTGACTTCAAATATGATATGGTCCCTAAAAAAATGTTTTTGTAAATTTTGTTGGAAAAATGAGAAATCACTGGTCAACTTTTAACCCTTATAGCTCCCTAACAAAAAAAAATTTTGGTTCCAAAATTGTGCTGATGTAAAGTAGACATGTGGGAAATGTTATTTATTAACTATTTTGTGTGACATATCTCTCTGATTTAAGGGCATGAAAATTCAAAGTTTGAAAATTGCAAAATTTTCAAAATTTTTGCCAAATTTCCGATTTTTTCACAAATAAATGCAAGTGATATCGAAGAAATTTTACCACTATCATGAAGTACAATATGTCTCGAAAAAAACATTCTCAGAATCAGGGGAATCCGTTGAAGCGTTCCAGAGTAATTACTTCATAAAGTGACAGTGGTCAGAATTGAAAAAATTGGCCCGGTCACGAAGGCAAAAACAGGCTCTGGTGCGAAGTGGTTAATGTCTTCACCAATAGATCTTAGCTGTGATATCACTTCCATCATTGAGAATATGTGCTTCTGCATGTTGTCATTTGCACTCAATCTCATACTGTAAACCTTTCTTAATAAAAATAACTTGTGATTCATGCTAGGTCTTTCATACAGTTTTCTTAATTCTTCCCACATTCCTTTAGCTGTTTCTTCATTTCTTATATGTATTAATTGAGCATCATCCACTAATAAGCTAATGGTGGCTCTCGCTTGTCTATTCTTCTTATCCCATGTCTGATTATCTTGATCTGGTCTTTCTGTAACAATTACTTCCCATAAATCATCCTTAGATAACAAACATCTCTACTTTGAATTTCCATAACTGATAATTTTCACTATTCAGTTTAGCTACTGTGAATTTCAGTTCTGTGTTACTCATCATCTTTATATAGTCTTACTTGTTTAGAGAGTTGTACTGAAGATATTCTCTTGTTTTTTCTTGCTGATAGTTCCTGTATGTCCTGCCTGTGTTGAATTCTCTGTAATTATATCCAGCTCCTGGGATCATGAATTCCTTTGTCACTCTGTATCTGGATTTATTTCCTTCTGTTTACAGAGCTTATCTGTGTGCTCCGTTATCTGGGGTTATAAACCAGGATCCTCTTGTAGTGCGGGCCTGTAGTGTCTGGGCCCATAACCTGTCGCAGAGTGCATCTTCTTACAGTCACCACTGTACTTACGAGAGCTTCAATCAGCAAGATATCTTGAGTAAACAGTATTTACTTCATACTGGTTAACCCTCCGTCAGGGGCAATATGTTTCATAACGAGTTTAGGGGCATTGCGCCTGCCCGGCACAGGCTAGAAAATTGGCTATATTTTCCTTTTTTTTAAATTTCAATGCTCTAAAAGTGATCAGTTACCTTAATAGGAATGTAATAAATGAGAATACACATAATCAGGTGGGAAAAAAAAAGTTTACTAACCAGAAAAGTAATATGTTTCAAAGTGCACACATTTTGCTACTTGCAAAAAAAACCCGACAGTTTTCTTCAAAAACTATTAGTAAACATAAAATTTAGATAAGCAAAAAAAATTATAAGGTTGCTGAAATAGTACTGTACTCAAAATCAGTCACTATCAGATGTTAGCGGTTCACCTGTAAAAGTACACTTGCAGAGCAACGAGCATGATTTGCAGATCATTTCTGCATGAGACAGGCAAATAGCATTTTTGCAATTTTTACATGCATAATTTGAGAGTCTCCTGAGTCCTGTTTCTACAGTGCAGGTGTTGCATCTCTGTCTTTTGGGTGGTGGGGGAGCTGGTGATTGTTCGCGTTCATGTTCTGTGCGAAATTTTCTCAGTCGCATTTGCATGCTAGAGGGTATTCCAATTGTTTTCACACTTCTTCTGCGAAGCTCTGCAATGACCAGTTCATGAGCCAATGTTTTTAGATAGAGTCTTCTACGCTGTGATCCCAGCTGGTTTCCTATGTAAATAACTTGAGAATTTATTCCTGCCACATTTAGCATAGTGAAAAAAATTACCATTGGCCAGCGCCTGACATTTCTGCACACGCTGAAAGTAGCACACATCTAATCTGCAGTGTCTACACCACCCTTGGTTTCGTTGTAAAACGTTATCATTTCCGGCTTATTTTGTGCTTCAGACCGAGGATCGATCGCATCATCATCATGAAGCGAGGATACAAGAATAACATTTTTGTTCTTGCGTGGGACATAGGACACTAAAACTTTCCCATCACTAAATCCAAACATACTATGGTATTGTTCTCTCCCTTTCACATTGATAAACTGTGGCGGCAATTGTGTTTTATTTTTTCGCACGGTACCCACATATGATATATTTTTGGATTTCAAAAAATCAATCAAACCCACATCAGTAAACCAGTTATCTGCAGTTATATTTCTCCCCGAACCATACAAAGGCTCAGCCATTCGCTTTACCACCTCACTCGGTGTGTTGCTTACACAATATGGACCTGCTGGCTGTTTCCCCGCATAAACTTCCATATTGTAGGTATAAGTAATCCTGGAGTCAGCAAGGAAAAAATTTTTTAGCCCATATTTGTTTGGTTTAGATGGGATATATTGCCGAAAGCCACATCTACCACGAAATCCCGGGAGCATTTCATCAATAGTGACATTTTGACCTAGACAATAGCTTTTTTGACAGGTTTGCACAAATTTTTCAAATATCTCACGAATCGCAGCAAGCCGGTCATATTTTTTTCGCTCAGTTCTGGTACTTCTGTCGTCAAAACGTCATTATAATTTTGAATCTCTTTCTATTCATTACCAATGAAAATTTCTCAATGCCATCCCCATCTCTACCCCAGAGCTCCTCCAAACTCTGTCGGTTTGCCCTATAGGCGCCTGCAAGATATAGCAAACCAATAAACGCCCTCAGTTCAATTACATCAATAGGGTTGACATCTCGCTTTCTAATGAAACTGTCCCTTATGGTGTCCCTGTACTGATTTGTATATGTCACAATTGTGACCAGAATGTCATCAGTGAATAAACAGTTCCAGCATTCCATTTCATTTTTAGCATTCCTTGCAGTTCCTATGACACCAGGAAGGTGGCTCAAAATGTTATGCGAGCGTGTGCGAGAACGTTTAGGGGGTAGCTTTTTTATCCATTTTGTTGTTTTATCTTTGCCCAAATAATATGTTTCTATGTCTTGAGCATCCTCCTCACTCTCTCCATCTTGATCTGTATCAGACACATCTGGACATTCTTCCACATCATCTTCTGAATCAATGTCACTTTCTTCCCCTAAATCTTCTAGCTGTAAGGGGTTTGTCTCATCATCATCAAGCAGTATATTTTGCACTTGCTCAACATGAAGGGCATTTGACAAGTCAAATATTCTCCTCGTCATTTCAGAAGAAAAGCTGAAGCAAGAGAGAGAATATGTGTTAGGGCGCAATGTGCCTGAGAAGCACACTCTTATTTCTAACAAAACCTTCTATGACAAATCCACAAATTTAGCTCTAGCTATTCATAAAAGAAGCTAAAAAAACAATTGGGATGAATAAAAACAGCAAATACTAACCGTCAAAGGTGTGACGCATTCAGGGGCAATGAGCCTGAGAAGCCAAAACACTGATATCTGATCTCCTGAAGCTCTGCAGCACAAGAGGATTCTCAGGTTTCACATAGCCTTTAAAGTTAGGAAGGTACTGGGAGGAGGGTGTTTCCCAGATAAACCACTGAAAATAGAGAAATGAAACTAAGTGAGCTGCGCCTGTCAGATCAGTTGCCCCTGACGGAGGGTTAAACATGAGATACAATTCAGTGTCACACAGTCTGTGTGCTGCTGACATAACACATTCAGGAAAAGAAAGAAAAAAAACACAGGAAGTAAAAACAACCAACAATTGAGAGCTTTCCTCCCACTATTACAGCAAGCATATAACTTTACACACTATTGCCATCTGCTGTCTGGTAAGTATAAAGTCCTCCTTTCACTTATAATAAGTCCTAATCTGTTGCATATGCCAACAAGATTAAAGGCGTATATCACACCATGCATGATTTTGAACTGAGTTTCTCTCCTCGACTCATTTATAATATGTTTCCTGAATATCCTCCAACCCGTTCTAATCTTCTCAAGGATATCTACATCATCAAATTGTTGTTTCCAGTACTTAAAAAAGGTATCTGGGTGTGTTTCCACAAGGTTAGGTTTCATTAATGAATATAGTGTAGATATTGAGGGGGTACCCATTGGAAATGACAGGATATTATCCAGTTCATTTTGGGAAGTTTCAAAGGTAACATCTCTTAAGTTAGCCATGACGGAGAGTTTGATCTGTTCATATTGGAAATAGTGCTGTGGGGGTAGTTCATATTTTCCTAAAGTTTCTGCACATGTTAGCCATCTCTGTTCAATTGGGTGAAGAAGGTGAGATAAGTTCACAACACCTGCTTGTTGCCATTTTATAAAGAATTTATTTTCACTACCTTGGGGGAATTCTGGGTTATGCCACAACGGAAGGTGTTTTGAGATTCTGAATGAAAGGCCATATTTTTTCCTGACTTCTTTCCATGTAGAGATAGTATCTCTAAAGATCACGTATTTCTTGATTACTAAGGGTAGCGAGGTAAAACGTGAGTGGAGGAGAGCTGTTAAGTTGTAGGGGGATGCATAGTCAGAATCTAGCGAGTAGTCCGAATATATATGTATTTTATGAAGCCAATCTATTATATATCGAAAAAGGCAAGCTAGGTTGTATTTTCTAATGCATGAAAAGTTGATGCCTCCCTCTTCCTTGGAGACTATCAATTTATTCATACTAATTCTAGGACGTTTTCCCTTCCAGATGAACTGACTAAAAGCTCTATTAAGTATAGTAACGTCTGAGTGTTTTAAAAGTAATGGTAAGGTTTGTAGATGATACATGAGCTTTGCCATACTTATCATCTTCACCAAGTGTGCCCTACCCATAAAGGATAAGGGTAGATCTTTCCAGGTCTTTAGCTGATTAATAATTTTCTTAATAAGGGGGGGATAGTTTAGAGTGTATAAAGACGAGGGCGAGCGACCTATCTCGATACCCAAGTATGTAATATATGAGGGGGCTAACGTTATGCCACCAAAAGATCCACTCGGGAATAATTTTATTCCTCTCTCGGTTAAGGGGAGTATTTCTCATTTTTTGACATTTATTTTAAACCCGGAGTAATTGCCGAAGTTTTTAAGTACTTTGAGAACTTTAGGCAAATGCTGAATGGGATCAGACATAAATAAAATTACGTCGTCAGCAAAAAAGGCTGCCTGTATTGATCTCCTTGTGAACTGGATGCCTGAAAAAGTGTATAGATCTGATAATATGCGGACTAAGGGTTCCAGAGCTAAATTGAACAGGAAGGGGGACAATGCACTGCCCTGTCTCGTTCTTTTTTCGAGGTGAAAGGGAATGGACAAAAAGCCTGGAGTGTAAATTTGAGCCTTTAGAGATGCATATAAATTATGTACGTAGTTAAAGAAGGGGCCTGTTAATGACATTTTTGTTAGTACCTTATAGCCATTCCCAATTTATGTTGTCAAAGGCCTTTTCCGCGTCTAGGGAGAAGATTGCTGGGGAATTTTTTAAGTTAGGTGAGGTATGGATTTTATCTAAAAGCAAAAGTACCTTTCTTATATTCAAAGTAGCCGATCGGCCCTTAATAAAACCCGCTTGAGCAGGAAATATCAGGTTGGGCAATATGGAGACCAGTCTATCGGCCATTATTTTGGACATGATTTTGATATTCGCATTAATGAGAGAAATTGGCCTATAAGAACTGGAGGACAAAGGGTCTTTATATGGCTTTAATAATGGTTTAATGTATGCCATGTTTGCGGAAGGAAAAATGGGATCACCTTGAGATATTTTATTAAAGATCGGCACCAACATTGGGGAGATTTCCACCAAAAGCGATTTAAAGAATTCGTTAGTGTAGCCATCAGGGCCCGGGGCTTTGTTGAGACTCAAGTTTTTAATTGTATTGGTGACCTCCTCGGCGGATATAGATTTATTCAACATGCACCTTTGTTCCTCTGAGAAGGTGGGCAGCTTAACCTTTTCCAGGAGTGTAACTATGGAGGAGGGGGTTTGTTTTGGGTTTTTGTATAGATCTTTATAAAAAGAGTCTAAGATCTCATTTATTGTTTTAGGGTTGGTGCCCTTTTGCGTTTCTTAGCTGGAATATTCCTTGTGGTTTCCTCATTCCTTTAGCTAAATTAGCCAGCATCCATCCGGGCTTATTCCCAAATCTATAGAAGTAGGTTTCTGACTTAAAAGATACAATTTTTCACTTAAATCTGCATAGAGATTAAATTCTGTTTGTTTTTGTGACTAATGTTCCTTGTTTATGAGGGATGGGTCAAGTAAGAATTTGGTGTAGGCTTGTTTTAGTTCAGTGGAGAGTTCACTATATTTTTTAAGCATTTTTTTTTTCTGGGAAAATGTATATGCCAGAATTTTCCCGCGAAGTACCGCCTTCGCCGTCTCCCATAAAAGCATAAGGTCATCCTGGTGCACCGAGTTATCCGAGATCATCACTTGCCACCATAGTTTGAGAGAGAAGATGAACGATTCATCTTTGCAAAAGTAGTTAAGAAATCTCCAAAGAAAGTCAAAGCCCCGGGGGAAGGTCTTGGATAACTCTATAGTTACTGGGGCATGATCTGATATGACTATGTCATTAATATGTACAGTAATTAATTTGGATACCATAGAGGAGGAGACAAGTATATAGTCGATCCGGGACCATGAATAATTTGCGTGTGAAAAGTGAGTATATTCTCTGTTACTAGGGTTGAGAAGTCTCCAGGAATCCGTCAGTTGACAGGCAGACATAAGGGGCAAAAGCGCTTTGTCATGAATAGTTATTGTTTGAGGGGCATGTGATATTTTTTCTATCCTCAGGAACTGAGGCCACCGAGTTGAAGTCACCTCCCACTATTTTATTAGGATTGGAGTCCAGTGGGAGTCTAGTCTCCAGTTGTTTAAAAAAACATTTGTTCCCTGCATTGGGGGCATATATGTTGTAGATAAAGAAAACCCCCTCCGGCGTAGATATTATTAGGTGGGCCAGTCTACCTTCAATGTCCGTTTGTTGGCTAATGATTTGGTGTGTGTAATGTTTTCTAAGGAGGATTAGGACCCCAGCCCTTCTGTCCACTGAAGGGGAACCATAGACACTACCCACCCACAGCTTCTTCATCCTGAGGAAATGAACTTGTGGAACGTGTGTCTCCTGTAGGAGGGCTATGTCAGGTTTTAGGCGTTTTAAATGCTGAAGGATTTTCATGCGTTTTTGGGGGATCTCAGTCCTTTAACATTCCAAGTCACAATAGTCATATTCAGAGTTGATGTACATAAGTATAACTGGAGGGACAATCATATGGCGATGATGGCAAGTAGTTAGATTACATAAAAGAAACCAAAAACGAACAAGAAAACAGACATAGAATTCAGCCTTATATACTAAATTTGAACAGTAAGTAACATATATAGCACAACATATTAGTCCCAGCAAGAGCGGGAACATTTTGCTCCAACTTGCTGGGAAGGACCGTTTTTCTGGGCTTCACTTCTGCCCGACCATGTGTATATAACTACTAGTAATTCCGTCCTTTCCATTATGTTATATTTCTTTTCTTTCCTTTGTCCATGCTTTTGCCTCACCCTCGCCTCTCCCCTTCCACCAAAATGCAATATGTCAACAAAGCCCCAAAAATTCGGAGATGAAAGGGGCGAAAGTTCCGATAATAATATGACAAATAAGACGACAGTCTACCTCAGTATGTGTGGCGCCCCTGAGGGTTCAGTCGCCACAGAGGTACTGCACCTCACCCAGAGGTGTGGTGTCTCTCTTCTCTCAGGTAAGGAGGGAGTGCTGCCCGGAACCCCAAACACCTGCATCCAACACTACACTGCTCCAGGCCAGCTGGAGGGGCAAGACTCAATGTATGTTTCTGCTGAGCCCTGACCCTGGCTGGAGTGGGGGGAACCCAAAGGTAGGGGGAACCAGTAGTGGGTGTGGGTGGAGGAAGTAGTTAGAGGGAGCACTTTGGTAGGAGTATATATAGGGAAGCCATCTTAAGATCAGGGGTTCGGTTCAGTCAGTGGGAGCAGTTCAGAAGAACAGCTCAGGACAGTTCAGAAGAACAGTCCGGGAGCAGAGTCTCATCAGGAGCTCTGCTCCACAAGTAGGGCCAAGTCAGGAGGCCCAGGAGGGGAGTAGGGAGTAGGCTCCGTTCTAAGAAGGGATCCTAGGGGGTACGGCGAGTGCAGGACGGCACCCGTACGCCCCGAATCTGTCAGCAGACAGAGGGATCGTGTAACATACCTGGTGGCGGGCTTGCATGGTGCACCATCTCTCACTATGCAAGATCGCAAACTTGATCTTCAGTCCAGTCTGCTAGCCTGGCTTCTATTCATGCTGTGTGTTTGTCTCTGTTCTGACTGCTTAGGGCGGCGGCCCGGTTACTTCCTGTTTCTTGTAGCTGCTGTGGGCACACCCCTAATGCGTCCTCAGCCTATTGCTGTCTGTCACTGGATATTTAAACCAGCTCCACCTGGAAGCTGATGCCTGAGCAACTCTATCATTCAGTGTGCTCCTTAACTCTGAATGTGCCAGGTTCTGTTCTGTTTTTCCTGCCTGTTCGCCTTCCTGGAGGCTGTATTTCCAGGCCTGTCTGAACATGCTACTAGCCTGTTCGTCCCGCCTTCTAGGGGCCGCATACCTAGATCTGTTATCTGTGTTTTCTTGCCTGTCTGTCCACCTTCCTGGAGGCTGTATTTCCAGGCCAGTCTGAACACGCTCCTAGCCTGTTCGTTCCGCCTTTCTGGGGGCCGCATTCCCAGATTCGCTCCTGTATCTCGCTGCAGTGTCAGTTCCTGTCTGAACACTCAGTTCCTGTCTGAACACTCTCCTAGCCTGTTACCTGTCTTTCTCTATGTCCGTACCTTCCCTTTTTCTGCAGAGTCTGAACCTGCACCTAACTCCTACTCGTTGTCGCTGTACTTCCGTTTGTGAGTTTAGAGTCCACTCGCTACTTCATTGCAAGTATCTTGTGTGTATCTGGTTCTGCCTTTCCCTTCCAGTCTGTTCCGTGTGAACAGAGCCCTGTCCCCTCTGCTCTGCCTTACTCACCGCTCCGGCGGTTTCTGCCCGCTCTGCCTTGCTCACCGTTCCGGCGGTTTCTGCCCGCTCTGCCTTGCTCACCGCTATGGCGGTTTCTGCCCGCTCTGCCTTGCTCACCGCTCCGGCGGTTTCTGCCCGCTCTGCCTTGCTCACCGCTCCGGCGGTTTCTGCCTGCTCTGCCTTGCTCACCGCTCCGGCGGTTCCTGCCGGCTCTGCCTTGCTCACCGCTCCGGTGGTCCCTGCCTGCTCTGCCTTGCTCACCGCTCCGGCGGTTTCTCCCTGCTCTGCTTGCTCACCGCTCCGGCGGTACCTCTCTGCTCCGCCTTGCCCACCGCTCCGGCGGTTCCTCTCTGCTCTGCTTGTCTACCGCATCTGCGGTTCTGTTCCTGAATCCCAGTCTGTACTGGACCCTATCCAGCCTGTGCTCAAACCTGCTAGTACCTCCCCGTCTGCACGCCAGCCGTACTTGTCGGTACCCTCCTGTCTGCATACCAGCCGTGCCTGCCAGTATCCTCCTGTCTGCACTCCAGCCGTGCCTGCCAGTGCCCACCTGTCTGCATGCCAGCCATGCCTGCCAATACCCACCTGTCTGTGTGCCAGCCTAACCTGCCTGTTCCTGTATTCCCCGGTGTGGGTCAACAGCCGTGTCCAGGGTCTGGCCTGGAGTAGCACCTGGTCCCTCTGCTCGGTTACTCCCTGGTGCACAGCGTCATTAGCCGCTGTGCGACCTTGGTCGGATCGGGTTGATACTTAGTTACGCCCCTCCAGGTACTCTCCGGTTCATGGCACAGTGGAATCACTAAATCTCGCACACGTCAGTCAGCCCGGGCATGTGCATAACAGATCGTAAACCGCATTCTAATCCCTAGGAGGGTCAAGCAGGTCCAGGATCCGACGCACAGAAGGGACTTCAGAGCACCCGAGCGGGATTGAGAGTGGGCAGCGCAGAGCAGGAGGGAGAAGACCCAATGTAAAATTGGTCTAGCTAGGAACACAAGAAAGTGGGGTTCTGTCAGGCATTCCTAAATCCCCTGAGGAGGAGCTGAACCCCTGCCTGGTGAACGCAGCGCGATGCGGGAGGCTGTAAGCTGACAGTGCACCCTGTGGAACTAAAGAACTGTGAGTAGAGACACGGATGACTGCACTGCACCGCCTCTGTCCAATTATTCCGTCTGCGCCAACATTCCCTCTCTGCACTACAACGCCCAGCACAATCACCATCTTTCTACACTGCCCTGGAGCTTGCTCTACCTGTGGAGAGCCACATCACCCCTGCTGCCGAAACACCAGCTCCAGAGGTCTGCTCCGCAGCGGCGGCTCCCTTTAGCCGCAATCCACAGGTGGCGTCATGAACAATCCCATATAAAAATATCCCCTTTTTGCACTGACCGCCCTGGGTCACGGACCGGGCCAGCCACCGTGATATTCCCCACCAACCGGCATCCAGAGACCCGGCTGCCGAGTACCCCACGGCCCTGGGGGCGCATCATATGTCTGCAAGGAAGGAAAATCATTTCTTATTTAACTTTACTTGTCACCTTTTTATTAGTTTTCTGTTCTTCTTTGCCCACCCAGTTCGTAGATCTTTCTGGGATCTGTGAATAGTGGGACCCGTTGTCCATTTGTGGGGGTCGATTTAGGTTGTCTCTTGGGCACAACAGCTTGTTGACAAAGACTTCCGCCTTGGCAGGTGAAATAAACTCCTGGAAGGATCCACCTGAATCTTTCAATTGTAATGTGGCTCGGTATCGGAGTTGGAAGCAGATTTTTCCTTTATGGAGTCTAGTGCAAATGGGGCTGAAAGCCTTGCATTTTCTGGTTACCTCCATGGAATAGTCTTCAAAAAAACAAGACTTTATGACCCTGGATAATCAGTGGGTGGTTTAGCTGTTTATATGCCCTTATGATGTCCGCTTTGTCATTGCAATCCAGGAATTTCATGATGACCTGATGTGGTCTGGATGCATCCTGGTTTGTGGAGGTAGAAGGTGGAAGGCCAATCCTGTGCACCCTTTCTACCTTTTCACCCTCTGGTAGCTTTAGAGCTATCGGAACGTTGTTTTCACATAGTGACTTCAGGGTGGTCTGAGTGTATGACTCAGGTAGCCCCAATAGACGTAGATTGCTTCTACGGGAACGGTTTTCTAAGTCATCTATATGGTCCCTCAAAATCAGGTTTTCGCGAGCGATGTCTGTCATACTGCTGTGGTCATCTTTTAAGCTGTCCTCTATAGTTGAAATACGTGCTTCCAGCTCAGTCAACTGTTCGGCTTGTTCATCCTGCCTATCCTGTAGATCCTTTAAGGCAGAGTTAAGAGTAGATTGGATTATAGCATTAATTTCTGGTAGTAATTTAGCCGTGAACTCAGCTGCTAGATCGGAAGGATTCACTTGTGTCTCCCACTTTTTTGACATAGAGGAACAGGGTAATTTAAGGTTAAGGTCTGACTCCTTCCTCCCTTCTGTTTGGGAGAGTTGCTAATCTTGATCAAGAATAGGAGCCATCTTGGGGGAGCAGGAGTCGTCGATGTGACTGGAAGAGATCGGCTGTTTTTGTCCGCTACGTAGGAGATAGCGGTACATACAAGCAGGTGTTATTTTGTAGAGGTTGTCTTAAATTCAATATCAACTACTGTAGCTAGGAGGGTGTAGAAATAGAGAGTCAGGCTTCTGAATGAAATGGACAGAGAGAGAGCATAAGGTTCACATGGTCAGCGCCTGAACCGGAAGACTCACAGATTTATCATTTGTCTCTGTTTTGTCTCCTGTTTAGAGAGAGAAAAAGTACCCAAAGCAGGTTGTCTATTGTCCGGGTATACCTTTTAGTTGCATTGTCTAGATCAATATAATGATAGTTTACAGGATTATTTCCTAGAGTGGTTGCTTTTTCAAACGTCCAGTAGATGGCGGTGGCGTGTAATTCTAGATGAAAGTGTTCATAAAGTAGTGAGAGGAAATGAGAGGTGGAACTGGCACTGAAGCGCTGTTCAATCAAATGTCCAGCAGGTGGCAGTTGCACTCAAGATTAGGTGGTTATGTAGAACTGTGATGTCGTACTAATATTAATCTTGAGGAATTAATAGAATTAGAATAGTTTTGATGTAATCAAAGATTTTGTTTTATATGGCGTTGTCCAGGTCTCTTTTGGAGGAGCACAACTAGTAGAATGGAGAAAAAGTTGTCTGTTTGTGGAGATACAAGGCTAATCTTCTGGGAGTTAAATTCTGTACTTATTATAAAGATGGAGTCAGCTTTCCTCATAAAGCAGTAACAGGGCAGTTTGGCGCCAAAAAAAAAAGACTAAGAGGTCCACTATTGTGGGAATTTGAAGAGAAAACACCGCACTACTGGACTGGTGCACGAGTAGGGTCCAAACCCAAATACTTGTGAAATAACCTCGGCACTCAAAATATAAGGCCTTCATCAGTGTGGTCAGACTGCTGAAAACTCAGGTGTGGAGGGAGAGAATGGGCAATGTGCTTCAGGTGATGTGCAAGGGTACTCACACCAGCGGTGGACGCCGCTTTCCAGCTCCCAGAGCACTTTGCACAGCATCACAGTGATGCACATCACCTGAGGCACATCGCCCATTCTCTCTCTCCACACCTGAGATTTCAGCAGTCTGACCACACTGATGAAGGCCTTATGTTTAGGCCGAAACATTTGTTTTGATTTTGGACTGCATTAAATTCAATATAAATTCATCATATTTTGAGTGCCGAGGTTATTTCACACTATTGTGGGAAGGCTCCCCCTATTCTTTTATAGGTTTCTGCTTCTCTGCTTAGCTTAATAGTGATTTTTGAGGCAAAAGGAGGGGGGAAGCGCCTTGGGTGTTTGTATGTTCAAGAGGTGAGAGCTCCTTATCTTGTCTCCTCCGGGAGCTATTTGTCACAGTCCCACCGGCAGCTTATCTGATCTCCTGCACGGCAGCAGCAGCCTGACACTCTCCTCTCTCCTCTGTCAGCCTCCGGAGTGGATCTCCATCTCCCCAGGGGTTGCAGCAAGCTCCCAGTAAGTCTCTGGAGATTTCCCTCGGTAGCAGGAGGTGGAAGGTGGGTGGGAGAGCAGACACCCAGCCGTACTACAGTTCTGGAGCCCCTTCTCCTACCTTTCCACCAATGCCGTGCACTCCTTTTCCTGCGGGCTTCTCCTGCTTCACTTCAGACTTTGTCCCCAGATTCAATCAAGTCTGCTCAGTTTTGAGGGAGGCAGGCCGGGCAAGCTGCAGGCTGCACTGCTGGCTCCTGGGTTTTATCTTACTGTGCTGCAGCAGCCAGCTTCAGTCTGTAGGGAGCCTACAGACTGAGAAACAGGGGGGACCGCTGCTTGTTTATTCAATAATTAGTTACCCTCTATACCGCCCACCCTTCCCGGTCTTGAGGCACGTGGGATATTAGGGGGGAGAGGAGAATGTGTGAAAATAGGTGGACATATAGGGGACGTACAAGATATTAAACTGATAAGAAAAGATCAGGTTTCAACATAATTTTATTGACACATAATACTAAAGCACACAAATTTACAATGAATACATACATGGAACATCTAAAATCTATGCATAACTAATAGTGTTGAGCCACCCCCGTAGTGTTCGAGTTCGGTTCGGTTCGTCGAACACCCGTGTGTTCGCCGAACTGTTCGTCGAACTGTTCGACGAACACCTTCGAACACCGTTAAAACCAATGGCAGGCAAACAAAAACACATAGAAACACATAGAAAACACCTTCAAAGGTGTCCAAAAGCTGACAAACTGCTCAGAAGACATAACTAACACATGGAAAAGTGACAAGTACATATAGTCATGCAAAAATAAAAGAGGTGGAGGAGTAAAAGGAGGGGGAGACACAGATATAGGCATGTCATGCCCTTCTAAAATCCAAAAAGTGAGAAGCCGACACGGCCAGTCCGCTCCTGCCCGTGCCACCTCCGTGTCGCCGGGTTTGTGCCAGAGCCGCGGTGAACCCTGATGGCCAGCCCCCCTCTCCCAATACTGGTGCCTGTCCGCTGGTGGGTCGAGCGAGCCCCCCTGTGGTGGAGGCAGCTCTAAGCTTTTTAATTTAAATTGTCTCTCTAATTTGAATGAATACACTTTAAATCCATTTACAAGGATCTATTGGAGGGCAAGTCTCATGCCAGCAGCCGCGTAATTCCAGCTCCAGTAGCGTCCACTAAAGCTGCTGCAGTTAAAAAGCTTTTATAAGGATCGAGCTCGGCTGTCCACCGCAAGGCATCCTACTGCCAGTCCCAGCCCCTATGCCTTGGGGTGCCTCCTGATGCTCTTCACTGAGTATCCCGTGGTCCCGAAGCATTTCCTTTGAAAAAATGAAGTGTCCAAACTACAGGTGGTGTAGCTTGCTTAACAGCCGGGATAATCCGCTGACTAGCAGACCCTGCTACTAGGCACAAAGTATTTCCTGGGCTAGATGCAGTTAAAAATTTGTAATTAGATACTCTCGTTGGATGCTGAGAAAGCATTCCATAGAGTCTCCTGGCTCGCCATATATGATTCTCTTAAAAAGCTTGGGGTAGGGGTCTAGGGGACCCTTTTATAGCCAAAATCACGGCCCTGTATCGCAATACGTCACCTAGGCTGAAGATAAATGGAACTGTAGCACCCTGAGGGCTCGGTTGCTACAGAGGTATTGCACCTCACCCAGAGGTGTGATATCTCACTCTCAGGTAAGGATGTAGTGTGGATCAGGACCCGACACCTGCATGCATTACACCACATTGCCGTGGGGCAGGGCGACCAATATGCCCCTGAGATGGGCACGACAGTCCCTGTCCCTGGCTGGAGTGGGGGGAGGGAACACTGAGGAAGGGGAACCCTGTAGTGCAGGAGCAGGGAGGAAGCAGTTCCTGGGTGCATTGAGAAGGGAGTATAAAAGGTGGGCACCATCTTAGTTCAGTGCAGAGAAGTCTGAGCAGAAGTGGCAGGGAGCAGGGGCTCTGCATGAGCTCTGCCCCGGAGGCGGGCCTAGTAACAGAGGCCCAGGCCTGGAAGAGGGAGAAGGAAGGAAGAGGAGCGGAGAAGGCTCCAGGAACGAGGAACGAAGGGATCTCAGGGGTGCGGACGGGCGAGTCGCCACCGCACGCCAGAATCCACCTGCGTGGAGGGGTCAGGCCAAAGGGGGAGACCGGTCCCCGAAACTAGTGGAGGCAGGAAACGACCCTCAGCTAGAAACAGGAGGCTGTGACATTTTATGTGGCGCAGCCCCTCGCTACACCAGCTAGGAAGGCACCACATAGGGTCAGGGAAACTGGCGCCAAGTTTACCAAGAGGAGGCCCGAGGCAGCCGGACAGAAGGGTTGGTAAGAAAGGCCAGACAAAGGACACACAAAGGGGGTCCTGTGAAGCGCTCCAAAGTTATCTGGGAGTTGTCTGAGCCCCTCACCTGGTGAGCACAGTACGACGTGGGCAGCCGTTACCTGCAGACGTGGTCTGGATAATAAGAACTGTGAGTAAAGGCCCTGGACTGCATCACTGACTCCGTGTCATTACTGCTGCTGCCCTGCACCATCACCCCCATCCTCCGCATACACTGCCCTGAGGCTATACTCCTCCCGTGGGGAGTTATGCTACGCTCTGCTGCACCCACAACACCAGCCTCAGCGGTCTGCCCTGTAGCGGCGGTTCACTCTGACCGCAATCCACGGGTGGCGTAGTCGGACATTTAAACATCAAAACCACATAAATAGTTCCGCCACTGGTTTGACCGCCCTGAGCCACGGAACCGGGTTGCCGCCACGGAGACTACAACCACCAGCATCCACCAAAAAGGGTCCGGCTCCGGGTGTCCCAAGGCCCAGGGGGCGCGTCAGAACATTTTCATCACCTTTCACAATCACCAATGGGACAAGGCAGGGATGTTCTCTGTCCCCTCTCTTATACATCCTAGTGACGGAGCACCTGCTCTCATCAATTCGCCATAACCCCAATATTAGGTGGATTGAGGTGGGAGGCACCGAGTACAAGTGCTCTCTATTTGCTGATGATGTCCTAGTATATATCACTCAATCACATATATCCATCCATGCTGTTATGGCTGAAATAGATCACTTTGTTACATGGTCAAATTTTAAAATCAATGCAGCGAAGTCTGAGGCCCTCGATATCTCCCTCCCCAAATCCATATAGGATTCCATCCAGTCCAACTTTCCCTTTGCCTGGCCCTCACAGGGTATCAAATACTTAGGAATTCCTATTCATAGAGACCTCTCCAATCTATGTTATCTTAATTTTGGGCCCTTTATTGAACAACTCCATACAGACCACGGTTGGCAAGTTAGAACTGTAAGATTCACTACGTGAACCACTGGTGTTTTGTGGAAAAGCACATGTACACTGTGTTCCAAATTATTATGCAAAAAGTGTTTAGGAGTGATAAGGGAAGAATTTGTTTGTTTGTCAGTTAAACTCATTGATGGTGATGTGTGTCAGGGCTCTTTATATCACTGTAAGCAATTGCAGACACCAGTGCTAATTAGTTTGTCAGGTGTGTCCAATGAAAGGCAAGACTACTTAAGAAGGCTCTCTCACATTATTCAGCAGCCTACATTTTCTGCCAAAATGGGAAAGAAAAAGGATGTGTCGGCTGCTGAGAAGCAACAAATTGTGGAGTGTTTAGGTCAAGGCATGACTACAATCAACATTGTGCGATGATCAGGATGAAGTGTCTTGGCAATCAAGAAGTATGTAGCTGATTCACAGTACACACGTGTGCGTGCTGATAAGGGCAAATTGAGGACTCTTTCCTACAGGCCATTACGTCAGGTTGAAAGAGCAGCGGCAAAAAAGCCTTGTCATAGCAGCAGACAAGTTTTTGAAGCTGCTTGTGCCTCCAACGTCCCCCGAACAACAAGATGCAGGGTCCTTCAGAGGTTTGCAGCTGTGCATACGCCATCCTGTCGACCTCCTCTATCCACTTCACACAAGCAGAAACGGCTCCAGTGGGCCAAACATTACATGAAGACTGATTTCAAAACTGTTTTGTTCACGGATGAGTGCCGTGCAGCGCTCGATGGTCCAGATGGATGGAGTGGAGGATGGCTGGTTGATGGACACCCCACGCAAACACGGCTACAGCGCCAACAAGGAGGAGGTGGAGTAATGTTTTGGGCTGGAATCATGGGGAGAGAGATTGTCGGCCCCTTTAGGATCCCTGAAGGCGCTAAAGATGAACTCCATAATGTATGTGGATTTTCTCAAACAGCACTTCCTGCCATGGTTCAAGAAGAAGAACCGTGTATTTCACAGCAAGATCATTTTTCTGCATGATAATGCACCATCTCATGCTGCACATAAAACATCTGCATCTCTGGCTGATATGGGCATAAAAGGGGACAAACTTATGGTGTGACCACCATGCTCCCCTGACCTCTACCCCATTCAGAACCTTTGGAGCATCATTAAAAGGAGTGTCTATGATGGCGGGAGGCAGTTCACATCTAAGCAACAGCTCTGGGAGGGTATTCTGTCCTCATGCAAAACAATTGAAGCAGAAACCATCCAAAACCTGACAAATTCAATGGACGAGAGAGTTCAGAAGCTCCTTTCGAACAAGGGGTCCTATGTGAAAATGTAACATCACCTAGAATAAAGTTTTGAGTTGAAAACTGTTTGATTTCAGTTTCTAACAACCTGCTAATGCTTATAATTTCAAAAATGACCATTTTTTTGGTCTTTATTAAAATGAAAAGGTTGATCGAAAAGTTTGGGGGATCTAAGAGTGTGGCAACCCAGTAGTCATGATTACTTCGAATTCTGACAATATGAGGGTCATGCTGCAGGTAGTGCAGCAAGAAGGCACTTATGTGTCTTGCGCATCTCAGAGCCCCAAAATTATTTTCCGGGCTAGATGCAGCTAAAAATTATTTTTAATTTTAAATCTGGTGGAGCTTATTATAGATGGCCTAATAGGATCAGTGCTGCACACTGCTACAAAGCCCAAATTATTTTCCAGTCAAGATACAGATAAACATGATTAGTAATTTGAAAGCTTAAAACGGTTGGTAGGGTGATTTTAAACAATCATCAAGCTTTTACTCTCCCCAGGATGACACAGGGGTAGAAAAGTAGTTTCGGATCCATGATTTGTTCATCTTTATGAACGTGAGTCTGTCTACATTATCAGTGGAGAGCCGCGTGCGCTTATCTGTCAGCACACCACCAGCAGCGCTGAACACACGTTCAGACAGAACGCTGGCTGCGGGGCATGACAAGATCTCCAAGGCGTAAGTGGCTAGCTCCGGCCATTTATCCAGATTGGAAGCCCAAAAAGAGCAAGGGTCCAGTGACACAGTCGTGGCTTCAATGTTTACTTGGAGATACTCCTGTACCATCGTCTCTAGGCGTTGACTATGTGTCAGACTTCTTGTCTCCTGTGGCCTTGCAAAGGATGGGCTAAAAAAGTGGTGAAATGATTCCGCAAAATTGATGTTACCACCAGATACTGTGGTTCTGTTACGGTTTGAGTGCTGAACACTTGACGGTCCCACGGTTGGCAAGTTGGAACTGTGAGATTCACTACGTGCACCACTGGTATTTTGTGGAAAAGCACATGTAAGATTCTGCAACAGTCTCTGCTGATACTCCTGCATGCGTGCATCCCTTTCTATGGCAGGAATAATTTCTGCAAATTTACTTTTGTACCGGGGATCTAACAGTGTGGCAACCCAGTAGTCAGGATTATTTCTAATTCTCACAATTCGAGGGTCATGTTGCAGGTAGTGCAGCAAGAAGGCACTCATGTGTGTTGCGCATCCAGGAGCACCAAGTCCCTGTTGTGTTGGTGGCGAGGTAACAATCATGCTTCCTTCCTCTGTCCTCTCCCCCCAACCTCGCACAACAGAAATGTGATCAAGGTCTCCCTCATCTGATGAGTCTTCCATCAGTTCGTCCTCCACTTCTTCCTGGGCTCCTGCACCTTCCTCACTAGTTTGGCTGCTACCATGCGCCCTGGTAAAACCATCTCCCCCACCCTCACATGCCTGCCGCCTTGGTGCTGCCGACCGTCTGGACCTTGCAGATGTTAGCCCTTCCGCATACAACTCCTCCTCCTCTACTTCCTCCACCTCCTCTTGTGCCACCACCTGACTCCGAATTCTGTTTAACATGTGCTCCAGCATGTAAATCACCGGAATAGTCATGCTGATAATGGCATCGTCAGCACTAAACATCTTCGTCGCCATTTCAAAACTGTGCAGAAGGGTGCATAGGTCCCTGATCTGAGACCACTCCTCCAGCGTGATTTGCCCCACCTCTGAATCTCGTTGGCCCAGGCTATACGTCAGAACGTATTGCACCAGGGCTTGTCGGTGCTGCCACAGTCGCTGCAACATGTGCAGAGTTGAATTCCACCGGGTAGGCACATCGCATTTTAGCCGGTGAAGTGGCAGGCCCAACGACTTCTGTAGAGATGTAAGTCGCTGAGCTGCGGGATGCGAATGGCGGAAGTGAGCACACAGCGACCGTGCCCTCTGCAGAAGGCCATCTAGTCTGGGATAGTGGGCTAAAAATTGCTGGACAACCAGGTTCAACACGTGAGCCATACAAGGCACGTGTGTGACATTGCCCCGGCGAAGGGCCGCACCCAGGTTTGCAGCATTGTCGCACACGGCCTTCCCTGGTTTCAGGTCCAGTGGAGACAACCATTCATGAAATTGGTTCTCCAGAGCTGACCACAACTGCTCAGCTGTGTGACTCACATTTCCCAGACATTTCAATGTAAAAAACGCCTGATGACGTTGAGCCCTACTGCCAGCATAGTAAGGAGGTGTGCAGGATCCCTTCTGCGCAGTTAGAAAGCTTGTGGCATGACCAGACAGGCTTTGGGTGCAGGTGGAAGACCGAGAGGAGGTTGAGGAGGCAGAAGCAGTGGAGGAACTTTGACATAAAGAGGATTGACGCACAACTCGTGGGGACGGCAAGACTTGGACAGCAGCCCCTTGTCCTGCTGTCACCATAGTTACCCAGTGCCCAGTCAGCGACATGTAACGCCCCTGTCCATGCCTACTCGTCCAAGTGTCTGTGGTGAAATGCACCCTGTCACACACAGAGTTTCTCAAAGAAGCGGTGATGTTGTGTGCGACATGCTGGTGGAGCGCAGGCACACCTTTCTTTGAGAAGTAGTGCCGACTGGGCATCTGGTACTGGGGCACTGCGACGGACATAAGGTCTCGAAAATCCTCTGTGTCCACCAGGCGGAAAGGCAGCATTTCTGTAGCCAAGAGCTTGCAGATGGTGAAATTCAACCTCTTAGCTTTCTCATGGCTAGGAGGAAATGGTCTTTTACTTGTCCACATCTGAGGGACCGAGGGCTGGCTATTGTGCTTAGACGGGGTTGATAAGGGTGTCCCCGGCAAACTGCCGGTCTGTGAGGAAGATGCAGGCGGACATGTTAGGTTGCCTTGATCCAAAGGTGGTGCTATCGATGTCGGACAGCGCTCAACACCAGCTGGTGTTCCCACCTCCAAAGAAAATGATGACCTGCCAATCACGCTGGCTGTTGCGGGTAAAGAGGTGGCAGGTCTGCGCCCCAAAACAGGTGTGACTGCTGTACCCCCAGTCACAGAGGATGAAGAGGCCGCGGATGCACAAGATATGGCAGACGGTGGTTGGCCCGGCCGGCTAGGCCGCATTGTAGCACACTGAGCTTCCCACTGCAACTTATGCTTCATGTCCATGTGCCGGTTCATGCATGAAGTACTCAAACTATGTATTTTTTGGCCTCTACTTAGCTTTTGCTGACAAATGTTACAGATAACACGAGTTGGGTCATCTTTATCGATCTGAAAAAATGCCCAGGCTATGCAAGGCTTAGCACCCATGCGACCTGAAGAGCCACCACGACTTGTGGTGAGAGGCAGAGTTGTGTTTGAGGATGCAGTTGTTGACGTGCTTCCAGTACTACGTCTCTGTCCAGGAAGGCGCAACCTGACCTCGTCGTCACTAGCATTTTCCTCCACCTCCTCTGCTGACCTCATCTCTTGGCTGACTGTGGGTTGACAGTAAGTGGGATCTCCAACCTCATCATCATCACCCTGTGTGTTATCACACCCGTCGTCCTCAGAGCCAACCTGTTCCTGCCCTGACAAAAAACTAAAGTTGTCGCTCCAATCAGGTATTTGAGTCTTATCATCGTCTTCCTCATTGTCTCCACCAACAGGAGTTACAGTTTGGGAATGAGGGTCTACATTATGGTCAGAACCTTCTGCGTCTGGTCCTGGATCCGACTCATAAAGATTCTGGGCATCAGTGCAGATCATTTCCTCGTCTGGATTCACAGAAGCGCTGGAGTCGACCTCTGATTCCCAGGCTATAGTATGAGTAAACAGCTCTGCAGACTCAACCATCTGTTCTACCTCATACTCAGACGGGCAGCTGGAGATTTGGGAGCTGTGAGGAAGTAAGTGCGATTTGGGTGACACCTTTGAGGACTGGAGTATTTGTGATGTTGAAGTTGATGTGGAGGAGAGCCCACTTAAAGGAGCACTTGATATCCGTTGAAGCACCTGCTGTTTTTGTGCCTCATCTGGAATTTGTAGCGATTGGCGTGGCCGTAAGAAAGGGATCTTATCACATTGTCCGCTAAAAGAAGTAGACATTTTAGTTTGGCTGGAAGATGGTCTTTCTTCTGCAGATGTTACTGTTGCTTTAACACCTACCCCACGGACACAACCTTATTTCTCCTTCCCAACACGCCTATTCCCCTTTCCACCAGCAGCAGGCCTTTTTCCACTCATTTTGGTGGTTAACTAATTCACAACTCTGGAGTTGTTTGCACAAAAAAACAATGGATGGTAACCGAGCAGAGCTGAGTGGCCAAACTGTGATATTAGGCCAAAACTATTGGCTGGGTTAGATGCAGAAAAAAATATATTCAGTTTGCAACCTGATGGAGGTCAGTATAGATGGACTAATAGAGAAAGTCCGACACACTGCTACAAGGCCAAATATTTTTTCAGAGGTAGATGCAGAAAAAAATTATATTCAGTTTGCAACCTGATGGAGGTCTGTATAGATGGATTAATAGAACAAGACCCACACACAGCTAGAAGCCCAATATTTTTTCAGAGGTAGATGCAGAAAAAAATATATTCAGTTTGCAACCTGATGGAGGTCAGTATAGATGGACTAATACAACAAGTCCCACACACAGCTAGAAGCCCAAATATTTTTTCAGAGGTACTGTAGATGCAGATAAAAATTATTTTTAATTTGCAACCTGATGGAGGTCAGTATAGATGGACTAATAGAGAAAGTCCGACACACTGCTAGAAGGCCAAATATTTTTTCAGAGCTAGATGCAGAAAAAAATTATATTCAGTTTGCAACCTGATGGAGGTCAGTATAGATGGATTAATAGAACAAGACCCACACACAGCTAGAAGCCCAATATTTTTTCAGAGGTAGATGCAGAAAAAAATATATTCAGTTTGCAACCTGATGGAGGTCAGTATAGATGGACTAATACAACAAGTCCCACACACAGCTAGAAGCCCAAATATTTTTTCAGAGGTACTGTAGATGCAGATACAAATTATTTTTAATTTGCAACCTGATGGAGGTCAGTATAGATGGACTAATACAACAAGTCCCACACACAGCTAGAAGCCCAAATATTTTTTCAGAGGTAGATGCAGAAAAAAATATATTCAGTTTGCAACCTGATGGAGGTCAGTATAGATGGACTAATACAACAAGTCCCACACACAGCTAGAAGCCCAAATATTTTTTCAGAGGTACTGTAGATGCAGATAAAAATTATTTTTAATTTGCAACCTGATGGAGGTCAGTATAGATGGACTAATACAACAAGTCCCACACACAGCTAGAAGCCCAAATATTTTTTCAGAGGTACTGTAGATGCAGATACAAATTATTTTTAATTTGCAACCTGATGGAGGTCAGTATAGATGGACTAATAGAGAAAGTCCGACACACTGCTAGAAGGCCAAATATTTTTTCAGAGCTAGATGCAGAAAAAAATTATATTCAGTTTGCAACCTGATGGAGGTCAGTATAGATCGATTAATAGAACAAGACCCACACACAGCTAGAAGCCCAAATATTTTTTCAGAGGTAGATGCAGAAAAAAATATATTCAGTTTGCAACCTGATGGAGGTCAGTATAGATGGACTAATACAACAAGTCCCACACACAGCTAGAAGCCCAAATATTTTTTCAGAGGTACTGTAGATGCAGATAAAAATTAGTTTTAATTTGCAACCTGATGGAGGTCAGTATAGATGGACTAATAGAATGATGCTATGCCCAAAAGATTTTACTTCACTAGGTGCAGTAAAAAAATTGGTAGTCTATACACAGGTGGTATATCTTGCAGCACAGATAGGCTACTCCACTGACTAACACACTCTGCAATAGGCCAAAAAGGATTAGCTTTGCTAGATTCAGCCAAATGCTGTGAAAAAAACTTGCACAGCACTGGCACAGACCTGCCTGGCAAAAACTGATAGGAACTGATGTAACCTATTCCTGAAAAGGACTCCAATTACAATTAGTCTTTACTCCCACAACCTATCTATTTAAGAGCACAGACCTCCCTGATAAAAGTCGTAGGAAATGCTGTAACCTAGTCCTTAAAAGGACTGCAATCACAACTATTCCCTACTCCCAAGCTATCTGTATATTTGTGCGAAAATTGGCTTGAAATTAACAAGGTATAGCGCACACAGCAACAGCGGTGCCGTCTAACACGCAGCTGCAGCAGTGAGAAAATGGTGGCGACGGGGAAAATGGCTTGGTCTTATAGGGCAAGGACATGTGACATACACTGCCAATGACACATGCCCTTGCTTGTGTGAAAAAAAGCACTTCGCTCCGTGTGTGCGCTGCTGATAGGCTGACAGATTGCACCTCCCCACTGCAAATGTGGGAAAGAGAAAAAAAAATGGAGATCTTCATTGTTCCTGCAGAGATCCATCCCCTGCCCCTCACCCACCCCGCTGTACACTCAAACTGCGTATTAACATTAATTTTCATCATTACTGAGAAAAAATCCAGTTATGATTTTGGTGCACGAACAGTTATCGAACATAACCTCGAACAGCCGAATTTTTATCAAATTGTTCGTGTTCGCCGAACGGCTCGAACACCGCCCAAAACAGCTCGAATTTGAGATTGGCGAACAGTTCGAGTAGAACAACGCTCATCTCTAATAACTAATACAAAATTGTGTTCCACATATACAAAGACCATCTACGGCTCGCCTCTCTCCTCCCAACGTCTTTAACATCCTTTAAATAATAAATATACAATTCACAAAAAGCCATTTTAATACATTCATTTACACAAATAGAATCCCGTTTGAACAATAAAATATTTCTTGCCTTTCATATTGCACTTTTCACACAATTTATTGCACACCAACAGATCTTGAATTGTTGTCAGGTTGGGCAGTTAAAAAGTCCATACAAAGCATAATCACACTGAAAGTCTTTTAGCCCACACACCCATTTTAGCAATATCCCCACCTTTTTTTTATAACTCCTGGGCTAAAACACAGTTCCAAAAAAGGTGCAGAACAGTCTCATCATTTGTACATGAGTCTCTTGGGCATTTTGCCCTGCGCACCAGGCCCCTCCTATGTTGGAAGTTTCTGGTTGGGAGGCACTGGTGCACGGACATCCAAGGAAGATCCCTGTGGATATTAGCAAGAAATTTTCCAAAAACATTACGCCAAACTTGTTTTGATCTGTTGTAGGAAAAATTCACTACTTGTGTTACACCTTCCTCTCTTCTCAAATGGATGGTCAGGGGTTTGTGATTCTGTAAAGTATCCACCTCCAAATTTTCCAAATTGTAATTCCTGATGACTTTCTCCAGAATCGTAAGATGTTTTGGCGGACAAAGTAAAACCGGTGAAGACAATGCTGGCCTAAACCATCTTTTAAATATCATACCACATGTATATTTTAAGAATAGACCAAAAACACTAGTAGAACTAAAAGCTTTAAAACAGAAACAAAGAAATTTAATATACAGATATAAACATAAGTCAGGTACATCTCTACCCCCATTCTGTCTCCTTTTATGCATTTCAATTCTCCTCAATTTTTACATCTTTGAACCCCAGATAAACAAAAAAATACATCGGGTCAGTTTCCTTACCATTAGATCAGAAGGGGGGTATACCATAGCTACATACAACATCATTGGTAATAAGGCGGCTTTTATAATCAAAATCTTTCCTTCGATTGAAAGGTCCCTAAGACACTAAAAGGAAAGTTTTTTAATCATTTTTTCCTGTACCTCTTTCCACCTTTCTTCTCCACTATTGTCTTTATTAAATCTAATCCCTAAGATCTTAACACTATCTAGCTTCACTTTTACAGCTGGCAACTCGGCAACCTCCCACAACCTATTACCATACATTCCGATTTATTAAGATTTAGCTTAAATCCTGAGGCTTAGCTAAAAAAGTTAGTGCACCTCACTGCCCTTCGAAGTGAAGCGGAGTCTGTGCAAATCACTGTGACATGATCCATGTAACCAAAGACCTTGATTTGGCTCCCTCCACCCCCTGGAACAGGGACCTCGTGTATCACCTTATCCCGCCTAATCTGGCACAGTAGTGGTTCCATGGAACAGATGAACAGGATTGGGGACAGCGGGCATCCCTGCTTCACTCCAGATTTCAACTGTATTTCACCTGTTAAAAAACCAGTAAGAGAAATTTGAGAAAAGGCATCGTTATATAAGAGCTTAATACAATTTAAAAAATAATCAGGAACTGCCATTTTTATTAAAACACTGAATAAATATTTATGTGAAACTCTATCAAAGGCTTTTTCAAAATCTAACGCTAGCAGGGCCAACCTTTTGTTCCTGCTACAAGAGTGCCATATCGCTTCTCTTATAATGTTCAAAATTTCAGAAATACACCTCCCTGGAACCCCGTACACTTGTTCTGGCTGCATTAGCTTCCCAATCACTGTTTTTAATCTACATGCAATTATTTTAGCTAACACTTTGCAGTCCATGTTAAGGAGGGTGATAGGTCTCCAGTTGGCAAAATCATCCCTATCCCCTTTCTTTTTAAAAATAAGAGACACAATACCCCTCCTCCATGACCTAGGAAGTTGATCACATTTAAAACTTTCTTTAAAAAAATGCTAAGAGATCTTCTTTTAAAATGTCCCAAAAAGTTAGATAAAATTCTACTGGTAGGCCATCAGCCCCTGGAGCCTTCCCTTTCGAGAAACTTTCAAAAACATTAAAAAGCTCCTCTAAAAAAATATCCTGCGATAAAAGCTCCTGATCTGTAGAATTCAGACTAAAATCTAGAACGTTAAGAGCCTCCTGTAAAAAAGAATCATCAACACTTTTTTCACTAAAAAGAAACTGGTAAAAATTAAAAGCCACATACTTCATGCCTTGTATTGTGGTTTCTCCATCCAAACTGGCAATAATCTCCTTTTTATCCATTACTTTTTTGAAAAAAAAACGCGTACACGTCTCTCCTTCTTCCAAGTGTTGCACCTTGGAGTTAAAAATAATCTCCCTCCCTTTCTGCACCAACCACCTTTGTATTTCTGCTTTGATGTTATCAATATCCTCCTCCTCCTCTAGCCCTATGTCTTTAAATTTATATAGCGTTTGTAGCCTTGTATTTAGATTATAATAGGTTAGTTTTTTCTGTCTAGCTTTGCTTAACCCTACTTTAATGAAGAAAGTCTTAATTTTCCCTTTGACACCTTCCCACCAAGCCAACATCTTAGAACCAAGAGGCCTACATTCTCACTACCCTCGATAGGCCTTACAAAACTCCATCTGTACCTGGGGGTCTTCCAGAAGGTGCATGCCCAGCCGCCACAAACCCTTGTCCACCTTCTTTTCTCCATTATATTCAAGGTGCAACATTAACATTTTGTGGTCAGAAAATAAGTTAGATACCACAAAAAACTGCACAGGTGTAAAATCATCAGATAAAAATTTAAAGTCGATCTTGGAGGACACTCCCCGACCAGACCAAGTAAAACCAAGGTCAGACGATGAGAGCGACCTCCAGGCATCACGTAATTTAAAATCAGAATCAGTCACAACATTTTTCAACAGGTAACATGATTTGTCTAACTTACGGATCTGGTCACCCCCTCCCCGTCGCTCGTCCAAATTGAGGCAATTAAAATCTCCTCCGACCAGAAGAGGAGATGACCCTACAAAAAACATCGGTAATAATTCAAATAGATGAATTCTCTCCTGTTTGTCAGGAGGAGCATACACATTAATTAATCTAAAAACAAAGTTATTAATACATAAGTGCAATAGGATTGCCCTGCCTGGCATCACCTCTATTACTGAGTTGATGCTGATGTTACGACCTTTGCAGAGCAAACCCACACCTGCATCCTTATTACTATTTGCGCCAGACCACACAGAAGGCCCTAGCTTCCAGTCTTTCTTAAGATCTTCATATTTTATTGCATGCTGCAGGCCGCATTCTTGTAGTAAACATACATCAAAATCCAAAGTTTCCAAATAATCAAAAAGAGCAGCTCTGCGAACAGAGCCCTTTAGAGATCTCACATTAAGAGATATACATTTTATTAATGGCATTAGGACTATGGTGCGGGTGTGTCCTCCACAATCATCCCCTCTTGCGAGAGGCTCCATTCCACAAACTGCTGCAAGAGGTCAGGATTTGTGGAGTTAAAGGTTCCAATATTCTGCGAGTCTGAAGATGGAATTCCCTGGTACATCTCCTTGTCGGCGTCTACTTCAAAATTTGGGGAATCTAGACCAGCTCCAGGGACCATCTCTACTTGAGCTCTCTTCCCAGCCGGCTCAAGTAGGTCACTGGTACAGTCCTCCTCAGCCACCGCAACATGGTCTCTCTCCTCCTCTTGTCCATCCAATCCGGTCAGCAAAGAGGCATCCACCAGGTCACCTAGAGTAGAAAATACCGCGTCCTGCTGGCTCACCTCCCTAGGGGTAACTGGGGTCTTCACCACAGGGCCCTCTAATTCCAACATATTGGAGGCACCCTGCTCCAACCCAACAGAAACAGTATGGTGGGCCTTCGACACAGGGGCACCCCCCCGGGGGGGGGCCCTGCTCTGGCCCACGGGTGGTCCGCTCCGATTTAAGGGACTTCGATGCAGGGACCGCTTTATGAACAGGGCCGGCTCCCTGCTCCATCCCAACCTTCTCGTCCTTAGGTCTTTCCCAAGATTCCAGAACCTGCCCGACGTTGGTCACTACTGGCCGAATTGGTTCACCACGGGCCAGGGAGACGGCAGCTTCCGCATAAGTCCGGGCTTTTGCCTGGTTAGGGCAATTGTGAAACATATGCCTCTCACCACCACACAGGTTACATCTTCTACCTAAGGGGCAGTCCATCATTTGGTGTCCATAACCGCTGCAGTTGTTACATCTGTCCACCTTCCTTTCTTTGCAGGATGCCTGAGTGTGACCCATCTTTCCACAAATCCTGCAAGATACTGGCATACCAGGGTAGAACAAGTATCCTCTGGCTGGCCCACTAGGGTCTCTCTTCAGTCGGATGAGAAATTTCCTTTTACCACACCAAAAGCCGACAGCGTTTCTCACCATACCTTGGTAGCACAGGTCATCACAATACCGGCCAAGGTAGGTGACAATATCGTCCACTTCTATGAAAGGGTTTGGAAAATATACCACCACAGGGATCTCGTCATAGGCAAAAAGGAGACAAAAGGTTAGTCCATTAAATTCATCCAAATGGGCATTTTCGTTTACCTTTTGCACAAGTTGATGGCAGCAACCCTGGGTCTGAAACGTGATGGTGTAAGTCCCCTTGAACTCGTTATCCTGGAAGCAAAAGATATCCCCTCTTCGAAATTCCAAGACTCATAGCAGGATCTTGTGGCAAACAAATATCAAGTCCTTCTCCTTCCTCCAGGCCTCCTGGACTTCGATGCGGACCGTATTCTTCATCTGGGCATCACCCGATGAATATGAAATCGTTGCCGGCATTCTTCAAGAAAAAGGCTAGCCTACTAATCGCAAGTAAGGCGCATCCTTCAAAGGATCTCCTCTCGTTGCTCCCGGACTAATCCTCTCCCCCAAAAGCAGCAGGGGGAGTTTAGTCCCTCCGAAGAGGAACGATCCCCCCAGGCCAAGGGAAAGGGTACCGGAAGCACCTCACACAGCCAGACCAAGCAGGCAAGCCCACTGGATCTAGGCCAAAAGGTCGAGAAGCGATTACCTGAATTGGTTTTGGCCTATGGCGGCACCCTGGCCCCAAGAAGGCACCCATTGTAGGGATAGGGACAAAGACTCCCCTTAGGAAGACATGTTGTTCATCAATAGACAGCCTAAAACCCACAACTATACTGCTTGTTGCAGATGCACCCCACACGTTTTTAATCTGCATAAGTCCACCTACTTTCACACAATCTTCTCCCCCCCAATGTCCCACGTGCCTCAAGATCGGGGAGGGGTAGAGAGGATAAGTAATTAATAAACAAGCGAGCAGCGGTCCCCAGGCTTCCCAATCTGTAGGCTCCCTACAGACTGAAGCTGGCTGCTGCAGCACTGCCTTTAAAAGCCAGGAGCCCAGTGTGACACTTACAATGTCTGTTCCATTCTTCCATTCTTGCATTATTCAATTGTCCCATTGTTCCATTGCCGCCTAACAATGGAACAATGGAATAATGCAAGAAAGGAAGAATGGAACAGACATTGCAAGTGTCATATTGGCTCCTGGCTTTTATCTGGTAGTGCTGCAGCAGCCATCTTCAGTCTGTAGGGACAACAAAAAAATGTATTCTGAGACCAAACTATTATAGATGAGAAATCAATTTATTAGTATAGGACTACACAACACAAAATACAACCACAAATAATAACAACACGAAATATAAAAATAGAGGAGATCTGGGTGTATCCATGAATGTCAAAAATATAGGCCAACATGAAAAAACAAGCACATGATAATATTACATAAATACTTATTGAAGTGCAATGTACAAAGATAAATGCAATAAAAATATATTTATAAACAATACATAATCTTACAATACATCAATTTGTAAATCATGATGGTATAAAATAACAAAAAGTGCAAAGTGCTTTAGCTACCATAAATAGGTCTATGAACCATGAATAAATATAAATGCATAATATTATAAGAAAAAAAATTGCTAGAAAGTGCAAAGTTCTTTAGCAACCATAAATAAGTCTATGGACCATAAATTTACATAATTGGTAGGTAAATGTGGTCAACAATTAGATATATAAATATATTCCAAGTGGAAATTAGACCACATATGCATGTAAAAATGAAGGCCAATCAAGTGAATAATAAAGGGTACAACATACCCCAAAACTGGACACACTACAGATCCCCTCACACAACTCCACTCTATTATAGCCCCTTTTTTAGTAGCCTCCACTCTATTATCATCCCCTTAGTAGTAGCCTCCACTCTATTATGGCCCCCTTAGTAGTAGCCTCCACTCCAGTATACCCCAGTCAACTATGGCCCCCTTAGTAGTATTCCCCAGTCTATTATGGCCCCCTTAGTTGTATCCCTCAGTCTATTATGGACAACTTAGTAGGCCCCACTCTATTATGGACCCTTAGTGGTAGCCTCCACTCTATTATGGCCCCCTTAGAGTAGCCCCCCGTCTATTATGGCCCCCGTAGAGTATCCCCAAGTCTATTATTTATATTATTGCCCCCTTATTAGTATCCCCAGTCTATTATGGCCCCCTTAGAGTAGCACCCACTCTTTTATGACCAGCTTAGAGGAGCCCCTAGTCTATTATGACTCCCTTAGAGTAGCCACCACTCTTTTATGGCTCATTTAGTAGTAGCCCTTAGTCTATTATGGCCCCCTTAGAGTAGCCCCCACTCTTTTATGGCCCCCTTAGTAGCAGCCCCCAGTCTATTATGGCTCTCTTAGAGTAGCCTCCACTCTTTTATGGCCCCTTTAGTAGTAGCCCTTAGTCTATTATGGTCTCCTTAGAGTAGCCCCAACTCTTTTAAAGGCCCCTTTAGTAGTAGCCCCCATATAAAAAGACAAAAACACAAAAAAACAAATATTATATACTTACCCAAACTCAGTGAATCCAGCAGACAGCAGCAGGTTGTGAGCAGTCCGAAGCTATGATGTCATCGTGCCGGGACTCTGACGTCCGGTGCGTGACGTGGCGCAATGACGTAGTTGTGTTGCTCCGCCCTGGACCTACCATTCTGTAGGCTTCAGGCCTAATGCGTCTTACGGCTTACAGAGCGGAGAGCAGCAGTGCAGGGAGACCACCTCTCCCTGCTCTGTCGCAGAATTTAACTATATGCTGTGAATGTTGATACATTTAAGTGTAGCATAGCTTCAGGTAGGTGTGTCTTATAGTGCGATATACATAAAATACTGTGGCTGTGGGTGGTGGGGGATATTGGGCATGCGACAGTGGTGGAGTAGCGGTGCACAGGAGGCAGCAGCCGCCTGCTGCATCCTGTACTGTGCCCGCTACTAAAAAAAATGAATATTCACTGCTCCTCACTCCCATTAATTTTCCTTAATAACCACCACACTGTGCCTGCAGCGCAGCTCCTGGTAAGTACGGCACCCTGTATGTATGGCCCCCCCTCATCCCTGTATGCATGGTCGGAATAGTCACTGCTCCCCACGCTGGGACTCTGTGCGTGGGGAGCAGAGACCATTCATTCTCCCCAATAGCGTGCACGCAGTAGCCGCAGCGCGGCTCCTGCTGCGCTTGGCTGTCAGCGTGCCCGCTATTAAAGGCTATGAATATTCACCACTCCCATGGGTGTGGTGAATATTCATGGACTTTAATAGCAGTCACGCTGCGGCTAAAGTGTGTGCGCTATTAGGGAGAATGAATGGTCACTGCTCCCCACCCACGCAGTCCCAGCGTGGGGAGGAGAGAGGAGGTGAGTATGAGTGTTTATTTTTTTTCTGTGCAGCGTGATGGGGATCAGGGGGTGCCAAGCATACCAGGATGAAGGGGCCATACATACAGAAATGAAGGGGGCCATGCGTACCAGGATGAGGGGACCATGCATACAAGGATGAAGGGGGCCATATGTTATTATCTGCAACATAAACTAAGGAAAGAATGGGAAAAGCTGTCCCTACAGTAAGACTAAGCTGAATCCCTACGATGTAGCGGGCAGCCTGTTCCTTGTGAACAGACCCGCCTTCGTCCTCGGCTAGTCTGAACGAAGACCTATAGAATCAAGGGAGGGGCCCCTAAAAGAACTAAGGACTGGGACAAAAATGGGACACCTCCTAACAGAAGTTGTTGCAGAGCAAAAAGACAAGCTGACAAAAAGTACTAGAGGTCCCAGAGGACCAAGCAAACTAGACAGAGATAGGTACCGAAGCACCTGGCTAGAGAGACAGGCAAAAAACACTGGAGTCCAGCAAAGCCAGAATGGCGGAGCTGGAATATATAGGCAGCTGGTCACGTGACCGCAAAACACAAGATAACAAAAACTAGCAGGAGGGTTCTAACACCATACATACAGGGATGAGGCATGAGGGGGGCCATATATACAGGGATGAAGGGGGCCATACATACAGGGATGAAGAGGGCCATACGTACAGGGATGAAGAGGGCCAAGAAGGGGGCCAAACATACAGGGATGAAGGGGGCCATACATACCAGGATGAGGGGGTTATACATACGGGGATGAATGGGGCCATACATACCAGGATGAGGGGGCCATACATACAGGGATGAAGAGTGCCATACATACCAGGAAGAGGGATGAAGGTGCTATACATACCAGGATGGGTGTGAGGGGGACCATACATAACAGGATGAAGGGTGCCATACATACCATAAAGAGGGATGAGGGGGCCATGCATACCAGGATGGAGGATTGGGGTGCCATGCATATCAGGATTGGGATGAGGGCCATGTATAACAGGAAGGAGGGGGCCATATATACCAGGATGGGGGATATTAACAGAATTAGGGCACATTACCCCTATAACAGTGTCAGCAGCAGACCCTCTCCCCCTTAACAAGGCATCATGACCACATTTTTTGCTTAAATTTTTTTTTCTATTTTCCTCCTCTAAAACCTAGGTGCGTCTTATGGTCCGGTGTGTCTTATAGTCCGAAAAATACGGTATATATCTAATAAAGACTGTTTATTATATGAAAAAATAGATTTTTCTGTTGGTTGTTTTTACTATAGGCTGAAGTTCAACGCTTGAACAGATCAGACTATATACACGAGATGGACTGTTTAACAATAGTTTGAGATGAGCAAAGCCATTAAATTCACGTAATTTAATTCACAGTTGCGTTTACTAGTACTGAGCTCCATATAAGATAACGGAGGCTGAAACAGGGATCTATTACACTTATAGGCCCCAATTCATCAAAGCTTTTACATCCAAAAAGTGGAATAAAAGCTTTGAAAAGTCTCAAGTGTACCCAGACCTGAGAGTCACAGTGAAGAAGATGGCCAGGTGTGTTCTCTTAAGGGGAACTTAAGATGCAGCGGCAAACCAAGGAGCGTGTGCCCATAGGCGGATTATAATGAGGGCAATCTGGGCTACCACCGGGGCCCCTGGGGGCCCGGGGCTTCGGTGGGTCCATGGCCAGATTGCCCTCATTATAATATGTGCGGTGCCACGGCACATACCGGCAGACAGTGGCAGGGGGGCCCCCAGACCGCTCCCCCAGCAGCGGCGCACGGCCGCTGCTTCTTCTTCGGCCAGGCCAGCACTGCACCTGTTAACTTCCCTGTGTGCTGTGTACAGATGGCTACATGCGGCCTCGCGCTGTGTATAGATGGCGCTGTGCGGCATCGTGCTGTGTATAGATGACGCCGTGCGGCCTCCTGCTGTATTTTGGGGGCGCCGTGTGGACTCCAGCTGTGTATAGATGGCTACAAGCGGCCTCCTGCTGTGTATAGATGGCTACGTGCGGCCTCCTACTGTGTATAGATGGCTACGTGCGGCCTCCGGCTGTGTATAGATGGCTACGTACGACCTCTCGCTGTGTATAGATGGGTATGTGCGGCCTCTCGCTGTGTATAGATGGCTACGTGCGGCCTATCGCTGTATATAGAAGACTACGTGTGGCCTCCCGCTGTGTATAGATGGCGCCGTGCGGCATTCTGCTTTGTATAGATGGCTACGTGTGGCCTCCCGCTGTGAATAGATGGCTACATGCGGCATCCTGCTGTGTATAGATGGCTACGTGTGGCCTCCTGCTGTGTATAGATGGCACTGTGCGGCCTCCTGCTGTGTATAGACGGCACCGTGCTGCATCCTGCTGGTAATAGATGGCACCGTGTGGCCCCCTGCTGTGTATAGATGGCACCGTGCGGCTAACTACTGTGTACAGATGGCTACGTGCGGCCTCCTGCTGTGTATAGATGTCGCCGTGTGGCCTCCAGCTGTGTATAGATGGCTACGTGCGGCCTCCCGCTGCGTATAGATGGCTATGTGGGGCCTCCTGCTGTGTATAGATGGCTACGTGCGGGTTCCCGCTGTGTATAGATGGCTACATGCGGCCTCCTGCTGTGTATAGATGTCGTAGTGCGGCTTCCTGCTATGTATAGATGGCGACGTGGGGCCTCCCGCTGTGTATAGATGGCTACATGCGGCATCCTGCTGTGTATAGATGGCGTCGTGCGGCCTCCTGCTGTGTATAGAAGACTATGTGTGGCCTCCCGCTGTGTATAGATGGCGCCGTGCGGCATCCTGCTGTGTATAGATGGATACGTGCGGCCTCCTGCTGTGTATTGATGGCTACGTGCGGCCTCCTGCTGTGTATAGATGGCTACGTGCGGCCTCCTGCTGTGTATAGATGGCTACGTGCGCCCTCCTGCTGTGTATAGATGGCTACGTGCGGCCTCCCACTGTGTATAGATGGCTACATGTGGCATCCTGCTGTGTATAGATGGCTGCGTGTGGCGTCCTGCTGTGTATAGATGGCTACGTGCGGCCTCCTACTGTGTATAGATGGCTACGTGCGGGTTCCTGCTGTGTATAGATGGCTACGTGCGGCCTCCTACTGTGTATAGATGGCTACGTGCGGAATCCTGCTTTGTAGAGATGTCGCCGTGCGGCTTCCTGCTATGTATATATGGCGACGTGGGCATCCCGCTGTGTATAGATGGCTACATGCGGCATCCTGCTGTGTATAGATGGCGCCATGCGGCCTCCTGCTGTGTATAGAAGACTACGTGTGGCCTCCCGCTGTGTATAGATGGCGTCGTCCGGCATCCTACTGTGTATAGATGGCTACGTGCGGCCTCCTACTGTGTATAGATTGATACGTGAGGCCTCCTGCTGTGTATAGATGGCTAAGTGCGGCCTCCTGCTGTGTATAGATGGCTATGTGCGGCCTCCTGCTGTGTATAGATGGCTATGTGCGGCCTCCTGCTGTGCATAGATGGCTACGTACGGCCTCCTGCTGTGTATAGATGGCTACGTGCGGCCTCCTGCTGTGTATAGATGGCTACGTGTGGCCTCCTACTGTGTATAGATGGCTACGTGCGGCCTCTTGCTGTGTATAGATGACAACGTGCGGCCTCCTGCTGTGTATAGATGGCACTGTGCGGCCTCCTGCTGTGTATAGATGGCTACATGCGGCCTCCTGCTGTGTATAGATGGCTATGAGCGGCATCCTGCTGTGTATAGATGGCTACCTGCGGCCTCCTACTGTGTATAGATTGATACGTGAGGCCTCCTGCTGTGTATAGATGGCTAAGTGCGGCCTCCTGCTGTGTATAGATGGCTATGTGCGGCCTCCTGCTGTGTATAGATGGCTATGTGCGGCCTCCTGCTGTGCATAGATGGCTACGTACGGCTTCCTGCTGTGTATAGATGGCTACGTGCGGCCTCCTGCTGTGTATAGATGGCTACGTGTGGCCTCCTACTGGGAATAGATGGCTACGTGCGGCCTCTTGCTGTGTATAGATGACAACGTGCGGCCTCCTGCTGTGTATAGATGGCACTGTGCGGCCTCCTGCTGTGTATAGATGGCTACGTGCAGCCTCCTGCTGTGTATAGATGGCTATGAGCGGCATCCTGCTGTGTATAGATGGCTACCTGCGGCCTTCTGCTGTGTATAGATGGCACCGTGCGGCCTCCTGCTGTGCATAGACGGCACCGTGCTGCATCGTGCTGTGTATAGATGGCGCAGTGCGGCCTCCTGCTGTGTATAGATGGCTACGTGCGGCCTCCCGCTGTGTATAGATGGCGCCGTGCGACCTCGTGCTGTGTATAGATGGTGCCGCGCGGCCTCCTGCTGTATCTTTGGGGCGCCGTGTGGCCTCCAGCTGTGTATAGATGGCTACGTGCGGCCTCCTGCTGTGTATAGATGGCTACATGCGGCCTCCTGGTGTGTATAGATGGCTACGTGCGGCCTCCTGCTGTGTATAGATGCCTACGTGCGGCCTCCAGCTGTGTATAGATGGCTACGTGCGACCTCTCGCTGTGTATAGATTGGTACGTGCGGCCTCCCGCTGTGTATAGATGGCTACGTGCGGCCTCCCGTTGTGTATGGAAGACTACGTGTGGCCTCCCGCTGTGTATAGATGGCGCCGTGCGGCATCCTGCTGTGTATAGATGGTTACGTGCGGCCTCCTGCTGTGTATAGATGGCTACGTGTGGCCTCCTGCTGTGTATAGATGGCACTGTGCGGCCTCCTGCTGTGTATAGACGGCACCGTGCTGCATCCTGCTGGTAATAGATGGCACCGTGTGGCCCCCTGCTGTGTATAGATGGCACCGTGCGGCTAACTACTGTGTACAGATGGCTACGTGCGGCCTCCTGCTGTGTATAGATGTCGCCGTGTGGCCTCCAGCTGTGTATAGATGGCTACGTGCGGCCTCCCGCTGCGTATAGATGGCTACGTGGGGCCTCCTGCTGTGTATAGATGGCTACGTGCGGGTTCCCGCTGTGTATAGATGGCTACATGCGGCCTCCTGCTGTGTATAGATGTCGTAGTGCGGCTTCCTGCTATGTATAGATGGCGACGTGGGGCCTCCCGCTGTGTATAGATGGCTACATGCGGCATCCTGCTGTGTATAGATGGCGTCGTGCGGCCTCCTGCTGTGTATAGAAGACTATGTGTGGCCTCCCGCTGTGTATAGATGGCGCCGTGCGGCATCCTGCTGTGTATAGATGGATACGTGCGGCCTCCTGCTGTGTATTGATGGCTACGTGCGGCCTCCTGCTGTGTATAGATGGCTACGTGCGGCCTCCTGCTGTGTATAGATGGCTACGTGCGCCCTCCTGCTGTGTATAGATGGCTACGTGCGGCCTCCCACTGTGTATAGATGGCTACATGTGGCATCCTGCTGTGTATAGATGGCTGCGTGTGGCGTCCTGCTGTGTATAGATGGCTACGTGCGGCCTCCTACTGTGTATAGATGGCTACGTGCGGGTTCCTGCTGTGTATAGATGGCTACGTGCGGCCTCCTACTGTGTATAGATGGCTACGTGCGGAATCCTGCTTTGTAGAGATGTCGCCGTGCGGCTTCCTGCTATGTATATATGGCAACGTGGGCATCCCGCTGTGTATAGATGGCTACATGCGGCATCCTGCTGTGTATAGATGGCGCCATGCGGCCTCCTGCTGTGTATAGAAGACTACGTGTGGCCTCCCGCTGTGTATAGATGGCGCCGTGCGGCATCCTACTGTGTATAGATGGCTACGTGCGGCCTCCTACTGTGTATAGATTGATACGTGAGGCCTCCTGCTGTGTATAGATGGCTAAGTGCGGCCTCCTGCTGTGTATAGATGGCTATGTGCGGCCTCCTGCTGTGTATAGATGGCTATGTGCGGCCTCCTGCTGTGCATAGATGGCTACGTACGGCCTCCTGCTGTGTATAGATGGCTACGTGCGGCCTCCTGCTGTGTATAGATGGCTACGTGTGGCCTCCTACTGTGTATAGATGGCTACGTGTGGCCTCTTGCTGTGTATAGATGACAACGTGCGGCCTCCTGCTGTGTATAGATGGCACTGTGCGGCCTCCTGCTGTGTATAGATGGCTACATGCGGCCTCCTGCTGTGTATAGATGGCTATGAGCGGCATCCTGCTGTGTATAGATGGCTACCTGCGGCCTCCTACTGTGTATAGATTGATACGTGAGGCCTCCTGCTGTGTATAGATGGCTAAGTGCGGCCTCCTGCTGTGTATAGATGGCTATGTGCGGCCTCCTGCTGTGTATAGATGGCTATGTGCGGCCTCCTGCTGTGCATAGATGGCTACGTACGGCCTCCTGCTGTGTATAGATGGCTACGTGCGGCCTCCTGCTGTGTATAGATGGCTACGTGTGGCCTCCTACTGGGTATAGATGGCTACGTGCGGCCTCTTGCTGTGTATAGATGACAACGTGCGGCCTCCTGCTGTGTATAGATGGCACTGTGCGGCCTCCTGCTGTGTATAGATGGCTACGTGCGGCCTCCTGCTGTGTATAGATGGCTATGAGCGGCATCCTGCTGTGTACAGATGGCTACCTGCGGCCTTCTGCTGTGTATAGATGGCACCGTGCGGCCTCCTGCTGTGCATAGACGGCACCGTGCTGCATCGTGCTGTGTATAGATGGCGCAGTGCGGCCTCCTGCTGTGTATAGATGGCTACGTGCGGCCTCCCGCTGTGTATAGATGGCGCCGTGCGACCTCGTGCTGTGTATAGATGGTGCCGCGCGGCCTCCTGCTGTATCTTTGGGGCGCCGTGTGGCCTCCAGCTGTGTATAGATGGCTACGTGCGGACTCCTGCTGTGTATAGATGGCTACATGCGGCCTCCTGGTGTGTATAGATGGCTACGTGCGGCCTCCTGCTGTGTATAGATGCCTACGTGCGGCCTCCAGCTGTGTATAGATGGCTACGTGCGACCTCTCGCTGTGTATAGATTGGTACGTGCGGCCTCCCGCTGTGTATAGATGGCTACGTGCGGCCTCCCGTTGTGTATGGAAGACTACGTGTGGCCTCCCGCTGTGTATAGATGGCGCCGTGCGGCATCCTGCTGTGTATAGATGGCTACGTGCAGCCTCCTGCTGTGTATAGATGGCTATGTGCGGCCTCCTGCTGTGTATAGATGGCATGGTGCGGCCTCCTGCTGTGTATAGACAGCACCGTGCTGCATCCTGCTGGTAATAGATGGCACCGTGCGGCCCCCTGCTGTGTATAGTTGGTACCGTGCGGCCTACGGCTGTGTACAGATGGCTACGTGCGGACTCCTGCTGTGTATAGATGTCGCCGTGTGGCCTCCAGCTGTATATAGATGGCTACGTGCGGCTTCCTGCTGTGTATAGATGGCTACGTGCGGCCTCCTGCTGTGCATATATGGCTACGTGCGGGTTCCCGCTGTGTATAGATGGCTACATGCGGCATCCTGCTGTGTATAGATGGCTACGTGCGGCCTTCTGCTGTGTATAGATGTCGCCGTGTGGCCTCCAGCTGTATATAGATGGCTACGTGTGGCCTCCTGCTGTGTATAGATGGCTACGTGCGGCCTCCTTCTGTGCATATATGGCTACGTGCGGGTTCCCGCTGTGTATAGATGGCTACATGCGGCATCCTGCTGTGTATAGATGGCTACGTGCGGCCTCCTGCTGTGTATAGATGTCGCCGTGCGGCTTGCTGCTATGTATAGATGGCGATGTGGGGCCTCCTGCTGTGTATAGACGGCTACATGCGACATCCTGCTGTGTATAGATGGCGCCGTGTGGCCTCCTGCTGTGTATAGAAGAATATGTGTGGCCTCCCGCTGGGTATAGATGGCTACATGCGGCCTCCTGCTGTGTATAGATGGCTACGTGCGTCCTCCCGCTGTGTATAGATGGCTACATGCGGCCTCCTGCTGTGTATAGATGGATACGTGCTGCCTCCTGCTGTGTATAGATGGCACCATGCGGCCCCCTGCTGTGTATATATGGCACGTGCGGCCTTCTGCTGTGTAACGATGGCTACGTGCGGCCTCCTGCTGTGTATAGATGGCTACGTGCGGCCTCCTGCTGTGTATAGATGGCTACGTGCGGCCTCCTGCTGTGTATAGATGGCTAAGTGCGGCCTCCTGCTGTGTATAGATGGCATGGTGCGGCCTCCTGCTGTGTATAGACGGCACCGTGCTGCATCCTGCTGGTAATAGATGGCACCGTGGGGCCCCCTGCTGTGTATAGTTGGTACCGTGCGGCCTACGGCTGTGTACAGATGGCTACGTGCGGACTCCTGCTGTGTATAGATGTCGCCGTGTGGCCTCCAGCTGTATATAGATGGCTACGTGCGGCTTCCTGCTGTGTATAGATGGCTACGTGCGGCCTCCTGCTGTGCATATAAGGCTACGTGCGGGTTCCCGCTGTGTATAGATGGCTACATGCGGCATCCTGCTGTGTATAGATGGCTACGTGCGGCCTGCTGCTGTGTATAGATGTCGCCGTGTGGCCTCCAGCTGTATATAGATGGCTACGTGTGGCCTCCTGCTGTGTATAGATGGCTACGTGCGGCCTCCTTCTGTGCATATATGGCTACGTGCGGGTTCCCGCTGTGTATAGATGGCTACATGCGGCATCCTGCTGTGTATAGATGGCTACGTGCGGCCTCCTGCTGTGTATAGATGTCGCCGTGCGGCTTGCTGCTATGTATAGATGGCGATGTGGGGCCTCCCGCTGTGTATAGACGGCTACATGCGACATCCTGCTGTGTATAGATGTCGCCGTGCGGCTTGCTGCTGTGTATAGAAGAATATGTGTGGCCTCCCGCTGGGTATAGATGGCTACATGCGGCCTCCTGCTGTGTATAGATGGCTACGTGCGTCCTCCCGCTGAGTATAGATGGCTACATGCGGCCTCCTGCTGTGTATAGATGGATACGTGCGGCCTCCTGCTGTGTATAGATGGCACCATGCGGCCCTCAGCTGTGTATATATGGCACGTGCGGCCTTCTGCTGTGTAACGATGGCTACGTGCGGCCTCCTGCTGTGTATAGATGGCTACGTGCGGCCTCCTGCTGTGTATAGGTGGCTACGTGCGGCCTCCTGCTGTGTATAGATGGATACGTGAGTCCTCCTGCTGTGTATAGATGGCTACGTGCGGCCTCCTGCTGTGTATAGATGGCTACTTGCGGCCTCCTGCTGTGTATAGATGACAACGTGCGGCCTCCGGCTGTGTATAGATGGGTATGTGCGGCCTCCTGCCTTGTATAGATGGCACTGTGCGGCCCCCTGCTGTGCATAGATGGCACCGTGCGGCCTCCTGCTGTGTAACGATGGCTACGTGCGGCCTCCTGCTGTGTATAGATGGCTACGTGTGGCCTCCTGCTGTGTATAGGTGGCTACGTGCGGCCTGCTGCTGTGTATAGATGGATACGTGAGTCCTCCTGCTGTGTATAGATGGCTACGTGCGGCCTCCTGCTGTGTATAGATGGCTACGTGCGGCCTCCTGCTGTGTATAGATGACAACGTGCGGCCTCCTGCTGTGTATAGATGGCACCGTGCGGCCTCCTGCTGTGTATAGACGGCACCGTGCTGTATCCTGCTGTGTAATGATGGCGCAGTGCAGCCTCCTGCTGTGTATAGATGGCTACGTGCGGCCTCCCGCTGTGTATAGATGGCACCGTGCTGCATCCTGCTGGTAATAGATGGCAGCACCATGTGGCCCCCTGCTGTATATAGTTGGCACCGTGAGGCCTACTGCTGTGTAGAGATGGCTACGTGCGGCCTCCTGCTGTGTATAGATGTCACCGTGTGGCCTCCAGATGTGTATAGATGGCTACGTGCTGCCTCCTGCTGTGTATAGATCGCTACGTGCGGCCTCCTGCTGTGCATAGATGGCTACGTGCGGCCTCCTGCTGTGTATAGATGGCACCGTGCGGCCTCCTGCTGTGTATAGACGGCACCGTGCTGCATCCTGCTGTGTATAGACGGCACCGTGCTGCATCCTGTTGTGTATAGATGGCTACGTGCGGCCTCCCGCTGTGTATAGATGGCGCCGTGTGCCCTCGTGCTACGTATAGATGGTGCCGCGCGGCCTCCTGCTGTATCTTGGGGGCGCCGTGTGGCCTCCAGCTGTGTACAGATGGCTATGTGCGGCCTCCTGCTGTGTATAGATGGCTACATGCGGCCTCCTGCTGTATATAGATGGCTACGTGCGGCCTCCTGCTGTGTATAGATGGCTACGTGCGGCCTCCTGCTGTGTATAGATGGCTACGTGTGGCCTCCTGCTGTGTATAGATGGCATGGTGCGGCCTCCTGCTGTGTATAGACGGCACCGTGCTGCATCCTGCTGGTAATAGATGGCACCGTGTGGGGCCCTGCTCTGTGTAGTTGGCACTGTGTGGCCTACTGCTGTGTAGAGATGGCTACGTGCGGCCTCCTGCTGTGTATCGATGTCACCTTGTGGCCTCCAGCTGTGTATAGATGGCTACATGCGGCCTCCTGCTGTGTATAGATGGCTACGTGCGTCCTCCCGCTGTGCATAGATGGCTACGTGCAGCCTCCTGCTGTGTATAGATGGATACGTGCGGCCTCCTGCTGTGTATAGATGGCACCATGCGGCCCCCTGCCGTGTATAGATGGCACCGTGTGGCCTCCTGCTGTGTAACGATGGCTACGTGCGGCCTCCTGCTATGTATAGATGGCTACGTGCGGCCTCCTGCTGTGTATAGGTGGCTACGTGCGTCCTCCTGCTGTGTATAGATGGATACGTGAGTCCTCCTGCTGTGTACAGATGGCTACGTGTGGCCTCCTGCTGTGTATAGATGGCTACGTGCGGCCTCCTGCTGTGTATAGATGACAACGTGCGGCCTCCTGCTGTGTATAGATGGCACCGTGCGGCCACCTGCTGTATATAGATGGCTACGTGCGGCCTCCTGCTGTGTATAGATGGCTATGTGCGGCATCCTGCTGTGTATAGATGGCTACGTGCGGCCTCCTGCTGTGTATAGATGGCACCGTGCGGCCTCCTGCTGTGTATAGACGGCACCGTGCTGTATCCTGCTGTGTATAGATGGCGCAGTGCAGCCTCCTGCTGTGTATAGATGGCTACGTGCGGCCTCCCGCTGTGTATAGATGGCACCGTGCTGCATCCTGCTGGTAATAGATGCCAGCACCATGTGGCCCCCTGCTGTGTATAGTTGGCACCGTGCGGCCTACTGCTGTGTAGAGATGGCTACGTGCGGCCTCCTGCTGTGTATAGATGTCACCGTGTGGCCTCCAGCTGTGTATAGATGGCTACGTGCGGCCTCCTGCTGTGTATAGATTGCTACGTGCGGCCTCCTGCTGTGCATAGATGGCTGCATGCGGCCTCCTGCTGTGTATAGATGGCACCGTGCGGCCTCCTGCTGTGTATAGACGGCACCGTGCTGCATCCTGTTGTGTATAGATGGCTACGTGCGGCCTCCTGCTGTGTATAGATGGCACCGTGCGGCCTCCTGCTGTGTATAGACGGCACCGTGCTGTATCCTGCTGTGTACAGATGGCGCAGTGCAGCCTCCTGCTGTGTATAGATGGCTACGTGCGGCCTCCCGCTGTGTATAGATGGCACCGTGCTGCATCCTGCTGGTAATAGATGGCAGCACCATGTGGCCCCCTGCTGTGTATAGTTGGCACCGTGCGGCCTACTGCTGTGTAGAGATGGCTACGTGCGGCCTCCTGCTGTGTATAGATGTCACCTTGTGGCCTCCAGCTGTGTATAGATGGCTACGTGCAGCCTCCTGCTGTGTATAGATGGCTACGTGCGGCCTCCTGCTGTGCATAGATGGCTACATGCGACCTCCTGCTGTGTATATATGGCACCGTGCTGCCTCCTGCTGTGTATAGACGGTACCGTGCTGCATCCTGCTATGTATAAATGGCGCAGTGCGGCCTCCTGCTGTGTATAGATGGCTACGTGCGGCCTCCCGCTGTGTATAGATGGCGCCGTGCGGCCTCGTGCTGTGTATAGATGGCGCCGTGCGGCCTCCTGCTGTATCTTGGGGGCGCCGTGTGGCCTCCAGCTGTGTATAGATGGCTATGTGCGGCCTCCTGCTGTGTATAGATGTCTACATGCGGCCTCCTGCTGTATATAGCTGGCTACGTGCGGCCTCCTGCTGTGTATAGATGCCTACATGCGGCCTCCTTCTGTGTATAGATGGCTACGTGTGGCCTCCTGCTGTGTATAGATGGCATGGTGCGGCCTCCTGCTGTGTATAGACGGCACTGTGCTGCATCCTGCTGGTAATAGATGGCACCGTGTGGCCCCCTGCTGTGTATAGTTGGCACCGTGCGGCCTACTGCTGTGTACAGATGGCTACGTGCGGCCTCCTGCTGTGTATATATGTCGCCGTGTGGCCTCCAGCTATGTATAGATGGTGACGTGGGGCCTCCCGCTGTGTATAGATGGCTATATGCGGCCTCCTGCTGTGTATAGAAGACTACGTGTGGCCTCCCGCTGGGTATAGATGGCGCCTTGTGGCATCCTGCTGTTTATAGATGGATACGTGCTGCCTCCTGCTGTGTGTAGATGGCACCATGCGACCCCCTGCTGTATATAGCTGGCGCCGTGCGGCCTCCTGCTGTGTATAGAAGACTACGTGTGGCCTCCTGCTGGGTATAGATGGCGCCGTGCGGCATCCTGCTGTGCATAGATGGCTACGTGCGTCCTCCCGCTGTGTATAGATGGCTATGTGCGGCCTCCTGCTGTGTATAGATGGATACGTGCGGCCTCCTGCTGTGTATAGATGGCACCATGCGACCCCCTGCTGTATATAGATGGCACCGTGCGGCCTCCTGCTATGTACCGATGGCTACGTGCGGCCTCCTGCTGTGTATAGATGTCGCCGTGTGGCATCCTGCTATGTATTGATGGCTACGTGCGGCCTCCCGCTGTATGTATATGGCTACGTTCGGCCTCCCACTGTGTATAGATGGCTACATGCGGCATCCTGCTGTGTATAGATGGCACCATGCGGCCTCCCGCTGTGTATAGATGGTACCGTGCGGCCTCCTGCTGTGTATAGATGGCTACGTGCGGCCCCCTGCTGTGTATAGATGACAGCGTGCTGCCTCGTGCTGGGTATAGATGGCTACGTGCGGCCTCCTGCTGTGTATAGATAGCTATGTGCGGCATCCTGCTGTGGATAGATGGCTACGTGCGGCCTCCTGCTGTGTATAGATGGCACCGTGCAGCCTCCTGCTGTGTATAAATGGCTACGTGCAGTCTCCCGCTGTGTATAGATGGCGCCGTGCGGCCTCGTGCTGTGTATAGATGGTGCCGTTCGGCCTCCTGCTGTATCTTGGGGGCACCGTGTGGCCTCCAGCTGTGTATAGATGGCTACGTGCGGCCTCCTGCTGTGTATAGATGGCTACAAGTGGCCTCCTGCTGTGTATAGATGACTACGTGCGGCCTCCTGCTGTGTATAGATGGCTACGTGCGGCCTCCAGCTGTGTGTAGATGGCTACGTGCGACCTCTAGCTGTGTATAGATTGGTACGTGTGGCCTCCCGCTGTGTATAGATGGCTACGTGCGGACTCCCGCTGTGTATAGATGTCACCGTTCGGCATTCTGCTGTGTATAGATGGCTACGTACAGCCTCCCGCTTTGTATAGATGGCTACGTGCGGCATCCTGCTGTGTATAGATGGCTACGTGCGGCTTCCTGCTGTGTATAGATGGCTACGTGTGGCCTCCTGCTGTGTATAGATGGCATGGTGCGGCCTCCTGCTGTGTATAGACGGCACCGTGCTGCATCCTGCTGGTAATAGATGGCACCGTGTGTCCCCCTGCTGTGTATAGTTGGCATTGTGCGGGCTACTGCTGTGTACAGATGGCTACGTGCGGCCTCCTGCTGTGTATAGATGTCGCCGTGTGGCCTCCAGCTGTGTATAGATGGCTACGTGCGGCCTCCTGCTGTGTATGGATGGCTATTTGCGGCCTCCTGCTGTGCATAGATGGCTACGTGCAGGTTCCCGCTGCGTATAGATGGCTACATGCTGCATCCTGCTGTTTATAGATGGCTACGTGCAGCCTCCTGCTGTGTATAGATGTCGCCGTGCGGCTTCCTGCTATGTATAGATGGCGACGTGGGGCCTCCCGCTGTGTATAGATGGCTACATGCGGCATCCTGCTGTGTATAGATGGCGCTGTGCGGCCTCCTGCTGTGTATAGAAGACTACGTGTGGCCTTCCGCTGGGTATAGATGGCGCCGTGCGGCGTCCTGCTGTGTATAGATGGCTACGTGCGTCCTCCCGCTGTGTATAGATGGCTACGTGCAGCCTCCTGCTGTGTATAGATGGATACGTGCTGCCTCCTGCTGTGTATAGATGGCACCATGCGGCCCCCTGCTGTGTATAGATGGCACCGTGCGGCCTCCTACTGTGTACCGATGGCTACGTGCGGCCTCCTGCTGTGTATAGATGGCACCGTGCGGCCTCCTACTGTGTACCGATGGCTACGTGCGGCCTCCCGCTGTGTATAGATGGCTACGTTCGGCCTCCCACTGTGTATAGATGGCTACATGCGGCATCCTGCTGTGTATATATGGCACCATGCGGCCTCCCGTTGTGTATAGATGGCACCATGCGGCCTCCTGCTGTGTATAGATGGATACGTGCGGCCTCCTGCTGTGTATAGATGGCTACCTGCGGCCTCCTGCTGTGTATAGATGGCTACCTGAGGCCTCCTGCTGTACATAGATGGCTACATGCGGCCTCCAGTTGTGTATAGATGGCTACGTGCGACCTCTCGCTTTGAATAGATGGCTACGTGCGACCTCCCTCTGTGTATAGATGGCTATGTGCAGCATCCTGCTGTGTATAGATGGCTACGTGCGGTCTCCTGCTGTGTATAGATGGCACCGTGCGGCCTACTGCTGTGTATAGACGGCACCTTGCAGCATCCAGCTGTGTATAGATGGCACAGTGCGGCCTCCTGCTGTGTATAGATGGCTACGTGCTGCCTCCCGCTGTGTATAAAGGGCGCCGTGCGGCCTCTTGCTGTGTATAGATGGCGCTGTGCGGCCTCCCGCTGTATCAGGGGGGCGCTTTGTGGCCTCCAGCTGTATGTAGATGGCTACTTGCGGCCTCCTGCTGTGTATAGATGGCTACGTGCGGCCTCCTGCTGTGTAAATGTGGCACCCTGCTGTGCAATAGTGCCACAGATCCTTGAGGGATGCATTAAAGGATTTCTCCACAAGAGGCCCTCAGAGCATACACACACCTCCACCCTACCTCAGACCACCAGAGGGAGCCCGGATAGGAACATATATAGGGCACTGGAGGGTGGATTTAGCAGTTCAGTTCTCCTCAGGAAGTGAGTGGAGACAGAGAACAGAGAACAGAGTTCCTGCTGACAGGCAGAGTGGAACAAAGTCTGTTTAGGGAACAGAGTCAGTTCCAGCAGCAAGCTCAGGTTAGTGAGCTAGGAGCGTGCCGATGCTCAGAGAGCGGCAGAAGAAGCAGCCAGCTAGCTGCCAGTGTGTATAGCTTAGTGAGGGCCCTGAGTAGGCCGAAGGCTAGAGGACTGAATAGCATTGGGGGCAGAGGAGCTTTACCAGCTCACCCCAGAAGGCATATACCGGACACCGGGTCCGCGTCTACAGGGCCGTATATCCCCCTGTAGAGACAACCGGAGACCCCTGGAAGAGTTCAGGTCCCAGGATCACCCAAGAGCTGATACGTAACAGAGCCAGGAGTCAAGTAGGCCCCGCAAGCAGGGAGAGTGCTCTCCAAGAGAAGGCCCTACCACAAGATCAGCCGGTGCAGGACAGAAACCAAGTTAGGCCTAGCTCCAGGCAGGTCAGAAACTTACTACAGAGAGGCAAGAAACAGGAGGCCGTACACCCGCTCACTGGGGAGAATCCGGACGTGCACCCCTCACCCTACAGTGCTCCGGGGTGTTCGTGAACTAATTCCAGTAAAGGTACAGAAGTGACTTTCATGTGTGCTTCCATTCTTGCTCTGTCCTGGCTGGGTCCCCCCTGTCCTGCATCCCTACATTTACGCTGCCCTGAGGCCCAGCTCCACCTGTGGGGAGCTATACCACCCAAGCTGCCTTAACACCGGCCTCAGTGGACTGCCGCTGCGCTGGTGGTCCTCACCAGACACCACAGGTGGCGTCACGAACTTTGACATTTCTATTCCCCTTTTTAAGAGAGACCCCAGGGTACAGGCCCGAGAGCTGACCACCGTGACATCCCCCAAGACCAGGCATCAAGGCCCGTGCGCCGAGTAGTCCCCATCCCCTGGGCGCCACATACGTGCGGCCTCCAGCTGTGTATAGATGGCTACGTGCGACCTCTCACTGTGTATAGATGGCTACGTGCGGCCTCCCGCTGTGTATAGAAGGCTACGTGCGGCCTCCTGCTGTGTATAGAAGACTACGTGTGGCCTCCCGCTGTGTATAGATGGTGCCGTGAGGCATCCTGCTGTATATAGATGGCTACATGCGTCCTCCCGCTGTGTATAGATGGCTACTTGCGGCATCTTGCTGTGCATAGATGGCTACGTGCGGCCTCCTGCTGTGTATAGATGGCACCGTGCGGCCTCCTGCTGTGTATAGACGGCACAGTGCTGCATCCTGCTGTGTATAGATTGCTACGTGTGGCCTCCTGCTGTGTATAGACGGCTACGTGCGGCCTCCAGCTGTGTACAGATGGCTACGTGCGACCTCTCGCTGTGTAGAGATGGCTACGTGCGGCCTCCCACTGTGTATAGATGGCTACGTGCGGCCTCCCGCTGTGTATAGATGGCTACGTTTGGCCTCCCGCTGTGTATAGAAGACTACGTGTGGCCTCCTGCTGTGTATAGATGGCGCCGTACAGCATCCTGCTGTGTATAGATGGCTACGTGCGGCCTACCGCTGTGTATAGATGGCTTCGTGTGGCATCCTGCTGTGTATAGATGGCACCGTGCAGCCTCCTGCTGTGTATAGACGGCACTGTGCTGCATCCTGCTGTGTATAGATGGCACCGTGCGGCCCCCTGCTGTGTATAGATGGCACCGTGCGGCCTCCTGCTGTGTACAGATGGCTACGTGCGGCCTCCTGCTGTGTATAGATGTCGCCGTGTGGCCTCCTGCTGTGTATAGATGGCTACGTGCGGCCTCCCGCTGTGTATAGATGGCTACGTGCGGCATCCTGCTGTGTATAAATGGCACCATGCGGCCTCCCGCTGTGTATAGATGGCACCATGTCGCCTCCCGCTGTGTATAGATGGTACCGTGTGGCCTCTCGCTGTGTATAGATGGCAACGTGCGGCCTCCCGTTGTGTTTAGATGGCACCTTGCGGCCTCCCGCTGTGTATAGATGGCACCGTGCGGCCTCCCGCTGTGTATAGAAGACTACGTGCGGCCTCCCGCTTTGTATAGATGGCTACATGCGGCCTCCCGCTGTGTATAGAAGACTACGTACGGCCTCCAGCTGTGTATAGAGGGCGCTGTGCAGCCTCCCGCTGTGTATAAATGGCACCGTGTGGCCTCCTGCTGTGTATAGATGGCTACGTGCGGTCTCCTGCTGTGTATAGATGGCTACGTGCGGCCTCCCGCTGTGTATTGATGGCTACGTGCGGCCTCCTGCTGTGCATAGATGGCTACGTGTGCTCAATATTAAGTCATACAATTAATGTAAGGCTATGTGCCCACGATGCAGAAATGCTCCGGATTTTTTTGGAGAATTTCTGCATCTCCCTGGCAGAAAAATCGCATGTGGATTTTACATGCGTTTTTCCTGCCAGGGACAAGCGGAAGTGAAGCGTTCTTCACATGCATTACCGCATGCGGGTTGTCAAGCGCTTTCCAAGCGATTTTAGCATCACTTGGAAAGTGCTTGACAACTTGGTCACACTATATAAATCCATGCAACCGGCATGGATTTATATACACTGTGTTCCAAATTATTATACAAAAAGTGTTTAGGAGTGATAAGGTAAGAATTTTTTTGTTTGTCAGTTAAACTCATTGATGGTGATGTGTGTCAGGGCTTTTTATATCACTGTAAGCAATTGCAGACACCTGTGCTAGATAGTTTGGCAGGTGTGTCCAATGAAAGGCAAGACTGCTTAAGAAGGCTGTCCCACATTATTAAGCAGCCTACATTTTCTGCCAAAATGGGAAAGAAAAAGGATGTGTCGGCTGCTGAGAAGCAACAAATTGTGGAGTGTTTAGGTCAAGGCATAACTACAATCAACATTGCCAAGACACTTCATCGTGATCATCGCACAATCAAGAAGTATGTAGCTGATTCACAGTACACACGTGTGCGTGCTGATAAGGGAAAATTGAGGACTCTTTCCTACAGGCAATTACATCAGGTTAAAAGAGCAGTGGCAAAAAAGCATTGTCATAGCATCAGACAAGTTTTTGAATCTGCTGGTGCCTCCAACGTCCCGCGAACAAGATGCAGAGTCCTTCAGAGGTTTGCAGCTGTGCGTAAGCCATCCTGTCGACCTCCTCTATCCACTGCACACAAGCAGAAATGGCTCCAGTGGGCCAAACAATACATGAAGACTGAATTCAAAAGTGTTTTGTTCACCGATGAGTGCCGTGCAACGCTCGATGGTCCAGATGGATGGAGTGGAGGATGGCTGGTTGATGGACACCCCATGCAAACACGGCTACGGCGCCAACAAGGAGGAGGTGGAGTAATGTTTTGGGCTGGAATCATGGGGAGAGAGATTGTCGGCCCCTTTAGGATCCCTGAAGGGGTAGAGATGAACTCCATAATGTATGTTAAGTTTCTCAAACAGCACTTCCTGCCATGGTTCAAGAAGAAGAACCATGCATTCCGCAGCAAGATCATTTTCATGCATGATAATGCACCATCTCATGCTGCACATAACACATCTGCATCTCTGGCTGCTATGGGCATAAAAGGGGACAAACTTATGGTGTGGCCCCCATGCTCCCCTGACCTCAACCCCATTGAGAACCTCTGGAGCATCATCAAAAGGAGTGTCTATGATGGCGGGAGGCAGTTCACATCTAAGCAACAGCTCTGGGAGGGTATTCTGTCCTCATGCAAAACAATTGAAGCAGAAACCATCCAAAACCTGACAAATTCAATGGACGAGAGAGTTCAGAAGCTCCTTTCGAACAATGTGCAAATGTAACATCACCTAGAATAAAGTTTTGAGTTGAAAACTGTTTGATTTCAGTTTGTAATAACCTGCTAATGCTTATAATTTCAAAAATGACCATTTTTTTGTTCTTTATTAAAATGAAAAGGTTGAAAACTCTGCTGTGCATAATAATTTGGAACATGCATTTTGAGTGCAGTTTGAGTGTTTTATTTTTTTAAAAATATACTGTTATCATAGGCAGTTTGTACAAAAACCTTTCAATTGTACTCTAATAGTTATTTGACTGGAAAATTACAATGACTGCAATTCATATAGGTAATTTGGGAAAATCTGAGAAAATATTATTTGCATAATAATTTGGAACACAGTGTAGTGTGACTGTAAAAGAATGGTAAAAAATAAAAATAAATATATACTTACCTTCTGATGGCCTGCCGACATCAGCAGTCGCGTGACCCGTCACATGACTAAATGACGTCACCACAGGTCCTTTAGTCTACCGCGAGCTACCAGCAAGCCAGGACGCATCAGATAAAGACACCGGGGGCCATCAGAAGGTAAGTATAATATTTATTTTTTATTTTATTATTTTTTTTACAGGTACTATGGCAGCCCGGTCTGGAGGAGATTCTCCTCTTCTCCAGACCCGGGTACCATCCGCACATTGAACCGCATGATATCCGCATGTACAGATGTAGTGATGCGGATATTATGCGTTCCAATGCAAGTCAATGACGGCGAAAATGCCGCGCTTCCGCAAAATAATTGGTAGTGCTGTGGATTTTTCCGCAATGATAATCCGCAGCGGAAATTTCCGCAGCATGTGCACAGCACGTGCGGATTATCATTGGGGAGCATGGCAGACCTTCTACCAAGCATTTTTTAAGCGTTTCTGCAGCGGAATTGCTTCTGCGGAAACGCTTAAAAAACGCATAGTGGGCACACAGCCTAAAAAAAATTATTATAATTAATATATTAATATTGTGCCAAATTAATTTCACATGAACTTTCACATGATCTATCACAGGGGATCATGTGACATGTGATACATCAGGTGTGTGTGTTTGGGGGGGGCCCAAGCCTTCTAAACTGCCCAGGGCCCTTGCTACTCTTAATCCAACCCTGCATGTGCCCCTCATCAAATGGACTTTGAGAATAGTAGTGAAGAGTCATAGCAACGCACCTCAGCTGATGGGGTCCTCAAACGAAGGGAATATGGAGATTTCTGTAGCGCTTTGCTGGTCTAATGTAATATGTAACAGGAGTAATGTACCGCCACATGTAGCCGTGAAGTTCCTGCCTTTGGATTGTGCACAAGTATTTTTTAAATGTTGTGCCTGCTGTCTGATGTATATCACAAAAAGGAGGAAGAAAGCCCTCAAAATAAGAGAGCTTATACGACCAGAGTTTTTTAAAGAAAATTACTGCTTTATTTAAACATTATTACATAGTTAAAAACATCATGGTGCTGCATAAAGAGGACACTGCTGACTCTGATATTGTTCCAAATGTAATCCAACGTAATTACAGTGCATAAACATATCAAGGGTACATAATTATTACATACAATTTATGTCTTAACAATGATACCAACTCAAATCATTATTTCTCCATCTCATTTAAATTAAAGTGACCGGTGCATAGTGCATAGTGCATAGTGCAAGCATAGTTTCTTTATTGGGCTCATATAGTCCCCATTGATTTTTGGTAAATATTTATATATCCATGTGACTAGCATCCAGCTCGTCTAATGATGTGGTTATATCTTTGATTAGACCCCACCTGATATCAAGCCTCTATCAAAGCCGATCTATATAGACTCCGCAATATCACATAATAGTCATTAGTACTTACTAATATATAGGAAATATGAGAGTACTGCCTGTGTCCTCGTGCCCCTACGCGCGTTTCGCCCTCGCTTCGTCGGGGGCTGTCTGATGTATATACTTCTCATCAGTTTGTTCAAGAAAAGTTTATTTTTAGACTCAGGTCTCCCTCATTCATCAGTACTTCATCGGGTCCTGGCCTGCCATTTCAGCATGCAGCCTGTAAAGGCACACACACCCAACCAGTCTCCCCATTTTCCTGTAGTGTGGCAGGGTGCGGATGCAAATTAATGCAGTTGTCATTGCCAGATTGCGCTCATAGCCAGTGAACAATTCTGCTACACACAGACGATCTGATGATCGCCTGTGTGTAGTACAGGCAATCAGAAAATTGCAGCTTCAAGTCTCCCATGGAGACTATTGAAACAAACAAAAAGTAAAAAAAAAATGTTTTTAAAAATATTAAAAAATTTTAAAAATATAAAAGTTTAAATCACCCCCCTTTCGCCCCATTCAAAATAAAACAATAAAAAAATCAAATACACACGTTCAGAATCGCCGGATCTATCAATATAAAAAAATAATTATTCCGATTGGTAAATAACGAAAAAAAATTGAAAACGCCTGAATTACGTTTTTTGGGTCGCCGCTTCATTGCAATAAAATGCAAAAATTAAATTGCAAAAACATCGTATCTACCCAAAATGGTATCAATAAAAATGTCAGCTCGGCACGCAAAACATAAGCACTCACCCAGCCCCAGATCCCGAAAAATGGAGATGTTACCTTTTTTTTTTTAACAAACTTTGGAATTTTTTTTCACCACTTAAATAAAAAGAACTTATACAAGTTTGGTATCTACGAACTCGTAATGACCTGGAGAATAATAATGGCAGGTCAGTTTTGGCATTTAGTGAACATGGTAAAAAAGAAAAAACAACTCTGGAATTGCAGTTTTTTTGCAATTTCACAGCACTTTGAATTTTTTCCCGCTTTCCAGTACATGATATGGTAAAACCAATGGTGTCTTTCAAAAGTACAACTTGTCCCGCAAAAAATAAGCCCTCACATGGCCATATTGACCAAAACATAAAAAGTTATGGCTCTGGGAAGAAGGGGAGCAAAAAACAAAAACACAGAAATGGAAAATGGCCCGGTTGTGAAGGGGTTAAAAAAAAACATCTTGAAAGGGTTAAACTGTTTTGTAATGTATCAGACTTATGGCAAAAAGAGTCACATCAACACCATCCCCCAGCCTGCTTCTCACGAACTACCACAAGAGGGAGTTCTAGGCCAACTGTGTTCAACTTATGTTTATGCCAGAAAAGCCAAGAATATATTAAAAGAATAGCTGAAGAAGCTTAATGCACACGATTCTCTTGAATAACTGTAAAGTTTCCAGCAACTTAATTCTGAGAGAGACTGCACAGTATATGACATTAAGTCTAAGACAGAGGCAAGAATTGCACAGATACCAGAGACATCACCTCGCATTTCTGGGTCCACCACGCAGTAAAAACAATCATCTAAGTCACGCTCTTTGAAATATTCAACTCTCAGGGGGCAGCTTATAAGAGCACATGCAGAAGCTGAGGCTACTAAGATACAAGCTGCCTTTGCGTAAAAGAAAGCGGAGATGGAAGCAAGCGCAATACGCAGGAGCGCAGAAATAGAAGCCCTAGAAAAGGAACTGTCTTTCCAAAATCAGAGAAAACTGACATGTCTGACTGTGCAAGGTACATGCTTCGCCATGATCTCACCAAGACAGGTCTCACAAGGTTCGATGATCAACCTGAGAACTATAGAGTGGGGAAATGTGCCTTTAGATCTGTAGTTAGTGACCTCAGCATTACTGCTGCTGAAGCTAGATCTGCTGATCAGGTGGCTCAGGCCAAAATCCAAACAGCGGGTCAAGAGACTCAGATCTGCCCACATCAGTAATCCAGTGGCTGGTCTCATAGCCGCATGGGAAAGACTAAAATGAAGCTTTAAGGTGCGTTAAGTGTCAAATGTTAAGAGGGAAACACCAAGAGATGGCGAACCTCCTAGCAGATTGGCTAAGTACAGACCAGCCACAATTCGGCATAGACGTTTTCCATTGTCAGTTGCTACAAGAAGGACCATGATTGAGCCACAAACAGTAAGTGGTGGGCTGTGCTGTTCACCTGTCTTAGCATCTGAGCAGTTCACATAGAGGTGATTGAATCCATGGATTCCTCTTGCTTCAGTGATGCCCTCATTAGGCTCTTTTCCATCAGGAAAACCCATCAAACAACTTAGGTCCAACTGCGCCATTAACTTTGTCGGAGTCTGCAAGGAACTACAGCTAAACAACTTCTTGACTGACAATCAATGCAACTGGGTGCTCAACCCCCCACATTCATCTCATATGGGAGGATCCTGGGAATGCATGATTGGAATCGCACAAACAATCCTTAATTCCATGTTGCTGAGACCGCAAGTACTGGTCACTTTTCTACCAGAAGTGTCCGTTATAATAAAGACCATTGGTACCAGCATCATCGGATCCTGATGCTTGAATTATTCTTACTCCGGCCACACTTCTTACGCAGAAGGTTGGAGCTGCTGCAATCCCTTCAGGGAATTTTGACCGCAGTGACAATTACATACGTCAGTGGAAGCCGGTACAACACCTATCTAATGTACTTTGACACCACTGGAACAATGAATACCTGCATTTGCTTCAAGGCCGTCACAAATGGCAGATGGCAAAACCTAACCACCAGGAAGGAGACCTTATGTTACACGCATGCCGCTAGGTTCGGATAGAGGCAAGACGGGTTACATGAATTCTTTGGAATCCTGGGGGAACCGTTACTCAGGGCGACCATAAACCATGTGCTCAGCTTCTCTCAGGCACACAGGGGTATTGACCCTTAGGCACAGACATGTAAGTTGTTTCACTTGCTGACCAGACACACTTGACAAGAGTCCTCATAAACAGTAGAACAGTTGCATTTAATAAGAAACCGCATAGCCAGTGCAAGTTAAGTCTTATGAGCAACAGGCTCCAGTGACAAACAGTACAGTTACCTTAGCAGCACAGCAGTTCACAGTCTTCCCAGTAGTACAGAACATCACAATTTTAATGCAAAGGCACATTAATGAACAAAGCATTCTTTACAGCACAGTGAGATGGAGAAGGGGGGAGGGTTTGCTGAGGGAGATTATCCCTGTGACATCATTTCTTCCAATCCTTATCTTTCTGCCTGACAATACTCTGCACTGTTCGTTCAGGAACTCTACCTGACCTGTGCTTAGCTTCACTCCTGACTTGAATCCTTTTCACTTGCAGGGGCACTTCTGTGAGATACAGAACACACACCACCTTTCTCTTCGGCTCCAGACAGACTGTAAACAACTTGCCCACAATCCCCCTGGGGCTCTGCTAAAACACTCTCCTTCTCCTGTGACTGTGTTAACCCCTCTAGTTGCTGGATGCTTCTGGGGCACAACACTTTCTTTTTCATGTGCTTGTGTTACTTCTAATAGTTGCTGAATGCTTTTAAAGCAACAGCACTACTTCTGCATGTCACACTCTGCAACAGCACTACTTCTGCATGTCACGCTTATCCTTCTAAAAGATAAGGAAGCTCATCGAAATGACTGTCCAGTGGGTCTTATCAAAGTTATGCCTAGTGACGATGAAAAGACTTAGAAGATGGAAGTTAAGGGGACAAACGTTGGCTCAGCACAAGTTTTCTTTCGCCCATTTACTGAACTTGTACTGCTGCTGATGTCACTTCAAATAGGACACTACTGCTAGACACAGAGTATGGTGGGGAGCATACCTCCATATTCTACCAGATATGTTTCAAGATGCAACATTCACCATTTGGATTACTGCTTTAGTGGAAGAGTTTGCATGTTGCGGCTTCCCCAATTCGAAGATGGGTTGCCAATGGAACTTGGACTTATCTTCCTTTTGTGGACTACACGTCACCAACCATATATTTGGACTTTACAGTTGTTTATAGGTTTGTTGCATGTTTCTTTTTTATCTATCAGGTTCTAACGACTTGGCAATCATACAGTATTGTATTGTATTGTTGTGTTGCTATGCAATACAGTTTGCCTTTTAGAAGTTTGTCCTCCCTCTCTTTCTCTCTAGCTCTGATGTCAGTAACATCTCAGTTCTTCTTCCTCATTCTCTGCATGCCAGCCACCTTAACTCCTTTACGATCTATGACGTATCTATATGTCATAGGTCGCCTCTCTTTCTTTGATGCGGGCTCCGGCGCTGAACCTGCATTGTTTCAGGCACATGACAGCTGATTTGATCAGCTGTCATATGCCCCTAACAGCCGTGGGTGGAATCGCGATCCACCCGCGGCTGTTAACATGTTAAATGCTGCTGTCAAACTCTGACAGTGGCATTTAACATGGCTGTGCCAGAAGCATGCCACTAGCTCCACCCATTGGTGCCCTGTCACATGATCGCGGGGTGCCGATGGGTTGGCATGACTACCCCAGGTTGGCATGACTACCCCGGGTCTGCCGGAGACCCCTGTATTTGTCATAAGTGATCTGCTATGATCACTGCCCAGTGGCCGGCATTCATAGCAGATGAGCATTTCTGCTACACATAGCAGGGCTGAAGCCCTGCTGTGAGTAGCACAAGCGATCAGAAGATCGCAGCTTCAAGTCTACTATGAAGACTATTGAAGCACGTAAAAAGTAAAAAGAATGCTTTTTAAAAAAAAATTAAAAATTGTAAAAATATTAAAACTTAAATCACCCTCTTTTGCCCCATTCAAAATAAAACAATTAAAAATAATACACATATTTGGTATCACTGTGTTCAAAATCGCCCGTTCTATCAATATATAAAAATAATTAATTTGATCGGTAAACGGCGTAATGAGAAAAAAATCAAAACGCCAGAATTAGGTTTTTTTGGTCGCCGCAACATTGCGACAGCCGCTAAAAACATCATATCTACCCCAAAATGGTATCAATAAAAATGTCAGCTCGGACCGCAAAAAAATAAGCCCTCACTCAACCCCAGATCCTGAAAAATGGAGACTCTCGGAAAATTGGATTTTTGTTTAACCACTTAAATAAAAAAGAACCTATACATGTTTGGTATTTACGAACTCATAATATAATGGCAGGTCAGTTTTAGCATTTAGTGAACATGGTAAAAAAATAAAAATAAATAAAAACATTGTGGAATTGCACTTTTTTTTGCAATTTCACCGCATTTGGAATTTTTTTCCCGTTTTTCAGCACACGATATGATAAAACCAATGGTGTCGTCCAAAAGTACAACTTGTCCTGCAAAAAATAAGCCCTCACGCGGCACCCCTGCCGATCAGCTGTCATCGGTGCCAGCGGCCGCCGGCCGGAAGTGCTCACTTGTGGTGCTCCGCCGTCAAGTGGTAGTGGCCGCCACAGTGTACTGCACATCCGCCTCCCATTCAATTGAATAGGAGGCAGATGTGCAGTACACCACGGCGGCCACTACCACTTGACGGTGGAGCCCCCCCAGGTGAGCCCTTCCTTCCGGCCGCCGCCGCCGGCACCGATAACAGCTGATCGGCAGGGGTGCCGCGCGCGTAACCCCGGCCAATCATACATTGATGCCCTGTCCTACGGACAGGGCATCAATGTAAAAGTAGTGGACAACCCCTTTAATCACAAGTGTTGGTGGTGGATACTGCACTTCCAGCTCTCTTGAGTCTCTCCCTTTCCCCTGCCTGCCGCTTGGCACGGGTCTCAGAATGACAGGTCACCCTTGTCTCAGTGACCTGCTTACGCTGTCTGAAATTCTGCACAGGTGCCATCATTGCCCAGGATCATCTCATCAGAGAGGGGGAGGAGCATGCGCAGAGTGATTGTCCAGCTCTCAAAATATCACCAGGAGCTTACGGCACATACACCGCTCCTTCTGGTAAGATGATGGCATCTGAATTTGGTCTTGGATAGGGGAGGCAGGTCACTGAGAGAAGATTGACCTGTCCATAAGAGACCAGAGGCTGACAGACAGAAATAGGGAGAGAGAAAGCAGATTTGGAAAAGCAGTATCCGCCCCTGAACTTACAATTTAAACTTCAAGGTTGGATTTCTCAACAATTTCCAAATAAAATATTACAAAAAGGTATGTATTTAATAAGCATTAGAGGGCTTATACACATGCCTTTAATTAAGGGTGTAATACTGATGGCAAGTTCACTTTAACCCCTTAGTGATGGACCTAATTTTGACCTTAATGATCAGGTCAAATTGTGTCACTTTATGTGGCAATAACTCTGGAAATGGATCCCCCTGATTCTGAGAATGTTTTTTTGTGACATATTGTACTTCATGCTAGTGGTAAAATTTGGTCAATATGATTTATGAAAATTTGACAAAATAATTTAAAATTTTGCAACTTTCAAATTTTACATTTTTATGCCCTTAAATCAGATAGCTATAGCACACAAAATAATTAATAAATAACATTTACCAGTTGTCAGCTTTACATCTGCATCATTTTTGAAACATAATTATTTTTTATTAGGAAGTTAGAATGGTTCAAGGTTCATTTTTTTAGTGACCACATCATATTTGAAGTGACTTTGGAGGGTCTATATGACAGAAAATACCCAAAAGTGACACCATTCTAAAAACTGCAGCCCTCAATGTGCTCAAAAACACATTCAAGAAGTTTATTAACCCTTTAGGTGCTTCACAGGAATTAATGGAATGTGGAAGGAAAAAAATGAACATTTTACTTTTTTCACAAAAATGTTACTTTAACCCCTAAGTTTTTACTTTCACAAGAGAGAAGACGCCATGTCACGTTTGCAGAGCCCCTGATGTGCCTAAACAGTGGAAAACCCCCTCAAGTGACCCCATTTTGGAAACTAGACCCCTCAAGGAATGTATCTAGATGTGTGAGGAGCACCTTGAACTCCCAGATGCTTCCCAGAAGTTGATAAGATAGAGCCATAAAAATAAAAAATCTAATTTTTCCCACAAAAATGTTCTTTTAGCTTCAAATTTTTTATCTTCACAATGGTAACAGGAGAAAATGGACACCAAAATGTGGTGTGCAATTTCTCCTGAGTACGCCGATACCCCATATGTGGGAGAAAACTACTGTTTGGGCGCACGCCAGGGCTCAGAAGGGAAGAAGCACCTTTTGAATTTTTGAACACCAAAATAGCTGGAATCGAGAGTGGATGCCATGTTGTGTTTGGAGGACCCCTGATGTGCCTAAACAGTGGATACCTCCTCAGAAGTAACCCCATTTTGGAAACTAAACCCCTCAAGGAATGTATCTAGATGTGCAGTGAGCACTTTGAACCCTCAGGTGTTTCACAGAAGTTTATAACGTCGAACTGTGAAAATTAAAAAATACATTTTTCCAGCAATAATGAAGATTTTGGGTACTTACCATAAACTCTCTTTCTCTGAGCCTTCATTGGGGGACACCATGGGTATACTGCGGCCACTAGGAGGCTTACACTAGGCAATAAAAAAGTTAGCTACTCCTCAGTAGTATACACCCACCAACCAGAGCCAAGCCAATCAGTTAGTGTGAAAGCAGTAGGAGAAGCAATCTCAAATAAAATACAGATTGGCCCAACAGTGGCATTTAGAAAGGCTGTGCTGTGTCCCCCAATAAAGGCTCAGAGAAAAAGATTTTAGTGTAAGTACCCTAAATCTTAATTTTTCTATTATTTCATTGGGGGGGGGAGGGAAACCATGGGATGTCCAAAAAACAGTCCCCAAAGGTGGGAAGAAAAATAAGGACTTGTCAAAAGTAGAATAAGAGTATGCTCAGATGAGATGAAAGACAGGAAGGAAAGTCAGAATGATTCAGTTCCGAGAAGAAGAGTAGAGAATCCTTATATAGGGAGAAATGCAGATAGAGACAGCATGTTCTGAAAGACTAGAGACTGGATTGAGATAAGGAGCGATTTTGACTTGTTGAAGGTCGAACCTGAAAGGAAGTGTACTCCGAGAAAATACATCCTTGAAACTATCTGTGCCAATCCCCTGATGAATCACCTGATGTTGAGAAAACGCATCGGGAGGCACGTATTAGGATTATTTCAAGGCTGACTAGTAATTGAGGGTCAGCTGTGGACTGCCCTTGTAAGGACGGGAGTCTTGGGGTCCCAGGGTCAGCCTGTGATATAGGGTCTGATAGGGTCAGTCATTGATGACCATCCAGGCGAGTCTGGTATCTTTGGATGGAACAACCCATGCTGCGGGACTGGTGAGACTGTTCCTTTTCTTCACTTTTTACCTTATGGTTATACAATATTATCTCTAAACAGGAGCATTTTGTTGGATAGGTGAAGTGAATTGGGAAACGGATATTGCTCTTGAACTGCATAACTATTGTTATCACCTCACCCATACCGGGTTAAGGGCTATTCTAATATACGTGTTTTTTGTGTGTGTCTTTAATTTCATTGTTCTATTAAAGGATATATTAAAAGTTATATTTTAAGTCTGCTATATATGCTGTAATACTGAGCTCTTTCTCCCTGTCCATCTGTTTGTCTATCACTAGACGGCAGATCCGGGTACTTAGCTGCAGCAGAAGCTGCTTGTGGACGGCCAGGGTCAGCGACAACAGAAGTCCATGTCCTCCGTGCTCGCCTTCCACACATCAAGCGAGTACCACCCCCTCTCTCCTCGATGCCGGGTCTAGGTGACTCGTCACCGGGATATAGGTCGCGGTCGGGATTACCTTGATGTAGGTGTGACTCTACATCCCTCCTGGTCACAAATACGTCCTAGGCTCTATTGGGCTCCCGGATGAAACCCCAGCCCTTGTCCAGGTTGAACTTTACAACCATGCCCAGCACTCTCTAACCCCGGTCGGTGGGTTTGGCCTTGCGAGCCTGGGCCTTGGCTCTCATGTTCCACTCCTCCATGGCCTGCCATCGGGTCTGCCGCTCCCTTTCCTCTGCCTCCCACTTCTGGATTTGTTCTGGACTCCTCTCTTTTCAGAGTTTCCTCTCGGGTTTCTCTTATTTGGGCTTCACCAGGGAATCCCATTAGGTCCCCTGCCGGGTTCTCCCATCTGCACTCTACTCTGCCTGTGCAGACGGCCCGGGTGTTAGAACCCTCCTGTTTGTTTTTTCCATCTTGTGTTTTTTGTTCACTTGACCATCTGCCTATATATTCCAGCTCCGCCCTTTTGGCTGTGCTGGACTTCAGTGTTTGACTGTTTTGCTAGCCAGGTGCTTCTGTGCCTATCTCTGTCAGTTTGCTGGGACCTCTAGTACCTTTATGTCAGTTTATCTTTTTGTGCTCTGAAACGACTTTCTCTGTTCAGGAGGTGTCCCATTTTTGTTCCAGTCCTTATTTCTTTTAGGGACCTCTTCCTTTATGCTATAGGTCTTCGTTCAGACTAGCCGAGAACTAAGGCGGGTCTGTTCGCTAGGAACAGGCAGCCCGCTACATCGTGGGGATTCAGCTTAGTCTTACTGTAGGGATAGCTTTCCCATTTCTTTCCTTAGTACTTGTTGCAGATCATAACAGTAAGTCCAGGCCAAAAAAACTAAAAGGAAAGAAATTCGGGGATCAGTATGGCTTCCGTCCAGGATTTGGCTCAACGCTTGCAGGGATTGTCTCTGGAGGTGGCCGAGCTCCAGCAACACGTGAGTAGCTGTTCTGGAGCGCATTTTGTGGAACCCAAGGTAGGACTGCCTGATGTTTTTTATGGTAAACAGCAAGATTTTTTTTCCTTTAAAAATGCTTGTTTGTTATATTTTCGTTTGAGACCAAGGTCCTCTGGGAATGAATCACAGCGCATTGGTTTTATTATGTCACTTTTGCACAATGAGCCACAAGGGTGGGCCTTTTCTCTCCAACCTAATGATCCATGCTTAAGGTCGGTAGAAGAATTTTTTTCTGCTATGGGTCTATTATATGACGATCCTGATCAAATCTCATCTGCTGAGGCAGAACTCAGGTGTTTGAATCAGGGGTCAGGTGATGTTGAAAATAATTGCACACACTTTAGAAGATGGACTTCAGAAGTCAAATGGAATGATCCTGCTCTGAAATGTCTATTTCTTGCTGGTCTGAGTGAAAGGGTTAAGGATTTGCTAATTGCATTCCCCGCACCTGAGACTCTGCAGGATGCCATGCAATTAGCTGTTTGTGTGGATAGGAGGTTGAGTTCTAGGCAGAATGAGGTAAAGACTCCTGTAATGCCAGGTCCTAGTTCCCAGAAAAACTGCTCAGACCAATGGAGGTTGGGGCGATGTCGCTCCGCTCTCAAGAAAGAGACCTGAGGTTCGCCGAGGGATTGTGTCTTTATTGTGGTAAAACTGACCATTTGATTAAGTATTGTGAGCTTTGTTTAAGTAACGGAAAAAAAAGGTCAGGTACGCCCGTATAGCTTGTTTATGCTTTGCAGGAGTATTTCTTTCAGGGAGTACTACTTTGCAGGAAAATTTGATGGAATTTCAGGTATTTGTGGATTGTGGTTCAACACTTAATGTGATTGTTAAAGGGTTTTTGGAAAAACTTAAATTGAAATCCAAACTTTTGTCATCACCTATTTCTGTGATTGCAATTGATAACACTCCCTTGAAATGTATTACTCTCAAGGTTGCTGCATTTCCCCTCAATATCAATGACTTCACCAAGAAATTTTGGACTTGGTTGTATTAAATAATTTACCCTCTCCAGACGTTCTAGGATTGCCTTGGTTAAAACTGCACAATCCTTTGCTGAACTGGTCTACTAATATGAGCATCAAATAATTCGGTCCAAAATCTGATAAATTAGTCAGAGACCAAATGCCTTGGAGGAGTACATACAGATTAGCCTGGCTGCTGGTCACATTAGACCTTCTTAGTCGCCTGTGGCAGTTGGATTTTTCTTTGTTAAAAAAAAGTACTGGGATTTATGTCCATGTCTGTATTTTCATGAAATTAATAAGATTACCGTACGCAATTCCTACCCATTGCCATTAATTCCTGACTTGTTTAACCAGTTAGTGGGGGCCAAGTGGTTCTCTAAGATTGATCTCCGGGGAGCATACAATTTGTTACGAGTGAAGGCAGGTGATGAGTAGAAAACTACTTTAAACACTCAGGTAGGTCATTTTGAGAATCTGGTGATGCCTTTTAGTCTTACCAATGCACCTGCATTTTTTCAGAACCTTATTAATGACATCCTGAGACCTTTGATTGGTAAGAATGTAGTTGTGTATTTAGATGACATTTTAATTTATTCGCCAGATCTGGAGTCCCATTGTACGTGAAGTTTCGCAGTGTACGTGAAGTTTCGCAGTTATTGAGTGATAATTCACTCTTTGCTAAGCTGGAGAAATGTGAGTTTGCTGTGCAGAAAATTAGTTTTTTGGGCTACATTGTCTCCAGCGAGGGCTTTGAGATGGACCCGGTGAAGGTTCAGGCTGTGCAGGAATGGCCTAGGACTATTGGTTTGAAATCGATACAGAGATTTTTGGGTTTTGCCAATTATTACAGGAAATTCATTAAGAATTTTTCTGTAATTGTTAAGCCTCTAACCGATCTCACCAGGAAAGGTGCGAATACGGTCCAGTGGACTACTGAGGCCATTGAAGCATTTAAGTATCTCAAAGAGAGGTTCAGTTCTGCCCCTATCCTTATGCAGCCTGATGAGACCAAGCCTTTTTTGGTCGAGGTCGATGCTTCATCGGTGGGGGTCGGAGCAGTTTTGTCTCAGGAGAACAGGGACGGAGTACATCCTTGTGCCTTCTTTTCGAAAAAAATTTCGGAAACCGAACTGAATTATGATGTTGGAAATCGGGAGTCGCTGGCTATTAAACTTGCGTTTGAACATTGGCATCATTTTTTGGAAGGCACTAGATTTCCTATTCAGGTTTTCACAGATCATAAGAATTTGATCTATCTGGATGCTGCCAAGCGCTTGAATGCTCGTCAAGCTAGGTGGGCACTTTTTTTTTCTCGGTTTCATTTTTCTGTTACCTATATCCCTGGTACTAAGTAAAGCCGATGCTTTATCTCGCAGCTTCTCTCCTACGGTCGGTGCCGAGGAGGAGGAGAGCATTTTACAGAAAGGAGTTGTGGTGGCGGCATTGGACTCTGTTTTGGAGAATGGGATTCTGAAAGCTCAAGATGATGCTCCATCTAACACTCCCCATGGGAGGTTGTTCGTGCCTAGAACCTTTATGAGAGATTTGTATGTGGAGTGTCATGAGTCTCGGTTGGCAGGTCATCCAGGAATTTCTGAGACTAAGAGACTTATCAGTCGCAGTTTTTGGTGGCCTGGATGGCAGAAAGAAGTCATCAAGTGGGTGCATCAATGTACTGTGTGTACTAGGTCAAAGGCTTCACATACTCCTGCTGCGGGGTTGCTTTGCCCACTGGAGGTTCCTAGTGCACCTTGGACGCATCTCATAATGGATTGTATTACTGATCTGCCTGTGTCCGAGGGTTTTACTGTCATCTGGGTTGTCGTGGACCGTTTTAGTAAGATGTGTCATTTGGTTCCATTCATTAAGTTGCCCTGCGCCAAGACACTCGCTAAAGCGTTTGTTAAGGAGATTGTCAAGCTTCATGGCGTTCCCACGGATATTGTTTCTGATAGAGGACCTCAGTTTGTGGCTCGCTTTTGGCGTACTTTTTGTGACAGGTTGGGAGTCCATTTGTCATTTTCGTCTGGGTATCATCCTGAGTCTAATGGACAGACTGAAAGAAAGAACCAGGATGTAGAACAGTTTTTGCGTTGTTTTGTGGCGGACAATCAAGAGGTGTGGTCTGAGTTTCTGCCTCGCGCCGAATTTGCCCTTAACAATCATACATCCTCCTCAGCTGGGTGTTCTCCTTTTTTTTGTTGTACTGGGAGACATCCGTCTTTTGGTTCGTTCTCCAAATTGGGGTCAGCGGTGCCGGAGGAGGAGAATTTTTCCGGTGATTTGGAGAGAGTTTGGACTAATGTACGTTGCAACCTTCAAGAGGCTAACAAGAAGTCCAAGAAGTATTTTGACAGGAAAAGTAAGGAGGTTTTGTTTACTGTGGGTGACATGGTTTGGTTGTCCTCAAGGAACTTGTGGTTGAGGATTCCCTCTAAAAAACTGGGTCCTAAGTTTGCGGGTCCATTTAAAGTGCTTCAGGTTGTTAACCTGTCTGTGGTTAGGTTGGATGTCCCTACTTCCTGGAAGATTAATCCTGTGTTTCATGTTTCCTTGTTGAAAAAGGCTGATGTATCAGATAGGGAGGCCACTGTCACAGTTCCTCCTGTGGTGGAAGACGGTGAATATGAAATTTCTCGTATCTGAATTCTAGATGGCATAGAGGGAGAGTACAATATCTCGTCTCCTGGATAACTCCTGGGTAAGGGCGGATGATATCTCTGCTCCTAGACTTGTTAGAGCTTTCCACAAAAGGTTTCCGGATAGGCCCGGGCCTGGAGGATCCGGAGGATCTTCTTAAAAGAGGGGGTACTGTTAGAACCCTCCTGTTTGTTTTTTCCATCTTGTGTTTTGTGGTCACGTGACCATCTGCCTATGTATTCCAGCTCCTCCCTTTTGGCTGTGCTGGACTTCAGTGTTTGAATGTTTTGCTAGCCAGGTGCTTCTGTGCCTATCTCTGTCAGTTTGCTTGGCCCTTCTGGGACCTCTAGTACCTTTTTGTCAGTTTATCTTTTTGTGTTCTAAAACGACTTTCTCTGTTCAGGAGGTATCCCATTTTTGTTCCAGTCCTTAGTTCTTTTAGGGACCCCTTCCTTTATGCTATAGGTCTTCGTTCAGACTAGCCGAGAACTAAGGTGGGTCTGTTCGCTAGGAACAGGCAGCCCGCTACATCGTGGGGATTCAGCTTAGTCTTACTGTAGGGATAGCTTTCCCCTTTCTTTCCTTAGTACTTGTTGCAGATGATAACAGTAAGTCCAGGCCAAAAAAACTAAAAGGAAAGAAATCCGGGGATCAGTATGGCTTCTGTCCACGATTTGGCTCAACGCTTGCAGGGATTGTCTCTGGAGGTGGCCAAGCTCCAGCATCACGTGAGTAGCTGTTCTGGAGCGCATTTTGTGGAACCCAAGGTAGGACTGCCTGATGTTTTTTATGGTAAACAGCAAGATTTTTTTTCCTTTAAAAATGCTTGTTTGTTATATTTTCATTTGAGAACAAGGTCCTCTGGTTAAGGATTTGCTAATTGCATTCCCCGCACCTGAGACTCTGCAGGATGCCATGCAATTAGCTGTTTGTGTGGATAGGAGGTTGAGATCTAGGCAGAATGAGGTAAAGACTCCTGTAATGCCAGGTCCTAGTTCCCAGAAAAACTGCTCAGACGGCGGAGAACCAATGGAGGTTGGGGCGATGTCGCTCCGCTCTCAAGAAAGAGACCTGAGGTTCGCCGAGGAATTGTGTCTTTATTGTGGTAAAGCTGACCATTTGATCAAGTATTGTGAGCTTCGTTTAAGTAACGGAAAAAAAAGGTCAGGTATGCCCGTATAGCTTGTTTATGCTCTGCAGGAGTATTTCTTTCAGGGAGTACTACTTTGCAGGAAAATTTGATGGAATTTCAGGTATTTGTGGATTGTGGTTCAACACTTAATGTGATTGTTAAAGGGTTTTTGGAAAAACTTAAATTGAAATCCAAACCTTTGTCATCACCTATTTCTGTGATTGCAATTGATAACACTCCCTTGAAATGTATTACTCTCAAGGTTGCTGCACTTCCCCTCACTATCAATGGACTTCACCAAGAAATTTTGGACTTGGTTGTATTAAATAATTTACCCTCTCCGGACGTTCTAGGATTGCCTTGGTTAAAACTGCACAATCCTTTGCTGGACTGGTCTACTAATATGAGCATCAAATAATTCGGTCCAAAATCTGATAAATTAGTCAGAGACCAAATTCATTCAACAAACATCAAGTTTTTATTGATAAAATACACAGACAAAAAATAGATAAAGGATAAAAAGCACCTCCATACTGTGAGGGATCGACCATTGCATATACGTGCCTAATATAGTATGTATTTTGTATAAAGTAAATACTATACTGCCATATAGTGCTAAAATGCAAACTGTGAGTTGAAATACCCTAACAGTGCAAAAGGCAAAAGATAAGGTAACAAGATGGTAAACATACCACAGAGCAGCTGTATTGCAGGCACAGAGGTTATGCAGCGTCCCTCTACCCCTATGCACGTTTCATCATGTTGACTTCCTCAGTGGGCGTGGAAATGTAAGAGAGGTAGCTACCATTTTATGTGTGGTAGGATCCAATCGATGTAAGGAACAGATGTCACGGGTAGTGTTGAGCCACTCCCGTAGTGTTCGGGTTCGGTTCGGTTCGTCGAACACCGGGATGTTCGTGGAACTGTTCGTCGAACACCTTAGAACACCGTCGAACACCGTCGAACAACGTTAAAACTAATGGCAGGCAAACAAAAACACATAGAAACACATAGAAAACACCTTCAAAGGTGTCCAAAAGCTGACAAACTGCTCAGAAGACACTCTCTTTAAAAAAGCCGGCCGGCAATTCAGCAGCGCATACACCGGTACCTGACAATTTAGACAAGAAGGAATAGAGCATCACACATAGATTAGATAGATAGAAACATGTCAGTCACATATATAAGAAGTACAGTGTCTGTGTTGGTTACTGTACTTGTCATTTAGTGTTAAAGGATTTATTAAAAAAAATATTAGTGTTTTCATGCACCGTCTCTTTAAAAAAGCCAGCCGGCAATTCAGCATCGGTACCCGACAATTTATAACAGAAAGAATAGAGCATCACACATAGATTAGATAGATAGAAACATGTCAGTCACATATATAAGAAGTACAGTGATAGTGTTGATTACTGTACTTGTCATTTAGTGTTAAAACAAAGGATTTATTTAAAAAAAAAATTGGCATGGGGTTCCCCGTAATTTTAGTCTCTAGCGGAGGTTAAGCAGACGGCTGGGGCAGATGTTTGAAGCCTGGGAAGGGAGTAATATCCACGGAGCTTCCCAGGCTACTAATATCAGCCCCCAGCTGAATACCTAGCCTTTACTAGCTATTAAAATGGGGGACCCCAAAAAAAATTACGTGGGGTCCCCCCTATTTTAATAGCTAGCAAAGGCTAGGCAGACAGCTGGGGGCTGATATTAATAGCCCAGGAAAGGTGCCATGAATATTGGCCCCCTCCCAGGCTAGAAACACCAGCCGTCAGCCGCCCCAGAAATGGCGCATCTTCTATATAGAAGATGATAGTGATTCATAGAAAAGCATTGAGCCCGAAATTTTCATTAAGACCATTTGGTGATATTGTTTTGAGCCTGTATATCCATTTGATTTCAGTTTGAGCTAGCATTTTCCCAAGATTCACACCTCTAGAACCCATAGACACCTGATCAATGGCCTTGACTCTGAGTAATTTGGCATTGCTTTGATGATGGAGATAGAAATGCTTCGGTAACGTTTTTAGTGAGGTTACATCTTCTGTCGTTAAACAAATCTTTTTACAAACCCAGGGTACTGCGATGGGTGCGGCTTGCGCACCCAGCTATGCAAACCTATTTCTTGGAGCATGGGAGAGGGACATTTTTATGATAGGCTTAATACCAGGTATCGAGAATGTTCAACAGTGGATGAGATACATAGACGATGTGTGGTTCATCTGGGAGGGTACTAATTTGGAACTGGAGGCCTTCATGAACAAATTGAACTGTAATGATCTTAATATCAAATTATCATACAAAGCAGGTAGAGATGTAGAATTTCTAGACATCAGTATCTTCGTTTTGCCATGTGACGGCTTGCATACAGATGTCTTTAGAAAACCGACCTCTACAAACTCTCTCCTGCATGCGAGCTCCTCACATCCAGCCTCCACAATTAGAGCCATCCCAGTGGGGCAATTTTTGAGACTGAGGCGAATCTGCTCTGATGACTCTTCCTTTGAAAGGCAGTCAGCGGACCTAAAGATGTTTTAAGGAGAGAGGATATAATCGTCATCAGATACATAAAGGGTACTCTAGGGCCAAACAAATCCCACGGAATGATATCTTGTACAAACGCAAATTAAATGACTCTACTATGAATGCTGACCCTATTCGACTGATCACGACTAGTGTTGAGCATTCCGATACTGAAATATCGGGTATCGGCCGATATTCGCGGTATCGGAATTCCGATACTTAATTCCGATACTTTTACAATATCGAATACCGGAATCGGAAGTTCCCATAATGCCTGCACTCTGCAGTGTCTCTGAAGGATGACAAGCTGGATGGCAGCGCTCAGCTGCGATCCAGCCTGTCATCAGAATGCCATCCCAGCGTGGGAGAATTCTCCTGATCGTTTAAAAGCCGGCGGGCGGTAAAAAGCCGCCGGCTTTTAAACAATCACACAGCCCCATACTGCTTCCCCGCAGCCTCCCACCCCGATCCTCCGCTCCCCTCGCCACCTCCCATCCCGATCGTAAGTTAGGACCGGGCGGGGAGCGCAGCACCAAGGAGCGGGGAGCAAAGGACCCGGGCGGGGAAGCTGGCAGTGAAAAGACTTCACCGCCGGCTTTCCCGTTCTGTGCTGCGCTTTCCCGCCGGTTATTTCAAATGAACAGCTGAGGTATCAGGTGATGCTGATCAGCTGTTCATTTGAAGTAGCCGCGGTGCCCTCAGAGGGTTCACGTGAGTTCATGCTTGACTGCATTGCATGAACTCACATGAACTTTCCCACGGCCGCACAGGTCAGCCTCATCTCCCAGACGATCAGCCCGTCATGATTGGTGTGTGTGGGTGTCTGTGCGTGTGTCTGCGAGTGTGTGCGGGGTGTCTGTGCGTGTGTCTGCGAGTGTGTGCGGGGTGTCTGTGCGATGTCTGTGCGATGTGTGCGGGTGTGCGCGGTGTCTGTGCGATGTCTGCGAGTGTGTGCGGTGTCTGTGCGATGTGTGCGGGTGTGTGCGGTGTCTGTGCGATGTCTGCGAGTGTGTGCGGTGTCTGTGCGATGTGTGCGGGTGTGTGCGGGGTGTCTGTGCGTGTGTCTGCGAGTGTGTGCGGGTGTCTGTGCGATGTCTGTGCGATGTGTGCGGGTGTGTGCGGTGTCTGTGCGATGTCTGCGAGTGTGTGCGGTGTCTGTGCGATGTCTGCGGGTGTGTGCGGTGTCTGTGCGATGTCTGCGGGTGTGTGCGGGTGTGCGCGGTGTCTGTGCGATGTCTGCGGGTGTGTGCGTGCAGGCAGACATAGGCCGATGTGACACTACTACTCCCATCGGCCTATGTCTGTCCCCCGTCCACTCGTGCCAGCAGGATCAGCTCGATGGGAGCAGTAGTTCCCATCAGCCTGATCCTGCTATTTAAATTGCCCTACTGTGTCCCCAATAAATTTTAAATACATGTCATTGGTGGCCAGTGGTTACCTACAATAAATTAATTCATACATTACCTGTCCCCGCCGATCGCCACCTAAAATAAAGTAAAAAATAAAAAACTACACCTATACTCACCTAGACACCTAATTCCCCGAAGCCATCGATCTCCTGTAATAAAATATAAAATAATAAACCACAACCTTATCCTTACCCCTCCGTAGTAGTCCACGAGTGTCCCACGATGATCTCCAGTTTAGAGCAGCCACATAGAATGTGATCGCTCTGAACCGCTGCCGCCGCTAGAATGACGGGGCCGTAAAGCAGCCCCGTCATTGCATAAGCGGGTTCGCCGGAGTTCAGGCAGCGCTGCTTCGGTTAGCTCCTTTACGGCCCTGCTGTACTGTGAGAAATTCCCACGGTACAGCAGTGCCGTAAAGGAGGTCTCCGGAGCTGCGCTGACTGAATGCACTCCGGTGACCTCAGTCAGTGGCTCCCGCTGCCGGGAGCGGACGTGTTCCCGGCAGTGTGAGCTTACAGCAGCCATGCACAGCTGTCACCATCTCCAGATGTGACAGCTGTGCATGGGAGATCAGCGCTGGAACGTGGACAGGTAACTATTTTTTTTTAGTAAACTAAGAATTAAATAAAATTGTGTGTTTTATTTCAAATAAATTATTTTTTTCTGGGTGTAGTGTGTTTTTTCTTTTTAACACTTTGTAGGTTAGTAATGGGGGTGTCTTATAGACGCCCATCATTACTAACCTGGGCTTCATGGCAGCTGGCGCTGACATGAACCCCAACCCTATTACCCCCTGCCACCGCACCAGGGCAGCGTGGAAGAGCGAGGCTAAGTGCCAGAGTTGGCGCATCCTATGGATGCGCCATTTCTGGGGCGGCTGATGGCTGGTGTTTCTAGCCTGGGAGGGGGCCAATATTCATGGCACCCTTCCTGGGCTATTAATATCAGCCCCCAGCTGTCTGCCTAGCCTTTGCTAGCTATTAAATAGGGGGTACCCCACGTCATTTTTTTGGGGGGGTCCCCCATTTTAATAGCTAGTAAAGGCTAGGTATTCAGCTGGGGGCTGATATTAGTAGTCTGGGAAGCTCCGTGGGTATTACCCACTTCCCAGGCTTCAAACATCTGCCCCAGCCGTCTGCTTAACCTCCGCTAGAGCCTAAAATTATGGGGGATCCCACGCCAATTTTTTTTTAAATAAATCCTTTATTTTAACACTAAATGACATTTGAGGAGTTAATAAAGATGCAGTCCCTAAATTATTATTTATTTTTTAATTAATTTTTCCCAAAAATTTTGACGTGGGCTTTGCCATATTATTGTATGCCAGCCAGGTACAGCATCCAGCTTCTATGAACGCGCCAATTTCCGGGGTGGCTGCGGACTGCAATTTGCACCGGGGGTGGGGGGGGGGCAGAAAGCTTGGGCCTCCCTGCGCTGCAGATTCCATCCCCCAGCTGCCTAGTTGTACCTGGCTGGACACACAAATAGGGAGAAGCCCCACGTATTTTTTTTTTTAATTATTTCATGAAATTCATGAAATAATAAAGAAAAAAAGGGCTTCCCTATATTGTTGTGTCCGGCCAGGTACAAATAGGCAGCTGGTGGTTGGGCGCAGCCCGTTCCTGCCTGCTGTACCTGGCTGGACACAAATATAGTGCGAAGTCCCACGTCAATTTTTTTTAAATTATTTCAGGAAATTCATGAAATAATTAAAAAAAAATTGATGTGGGGCTTCGCCCTATATTTGTGTCCGGCCAGGTACAGCAGGCAGGAACGGGCTGCGCCCAACCACCAGCTGCCTATTTGTACCTGGCCGGACACAACAATATAGGGAAGCCCTTTTTTTAAAAAATTATTTCATGAAATAATTTTAAAAAAATTGATGTGGGGCTTCGCCCTATATTTGTGTCCGGCCAGGTACAGCAGGCAGGAACGGGCTGCCCCCAACCACCAGCTGCCTATTTGTACCTGGTTGGACACAACAATATAGGGAAGCCCTTTTTTTCTTAATTATTTCATGAATTTCATGAAATAATTAAAAAAAAAAATACGTGGGGCTTCGCCCTATTTTTATGTCCAGCCAGGTACAACTAGGCAGCTGGGGTCTGGAATCCGCAGCGTAGGGAGGCCCAAGCTTTCTGGGCCCCACCCGCTGCAAATTGCAGTCCGCAGCCACCCCGGAAAATGGCGCGTTCATAGAAGTGCCATCTTCTGGCGCTGTACCCAACTCATCCAGGGCCCTGGTGCGGAGGCTCACTGGGTAATAAAGGGGTTAAGGCCAGCTTGGCATTATCAGCTGGCCCTAAGCCCGAAATTCATGGGGTCACGCCAATATTAGACATGACCACCATGAATTTCTAGTAAAGTATTTAAAAAAAAACACAACACCCAGAAAAAAGTCCTTTAATTGAAATAAACACACAATTCTTTATTGTTCTAAATTAAACTCTACTTACCATCACGCCCATTCCAGCTGAAGCCAACGATCTCCTGCAATAAAAGAAAAATAATAAAGCAACCTCATCCTTACCTTTCCATGGTTCCCACGACAGCTTCAGCTCTGCTACATCGAGATGACAGGCTGGACCGCAGCAGAACGCTGCCATCCAGCCTGTCATCCCGCAGACACTGAGAAGCGCAGGCTTGCTTGCGCTCCTCAGTGTCTCTCTGTGAAGGCATAAAGATGAGCCGAGGTCATGTCCAATGAACTCGGCTCACCTCATGCACGTCACTGACAGCGTGGGAAAATTCTCCTGCACTCAGCGCTTCAGCGTGAGAATTTTCCCACGCTGTCAGTGACGTGAATGAGGTGAGGTCATGTCCAATGAACTCAGCTCACCTCATGCACGTCACTGACAGCGTGGGAAAATTCTCACGCTGAAGCGCTAAGTGCAGGAGAATTCTCCCACGCTGTCAGTGACGTGCATGAGGTGAGCTGAGTTCATTGGACATGAACTCGGCTCATCTGGATGCCGTCACAGAGAGACACTGAGGAGCGCAAGCATGCCTGCGCTTCTCAGTGTCTGCGGGATGACAGGCTGGATGGCAGCATTCTGCTGCAGTCCAGCCTGTCATCTCGATGTAGCAGAACTGAAGCTGTCCTGGGAACCATGGAAAGGTAAGGATGAGGTTGCTTTATTATTTTTCTTTTATTGCAGGAGATCGTTGGCTTCAGCTGGAATGGGCGTGATGGTAAGTAGAGTTTAATTTAGAACAATAAAGAATTGTGTGTTTATTTCAATTAAAGGACTTTATTCTGGGTGTTTGTGTTTTTTTTTTTAACTTTGACTATGGGGTTAGTAATGGGGGTGTCTTATAGACGCCTTTCCATTACTAACCTGGGCTTGATGTCAGCTGGCATTATAAGCTGACATCAACCCCAACCCTATTACCCCACTTCCACCGCTACAGGGCAGCGTGGAAGAGCGAGGCTAAGTGCCAGAATTGGCGCATCCTATGGATGCGCCATTTCTGGGGCGGCTGACGGCTGGTGTTTCTAGCCTGGGAGGGGGCCAATATTCATGGCACCCTTCCTGGGCTATTAATATCAGCCCCCAGCTGTCTGCCTAGCCTTTGCTAGCTATTAAATTAGGGGGGACCCCACGTCATTTTTTTGAGGGGGTCCCCCATTTTAATAGCTAGTAAAGGCTAGGTATTCAGCTGGGGGCTCATATTAGTAGCCTGGGAAGCTCCGTGGGTATTACCCCCTTCCCAGGCTTCAAACATCTGCCCCAGCCCCCAGCCATCTGCTTAACCTCCGCTAGAGCCTAAAATTAAGGGGAACCCCACGCCAATTTTTTTTAAAATAAATCCTTTATTTTAACACTAAATGACAAGTACAGTAATCAACACTGTCACTGTACTTCATATATATGTGACTGACATGTTTCTATCTATCTAATCTATGTATGATTCTCTATTCCTTCTATTCTAAATTGTCGGGTACAGATGCTGAATTGCCGGCCGTCTTTTTTAAAGAGACGGTGCATGAAAACACTATTATATTTTTAAATAAATCCTTTACACTAAATGACAAGTACAGTAACCAACACTATCACTGTACTTATTATATATGTGACTCACATGTTTCTATCTATCTAATCTATGTGTGATACTCTATTCTTTCTGTTGTAAATTGTCGGGTACCGGTGTATGCCGCTGATGAATTGCCGGCTTTTCCCGTAATACATTCTACATTATTCTTAGTTGTTTTACTTCATGTAGAATTAACCTACAAGGAAAGAAAGGGTTTATTTTCATTCCGATATTTGTGTCCCATTGACTTGCATTGGTTTCCGGTATCGGAATCGGCGATATCCGATACTTTTTGGGTATCGGTCCGATCCAATCCGATACGATATTTCCTGATATCGGAAGGTATCGCTCAACACTAATCACGACGTATAATGACCAATGGATTGATTTAAAAAAAATCATACAAAAACATTGGAACATACTGCGAATTGACCCTGTCCTCAAAAAATGTTTACCGGAACATCCATCTATTGTAGCACGCAGGTCTAAAAATCTTAAGGACCTCCTAGTTCGAAGTCACTACGAGGGGAGACATCAGAATACTAACACCTGGCTGGATACAACTGGTTTCTATCCATGCAATCACTGCAAAGCATGCGCCAATATGACAAAGGCGAAGGATTTTATAAACTCGGCCAATACAAAAATATACACAATCAGACATCACCTCACATGTTCCTCAAAAGGTGTTATATATTTTGAGGAATGTCCCTGCAAGAAAATTTACATAGGACTAACTACTAGAGAATTGAGAATTCAAATACGTGAGCATGTGAGAGATATTGAAAAGAGTGTAACGACAGAAGATGTAACCTCACTAAAAACGTTACCGAAGCATTTCTCTCTCCATCATCAAAGCAATGCCAAATTACTCAGAGTCAAGGCCATTGATCAGGTGTCTATGGGTTCTAGAGGTGGGAATCTTGGGAAAATGCTAGCTCAAACTGAAAGCAAATGGATATACAGGCTCAAAACTGTATCACCAAATGGTCTTAATTAGTGTTGAGCGAGCACTAAAATGCTCGGGTGCTCGAAGCTCGGGCCGAGCTCGCCGTGATACTCGGGTGCTCGACCCGAGCAACGAGCCCAATGTTAGTCTATGGGAGACTCGAGCATTTTTGCGGTGGCACCCCCGGCAGTCTTTTAAAAGCCTAACAAGTGCCCAAAACGATAGTGACAGTGCTCAAATGACATGGGGACAGCATGGGGATCGCCCCAGGAAGCATTTCTGACCCCCAGGTCACTGCTGTCAACAACGTGGTCAGAGGTATTAAGCCACTTTTACAGGCTCACAATAAAACGTTCAAAAACGAAAGTGAAACTTTTTTCCTGTGAAATATGTTAAGGAACATCCTTTCCAGGGTAAAGACTTGTGTATAAGTTAAAATAAATGACCAAAAACAAAAATACTCCTCCACACCTTCGGCTATGTTCACAAGTAGCATTTTTTATGCATTTTTGCACTTTTGTATTGCTTTCAACTATGACAAATGCATTCACCGTGAAATGTCATTTTAACATTTTACAACCTTATCTGGCCATGTGCTGTGTGACACATGCATAAAGTGCTGAAAAGACAAGGGAACAGCATGGGGAAGACCCCTGGAAGCATCTCTGACTCCCAGGTCACTGTCTAAAAGTGTGCCCATCATAAGTGATCCTTACCGCATCAGAAGATGCAGACTTGCAACTATCCCCATGCAAGTTATAGTCCCAGGGCAGTGTTCAATTGTACCTCCCCCATTCCTTGCAATACAAGCTCAAGTATGCAGCCTGCCACCCACCCACCCCCAGGCTGCAATACCATACTGCTTGCTTGCTTGAACTTGAAATTGGGCCTTTTAGGCATGTGGAGGCGGAATCTGGCCACCACGTCATGGCTGTGTTGGCGGCCTGGAATCCATACTCAGTCCCCAGCCGCCCGGCGGCCGGGTGTCCATTCTCGGTCCCCAGCCGCCCCGCGGCCGGGTGTCCACACACGGTCCCCAGCCGCCTGGGGGCAGCCGGGTGTCCATAAATGGTCCCCAGCCGCCCCTATTTCTCCTTGGAACATCCCCCCACACACTTTTCTTAGCCCGGCCTGCTTTAGGCAGCATTGGACGAGCCCACCAGAGAACCAGACTCCTCTGGTGGGCCCTGACTTCTCCATCGGTGGAGTTGAGAGTGCCAAGGTGAGGAGCATGATGATGATGACAGAAGTTAGCATCTGCTATATTTTCTTTAAATGCAAGTGTAAGTGTGCAGCCTGCCACCCACCCACCCCCAGACTGCAATTCCATACTGCTAGCTTGCACTTGAAATGGGGCCTTTTAGTTTGGAGGAGGCCGAAGCTGGCCACTACCTCATGGCTGCTTCGGCAGCGAGGTATCCATACTCAGTCCCCAGCCGCCCATATTTGTCCTGGTGTGCCTTATACATAAGATTAAGCGCGTATACCAAAACATTACCTGTGCCCTCCCCAGTGCATTTAGTGGGAAGGAGAGCCTATTCCGCTGTAGTGTGTGCATGCCAAACCCCTGTTCATGGTACATGCGAAGATGCCTCCCACCTTGCACCTGTCGTTGCAGACTTGCAGCTATCCCCATTCAAGTCCTTGTCCCAGGGCAGTGTTCAATTGTACCTCTCCCATTCCTTGCAATGCAAGCGCAAGTATGCAGCCTGCCACCCACCCACCCCCAGGCTGCAATACCATACTGCTTGCTTGCACTTTAAATTGGGCCTTTTAGGCATGTGGAGGTGGAATCTGGCCACCAAGCCATGGCTGTGTCGGCGGCCTGGTATCCATACTCAGTCCCCAGCCGCCTGGTGGCCGGGTGTCCCCGCTTGCTCCCCAGCCTCCAGGGGGTGGCCGGGTGTCCATACTCGGTCCCCAGCCACCCCTATTTGTCCCGGTAACCTTTCCCACACTTTTCTTAGCCTGGCCTGCATTAGGGCAGCATTGGCCGAGCCCACCGGACTATCAGACTCCTCCGGTGGGCCCTGGCTTCTCCATCAGGGGAGTTGAGAGTGCCAAGGTGAGGAGCATGATGAGGATGATAGAAGTTAGCATCTGCTTTGTTTTGTTGTAATGCAAGCGCATGTATGTAGTAGCGGCTAGGCCTGAGGTGGTCAGCGTTTTGGCGCATATCCTACCTCCTCCGAGGATAGCTGGATGTTTTCGTGCTACTATCCAAGTTCTATGACTCCCGTTAAAACAAAGCTTCAGGTGATAAATGATGGATGAGGTAGTGGCAAAGGAGAAAGAGCAGGAGGAACAGGGACCATTCACATCAATATCAGGCCAGTCAGCCAGATATGTCTTGTAGGATATGTTTCTGTAACAAAAGGAGCGGTTCGGCTACACAGTTATAGGGCATACAGTGAGTGCAATGCCTACCAAAAATTTCGAGCCACTCCAATGCCCCTTGGAAATGACATGGAGGTCAGAGGGCGTTAACTAAACCTTTTTTTTCCATTTATAGCAACTGGGTCTCCCGTGCACTGTTGGCCTAAGCAGTGAATGGAAGGCTTTCCAAAAATTATGAGGAACTGCAATGCCCCTTACAAGAGCCATGTGTGGCACCCCAGGGGTCTGGTCACCAAAGTAATAGAGATATTACGTCGGAGTGCAAGTGGGAGGTTTCCTGGTCAGGATCCCTTAAACATGCAACATCCTCCTGCCCCAATCCTGGGAGGGGAGAATTCTGCCCTTATAAACTGGATCTGGGGCGGGGTTGAGTGAGTCAGAGAACAGTCAGAGTCAGAGTGAGAGCAAGGGAAAGTAACAGCAAGGAGCTCTGTAGGAGCTAGGAGCTAAAGACCAGGGGCTGGAAGCTGAGCAGAGCTCGCCCTGGCAGAAGACAATAGGAACCGGACACAGGAGTCCGAAGCTGTGAGGACTTATATATCCAGCAGCAGAAACCAGCCGGCAGGGGATTTCAGGTCCTCTGGCCATAGAAGCCCGGAGGCTCAGTCACAAGCAAGGGACCAGCACCGCCGTCGTGGAGCGGAGGCTAACAGAAGGCCCCAAGTCACCAGCCATATGGGTGAGCACTACACGGTACACTCAGGGACGTGGGCTACTTCTACCCGCTTACAGCAAGGTAGCCAGGAAGAGTGCAGACAGACGGGGAGGCCTACAACTCCACCTGGCCAGGGGAACTCCTGCTTGCTCACAGACTGACTAGGCCTCTTATGCTAGCCAATACTCCCGGGAGGGTCTACCTTATAATCATCAGTAAAGACCCTGAGCTGCACTGCAAAGACTCTGAGTCATTCCTGCTGTGCTCGTGCACCATCACCCCCATCATCCACACTCACTGCCCTGAGGCTATACTCCTCCCGAGGGGAGTTATCCCATTCTATGCTGCGCACACAACACCAGCCTCAGCGGTCTGCCTCGCAGCGGTGGTACTCCCTGACCGCAATCCACGGGTGGCGCAGTTGGACAATTAACCTCAAAACCTAAGAAAAACTGCCACTGGTTTGACCAGCCTGAGCCACGGGACCGGGTCTCCGCCACGGAGACTACAGACCCCAGAGACCCGGCACCGGGTATCCCACACACGTGTACACATGGCCCAGGGGGCGCTTCACATGCAGTACAGCATATTACAAACATAAGTCCCATTATTGGGGAGTGGGTGTCCCATAGTATTTGCTTATGCTTTCCCAGCAAAAGCTGCCAAAAATTAGGACGGAGCAACTTGCAATGCCCCTTACAAGAGCCATGCAGTACAGCATATTACAAACATAAGTCCCATTATTGGGGAGTGGGTGTCCCATAGTATTTGCTTATGCTTTCCCAGCAAAAGCTGCCAAAAATTAGGACGGAGCAACTTGCAATGCCCCTTACAAGAGCCATGCAGTACAGCATATTACAAACATAAGTCCCATTATTGGGGAGTGGGTGTCCCATAGTATTTGCTTATGCTTTCTCAGTAAAAGCTGCCAAAAATTAGGACGGAGCAACTTGCAATGCCCCTTACAAGAGCCATGCAGTACAGCATATTACAAACATAAATCCCATTATTGGGGAGTGGGTGTCCCATAGTATTTGCTTATGCCTTGCAAGCAAAAGCTGCCAAAAATAAGGATGGAGGAACTTGCAATGCTGGCACCCTGGTGGTATAGTGGTGGTGGAGGCTGAGGATAAGGAGAAGAAGATTAAACAGCCGAAACGAGGAAGCGTATACCCATGTGTGGGTGTGAAGCGGTGCATGTGAATACACCTCCCGAAATAACACAGTGGATTTGACTTTATGTTACTCTGCTGTCATTTGGTGGTGATGAGAAGTCTGGCCCAATCCAGCCCTTGTTCATTTTGATAAGGGTCAGCTTGTCAGCATTGTCAGTTGACAGGCGAGTGCGCTTATCAGTTATAATTCCCCCAGCGGCTCTAAAAACACGCTCCAATAACACGCTAGCGGCAGGGCAGGCCAGGACCTCCAAGGCGTACAGAGCTAGTTCATTCCAAGTGTCCAGCTTGGATACCCAATAATTAAAAGGCACAGAGGAATCACGGAGGACGCTGGTACGATCGGCAAGGTACTCCCTCACCATCTTTTGAAACTTTCCACTCCTTGTGAGAGTACCCCGCGCCTCAGGGCCTGTAAGCTGGGCGGGTGTCAGAAAACTGTCCCAGAACGTTGACAGTGTTCCCCTGCCTCTGCAGGATTGGAGTTGCATCTCTCTCGCCTGTACGCCTTCGTTGGGCAACGAACTGTGACCTCTGCCGCTAGCGTGTTCAGATGGGAATTTTTTTAAGAGTTCTGCAGCAAGGGCCTTCTGGTATTGCCCCATTTTTGTAGACCTCTCCACCTCAGGAATAAGAGAGTGAAAGTTCTCCTTGTAGCGGGGGTCTACAAGTGTCACCAACCAGTAATGACTGTCACCCAACATTTTGACAACGCGAGGGTCACGGTTAAGGCAGCGTAACATAAAGTCAACCATGCGTGCCAGACTGGTAACGGGCAAGATTTCCGTGTCCTCACCAAGATGACGACTGACCATGCTCTCCTCCTCCTCTTCCTCCTCCCCCCTGTCCTCAGGCCACCCACGCTGAACCGACGGTATGACACTTGTACAGGTACTACCGTTTACAACGCATGATAGCAGCTCCTGTTCTTCCTCCTCCTCCTCCTCCTCCTCTCCCTCATTGTCCCCCAATGCATGTTGGGATGAGATGAGGCTGGGCTGTGTGTAATCGCCCGCTACGGCTTCTTGATCCATCTCATCATACTCTGGCTGCAATGCCTCCTCTTTAATTCTCTGCAGAGAGCGTTGCAAAAGACAGACAAGAGGGATGCTGACACTAATGATGGCGTCATAGCCACTCACCATCTTGGTGGCCTCCTCAAAGTTTGTCAGGATGGTACATATGTCAGACATCCAGGTCCACTCCTGAGGTCTTATGTGTGGAGTCTGACTTGAATATCGACGGCCTTGTTGCAGCTGGTACTCCACAACTGCTCTCTTCTGCTCACAAATCCTTTGCAACATGGGGAGGGTAGAGTTCCAACGTGTGGGGACATCACACACCAGTCGGTGTGCCGGAAGCTGCAAACGCTGCTGCAACACAGCAAGGGCGGCAGAAGCTGTAGCTGACTTGCGAAAATGAGCTGACAGGCGGCGTACTTTCACGAGCAGATCTGGCAACTCGGGGTACGATTTAAGAAACCGCTGAACCACGAGGTTAAGCACATGAGCCAGGCATGGTACGTGTGTGATCTCACCTCGCCTCAGAGCCGCCACCAGGTTACGGCCATTGTCACACACGACCATGCCGGGATGTAGGTTCAGCAGTCTCAGCCACAGATCTGCCTGCTTTTTCACAGCTGTCCACAACTCACAAGCAGTGTGAGGTTTATCACCTAAGCTTATTAGTTTCAGCACAGCCTGTTGCCGCTTGGCGGAGGCAGTACTGCAATGCTTCCAGCTTGTAACTGATGTGGTGATATCTGAGATGGAGGCTGAACATGAGGAGGAGGAGGAGGATGCGCAGGAGCTGTACACTGTGGGGGCAACTCTGACTGACATAGGGCCCGCAATCCTCAGAGTGGGGAGGATGTGTTCCGTCCCAAGGTCCGACTGGGTCCCGGCTTCCACTATGTTTACCCAGTGTGCCGTCAGAGAGATCTACCGTCCCTGGCCACAAGCACTTGTCCACGTGTCCGTTGTCAGGTGGACTCTCCCAGTAACTGCGTTGTTGAGGGCACGGCAGATGCTTTGGGACACGTGCTTGTGTAGTGCGGGGATGGCACACCGGGCAAAATAGTGTCGGCTGGGGACCGAGTACCGAGGGACGGCCACCGGCATAAGATTGCGGAAGGATTCCGTCTCCACCAGCCTAAAAGGCAGCATTTCCAATGCAAGCAGTCGTGAAATGTGCGAATTTAGGACTGTGGCCTGTGGGGCGTTAGCTGCGAATTTCCGCTTTCGTTCAAAGGTCTGGGATATGGACAATTGAACGCTGCGGTGGGACGTGGACGTGGACGTTGATGCTGTTTCTTGAGAAACTGCCATAACAAGTGAAGACTGAGAGGAGGGGGCATCTTTACATGCAGTATGGACAGGGGATTGCATTGCACACACAACAGGGGGTTCTATTGCACGCACAACAGTGGAAGAAGCAGTGGTGACACCCGCTGACACTGGTCGTGGACCCTGGGTTTCGCCCCACAAAGTCGGGTGCTTTGCTGCCATGTGCCTGATCATGCTGGTGGTGGTCAGGCTGGTAGTTTTGTCACCCCTGCTGATGCTAGCATGGCAGGTGGAACATATGGCCTTTTTGGGGTTATCAGCAGAGTCTTTAAAAAAATTCCAGACTCTGGAAGACCTACCGCTTGTACTAGCAACGTCCCTCGTGTTGGTGTTACGGGGAACGGTTGCCAGGCGAGGGGCCCAAATATGGAAATGGACCAGTGAACAGCTCTTCAGAGTGTCCAAGTGTGGGATCACTTGCTGTCTGACGACACTCGGCATGGTGGGAGGAAGGAGCATCAGGGTGAGGAGGAGTATGCGGTCGAGACTCACGGCTACTAAGAGTTGACCGTGTGGAAGACAGACCGGAGGTGGTGGTGCCCAGGTAACTGGAAGTATTATCTGCTATCCAATTAATAACCTGTTCACACTGATCAGTTCTCAATACTGGTGTTGTTCTGTGCTTCCCTAGTAATTCGGTCAAGAAGTGGAAGCGAGAAGATGTGGCTGTTGGTTGTGGCACATTTTCACCTTGGCCACGGCCCCGTCCTCTGCACGAACCATCACCAGAACGTCCACTTCCACGTCCCTTGCCACGCGCCTTGCCCATTGTAAATGAAGTAAAATAGCTTACACTTGCACTATCAATGGAAAAAGGGTAATAAAGAGTAGATTAGAACCGTGGAAGAGGAAAACCACAGTTATTGTTTACTGGGGTATACCACACTTTTTTAAATAGAGATATTTGCGGCTGAACAGTGAGCGACACACTCAAACTGCTTTTTTTTTAGATACCAAAGGCCCAAAACTGGATAGTACAGCGAGTTGACCCGTGGAACTGCGAAACCACACTGGGATGTCGGGCCTACACAAGACTATTTTCAACAGATATATTTTGTGTCACAACAGTCAGGAGACACTACTGTTTTTCTTTACGGAAAAAATTACCAAAACCTGAATAATAGAGATTTTTTACCGTGGGATGGCAAAACCACAGTTATTGTTTACTGGGGTATACCACACTTTTTTAAATAGAGATATTTGCAGCTGAACAGTGAGCGACACACTCAAACTGCTTTTTTTTTAGATACCAAAGGCCCAAAATTGGATAGTACAGCGATTTGACCCGTGGAACTGCGAAACCACACTGGGATGTCGGGCCTACACAAGACTATTTTCAGCAGATATATTTTTGTGTCACAACAGTCAGGAGACACTACTGTTTTTCTTTATGGAAAAAACTACCAAAACCTGAATAATAGAGATTTTTTACCGTGGGTTGGCAAAACCACAGTTATTGTTTACTGGGGTATACCACACTTTTTAAAATAGAGATATTTGCGGCTGAACAGTGAGCGACACACTCAAACTGCTTTTTTTTTAGATACCAAAGGCCCAAAACTGGATAGTACAGCGATTTGACCCGTGGAACTGCGAAACCACACTGGGATGTCGGGCCTACACAAGACTATTTTCAACAGATATATTTTTGTGTCACAACAGTCAGGAGACACTACTGTTTTTCTTTACGGAAAAAACTACCAAAACCTGAATAATAGAGATTTTTTACCGTGGGATGGCAAAACCAGTTATTGTTTATTGGGGTATACCACACTTTTTTAAATAGAGATATTTGCGGCTGAACAGTGAGCGACACACTCAAACTGTTTTTTTTTTTAGATACAAAAGGCCCAAAATGGATAATACAGAGGTTTGAACCATGGAAGTGCAAAACAACACTTCTGTTTCTCTAGCCTGCACCAGACTATTTTCAATAGAGACACGCTTTGTTTTGGGGGGGGGGGGGACACACCAAAAGGTTAATAAGACGGGTATTTGTACATTGTGAAGGAGGAAAAAAAAAGGATTTTTCCTGGCCCCCGACACCTGGTGCTAAGTCCAGCAATTTCAGCAACAGGAATCATAGAATCATAGAATCATAGAATGGTAGAGTTGGAAGGGACCTCCTGGGTCATCTGGTCCAACCCCCTGCTCAAAGCAGGATTCACTAGATCATCTCAGACAGATGTCTGTCCAGCCTCTGTTTGAAGACATCCATTGAAGGGGAACTCACCACCTCTCGTGGCAGCCTGTTCCACTCATTAATCACCCTAACTGTCAAAAAGTTTTTTCTAATATCTAATCTGTGTCTCCTCCCATTTAGTTTCATCCCATTGCTTCTAGTCTTTCCTTGTGCAAATGAGAATAAAGATGATCCTTCTACAATGTGACAGCCCTTGACATATTTGTAGACAGCTATTAAGTCTCCTCTCAGTCTTCTTTTTTGCAAGCTAAACATTCCCAAATCCTGCAACCGTTCCTCATAGGACATGGTTTGCAGACCAGTCACCATTCTGGTCGCTCTTCTCTGAACTTGCTCCAGTTTGTCTATGTCTTTTTTAAAATGTGGTGCCCAAAACTGTACACAGTATTCCAGATGAGGTCTGACCAAAGAGGAGTAAAGACCGATAATGACTTCACGTGATCTAGACTGTATGCTTCTGTTAATACATCCCAGAATTGTATTTGCCTTTTTTGCTGCTGCATCACACTGTTGACTCATGTTCAGTCTATGATCTATTAGTATACCTAAGTCTTTTTCACATGTACTGTTGCTTAGCTCTATTCCTCCCATTCTGTATATGCTTTTTTCATTTTTATTGCCCAGATGTAGTACTTTGCATTTTTCCCTGTTAAAAACCATTCTGTTGGTTGCTGCCCACTGCTCCAGTTTATTTAGGTCTTTTTGAATCCTCTCTCTCTCTTCTCTAGTATTAGCTATCCCTCCTAGCTTTGTGTCATCAGCAAATTTAATCAGCTTACCCTCAATTCCTTCATCTAAATCATTGATAAAGATGTTGAACAATACAGGTCCCAGGACGGAGCCCTGTGGTACCCCACTTGAGACATTCATCCAGCTGGATGTGAAGCCATTTACAACCACCCTTTGAGTCCGATCACTAAGCCAGTTATGAATCCACCTAACAGTTGCCTGGTCCATTGCATACTTGGTCATTTTTTCAATAAGGATGGTGTGAGATACTTTGTCAAATGCTTTGCTGAAGTCAAGATATACTATATCTACAGCATTTCCCTGATCCACCCAGTCAGTGATTCTGTCATAGAAGGAAATTAAGTTAGTCTGACATGACTTGTTAGTTACAAACCCATGCTGACTCTGGTTAATCACTTCATTCTTATCCATGTACTTACATACATGTTGTTTAATAATTTGTTCAAAGATCTTTCCTGGTATAGAAGTCAGACTCACCGGCCTATAGTTCCCTGGGTCCACCTTCTTCCCCTTTTTGAAGATAGGAACAACATTTGCTCTTCTCCAGTCTTCTGGGACTTCTCCTGTTCTCCAAGAATTTTCAAAGATTATGGAGAGTGGTTCTAAAATTTCTTCTACGATCTCCTTCAGTACTCTGGGGTGTAATTCATCTGGACCTGGAGACTTGAACTCATTTATGTTAGCTAAATATTCCCTCACAATCTTTCGGTTTACAGATAACTTGGATTCCTCTATTCCTTTAAAAGGACAGTGAAGATCAGTTGATGTTACATTTTCTTTCTGAGAGAAAACAGATGCAAAATAGGAATTAAAAAGTTCGGCCTTCTCAACATCCTCTCTTACCATTTCTCCATTTTCATCCTGTAAAAATCCTATAGCATCTTTGACTTTTCTTTTACTTTTGACATACCCCCAAAATCCTTTTTTATTGCTTTTGACATCTCTTGCAAGCCTTAATTCATTGTCAGCTTTAGCTAACCTGATACGTGCCCTACAGGATCTGCAGACTGCATTATAATCTTCTTTAGATATGCCTCCCTCTTTCCATTTAATAAACATTTCTTTCTTTCTTTTTAGCATGTGTTTAAGTTCTGTGTTCATCCATCCTGGTTTCCTTAAATGCTTCCCATTCTTCCTACTTTTCGGGATTGTTAACGATTGTGCTTTGAGAATCTCATTTTTAAAAATTTCCCATTTTTACACAGGACTGTAATGCAGCGTTTGCTGGTATAACCACTGTGTCTCCTATACAGCCTGCCTGCCTGGTATCTGGGATGGATATTAGTCCTGAAAAGGACTGTTTGTTTGTTCTGGCAGCCTTTACAGACCCAACACTAACTATTTCGCAGTTTATATCTCTCCTTAAATCAGCAGCGCTGTCCCTACACTGTCTAATCCGGAGCGACTGTGTCCAAGATGGCGGCGCCCGGTTTTAAATACTCGAGGTGACGCTGTGCGGCCAGCCAATCACTGTAATGCCCACAAACAACATGGCTGCGGCATTACAGTGACTGGCTGGCAATCCCTGCATGTTCATTGGCTCTGTAAAGAGCGCCAAACATGCAGGGCGAAGACCCGAGCTCCCGCCCGAGAAACCCGGAAATGCTCGGTGCTCGCCGAACATCCCGAGTAGCGTGATGCTCGGGCGAGTACCGAGCAGTGTCGAGCATGTTCGCTCAACACTAGTCTTAATGAAAATTTCGGGTTCAATGCTTTTCTATGAATCACTATCATCTTCAATATAGGGACATATGTGGTTTCTATGGGTTGGCAGGGGTAGTGTTTTATTGTTTTTTTTAATGTTTTTAACACTTTTCTATTTCAATAGATTGTACACTTTATGTGTGATGTTGGTTTTCGGATGAGAACTTTGGTACATACCTTCCGTGGACTTAATGGGAAACATGTTTACCTTGGACCATCGGGGATGCAGGCCTGAAGAAGAATCCCTCTTGAGACATGAGGCTATGTCCTTGCAAAGCGAATCAGACTCATCAAGACACTGAGAAATAATGCTACAATAATGAGTATCCTATCTTTTAAAATAAAGGGGACTAAATATCATTTTCATACGGACTTTTTTTTTTTTTTTTTTCTCTCAGGGGCCAGTGCTATTAGTTCTCTCGCCTTTGCACATTGACTTTTTTGTATTTAATACAGTATTTTTACTATCATGTATTCTTGCCATGTTTTTATGCTTTCAACTGCACTTTATCACTTTTAGCACATTCAATATTCTCTCATTTTACCTATGCTTAGCACTTTGCACTTTTAATCATATGTAAGTTGCACTCAACATGATATGCCTTATGGCATTAAATGAGCACAGAATGCCACTTAAGCACATCGTATTATTAGTTATAGTACCATATATCTATTTGAAGCCACATAGCAAGAAATTATTTATTTATTTATTTCTGACCTGCTTTTGGGTAGGATATCTATACACACATATATAACATTATTCATATCATTCAGACATTTAGTAATCTCTATTTATTAGTATTTATACAGCAATACCTAATATTCCTCACATATGTCTATACATCATGTACTGCACTATGCACATTGGCACTCCAATTGATATGCGCTCTTCATATCACTAATATACATTCACGTTTATTTTCCCCAAATACACTTTCACGCACGTATTATTCTCACTCACGTTTACACTATGCTATTGAAACACAATCAGGCCATTTATCTGCTCATTATTTAATTGTCGCTTTCAGCACTGTCCTCTCTCTATTTCTTTACATCACCCTCTGGTGCGCGTGCGCCTTACGTTTAGCGCTTCAGACTTCGGGCAATCCGGCCATAGAGGGGGCGCACGCGCAGTAAGTCTCACATTACCATGGACATGCTGTCAGCGTGCACTCCACAGGCCGGAAACCGGAAGTCTCATTCACAGGAAGCACTGTGGAGGTATAGCACGCGCCATGCACAGAAGGTGATTACTAGTTTCCTCCTGTTTATTGTCCCGTGACATCTGTTCCTTACATCGATTGGATCCCACCGCACATAAAATGGTAGCTACCTCTCTTACATTTCCACGCCCACTGAGGAAGTCAACATGATGAAACGTGCGTAGGGGTAGAGGGACGCTGCATAACCTCTGTGCCTGCAATACAGCTGCTCTGTGGTATGTTTACCATCTTGTTACCTTATCTTTTGCCTTTTGCACTGTTAGGGTATTTCAACTCACAGTTTGCATTTTAGCACTATATGGCAGTATAGTATTTACTTTATACAAAATACATACCATATTAGGCACGTATATGCAATGGTCGATCTCTCACAGTATGGAGGTGCTTTTTATCCTTTATCTATTTTTTGTCTGTGTATTTTATCAATAAAAACTTGATGTTTGCTGAATGAATTTGGTCTCTGACTAATTTATCAGATTTTGGACCGAATTATTTGATGCTCATGGTTATGTTGGTTCAGCAACTATATCTGCAATTGACGCGCCCTCTGGGCCTGTATTGTGTAGCGTTGCGCACGCGGGGAATACCCGGAGCCGGATCTGTCGGGGTTAGTAGTCCTCGTGGCGGTGACCCGGTCCGTGCCCAGGGTGTCAAACTAAGTGGCGGAATTTTGCAGAAGATGTTATAGTGTTCGACTACGCCACCCGTTGAATGCGGTTATGAAGCCGCCGCTGCAGGGCAGACCGCTGAGGCCGGTGGTACAGTTGTGCAGCGTGGGTAGTATAACCCCCAACGGGAGGGGTATGGCCTCAGGGCAGCAGACGTGGATGATGGGGATAGCAGAATTGCACGCAGGCACCAGGAACCACTCAGAGACGGTGCGGTGTAGTTCAGGGTCTTTACTGGTGGCAAAGGTAGACCCTCCCGGGAGTACTGGCTAGCGATCGGGGCCTGGTCAGTCCGTGAGCAGATAGGATCTCCCCCGGCCAGGCGGAGTTGTAGGCCTCCCCAACTAATTGTACTCTTCCTGGCTACCTTGCTAGAAGCGGGTAAAAGTAGCCCACGTCCCTGAGTGTACCGTGTGGTGCTCACCCGTATGGCCGGTGACTCGGGGCCTTCTGGTAGCCTCCGCTCCACGACGGCGGTGCTGGTCCCTTGCGTGTGACCGTGCCTTCGGGTTTCTTGGCCAGAGGACCTGAAATCCCCTGCCGGACGGTTTCTGCTGCTGGGTATGGAACAGTCCCCACAGCCTCGGACTCCGTGTCCGGTGAGATCTCTTCAGTCAGGACGAGCTCTACAGCTTCCAGTCCTGGACCCCTTTTATCACTGCTCCCACAGAGCTCCTGATCTTGCTCTCCCTGCATCTGCTCCACTCCAGACCAGACTGTGTCTCTGTCTGGGACCCCTCTTCTTCTCTTCTTTTTCTCTTACCTAACCCCACCTCAGCCCCAGTTTATATAGGGGAAGTTCTTCCCCTCCCAGGACTGGGCAGGAGGTGTGGCATGCTTAGGGTTCCTGACCAGGAGACCTCCCACCTGCTCACAGACGTAATATTGCTATTACTGTGGTAACCAGAACCCTGGGGTGCCACATTCCCCCCTAGTAAAATTTAGTACTCCGGGACTAAACATATTTTTGAAAACATAACAGGGTATAAACAGGAACAATACAATAAGGAAAAACACGTTAGGGTGGTCACGGAGTGTCCGCAACCGGGTGCAATTTTTGAAGCAAAAAGGGTGTCCATTTCACCAAAGAACAGGGAGCCGTAACCAGGTAGGGGTCTGTCCTGCCCGAGTCTTTAACAGTCTATAGTCCGTTCCTGGGTTACGCTCCAAACATATATACAACAGAGTTCCGGTTAATCCACAAAAGACACCTATAAAATAACTGGAAAAACATAATTATTTACAAGCAACAGTAAACAGGTAAATACCAATAAGACAGTCTGAACACTTTAGATCCTCCAACGTACGGGCAACTGGCCTCTAGTGGCCCTAGTAGACCTACGGAGCTTACTGACCGGTCCTGAGCTACAGGGTGTAGGAGCTGTCAAAGGTAAGTTGGGCAGCTGTCTACGGACTCTTTGGCTCACTAGGGGCACGGCAGGCTCACTATAAGCAGAGGGTCGATTCTCCTGGTCTGCTTGTGTGGGGTCTTCTGCCTCCTGGACCGGCTGCTCTTCCAGCTCTACCTGTTTTTCCGTAGGCACTTGGGATGCTGGCTGGAGGAAGGTGAGGATGGGTACCACAACCGCGCCATTTACCTGTGTCCAAGACCGAGGGAAGTCTCCGAGTACAGTACTGACCATCTCTTCCCTTTCCTCTGCGGGTCGAGGGTTTTCTTGATCTTCTTCAGGGTTTCGTAGCTGCTCGGGACACTTCTTCAGGTGATCTCGGGAGACAATGGCTGTGGTTTCTCCTCCATCCTTACTGATTGTGCAGATTTTTGGGTTTTCATGGCTTGATGGCAGTACGGTGTACGGGTCCTTCTCCCACTGGTCGTAAAACTTGTGGAGCCGTCTTTTCCTCTCCAAGACCTGCTCTCCAGGTACCAGGGGAACAGCGGGAGCACACTGGTTGTAAGTCTTCTCCTGTCTTTCTCTTGCTTGACGGAGACTTCGCTCAACGCTCTCCTGTACTTTCCGGTACTGCTGCTGCCTCTCTGTGTCCCAGTCTGCTTCTGGTGAAGTGTCCTCGGGTGTCAGGACTCCCATATCCAGATCAACAGGCAGCTTACCAGGTCTTGCTCTCATTAGGTAAGCCGGGGTACAGTTGGTAGAACCTACAGGGATGTGGTTGTATAGGTCCACCAGATCAGGCAGTTTCTCAGGCCACAGACTGCGTTCTTCCAGGGGCAATGTTTTCAGAAGGTCTATCACCACCTGGTTCATCTTCTCGCAAAGTCCATTGGTTTGCGGATGATAGGGTGTTGTTCTTATCTTCCGGCAGCCATACAGAGTGCAGAACTCCTGGAAGACTTCCGCTTCAAAGGCAGGTCCTTGGTCCGTCAGCACCTGCTCTGGGTATCCGTGTGGACGACAGAAGTGCTGCTGGAAGGCTCTAGCTGCTGTTTGAGCCGTTAAGTCCTTGATGGGGACTACAACCAAGAACCGGGAGTAGTGATCCACGATGGTTAACGCATAGACGTAGCCACTTCTGCTGGGGGTCAGTTTTACATGGTCCAAGGCTACCAGTTCCAACGGCTGCCTGGTGACGATGGACTGCAGGGGAGTCTTCTGGCTGGCACGGTCCTTCCTTCTTAGGTTGCATGGGCCACAGTCTCTGCACCACCTCTCGATGGTCCCTCTCATGCCTACCCAGTGGAACCGCCCGCGCAGCAGGAACTCCAGCTTCTTCCATCCGAAGTGCCCAGCTCCGTCGTGGTATGCCTCCAGTACCATAGCCGCGTCTCTTCTTGGCACCACTACTTGCCAGATCAGTTCATGCGTCCGGGAGTTAACCATTCTGCGGCACAACTTCCCCTTGTAAAGAAACAGTCGACTCTTCTCAGCCCACAGTTGCTTGGTCTCCTCCGGAGCGTCTGGGTCAAGGCGGGCATCTGGCTGAGTCAGCATCTCCTTCACTAGTCGGACGGCGGGGTCACTGTCTTGTGTTTCCGCCCAGTTGTAATGAGGTAAGGGGTTGAACGTAGCGGATTGCTTACCCCTTACACGGTGGGAATACTGGGTAGTCCCATGACGGTGAAACGCGGGGAGTTCAACTTCTTCCAGTTCCTCTGGATCTTCCCCTACGTCCGGTAGGTTTGGCATTCTGGACAAGACATGCGCGTTGGTATTGGAGCGTCCTGCCCCGTATTTGATCGTGAACTCATAGTTGGACAGGCGGGCCATCCATCTCTGCTCCAGGGCACCGAGTCTTGCAGTGTCCAGGTGTGTCAACGGGTTGTTATCCGTGTACACGGTGAACCGCGAAGAGGCGAGGTAGTGCTTAAAGCGTTCGGTGACTGCCCACACCACTGCCAGGAACTCTAGCTTAAATGAGCTGTAATTCTCAGGGTTTCTTTCGGTGGGTCGCAGTTTTCGGCTGGCGTAAGCAATTACCCGTTCTCTCCCCTGCTGGATCTGGGACAGTACGGCTCCTAGCCCGATGTTACTTGCGTCGGTGTAGAGGATAAAGGGCTGGCTGTAATCAGGGTACGCCAGGATTTCATCCCCCGTGAGGGCCATCTTCAGCTGGCGGAAGGACTCTTCCTCCAGCTTCTCCCATCTGAAGGGCGGCTTCTGGTTCTTGGCCTTCCTGGACTGGCCTATCAGGAGGTCCTGCATAGGAGCTGCCTTTTTGGTGAAACCGGGAATGAATCTTCGGTAGTAGCCTACCAACCTGAGGAACTGCCGCACTTCCTTTACGCTGGAGGGTCTTGGCCATTCCTTAATCGCGGTGATCTTATCAGGGTCGGGAGCCACTCCGTCAGCACTCACCACGTGTCCCAGGTACTGCACTTTTGGTTTTAGCAGGTGACACTTCGACGGTTTCACCTTCAGACCGTAGTTTGCCAGGGCTTCGAACACTTCCGCCAGGTGTTTCAGGTGGTCCTCGTAGGTTTTGGAATAAACTATAACATCGTCCAGGTACAGCAGGACCGTCTCAAAGTTCCGGTGTCCCAGACAGCATTCCATCAATCGTTGGAAGGTTCCTGGTGCGTTGCAGAGTCCGAACGGCATGCAGGTAAACTCGCTAAGTCCCATCGGGGTAGTGAATGCGGTCTTCTCCCGGTCTGCCTCTGCGACAGGAACCTGCCAGTACCCGCTAGTGAGATCCAAAGTGGAGAAGAAGTTAGCAGATTTTAAAGCAGCCAAAGACTCCTCTATCCTTGGTAAGGGGTACGCATCTTTGTGTGTGATACGGTTGATTTTCCGGTAATCTACACACATTCTCATGGTGTTGTCTTTCTTTTTAACCAAGACTAGTGGAACTGCCCAGGGGCTACAGCTATCCCTGATTACCCCAGCCTCCTTCATGTCTCTAAGCATCCCCTTGGCGTGTTGGTAATGTGCAGGGGGTACGGGACGATACCTTTCCTTTATGGGAGGATGATCTCCCGTGGGGATGTGATGTTCCACTCCCTTTACTCGCCCGAAGTCCAGCGGGTGTTTACTGAACACTCTCTCGTATTCCTGGATCACCCGGTAGACTCCCTGCTTTTGGTGAGCAGGTGTGGAGTCAGTACCCAAATGCAGTTGCTGACACCAGTCCTCCATTTGTTGCTTAGAGCCGTTACCTTCCTCTGGATGAGATGGAGGCAAGGGTTCCACGGACTGTACAGAATTTTGGTTGATGGTATACAATTTGGCTAGCGTAGCATACCGGGGCAGGTACACTTCCCTCTTCCCGATATTTACAGTCATATGAAAAAGTTTGGGCACCCCTATTAATCTTAAGCTTAATGTTTTATAAAAATTGGTGTTTTTGCAACAGCTATTTCAGTTTGATATATGTAATAACTGTTGGACACAGTAATGTTTCTGCCTTGAAATGAGGTTTATTGTGCTAATAGAAAATGTGCAATCTGCATTCAAACAAAATTTGACCTGTGCATAAGTATGGGCACCCTTATCATTTTCTTGTTTTAAATACTCCTGCCTACTTTTTACTGACTTACTAAAGCACTTTTTTTGGTTTTGTAACCTCATTGAGCTTTGAACTTTATAGCCAGGTGTATGCAATCATGAGAAAAGCTACTTAAAGTGGCCACTTGCAAGTTGTTCTCCTGTTTGAATCTCCTCTGAAGAGTGGCATCATGGGCTCCTCAAAACAACTGTCAAATGATCTGAAAACAAAGATTATTCAACATAGTTGTTCAGGGGAAGGATACAAAAAGCTGTCTCAGAGATTTAACCTGTCAGTTTCCACTGTGAGGAACATAGTAAGGAAATGGAAGAACATAGGGACAGTTCTTGTTAAGGCCAGAAGTGTCAGGACAAGAAAAACATCAGAAAGGCAGAGAAGAAGAATGGTGAGATCAGTCAAGGACAATCCTCAGACCACCTCCAGAGAGCTGCAGCATCAACTTGCTGCAGATGGTGTCACTGTGCATCGGTCAACTATACAACGCACTTTGCACAAGGAGAAGCTGTATGGGAGAGTGATGCGAAAGAAGCCGTTTCTGCAAGTACGCACAAACAGAGTCGGCTGAGGTATGCAAAAGCACATTTGAAGAAGCCTATTTCTTTTTGGAAGAAGGTCCTGTGGACTGATGAAACCAAGATTGAGTTGTTTGGTCATGCAAAAAGGCGTTATGCATGGTGGCAAAAAAACACAGCATTCCAAGAAAAACACTTGCTACCCACAGTAAAATTTGGTGGAGGTTCCATCATGCTTTGGGGCTGTGTGGTCAATGCCGGCACTGGGAATCTTGTTAAAGTTGAGGGACGCATGGATTCCACTCAGTATCAGCAGATTCTTGGCAATAGTGTTCAAGAATCAGTGATAAAGTTGAAGTTACGCAGTGGATGGATCTTTCAGCAAGACAATGATCCAAAACACCGCTCCAAATCTACTCAGGCATTCATGCAGAGGAACAATTACAATGTTCTGGAATGGCCATCCCAGTCCCCAGACCTGAATATCATTGAACATCTGTGGGATCATTTGAAGAGGCTGTCCATGCTCGGCGACCATCAAACTTAACTGAACTGGAATTGTTTTGTAAAGAGGAATGGTCAAAAATACCTTCATCCAGGATCCAGGAACTCATTAAAAGCTACAGGAAGCGACTAGAGGCTGTTATTTTTGCAAAAGGAGGATCTACTAAATATTAATGTCACTTTTCTGGTGAGGTGCCCATACTTATGCACCTGTCAAATTTTGTTTGAATGCAGATTGCACATTTTCTGTTAGTACAATAAACCTCATTTCAAGGCAGAAACATTACTGTATCCAACAGTTATTACATATATCAAACTGAAATAGCTGTTGCAAAAACACCAATTTTTATAAAACATTAAGCTTAAGATTAATAGGGGTGCCCAAACTTTTTCATATGACTGTATTATGAGAACGGGCACCCTCCCATGGCGTACATCAACCACCCCCCGTGCCGTCAAAATGGTGGGCCTACTATCTGAGTAGACTGGTTCTACCATTGCCTGGTAATCTCTACCTCTCAGACCAATAGCTGCCCGGCACCAAATCATCATTTCACTTTTCGGGGGCATGGCAATAGGGAAAGGGTCACACATTCTCACGCTACCAATCTCACCACCGGAGAGTTCCACCTGTTGCCGTCGCATCAGTGCCCGGATCTCTTTTTGGAGCACTCGCTGCTGGCCGGAGCTGGCGTTCTTGGCAACCTGCTGTAAAATGAGAATCACCTCTGCAAGACAATTTTCAATCACATTAGTTCCTAGAGTTATCTTTGGGTGACTCTCGCGCTTGTCAATGTCTACAATGATCAGTCCCTGTGCTGCCAGTTCGACTTTACCGATTTTAATGGTCATCTCTTTAAATCCGATCTGTGGCACGGGCTTTCCATTGCTGGCGATGATACTCAAGTCGTCGTCTGGGTAGCGGGTTATATCCGAGTCATTCCAGTACTGCTTGAAGAGCACGTACGGGATGGTGGTGACCTGTGACCCGGTGTCAAGTAGGGCACTCATAGGAATGCCATCCAGTACTACAGGCAAGACTGGACGTCCTCCCACGTATTTGTCACGCCAGTTCGATGGGCCTGGTGATCTTATTCCTAGGGGTTGGCCCTCTACCCCAGGTTGTGCCAGTTTAAAGGACAGTACCTTGCCATATGTCCGGGTTGATTGCAGCGGCGGCAGATGGGTTGTCCGTCCTCGTTGTATCGGTCGCTGGGTCTTCCTCTGGCCGGTGGGGTCCTCCTTGGTCAGCGCCACGGGATATCCTCCGGTCCGGATGCCAGCTGGATCTTCCCTGGAGTAGAAACCTGTAAAGACTGCACAGTTCGGGTTAGCGCGGCAACGCTTTTAGTTAGCTCTTGGACCTGACGGTGCAGGTCTGTAGCCGGGTCATTGTTTAAAGCCTGCGCATCAGCTCCCACAGGCCCTGCCGACAAGGGCGCCGTCTCCTGGTGGTAAATGGTAGCAGGGCGTTTGTGGGTCACAGCGCCACCTGGTGCCGGTTCTCGGAGCACCCGGATGGCTCTGTCCTTGAACTGTGCAAAGTCCAGATGAGGGTCCTGTAAGGCCATTGCTCGCAACTGGGTTCGGTGGGCATTGCAATGTAGACCCTCTATAAATTGTTCAGTCAACAACTTGTCTTCGTTTCCCACGCCGTCAGGGTCGGCCTGCTTAATGGCTCTCAGGGCCTCTTGTAGGTTTAGTGCATAGTCCCTTATATTCTCATGTGCTCGCTGCTTGCACCCGTAGAATCTAAGCTTGATCTCGGCTGAGGTACGGGTATCAAAGGTGTCCTTCAGCCGGGCTAGTATCTCTGCGACAGTCCTCCTCCTCCCAAGTGGCCAGGACTTTACCTCCCTTTGGGCTGCCCCTGTTAATTGAGCCACCAGGATGCTCACTTTTTGCTCTTCTGTGAGGGGGTACACCTGGAAGAGGCTATCCAGCCTTTCTCTGAAGTCATTTAGGGTATGGGACTCCCCTGAGTACTGGGGTAGCCAGGCTGCCCCCGGGATGTAGGGCATGGTGAAAGGCATGACCGCAGCAGCGGTGGTGCTGGCGGTGGCTGTAGCAGTGAAGCTCTCCTCCGTATCCGACATCCTCCTCCCCCCTAGTGGACCATGGCCTACCTTGCGATGATCCTCTTCCGTAGGCCGCGGCTCAGCAGTGGATCGTCAGGGTTGAGGACCTTCCGTCGCGCTCCTGTGACGTCGGCGTCTGCTGGGCTCCTTCCAGGACCTTACGCAACGTCCGGACGTGAGGCGGGGCTTCAGTTCTCGCGCGCTTTCGGAGTCCACGCCCCTCTTCTTCTCGCGCGGTGTCCTCGAGATGGCGTCCAATGGCGGGAAAACTCCACGGATGGCGGGAAGAAGGCAAAAGATGGTGTCGGATGGCGGGAAAACTCCACGGATGGCGGGAAGAAGGCAAAAGATGGCGTCGGATGGCGGGAATCTTCACCACAGGTAAGTTTAACAGTCTTTTTCAGGCACGCAGTACCCGGTGGTTGCGGGCACGAGATCCTGCTGACTATGCCAAAAGTTGACGCGCCCCCTGGGCCTGTATTGTGTAGCGTTGCGCACGCGGGGAATACCCGGAGCCGGATCTGTCGGGGTTAGTAGTCCTCGTGGCGGTGACCCGGTCCGTGCCCAGGGTGTCAAACTAAGTGGCGGAATTTTGCAGAAGATGTTATAGTGTTCGACTACGCCACCCGTTGAATGCGGTTATGAAGCCGCCGCTGCAGGGCAGACCGCTGAGGCCGGTGGTACAGTTGTGCAGCGTGGGTAGTATAACCCCCCAACGGGAGGGGTATGGCCTCAGGGCAGCAGACGTGGATGATGGGGATAGCAGAATTGCACGCAGGCACCAGGAACCACTCAGAGACGGTGCGGTGTAGTTCAGGGTCTTTACTGGTGGCAAAGGTAGACCCTCCCGGGAGTACTGGCTAGCGATCGGGGCCTGGTCAGTCCGTGAGCAGATAGGATCTCCCCCGGCCAGGCGGAGTTGTAGGCCTCCCCAACTAATTATACTCTTCCTGGCTACCTTGCTAGAAGCGGGTAAAAGTAGCCCACGTCCCTGAGTGTACCGTGTGGTGCTCACCCGTATGGCCGGTGACTCGGGGCCTTCTGGTAGCTTCCGCTCCACGACGGCGGTGCTGGTCCCTTGCGTGTGACCGTGCCTTCAGGTTTCTTGGCCAGAGGACCTGAAATCCCCTGCCGGACTGTTTCTGCTGCTTGGTATGGAACAGTCCCCACAGCCTCGGACTCCGTGTCCGGTGAGATCTCTTCAGTCAGGACGAGCTCTACAGCTTCCAGTCCTGGACCCCTTTTATCACTGCTCCCACAGAGCTCCTGATCTTGCTCTCCCTGCATCTGCTCCACTCCAGACCAGACTGTGTCTCTGTCTGGGACCCCTCTTCTTCTCTTCTTTTTCTCTTACCTAACCCCACCTCAGCCCCAGTTTATATAGGGGAAGTTCTTCCCCTCCCAGGACTGGGCAGGAGGTGTGGCATGCTTAGGGTTCCTGACCAGGAGACCTCCCACCTGCTCACAGACGTAATATTGCTATTAATGTGGTAACCAGAACCCTGGGGTGCCACACAATTATAGGACAATACTTGCTTTTTGGTCTACTAATATGATAAAGTCTTGGCGTCCAAAGTACTATGATAAATGTTGTAATGGTCGCATTGCGGCTGTGAAAAAAGGGGAATTACCTGTACCGATTCAAGATTTTTGGAGGGTTTTTTCGGAGGAGGAGTCGCAAGTTTTACCTCCTCATAGGGACTTGATTGCGCCATTGAGTTTGCTCCGGGAGCTACTCTTCCCAAGAGTTGCTTGTTTAATCTGACTATCCCTGAAAGAAAGGCCTTGGAGGAGAACATACAGACTAGCCTGGCTGCTGGTCACATTAGACCTTCTTAGTCGCCTGTGGCAGTTGGATTTTTCTTTGTTAAAAAAAAGTACCGGGATTTACGTCCATGTCTGGATTTTCATGAAATTAATAAGATTACCATACGCAATACCGTTAATTCCTGACTTGTTTAACCAGTTAGTGGGGGCCAAGTGGTTCTCTAAGGTTGATCTCCGGGGGGCATACAATTTGTTACGAGTGAAGGAAGGTGATGAATGGAAAACTGTTTTTAACACTCCGATAGGTCATTTTGAGAATCTGGTGATGCCTTTTAGTCTTACCAATGCACCTGCGTTTTTTCAGAATCTTATTAATGACATCCTGAGACCTTTGATTGGTAAGAATGTGGTTGTGTCATTTTAATTTATTCGCCAGATCTGGAGTCCCATTGTACGTGAAGTTTCGCAGTGTACGTGAAGTTTCGCAGTTATTGAGTGATAATTCACTCTTTGCTAAGCTGGAGAAATGTGAGTTCGCTGTGCAGAAAATTCGTTTTTTGGGCTACATTGTCTCCAGCGAGGGCTTTGAGATGGACCCGGTGAAGGTTCAGGCTGTGCAGGAATGGCCTAGGACTATTGGTTTGAAATCGATACAGAGATTTTTGGGTTTTGCCAATTATTACAGGAAATTCATTAAGAATTTTTCTGTAATTGTTAAGCCTCTAACCGATCTCACCAGGAAAGGTGCGAATATGGTCCAGTGGACTACTGAGGCCATTGAAGCATTTAAGTATCTCAAAGAGAGGTTCAGTTCTGCCCCTATCCTTATGCAGCCTGATGAGACCAAGCCTTTTTTGGTCATGGTCAATGCTTCATTGGTGGGGGTCGGAGAAGTTTTGTCTCAGGAGAACAGGGACGGAGTACATCCTTGTGCCTTCTTTTCGAAAAAAAATTCGGAAACCGAACTGAATTATGATGTTGGAAATCGGGAGTTGCTGGTTATTAAACTCGCGTTTGAACATTGGCGTCATTTTTTGGAAGGCACTAGATTCCCTATTCAGGTTTTCACAGATCATAAGAATTTGATCTATCTGGATGCTGCCAAGCTACCTATATCCCTGGTACTAAGAATGTTAAAGCCGATGCTTTATCTCGCAGCTTCTCTCCTACGGTCGGTGCCGAGGAGGAGGAGAGCATTTTACAGAAAGGAGTTGTGGTGGCGGCATTTGACTCTGCTTTGGAGAATGGGATTCTGAAAGCTCAAGATGATGCTCCATCTAACACTCCCCATGGGAGGTTGTTCGTGCCTAGAACCTTTATGAGAGATTTGTTTGTGGAGTGTCATGAGTCTCGGTTGGCAGGTCATCCAGGAATTTCTGAGACTAAGAGACTTATCAGTCGCAGTTTTTGGTGGCCTGGATGGCAGAAAGAAGTCATCAAGTGGGTGCATCAATGTACTGTGTGTACTAGGTCAAAGGCTTCACATACTCCTGCTGCGGGGTTGCTTTGCCCACTGGAGGTTCCTAGTGCGCCTTGGACGCATCTCACAATGGATTTTATTACTGATCTGCCTGTGTACGAGGGTTTTACCGTGATCTGGGTGGTCGTGGACCGTTTTAGTAAGATGTGTCATTTGGTTCCATTCATTAATTTGCCCTGCGCCAAGACACTCGCTAAGGCGTTTGTTAAGGAGATTGTCAAGCTTCATGGCGTTCCCACTGATATTGTTTCTGATAGAGGACCTCAGTTTGTGGCTCGCTTTTGGCGTGCTTTTTGTGACAGGTTGGGTGTCCATTAGTCATTTTCGTCTGGGTTTCATCCTGAGTCTAATGGACAGACTGAAAGAAAGAACCAGGATGTAGAACAGTTTTTGCATTGTTTTGTGGCGGACAATCAAGAGGTGTGGTCTGAATTTCTGCCTCTCGCAGAATTTGCTCTTAACAATCATACATCCTCCTCAGCTGGGTGTTCTCCTTTTTTTTTGTTGTACTGGGAGACATCCGTCTTTTGGTTCGTTCTCCAAATTGGGGTCAGCGGTGCCGGAGGAGGAGAATTTTTCCGGTGATTTGGAGAGAGTTTGGACTAATGTACGTTGCAACCTTCAAGAGGCTAACAAGAAGTCCAAGAAGTATTTTGACAGGAAACGTAAAAAGGTTTTGTTTACTGTGGGTGACATGGTTTGATTGTCCTCAAGGAACTTGTGGTTGAGGATTCCCTCTAAAAAACTGGGTCCTAAGTTTGTGGGTCCATTTAAAGTGCTTCAGGTTGTTAACCTGTCTGCGGTTAGGTTGGATGTCCCTACTTCCTGGAAGATTAATCCTGTGTTTCATGTTTCCTTGTTGAAAAAGGCTGATGTACCAGATAGGGAGGCCACTGTCACAGTTCCTCCTGTGGTGGAAGACGGTGAATATGAAATTTCTCGTATCTTGAATTCTAGATGGCAGCATGATGAAACGTTCCAGGGTTGTCTGTCGGATGGCTGGAAGGTACCTGTTCCATCTTCCCTCCCTGCAAGTCAGGCTCTAGGGGACGTGCAGGCAGGGGAATGTTGGCGAGGACAAGTCCACCTGTTCCTCTGTGCAGATGCCCCAAACACTCTTGATGTGTTAGCAGGGATAGGGTCCTGCCGGATAGACACGTGAGGGTACAGTAGTGATGCAATCCCACTGCTCTCGATCTCTAGGGGGGGAGAACAGAGTGTGCAATTACACTCTGTCAGGCTGGGTGCCCACGTAGCGTTTTTCAAGCGTTTATGCTGCGGAATTTCCGCAGCATAAACGCTTGTGAAAAGCTAGGTAATCCGCCCCCCATGGTCCCCAAGGGGATTCCGCATGTTCTATGCACATGCTGCGGATTTTTCCGCAGCGTTTATGCAGCGTACAAAAATCCGCAGCATGTCATTTAATTTTGCGGAAGCGCAGCGGAACTCCCGCCATTGACTTGCATTGAGACGTGTGCGGATGGTACCCAGTTCTGGAGGAGAGGAGACTTATCCAGACCTGGGTACCATTGTACCTGTAAAAAAAGAATAAAATAACAAATAAAGTTTATACTCACCTTTCCAAAGGCTTCTCTCGGCATGCCAGCAGCGCTGAAGGACCTACGGTGACGTCACAGTCATGTGACCGCAGGCCCTTCACCGCTCTGTCTCGCGATATGCCGGCAGCCGGGAACCAGACAGGAACGAGCGCTGCTGCACACACCGGGGCCTCGGGGGTGAGTATAGCTTTATTTGTTTTAATTTTTACGGTTCACACTGTATAAATCCATGCTGTTTGCATGGATTTATACAGTGTGACCTAGTTGTCAAGCACTTTCCAAGTGATGCTATCGCCTGGAAAGCGCTTGTCAATCTGCATGCGGAAACGCATGTAAATCCGCATGTGGATCCGCATGTATTCTGCAGGAAAAACGCATGCACAATCTGCATGCGTTTTTTCTGCCAGGGAGATGCAGAAATGCTGCAGAAATTTTCTGCTTCATTTCTGCATCGTGGGCACATAGCCTCACCCTAGCAGCCTAGAAGGCTGCTTCACAAGCTGTATCTGAAAGAAAAAATGAAATCATTAATAAAACACAACAAAACCAAAGGTAGAAATGGGGCTGAGAGCAGCCTCCTACTGACACTTAGCTAAAACTGATCGGCTAGGCTCCGGTTGGTGGGTGTATTCTGCTGAGGAGGAGCTAACTTTTTTGTTTCAACTTTATTTTTATTAAACAATTTTCATAACAAAAATAACATTGTCGTTCAGTTTGCATACAAATGAAGTACAGAGTCAAGGTGGGGAGACAATGATATAAAAATAAACATTAACAGAAAAAAAAGGTAAATATAGAGCTCTAGAGTTCTCTCTTTGATTCTGGAGTAAAGCATAGGGTGTAGATAAAGTTACATATGACATGATGAACAATCCTCACAAGAATACAATAACTATCATTGTTACAGGTTAATGAGAGTCATAGCAATGAACTTCTAAACTTGAGAAGGTTATAAACGGAAGCGTTCCCTAAACAGGTCCCATAATCCCCACATTTTTTCGAAACCATCCCTAGTGTTGCGTAGGTTTGCAGTCATTTTTTCCATAATGTGGATGTCGCTTATTCTAGTGTAAAGATCAGATATCGTGGGAGTGGTGGGCTTCCGCCAGAATAACGGGATCAAACATTTAGCAGCTGTCAGCAAATGTAATAGTAGTTTACTTTTTGTTTTTTCTAGTCCTCTGGGGGGAGGCTCAGCATGTATATATGTGGGTCTAGGGGAACAAAAACCCCAAGTACGTCACTTAGCAACTGTTCTACTTTTTCCCAATAGTCCAATATCCCGGGACATGACCAGAATATGTGGAAGAGGGAAGCCCAATTGGCACCACATCTGTAGCAATTATCTTGGATGGTATGATTCATTTTGTGAAGTAATTCTGGGGTATGGTACCAGTGCATCAGGATCTTTATCTGGTTTTCTTTATAAAGGGTGTTAACAGAGGACTTGTAGGCCCGGGACCAAATCATCTGCCATTGTTGGGTAGATAGCGTATGGCCTAGCCAGCTTTTCCATCTGGACATGTAGGAGTGTTGCACATTAGGGAGTGGAGTCGGAGTCTGCAAGATAGTATCTATATCTGAAATTAGTCCTTTGGTTGAAGGGACGCCGGTGCACAGCTGCTCAAATCTAGATAGAGTGTGGGATTCAGGAGGGCCCAAATTTGATCTGAAATAATGAATTATCTGTTGGTATGAGTAAAATAAGGTACGTGGTAGATTATATTTATCAGTCAGATCAGTAAAGAGTTTAAATTTCTTAGTCAAAGGGTCCACCAGATCCCTAAAGGAGAAAAGACCTGCATTTGCCCAAATGGTAACTATTCCTGCTGACAAAAGATGTGATAGATGCGGATTATACAGGAATGGGGTCAGGAAGGATGTATGGGGCGCTAACTGGAATTTCATCCTTGAGGATCTCCAAATCTCCCTGGTGAATGCCATAGGACCTAAGAGTGCTTTTATAGGTATGTCGTTAGGTGGACCCCATATCAAGGATGCCGGGTGGTAAGGGGCTAACTACAGTTTCTCAATTTCCATCCATTTATTGTACGTGAGAAGTTTTGACCAGAAGGGAATATGGTGCAAGTGGGCTGCGTAGTAGTATCTAACAATATCAGGGCAATTTAGTCCTCCTAGTGTTTTAGGGGCACATAATACCGATCTAGGAATACGGTGGCGGCCAGAGTGCCAAATGAATTTTAATAGCATAGATTGGATTGATTTAAGCGTATTCATCGGTATTTTAACTAGGATAGTTTCAAATAGGTATAGGAATCTGGGCAATATAGACATTTTAATTGAGTTTATCTTTCCCAAAAATGAAATAGGTAAAGAGGACCATTGTTTCAGGCGTCTCTCGGTATCTCTAATTAATGGGGGAAGTTTGCCTTGAACAGTTCACCGTATTTAGGGGTAATGTGTATACCCAAGTATTTAATGGAGGACAAATTCCATGTAAATCTATATGATTGTTGTAGGTAAGTGAGTTTCTGTCTCGTGATGTTAAGCGGTAGAGCTTCAGTCTTTCCCGAATTTACTTTATATCCCGACAATTTAGAGTAGACATCAAGTGTCTTTTACAGGTTAGGGAGAGATATTAAGGGGTTCGTCAAAGACAGCATAACGTCGTCGGCGAAGAGAGTAACTTTAAAATCTTTACTCCCCACTCGGATCCCGGTGATGTCTGGGTTAGTACGGATCCGGGCAGCCAAGGGTTCAATGCTAAGTACATAGAGTAAAGGGGAGAGAGGACACCCCTGGCGAGTCCCGTTACGTATGGTAAGATGCTGGGAGTGGGTATGGGGCAAACGGATAGTTGCTTCAGGACAGGAGTAGAGAGCCGTAAGAGCAGTAACAAAGGGCCCCGACAGGTCGAAATGGCGCAGAGTAGAAAACATAAACGTCCAATCCAGCCTGTCAAAGGCCTTCTCCGCGTCAAGGCCTAGAAGAAGTGCTTCATCACCTCTCCTATTCACAACTTCTATCAAATCCAGAATGCGTCTCGTGTTATCTCCTGCCTGACGAAAACGCATGAAACCCACCTGGTCTTTATGAATTAATTGCGGGAGCCAGGTATTCAATCTCTCCGCTAGGATTTTCGTAAAAATCTTGAGGTCAGAATTCAAAAGACTGATAGGTCGATAGCTTGAACACTCCATAGGGTCCTTACCTTCTTTGGGAATTACCGTGATATAAGAGTGGAGCATGGTAGCGGGGATTGGGCCTCCTTTTAAAAAACTATTAAATAAAGGAGTCATATGTTGTGAGAGTAGGGGCATGTAGGTTTTATAATACAAGTACGGGAGACCATCCGGCCCAGGAGTTTTAGAGGAAGGTAAATTTTTAATCGTTTCTTCGATCTCCTCAGTTGAAACTATTTAAGTCAGACAGTGCGTCAGGGGGAAGTTTAGGGAGACTGCATGAGATCAGAAAGTCTTCCAAGAAAGCGTCTGTAGAAGGGGAAGAAGAGGGTATAGTAGAAGGCAAGGAATAAAGGGTAGAGTAATAATCATAGAAGGCACGGGCCATTCCGTCAGGGTCGTAGTCTATGAGTCCCTGGGAGTTTCTGATGCCATATGGGGCATTTGTGTATGCTTTTTCCTTCAATTGTCTCGCTAAAACAGTATGAATTTTGTTCCCATACTCATAATATTTTTGACGGGAGAAGCACAGGAGCTTTTCCACCTTTGTCAGGGACAGGTCTTTCAATTTAGTTCTAAGGTCTATCACTTCCTTCAGATCTCTGAGATTGGGTCGCGCAATAAGTTTAGCTTCAGCGGATTTAAGCTTTGCTTCATAGAGGGAGTGTTGCAGTTTAGCATCCTTTTTCAGACGGGAGGATAATGTTAAGCACTCTCCCCTGAAGACGGCTTTATGCGCTTCCCACAGAGAAGTGAGTGAAGGGGCCGTAGGTGCATTTTCAGCAAAATAATGTAGAAGGGATGTCTTCAGGATGTCACTCGTCGTGTTATTTGTCAGAAGGGATTCGTTAAGCCGCCAGTGTGTAAGTTTCGCCCGGGTGGGTGAGATCTCAAGATCCATCGTCAGGGGAGCGTGATCAGACCAAGAGATAGTCCCTATAGTCGCCTGCTTCAGGAATCGTAGTGTCCTCACATTACCAAAAAAATAGTCTATTCGACCATGAGATTGATGAGGGTGAGAGTAAAATGTAAATTGCTTAGCAGTTGGGTTATCTATCCTCCACAGGTTATAGAGTCCATGTTTACGTAATAATCTCCGGAATAGCAGCGAGTCGTGTATTCCTTTCTGATGTGAGTCAGGGGTGGGACGTATGTGGAGTCTGTCAGAGTTGTCAGAAAAAGCAAGATTAAAATCCCCCCCAATAATGTGCAGGTAATTCCGGTCAGGATTAAGTTTGTTCAGGACAGAAGTGAGGAAGGGTATTTGACCGGTATTAGGGGCGTATATATTGCATAAGAGAATCTCTTGGCATCAAGAGAATGCCAAGAGTGTGCAAAGCAGTCATCAAAGCAAAAGGTGGCTACTTTGAAGAACCTAGAATATAAGACATATTTTCAGTTGTTTCACACTTTTTTGTTAAGTATATAATTCCACATGTGTTAATTCATAGTTTTGATGCCTTCAGTGTGAATGTACAATTTTCATAGTCATGAAAATACAGAAAAATCTTTAAATGAGAAGGTGTGTCCAAACTTTTGGTCTGTACTGTATATTCTAATAAATTCTACCGCTCCAGGAATGTTAACAAATGTGTGTCCACCATCATGGGGAGGTAAAGCGTAGCTCAGTAATAAAGACCCTTCTAAAAAGGAGGAGAGGAGAGGGATAGTGGGGTTGGAGGACAGAGGTAGAGAGGCAGGGGGGGGAGAAGTAGGGGGGGTTGAGGGGTGGGGAGGGAAAACAGGGTAAGGAAGGGAGGGAGGAGGGGAAAAAGAAGGGGGGGGAGGTAAGGAAGGGGGGGGGATAAAATAAAAAAAAATAAAAAGGGGGTGGAAAATATAGGGGGGAAAACTATGCAGCAAAGGTGACACCCTGAAAGACAAGAAGTTAGGTGAATAAGACCATTACTGAAGTTCCAATCTTCAGGCGTTTCTGTTCACGTTTCCCGCTTGTCTTTTCCTCGAAGAGACTGACTGCCAAGTCGGTTGGAGGGGCGCGAAGATCGCTGGTGTGATCCAATCTGGTAAATCCGGTGGGTTGAGATTGAAGGTTTTACAGAAAGCAGGCAGGTCTTCCGGATGTCTTAATATCGCACTCGTGGAACCTTGTCGCGCCGATAAACTAAATGGGAAGCCCCATTTATAAGGTATGTCTTTGTCCCGTAATAGGTTAACCCTCCGTCACATACAATATCGGTTCTAACGAGTTCACATACAATGTGACTGTCAGGCGCAGGCTAGAAAAATACCTATAATATCTAATGTTTGCAATTTCAGTGCTCTAAAAGTGATCAGTGACCTTCATAGGGATGTAATAAAAGAGACTACACATAATCAGGTGCAAAAAAAACCATTTACTTAACCTGGAGGGAGGGGATTTTCTCACAATCTGGTGAGGAAGGAGAAATGAAAGTAAAAGAGATGTGCCTGTCAGGCCTATTGTATGTGACGGAGGGTTAAAAAGGGGTTTCAATGCACGGCGACGTTGAAGCGTGATCCAGGATAAGTCCTGAAAGAGATCAACCCTAATCTCCTTGAAGGTAGGCTGTTTAGAGGCATATGCTTTGGCCATTATTTCCTCCTTCAGGCGAAAATCAGTAATATGACAAATAACGTCTGTCGGGGGTCCTCCGGGATTTTTTGTTTTCAGTGCTCTATGGGCTCTGTCCATAGGTATAGGTTGATCCGCAGGGCGGCGGAGAATGGAGTTGAAAATTGTTTGGAGGGTACTCACTATATCCTCTTTTTCACGGACTTCAGGGATCCCTCTAAGCCTAATGTTATGTCTCCGGCCTCTATTATCAAGGTCTTCAACATGTCGCTGTAAGTCCCTAATAACTTTTGCCTGTGAAGTCACCATAGATTGCAATTGGCCAATGACCTGTCTTGCAGCTGCATGATCTTCCTCTAATTGATGAAATCGATGCGACAATTCAGCTACCTCTTTGCGTACTGTTGCTACTTCAGTGCGACAGGCGTCTTTTACTTCCTGAACAAGATTTTGAAAGTCCTGTTTTGTGGGGAGATGCTGAACAAATGTCCACCAATCCCGAGGAGGTCTCATTGGGGTGGAGGGGTTAGTGGCTTGAAGAGGGGGTGTAAAATCACAGATATGAATAGTGTCTAAAAGAGACTCATGCTGTAGGGTGCTAGCCTCTGCGCTAATTTCTCCATCTCTGGAGGTATTCCAGCGTTGGGGGGTCAATTTAGGGGCTTTAGGTCCTCTCTGTGGCCTGGGGGGGGTCCAGGGGAGCTTTCCCACATTGATCCAGGGGATGGGGTTCCCAAAACAGACTGAGAGCAGGAGAGGAGGGCAATGACGGACTGGGTACAGATGGTGAGGGACGGATAACAGCCGCATCATGGCCAGCGGGAGAGGGCACTTCTATCCTGGGGCTACTATTTGGAGTGTCTGATCCATAGACCCAGCAGGAGTCTCCCTCAGAGCCCCTGTCAGCTTCCCCAATAGATTTTGTGCCCGGGCGGAGGTCAATTAGGCAGCGAGGGAGAGAAGGGGGTGGAGGGTCCTCTCTCACCTCCGATGTCTCCATCCGGTCGGTATGGAAGGTAGCAGTATCCGGATCTAGTCCTCCGGAGCGCTGCGGCGGGCTCCGTGCTTGCCAGTCTCCCTGCTCCTCCCCCGCCAGCTCAGTGCCACAGGCGGGAAATCCGAGGAAGGAGGAGGGCGGAGCTATGGCGTCCCGCACCATCTTGGTGGACGATCACGGCGGGGATTTACCCGTTGTTCCCCGGACTCCGGATGACGACTTTCCTCCGGGCTGATCCGCTGGGCACTCCTCTGGCTGCAATGAGGCTCACTGATCTCCTGGTGAGTAACGAGCAGGTTGTGCTCAGGAACTGAGTGGTCCGACGGCATGTCAGCGCTGCTGCGTAGCGGGGGCGACGGAGAGGTGTCTCGGGTCCCTCGGCTAAGGAAGCCGTCCAAGGTCAACGAACCCGGTGCCTCTGGGCCTTTGGGGGTCTTGGGGGGTCGTTTTTTCCCCATGATGGGTGTAATGCTAATGATAAAGGTGCGATTTTAAGTCCTGGGGCAGAGAGCTCTCCTCACCCACGTCCTCTCATGTGGACTTCCGGACACGCCCTTCCGGAGCTAACTTTTTTATTGCCTAGTGTAAGCTTCCTAGTGGCAGCAGAATACATCCATGGTTTCCTGTGGCCCCCAAGGAAGCGATAGAGAAATGTTGGTTTTGCCCCAAATTTTTCATTTTCACAAGGGTAACAGGAGCAAAATGAACCATACAATTTGTTGTGCAATTTCTCCTGAGTACACTGATACTCCATATGTGGTCAAAAACTACTTTTGAGGCACAGTGCAAAGCTTAGAAGGGAAGAAGCGCCATTTTGGAGTTCAGATTTTGCTGAAATAGTTTGACGTTGGCATGTCACATGGGCAGAGCCCCTGCGGTTCCAGAACAGCAGACCCCCCCATAAGTGATGTCATTTTACAAATTACACCTCTCAATGAATTCCTCTAGGGTAGAAAAGAATAAAGGAATGCTCTGTACCTACCCTCCCTGCTGGATCAGATCTGAGTTTTGATAGTTTCACAGTAAGATATCACCTTTCCGTAATACTTGTCTTCTTTTTGATTTTTATTTATTTATTTTTTCAGCACTAAGTTCCCCTGAGGTTACAATTGCAGAGCAGGTGATTCATAGGGAAGGAGTCAGGTAAACCAATGACGATGGTTCTATAGAAGCATCACAAGATATAAAAATAGGTGAAAATAGGTTAAAAAAGATGGAAGAAAAGCACATTAAAGGGATTGCAAACATTCTAAAAAGTGTTTGCTGTTTTACAGAAAGAGCACCACTCATACATCAACTGTGTCTAGTACTGCAGTTTCAAGTAAATGGTGCGGAGCTGCAATGCCAGACAAAGCGTACTATGGATGTACTTTTTTCTAAACCTGGAAACTCCTTAATATGTTAAAAATATATAGAACACAAACATAAAGCTTACAACTGTTAGGGCTCACTCATACGAGTGCATAAATCGGACTAGTACAATGCAAGAAAACATCGCAATGCACTCTGATTAATGTTATTCAATGAAGTAGTGCTCATCTGCGAGTTTTTCCTCAGCTCTAATCGGACTCAGGAAAAAAATTGCAGCATACTCCGAGTGGATGGTGAGAATGAGATCGCACTCGCCAATGCAAGTCAAAGGGTGCGAGAAAAATAATCGCACAACACATGGACCATGCGTGTGCCACCCGATTTTTAAGCACACATCTCAAAGGAAACCCGACATTTCATCAGCCAAGTACAGTAAATTTACAGCCCGATCCGTCGGTATAGGATAGATATATAGCATACATAAGATAGATGTCCTGTAGATATTTAATGTCACAAGCCCCCTACATATAAAAACTAGCACCCTTTTGTGGCTTTAATGTCACTGCTAATCAAAATTGCAGATTCCTGTGAGACCCAGAAGCTCTGAACAGTAGTGATGAGCGAGTATGTTCTGTTAACCCTTTCGGCGAGTGCCGAGTATCTTCAGCGTGCTTGGTGATATGTTTGAATCACTCCCGTGTGCATGATTTGCGACTGCTTGACAGTTTTAATACATGTGAGGAATGCTTGTTTCTTAATGTGACATGCAGAAGTAGCGCTGTTGCTTTAAAAGAATCCAGCAACTAGAGGGGTTAACACAGTCACAGGAGACAGGGAGGGGATTTTAGCAGAGCCCCAGGGGGATTGTGGGGAAGTTGTTTACTGTCTGTCTGGAGCCAAAGAGAAAGGTGGTGTGTGTGTTCTGTATCTCACTGAAGCGCCCCTGCAAGTGAAAAGGATTCAAGTCAGGAGTGAAGCTAAGCACAGGTCAGGTAGAGTTCTTGAACTAGCAGTGCAGAGTATTGTCAGACAGAAATATAAGCACTGGAAGAAATGGTGTCACATTACAGGGATCATCTCCCTCAGCAAACTCTCCCCCCCTCCTCCATCTCACTGTGCTGTAAAGAATGCTGTGTTCATTAATGTGCCTTTGCATTAGAACAGTGCTGTCCGGCACTACTGGGAAGACTGTGAACTGCTGTGCTGCTAAGGAAACTGTATTGTTTGTCACTGGAGCCTGTTACTCATAAGACTTAACTTGCACTGGATGTGCGGCTTCTTATTAAATGCTACTGTTCTACCATTTATGAGGACTCTTATCAAGTGTGTCTGGTCAGCAAGTGAAACAACCTACGTGTCTGTGCCTGAGAGTCAATACCCCTGTGTGCCTGAGAGACGCTGCAGCACATGGTCTATGGTCGCCCTGAGTAACGGCTCCCCCAGGATTCCAAAGAATTCATGTAACCTGCCTCGCCCCTATCTGAACTTAGCAGCGTGCGTGTAACATTAAGCATTCTTCACATGTATTAAAGTTTCAAAGCGTCGCAAATCATGCACATGCTAGTGATTGAAATATATCACCGAGCACACTGAAAGTACTCGGTACTCGCCCGAGCATGCTCGCCGAAAGGTTAACACAACATACTCGCTCATCACTTCTGAACAGTGGTGACTTCAGTAACTATAACACTCATCAGAGTCGCCGCGTCATGCTGCCCTCTGAGCAGGGGCATACATAGAAACCATGGGGCCCCATAGCAAAAGTCCTAATTTGGCCCCCCTTCCCTTTCTTAGTAGGTGGGGTCACGGCGTATTGGAGGAGTCACAGAATGGCATGCCTCATAAATTTAAAAATGGAGATGGACATGTATTACTGCACATACAGAATAATTTTGCTCCTATTGAAGCCCTCTGTTCTCTCCCATTACAATATCCCTTTTATGGCCCCACTCAGTATGATGCCTCCAAAAATGCATTGAACACATTGCATGACACCCCCACGTGCAGTGAATTCCCCCACACGAACAATTTGACCCCAGTGTCCCCAAAACAGCATGATGTCCCCACAGTAAATATGTCAACACAATATGAGACCCCCATATCACCTCCCACAGTATAATAGCGCCACCAGTACAATTCCCCCACATACTATATGAACACTCCCACAATGGTCCCCGCCACCACAGAGTATGATGGCCCCCTATATGTACTGACTAATAAAAGAAAGGAAAGTACTACTTTCCTAGACACGTTCCTATCTTGCGGACTGAGGCTCTGTGCAGCAAGAGACTCAGTCGGACAAGCTGAATGATGGAGAACGGTTCTGACAACTCCCTGTTCCACCATTGTATTCATTGTCGGACTGGGATACATAGTGACATTGATTCTCAGGGTCCACCTTAGTCATACAGGATGATAATGCCCTGGAAGTGGAGCGCGAAGTACACATCATTTTAATATTCTACTACTGATCATACAGATCGTTGCAGGGCAGGAAGTAGAAAAGCCATTTGCAGCTATGAGCGCTGTCTATGATGGGTAGCTATATACATTTTACACATGGAGTTCAGCTTCTCCTGCTGCCCTATACTCATCATGCAGATCAGTGCCAGGCAGAAGAGAATTGTGCAAGTATGAACATACAGAAAGTACTCTAAATGTTCAGGCAGAACGCTTCATGAGGTCTCTGCCCAATCATTAAGGAACTTAACAAGGGGATTTGCAATGCTGGGTCCCCCTGATAAGGAATTATAAGATCCAGACTTTTAAACAATATTTTTTTCTTGCTAAAAATTGTGTCTTACCTAAAAGTACGTCATATAGAAAAAAACTTTAATGTGGCTGTCAAAAATAATGAAAATGATGCACACAGGCAGTGATATATACTCCCCCTTCTAGCTTGCGGCAGCTCCAGTGCTATGTCTCCGATGCATCTATTTACGTGGGCTGCACATGGCACAAGCTGAATGCCCTATGTGAGTTTGCAAATTGCATCTTCAGAGAAAAAGAGAACTTGAACTCTATAGCGCCACCTACTGGAAGCAGGAATCCTACAAGTCTCAATCGACCCTACAACGAGTCATGCAATATGACTTAGGATAATTGCGAAGTGAGTTTTTCAGCTTGTCAATGGTATACGGCTCAAGATTGTTAGGCCAGAGATCTGCAGCCACTGTAAAAAGCAGCATCAAGGATGCGACACAAGAGCTGTCAGGAGCTACAAAGATGAACATTTATACGTTTATTAACAGAGTTGTCCGGACAAAAGGTGCTCATTACCTGGAGGCCAGATTGTGCAAAAATAACAAATTACACTCATCTGCTGTCCCCATCCCGGATTTGGCGCAGGCTGCCCTGTGGTTTGCACCAGCTGTCACCGTTCTGCCAGTCACACAACTGCTGCAGCTTGTGATGCATTAAGATGAAGTCACCTGACTGCTGCAGCCTATCACCAGCTGCAGTGCTCCTGTGTCTGCCATATGGTAACATCATTGATGCTGGCGCAGACCACAGATCAATCTGCCTCGGATCCAGGAGGGTGACAGCAGGTGAGTATGATTTATTTTGTTATTTGTACAAAATATAGACGCAGTAGAACCTTTTGCCCAGACAATCTCTTTAAAGCCCATGTATTACTTCTGGTGTGCAGCGCTTTCATTATTTTGGACTACTCCTTTGACCCCTTTACCGCTGAGCGATTTAAAGTTTTTGTGTGGCTGCATGTGGTGGGGTGGGCTGTGCATGGAAGGGGTTGATTTCACATGCACGAGGTCTGGATGTAGGGGGGTGGTTGGTCTGCACAGGGAAGAGGGTGATGTCAGTCATGTGGGGCTGCATGTTGGTGGGGCTGTTGGGGGGAGGATGATGTCATTTCAGCGCTTTTTGTTTTCATCGTTACTTATCTCTAATGTTGCTTAATTCTACGTATTGATTTATAAAGTTCATTGTTTTAGATTTGTAATTACAGTGGGGAAAAATCATTTAATACACTGCCGATTTTGCAACTTTTCCCACTTACAAAGAATGGAGAGGTCTGTAATTTTTGTCGTAGGTACACTCCAACTGTGATATATGTCCACTGTTTTGCCACTGTTCATTAATGTATAGAAAAAAAAACATTATACTCACCAGGGGCGTACATAGAAGTCATGGTGCTCCATAGCAGAAGTATAATGCACCTCCCATAGTCCTCCATATAGTATAATGCATCCCATAGTCTTCCATATAATATATTACACAGTCTATAATCATCCATGTATTATGCATATTCGTATAATACACAGCCAATGTCCTCATATAATATAATGCACAGCCCATAGTCTTCCATAAAGTATAGTGCACAGCCCATAGTCATCCATGTAGTATAATGCATAGCCTATCCTCCACCATAAAGTATAATGCAAACCCCATAGGCATCCATAAAGTATAATGCACCTCCATAGTCATCCATAAAGTATAATGCACAGCCCATAGGCATCCGGAAAGTATAATGCACCTCCATAGTAATCCTTAAAGTATAATGCACAGTCCATAGTCATCCATAAAGTATAATGCACAGCCCATAGTCATCCATATAGTATAATGCACCCCATAATCATCCATAAAGTATAATGCACCCCATAGTCATCCATAAAGTATAATGCACCCCATACTCAAATATATAGTATAATGTACCCCATAGTCATCCATAAAGTATAATGCATCCCTTTAGTCAACCATCAAATGTAATGCACCCCATAGTCATCCATACAGTATAATGCCCTCCCATAGTCATTTATAAAGTATAATGCACCCCATAGTCATCCAAGTACTAGTATGGCCACTGATTTAAAAAATAAATGAATACTCACCTTCCCTTTGCTCCCCCACAGCACATCATCGTCTTGTGAGTTGTGAAGCCGGCTGCTGACTGCGGTTTGCGACGGAAACGCATGACATCCTTGCCATGCACCTCCGGTCACATGCATGCTGACATCAGCTGCTGGCCTGTGATTGGCTGGCAACGTGTATTGCGGAGCATGGACTCAATGGGACTATGCGCCACAATACACTTCAACTGGATGCAGGCCCTAGTCATCTCCTTACTTGGGGGATCCCCAGACATGGGCCTTCACCGTAACTGATGATTCCCCTATCCGTAACTTTGTGGAGGAATTTTTTAGGGCCCTGGGACTTATTTATGATGAACCAGATTGTGCCGCCATTGTGTGACGCCCTGCTGTGCATGGAGTCACAGATCCTGGAGGGGTGCATTTCAGGTTTTCTCCACAAGAGGCCCTCAGAGCATACACACACTTCCACCTTCCACCTCAGACCACCAGAGGGAGCCTGATAGGGATATAAATAGGGATGGTGGAGCTAGGCAGCCCAGAGAGTGAGTCAGCAGTTTCTGCTCAGACACAGAAGGAGAGAGTCTGTGAGTGAGTTCTCCTCAGGAAGAGAGTGGAGACGGAACAGTCTGGAGCCACAGCCAGTCCCTGCAGAGTGAGACACAGAGAAACAGGTCAGTCTGCAGTGGAGCTCAGTCAGACTCAAGCAGCTCGAGTTAAGTGAGCTAGGAGCGTTGCTGACGCTCAGAGAACAGCAGAAGAGGCAGCCACCTAACTGCCAGTGTGTATAGCCTAGTGAGGGCCCTAGTAGGCCGAAGGCTAGAGGAGTGAGTAGCATTGGGGGCAGAGGAGCCTTACCAGCTCACCCCAGAAACCATATCCCGGACACTGTGTCCGAGTCTGCAGGGATTCTTTATACCCAGCAGAAGACAACCAGAACCCCTGGCGAACTACAGGTCCCAGGAATACCAAACGCTGACTGTTATACCAGGGTCAGGAGTTACCGAGGCCCCATATACCAGGGAGTGTGTACTCCAACAGAAGGCCCTATCACAGGATCAGCCGGTGCAGAACAGAGACTAAGTTAGGCCTAGCTCCAGGCAGGCCAGAGACTAACACTAAGCGGCGAAGAAACAGGAGGCCCTACACCTGCTCACTGGGGAGAGTCCTGCAGTGCACGCCTCACCCTACAGTGCTCCGGACGATACCTGCATTCCCACCAGTAAAAGGTACAGAAGCAAACCGTGTGTGTGTGTCCCCTGTTCTTCCTTGGACCCGGCTGGGTCACCGCCATATCGTGCACCTCGTCAAACATCACTGCCCTGAGGCCTAGCTCCACCTGTGGGGAGCTACACCATCAAAGCTGCCGTATCATCAGCCTCAGTGGACTGCCGCAGCGCTGGTGATCCTCACCAGACACCACAGGTGGCGTCACGAACTTTGACATTTTATTTTCCCCTTTTTTTAAGAGAGACCCCAGGGTACGGGCCCGGGAGCCGACCACCGCGACGTCCCCCAAGACCAGGCATTAAGGCCCGGGCGCCGAGTAGTCCCCATCCCCTGGGCGCCACAATTGCAGAGTCTAACCTCAGAGCACTTCACCAGGGCAAACTTCCTACAGAGGAATATTGTTCACAATTTAGGTGGTGGTCTATTGAAGTAGGGTGGAACGATGCTGCTTTGCGTAGGATATTCTTGGATGGTTTGGAGGGCCCCGTTAAGGAAATGCTGGTTCACCACTTGCTGCCTCAGAGTCTGAAGGCCGCTATAATTCTTACTGTGGACTTTGGCAGGAGGCGATGAGAATGTCTTTGGGACAAGACCCCCAGTAGAGGAGTGTTGCCTACTCCGGTGTTGCCCATTCCTTCAGGAGAGGAGCTTATGTAGTTGTGGAGAGTTGCCCCTTCAGATGATCAAAGATGCCGCCGTTGGGAACGGAGACTGTGCCTGCGCTTGATTGCTCTCATTTAATGGTCTGAACTCAGCCCATGTTAGTGTAACCTAAATATTTGAGTGTGATGGTGCAATATGTAAGCATTTAGGCCCCTACTTTAAACTTTTGAGCAGGGTCCCACTTTTTCTAAAACCGGTCCTGCCCCATGTCAAAGCGGTATGTCCCTACAGTCTAGAATTGTCAGCACTGATTGTCAGAGTGTACAGGGTCATTCCCCCAACTTATAAAACCCAGTTGTTACTTTATTCATAAATTCCTTGGAAAAACAACACAGGATATACACAATGAATAAGTTATAAGAAAAGATGTTTGTGTGTTCTCGTGATTAACCTGGTTTCATAAGGTGTTGCGTGTACTATGCATTAATGATGAGTGTTTACTCCTTATTTGATGTTCCTCAATTTATTTTTATTACATAAAGAACAAGGGACTTTGAACAGTTTTGGTTCAGGCAAAGTGCCAGGAATTGTGACACACCTGCATGTACACCTGCTTTCCATTGACAAGAATAGCAGGATTGGTTTCTATCTTCATGGTGACAGCTTCATGTAGGTGCTTAGAATTAATTGTAATGTAAAGGAGTTGCCCAATATTTACTTGTATAATCTTCTGTTTGTTTGTAAAGATTAGACTGGAATTTGACATTCCTCATCAGACAAATGGTCTACAATTGGATATGCATTATGTCAATGTTTTACAGTTGAAAAGTTTAAACATTTGCTACTTTTAAAATCAGTCTCCATGCACGTTAACACTGAAACATACTCCCTGGCCCAAAATCACTCATTCCCCACAGATTGAGTAGTTTGACCCATTTAAGTGTTTCAGGTATTTTTACAATATATATAGTATGATATCATCATATAATATACATGCTTTTCTTTTACACACACTTGTTACTTTTCCATTTTAGTACGTTGCTCGTTTCACATTCCACATACTGACAAGTATAACCGGTTTTGAAGTAAAGAGGTGGGACGCATTAGTAAAAGGCTGTGGCTGTCTGTATGACAGGTGTGGCAGTTTGCAAGTCAGGATAGGTTAGTATGCTGAACACATGTGGGAAACCAAGCAGAAACATTTAATGAACGATGGAAGTGAGCGCCTTCTAAGGATTGTAGAAGTCCATTAATTTATGGGATGAGAAAACCTTCCCTGGTGTTATAGATAGTACAGAGGTTTATGCCAGTATTTTTCATGGTCTAGTTTCTTGAAGTAGTTAATGTCAAAATTCCTGGAAGTCTAAGGCACTGAAGGGGGCATCCCTAATAATCTAATGAAGTAAATGGTTGATTGTCATCATTAGTGATGAGCGAGCACTAAAATGCTCGGGTCGAGCAAATTGAAATGATCGAGTGCTCGGTCCGAGTAACAAGCCCAATGTAAGTCTATGGGAAACTCGAGCATTTTTCCGGCAGCCCCCTCCCCCCCCCCCCCCGGCGGTCTGCAGAGGGCCTAAAAATTGCCCAAATCGATGGGAACAGTGCTCAAATGACATAGGAACAGAATGGGGAAGACCCCTGGAAGCATTTCTGACTCCCAGATCACTGCTGTCAACAATGTTGTCAGAGTATTACGCCACTTTTACGGACTCACAATAAAACATACAAAAACCAAAATGGATTTTCCTGGGAAAAATGTTAAGGATCATCCTTTCCAAAGTAATGACTTGTATATAAGGGAAAATAAATAACCAAAAACAAAAATGCTTCTCCACAAAACTTTAGGAGGGCGAAGTTTGATCAGCTTCAACTTATTGACTGGGACAAAGTTCTTAATCAAAGGAATACGAATAGTAAATGGGAAACCTTCAAAAGAATTCTGAATACTCAGTGCGAGAGGTATATACCGTATGGGAATAAAAGGGCCAGAAATAAGAGGAAACCAATATGGTTGAACAAGAACGTAAAAGGGGCGTTAAATAGCAAAAAAGAGGCATTCAAGAGATTAAAACAGGAAAACAGTAAGGAGGCACTAATGTGTTACAAGGAAAAAACGAGAACCTGTAAAAAACAAATAAAAATAGCGAAGGAGGAAACAGAGAAACGTATTGCTAGGGAAAGTAGATCAAATCCCAAACTGTTCTTTACGTATATAAATAGTAAAAGGATTAAATCGGATAATATTGGACCGATAAAAAGTGAGGAAGACAAAATCATAGAGAAAGATGAGGATAAAGCTAATCTATTAAATAATTTTTTTTCGACAACTTTCACAAAGGAAATCGAACTAACAGGAGAAATGAGAAGTGACAAACTTAATCCTCCACTAAGTATGACAAATCTAACCCAAGCTGGGGTACAGAAACGCCTCAGTAGCATTAAAATAAACAAATCACCAGGACCTGATGGCATACACCCACGGGTACTAAGGGAACTAAGTAATGTGATAGACAGACCGTTATATCTTATATTTAAGGACTCTGTTGAGACTGGGTCTGTGCCACTTGATTGGCGACAGGCGAATGTAGTGCCAATATTCAAAAAGGGAGCGAAAAGTGACGCCGGAAACTATCGGCCGGTGAGTCTGACGTCCGTTGTGGGCAAAATTTTTGAAAGCTTCATTAAAGAGGCAATTACGGAGCATCTTGATGCTAATAATCTATTAACCCTGAACCAACATGGATTCATGAGGAATCGCTCCTGCAAAACAAACCTGATTGACTTCTACGAGGAGGTTAGCTCTCGAGTAGATCAGGGGGAACCAGTGGATGTCGTGTATCTCGACTTCTCAAAAGCGTTCGATAGCGTGCCACATAATAGGTTGGTATACAAAATGAGAATGATGGGGCTGGGGGAAAATGTCTGCAAGTGGGTAGCTAACTGGCTAAAGGATAGAAGGCAGAGGGTGGTTATAAATGGAATATACTCAGATTGGGTAAGCGTCACTAGTGGGGTACCACAGGGGTCTGTACTAGGCCCAATGTTATTTAATATCTTTATTAATGACATAGTCAACGGGATAAATAATAAAATATCAATATTTGCAGATGACACAAAGTTATGTAAAACAATTAATACAAAAGAGGACAGTGCAGACCTACAGAGGGATTTGGATAAGCTGGGTAGGTGGAGCATTAAATGGCAAATGAGGTTTAACGAGGAGAAATGTAAGGTCATACATATGGGAAGGAAAAATGGAAGTCACCAGTACTCACTGAATTGGAAATCATTGGGGAATTCAGAGATGGAGAAGGACTTGGGCATCTTGATTGATAGCAAACTAAATTGGAGTGCCCAAAGTCAGGCCGCTGCTGTAAGGGCAAACAGGGTAATGGGATGTATCAGAAGAGGTATAGCTGCAAAGGATGAGAACATTGTTCTTCCACTGTACAAAACACTGGTCAGACCACACTTGGAATACTGTGCTCAGTTATGGGCCCCAATATATAGAAAGGATATAAATGAGCTTGAAAAGGTACAAAGGAGGGCAACAAAATTAATAAAGGGAATGGAGGGACTGCAATACCCAGAGAGGTTGGCAAAACTAGAACTATTCAGCCTGGAAAAGAGAAGGTTGAGGGGGGACATAATAAATGTGTACAAATATGTTAGGGGACAGTATAGAGATCTTGCCCGGGATTTGTTCAAAAGGAGGGATATTACGGTAACAAGAGGGCACTCACTAAGACTGGAAGAGAAAAGGTTTCAGCACCAGCATAGGAAGGGGTTCTTTACGGTAAGAGCAGTGAGAATATGGAATTCACTGAGTGAGGAGACGGTAATGTCAGATTCACTACACCAGTTCAAGCGGGGACTGGAAGCATTTCTAGATACCAGGCAGATTTCAGCATATACTTAAAAATAAAATAAAATAGTAGGTTGATACAGGGATTTATTCTGACTGCTGGTTTCAGAGTCGGGAGGGAATTTTTCCTCAGGTGAAGATTGGCCAAATCATTTGGGGTTTTTGCCCTCCTCTGGATCAACTTTAGCAATTACAGAACTAACAGGTCGAACTTGATGGACGCAAGTCTTTATTCGGCTTTACAAACTATGTTACTATGTTACACCATGGGCTATGTTCACATGTAGCGTTTTTGATGTGTTTTTGCACTTTTGCATTGCTTTCAATGGTGAAAAACACATTTGCCAGTAAATGTCATTTTAACATTTTACAACATTATCTGGCCATGTGGTGTGTGAGATATGATCAGACACATCCTTTTTCATTTATGAAGGAGGGACTCTGAAAGTCACAAACACTATTTTTATAGGGTGTAAGGCGGCGGTGTTCACACCGTGCAGTAACTGAGGCAGTGACCCAAGCTAGTCCAAAATAAACAGCTTTATTCAGCAACTCACGGGTAAACAGAAAGTCCTCCTGATCGCAACCGGGTTAACAAGAGTCCTTAACCCCTTACTTACCGGGGACGTATTAGTACGCATATTTGCGTACCGCCGGTTCAGTGAGGGCTCCGGCGCTGAGCCCGCACTGAACCGAGCACATGTCAGCTGATTCTTACAGCTGACATGTGCCCGCAACAGCCGCGGGTGGAATCGCGATCCACCCGCGGCTGTTAACCAGTTAAATGCTGCTGTCAATCTCCGACAGCAGCATTTAACGCGCGCTTCCGGGTAGCGCGTCATAAGCCCCGCCCACCGGCGACCCCGTCACGTGATCGCGGGTCGCCGATGGGCGTGCATGACAACCCAGGGTCTGCAGCAGACGCCTGTGGTTGTCATGATCTTGTCGCTATGAGCGCCACCTAGTGGTCGGCGCTCATAGCACAGGACCATTTCTGCTGCATGCAGGGGACCTGCTCGTCCCCTGTATGTAGCAGAGGCAATCGGATAGTTGCTGCTTCTAGTCTCCTATGGAGACTACAGAAGCATGCAAAAAGTAAAAAAAAAAAGTTTTTAAAAATATAAAAAAAAATAAAAAAATATAAAAGTTTAAATCACCCCCCTTTCGCCCCATTCAAAATAAAATATATAAAAAAAAACCCCACATACACATATTTGGTATCGCCGCGTTCAGAATCGCCAGATCTATCAATATAAAAAAAGAATTATTCCGATCGGTAAACGGCGTAACGAGAAAAAAATTCTAAACGCCAGAATTACGTTTTTTGGTCGCTGCAAAATTGCAATAAAATTCAATAACGGGCGATCAAAACATCGGATTTACCCCAAAATGGTATCAATAAAAACGTCAGCCCGGCACGCAAAAAATAAGCCCTCAACCAGCCCCAGATCCCGAAAAATGGAGACGCTACGGGTCTTAGAAAATGGCGCTATTTTTTAATTTTTTTTTTTACCAAATTTTGGAATTTTTTTTCACCACTTAAATATAAAAGAACCTATACATGTTTGGTGTCTATGAACTCGTAATGACCTGTAGAATAAGAAGAGCAGGTCAGTTTTAGCATTCAGTGAACATGGTAAAAAAAATAAATAAAAAACAACTGTGGTATTGCACTTTTTTTGCAATTTTACCGCACTTGGAATTTTTTTCCCGTTTTCCCGTACAGAATATGATAAAACTAGATATGGCGTTGAAAAGTACAACTCGTCCCGCAAAAAATAAGCCCTCACATGGCCATATTGACCAAAAAATAAAAACGCTATGGCTCTGGGAACAAGGGGAGCAAAAACGAAAATGCAAAAACGAAAAATGCTCCGGGGCTTAAGGGGTTAAACAACGGTTGCCGGGGGCAATGGCCACGCCGGGCCACTCAGAGCCTGACCGGTGCAGAGCCTTCCTAGGCATGGGTTCAGCCACACTCAATCCTGCTGAGCTATTCTGCTATGCTCCTAGCAGGTTTCAACATAGAGCAACACTAATCCTTAGTGCAGGGTTTTTAAAGGACCTGTGGCAAGAGCCACTGGAAAACCCGGGTTAGAGGGAGGAGGCCGCCCACTGCCTTCCTGTAGCCTCCCCCAAGAAATGAAGGCCCTGCCGGGTTTTACTTAGATAGCCTGACCAGGTCAATGCTCACCTTCATTCCTGCATTGCAGCCGCAGGTGAGTTTGTGACTGCAATGCACTCCAATGGATTTAATAGGTCTCTGTACACATTCTGGGGGATATATAACGTCCCTTGTAAACGATCCCGGTCACTGCCTCAGAAGGGCCATCAGGCGGCCTTTACTATTCATAAAGGTCCAGCAGTTGGCCCTCACTATTGTTAGAGAGCCATCAGCCGGTTATGCTTTGTTGTTCCCATTATTAACGAGTGGGTCTCCTATACTATTATTGCGTATGCAGTGACTGCAAGGGCTGCCAAAAATTTGGACGCACCCCAATACACTCCTTGAAGAGACATAGAGGAGGGCCTCAGTAAAAAAAATGTTCCCATTATAAAGGAGTGGGTCTCCTATAGTGGTTATGCCCATGCAGTGACTGCAAGGGCTGCCAAATTTAGGAAAAAACCCAATACCAATTTAAAGACACATAGAGCTGGGCCACAGTAGCAACATGTTCCCATTAGAAAGGAGAGGGTCTGCTATACAGTTATAGGGTATGCAGTGAGTCCAGCGGCTGCCAAAATTTAGGAAAAACCCTACTAACAATTTAAAGACACATACAGCTGGGCCACAGTAACAACATGTTCCCATTAGAAAGGAGAGGGTCTGGTAAACAGTTATAGGGTACGCAGTGAGTCCAACTGCTGCCAAAATTTAGGAAAAACCCTACTAACAATTTAAAGACACATAGAGCTGGGCCACAGTAACGACATGTTCTCATTAGAAAGGAGAGGGTCTGCTATACAGTTATAGGGTATGCAGTGAGTCCAACGGTTGCCAAAATTTAGGAAAAACCCTACTAACAATTTAAAGAGACATAAAGCTGGGCCACAGTAACAACATGTTCCCATTTGAAAGCAGAGGTTCTGCTATACAGTTATAGGGTATGCAACGAGTATGACATGTTTCCATTAGAAAGGAGAGGGTCTTCTATACAGTTATAGGGTATGCAGTGAGTATAGTGGCTTCCAAAAATTTGGAGGCACTCCAATGTCCCTTGCAAGAGACGTAAAGGTCGGAGGGCCTCCTGAAAACAATGTTCCCATTATTAGGAAGTGGGTCTCCCATACTGTTTGCCTATGCATGCAGAAAAAAGAAAAACTATATATATCCAGCTTACTCCTTCATCCCTGATGGTATCCTCCGTTAGTGCATGGACTGAAATCTTGTATCGGCCACAAGGAATACAGACAAGGGAAAAAAAAGGCTATATAGTCCAGCACCCAACCGTGGAAAATTCAGGAAAAAAATTAAAAAACAACCTTTATTTCAAAAATAGATTAAAAATTCATGTTGAATAAAAAAACAAGCACTGCCAAAAATTTGCAGGAACTTCAATGTCCCTTGCAAGAGATGTAGAGGTCGGATGGCCTCCTGAAAACAATGTTCCCATCATTAGGAAGTGGGTCTCCCATACTGTTTGCCTATGCAGTGAATGCAACGGCTGCCAAAAATTTGGAAAAATTCCAATGTCTTTAGCAAGAGACGTAGAGGTCGGAGGGCCTCCTGAAAACAATGTTCCCATTATTACGAAGTGGATCAACCATACTGTTTGCCTATGCAGTGAATGCAACGGCTACCAAAAATTTAGAGGCACTCCAATGTCCCTTGCAAGAAACGTAAAGGTCGGAGGACTCCCAGAAAATAATGTTCCCATTATTAGGAAGTGGGTCTCCCATACTGTTTGCCTATGCAGTGAATGCAACAGCTGCCAAAAATTTGGAGGAACTCCAATGTCCCTTGCAAGAGACATAGGGGTTGGAGGGCCTCCTGAAAACAATGTTCCCATTATTAGGAAGTGGGTCTCCCATACTGTTTGCCTATGAAGTGAATGCAACGGCTGCCAAAAATTTGAAGGCACTCCAATGTCCCTTGCAAGAGACGTAGATATGGTGATATGGTAGATATGGTGGTGATATAGTGGTGGTGTTATGATAGGCTACAAGCACTAAGGAAAGACAGGAGATCTGTCCCTACAATAGAACTAAGCTAGATCCCTACGATGTAACAGGGAACCTGATCCTGCGATCAGACCCGCTAAAGTCCTCAGCTAGTCTGAACGAAGACCTATAGATGTGAGAGAGGGATCCCTACAAGAACTAGGGACTGGGAGAAAGATGGACACCTCCTAGCAGAAATTGTAGCAGTAAAAAGACAAACACACAACATAGAACATAAAGGTCAAAAGACCTAGCTAAACTGACTGAGAAAGGTTACAAAGCACCTGGCTAGCTTAAGAGTAGAAATTACAATGAAGTCCACCATGGCCAGAAGGGCGGAGCAGGATTAAATAGGCAAAAAGGTCATGTGACCAGCAAAATAGAAAAAACCTAACAGGAGAGTTCTAACAGTACCCCCTCTTCTAAGAGGATCCTCCGAATCCCCTAGGCCCAGGCTTATCCGGAAACCTCTTGTGAAACGCTCTGACAAGTCTGGAAGCAGAAACATCATCTGCCCTCACCCATGAGTTATCCTCGGGACCGAAACCCTTCCAAGCAACGAGATACTGCAAACTCCCCCTATACCGTCTAGAATTAAGGATGCGGGAAATCTCATATTCCCCGTCCTCCACCACCGGAGGAACAGTGGCAGTGGCGTCTCTATCTGATACATCAGCTTTTTTCAATAGAGAAACATGAAACACCGGATTAATCTTCCAGGAGGTAGGAACCTCCAACCTAACAGCAGATTGGTTAACTACCTGAAGCACCTTAAAGGGCCCTACAAACTTGGGACCCAATTTTTTATAAGGAATCCTCAACCACAGATTCTTAGAGGACAACCAAACCATGTCACCAACCGTAAACAAAACCTCTTGATGTTTCCTGTCAAAGTACCTCTTAGATTTTTTGTTAGCCTCCTGAAGATTACCACGCACATCCGTCCAAACTCTCTCCAAATCACCGGAAAAACTCTCCTCCTCAGGCACAGCCGATACCAATTTGGAGAATGACCCAAAAGACGGATGTCTCCCAGAACAACAAAAAAAAGGCGAACACCCAGCAGAAGAGGATGTATGGTTGTTAAGAGCAAATTCAGCAAGCGGCAGAAACTCAGACCACCCCTCTTGATTGTCTGCCACAAAACAACGCAAGAACTGCTCAACATCCTGATTCTTCCTTTCTGTCTGGCCATTAGACTCAGGATGATATCGAGATGAAAACGACAAATGAACTCCCAACCTGTCACAAAAGGCACGACAAAAACGAGCCACGAACTGAGGTCCCCTATCAGAAACAATGTCAGTAGGAACACCATGGAGTCTGACAATTTCCTTGACAAAGGCCTTAGCGAGTGTCTTAGCGCAGGGCAGTTTGATGAAGGGATCCAAGTGACACATCTTGCTAAAACGGTCCACGACCACCCAGATGACCGTGAAACCCTCAGAGGAGGGAAGGTCAGTAATAAAGTCCATAGCCAGATGTGTCCAAGGTGCACTAGGAACCTCCAGAGGGCAAAGCAACCCCGCAGCAGGAGTATGAGAAGACTTAGATCTAGCACACACAGTACATTGACGCACCCACTTAATGACTTCCTTCTGCCATCCAGGCCACCAAAAACTGCGACCCACAAGTCTCTTGGTCTCAGAAATTCCTGGATGACCTGCCAACCGAGACTCATGACACTCAACAAACAAATCTCTCCTAAAGGTCCTAGGCACAAACAACCTCCCATGGGGAGTGTTAGATGGGGCATTCTCCTGTGCTTTAAGAATCTCATCTTCCAAAACGGAGTCCAATGCAGCAATCACAACACCTTCTTGTAAAATGCTCTTCTCCTCCTCAGCACCGACCATGGGAGAAAAGCTGCGAGACAACGCATCAGCTTTAACATTCTTGGTACCCGGGATGTAAGTAACGGAAAAATTAAACCGCAAAAAAAAAAGTGCCCACCTAGCCTGACGGGCATTCAAGCGCTTGGCAGCATCAAGATAGATCAGATTTTTATGATCAGTGAAAACCTGAATGGGAAATTCAGCACCTTCCAAGAGATGACGCCAGTGTTCAAATGCGAGTTTAATAGCCAGCAATTCCCGATTACCAATATCGTAATTAAGTTCAGTCTCAGAAAATTTTTTTGAAAAAAAGGCACAGGGATGTACTCCATCCTTGTTTTCCTGAGACAACACCGCACCGACCCCACAGAAGAAGCATCAATCTCAACCAAAAACGGCTTAGTCACATCAGGCTGCATAAGGATGGGGGCAGAGCTGAACCTCTCCTTTAGAAACACAAAGCTTCAATGGCCTCAGTAGTCCACTGAACCATATTAGCACCTTTCCTGGTGAGATCGGTCAGTGGTTTAACAATAATAGAAATTTTTTTAATGAATTTTCTGTAATAATTGGCGAAACCCAAAAACCTCTGTATCGATTTCAAACCAATAGGCCTAGGCCATTCCTGCACAGCTTGAACTTTCACCGGGTCCATCTCAAATCCCTCGCTGGAGATAATGTAGCCCAAAAAACTAATTCTCTGTACAGCGAACTCACATTTCTCTAGCTTAGCAAAAAGCAAATTGTCAATTAATAACTGTAATACCTCACGTACTCTCCGCCAATGGGACTCCAGATCAGGCGAATAAATCAAAATGTCATCCAAATACACAACCACATTTTTGCCGATCAAAGGTCTAAGGATGTCATTAATAAGATTCTGAAAAAATGCTGGTGCATTGGTAAGACCAAAAGACATAACTAGATTCTCAAAATGACCCACAGGAGTGTTAAAAGCAGTCTTCCATTCATCACCCTCCTTCATGCGCAACAAATTGTATGCCCCCCGGAGATCAATTTTAGAGAACCACTTGGCCCCCACTAACTGGTTAAACAAATCAGGAATCAATGGCAGTGGGTAGGGATTACGTACAGTAATTTTATTAATCTCGCGAAAGTCCAGACAAGGACGTAAACCGCCGTCCTTTTTTTTAACAAAAAAAAATCCAACAGCCACAGGTGACTTAGAGGGTCTGATATGACCGGCGGCCAAGCTCGTCTGTATGTATTCCTCCAAAGCCTTTCTCTCAGGAATAGTAAGATTAAATAAACGACTTTTAGAAAGAGTCGCTCCAGGGACAAATTCAATGGTACAATCCTAGTCTCTATGGGGAGGCAAAATTTGTGACTCCTCCTCAGAAAAAACTTTCCAAAAATCCTGAATAGGTACAGGTAATTCCCCTTTATCCACAGCAGCAATGCGCCCGTTACAACACTTGTCATGACACTTCGGGCTCCAGGACTTAATTTCATTAGTAGACCAATCCAGTACAGGATTGTGCAATTTTAACCAGGGGTAACGCCAAAAGTACTGGAGAAGGCAAATTATTTAATACTACCAAATCCAAATTTTCTTGGTGAATACCATTAATAGTGAGGGGAAATTCATAAACCTTGTGAGTAACACATTTCAAGGGAGAGCCATCGACAGAAACCACAGCAATAGGGGATGACAAAGGTTTGGGTTTTAATTTAAGTTTTTAAAAAGAATCCCCCTTCAATCACATTCAGAGTAGAACCACAATCCACAAATACCCGAAATTCAATTAATTCTTCCTGAGCTGCAGTAGTAGCAGAAAGAAATACCCCCTTAGTGTTTAAACAGGCTATACGGGCGTAACTGACCTTTTTTTTTTTTCTTTGTTCATACGAAGCACACAGTTCTTAATGAAATGGTCAGATTTTCCGCAATAAAAGCACAAACCTTCAGAAAACCTGCGGTCTTTTTCCTGAGAGTGGGGTGACATCGCCCCAATCTCCATCAGCTCTCCAATGTCAGTACAGACCCTCTCAAGACTAGGAGCTGACATGGCAAAGGATTTACTCTCATTAACCCTTGCACGGAGTCTCCTGTCCACCCGTATAGCTAATTGCATTGCCTCCTGCAAGTTTCCAGGTGTCGGATAAGCAATAAGCAGATCCTTAACCCTTTCATCTAGCCCAGCAAGAAACAAACTTTTCAGAGCTGAATCATTCCACCCCACCTGAGCAGACCACCGACGGAAGTGAGTACAATAATTTTCCACATTACCTGATCCCTGTCTCAAAAGTCTCAATTCCGTCTCAGCTGATGAGACACGATCAGGATCATCATACAACAACCCCAAAGCAGAAAAAAACTATCCACTGATCTAAAGCATGGATCACTAGGTTGGAGAGAAAAGGCCCATCCCTGAGGTTATTTGCGCAAAAGTGACATTATAAACCCTATGTGCTGTGATTCATCACCAGAGGATCTGGGTCTCAAATGAAAATACAATAAACAAGCATTTTTAAAGGAAAAAAAATCTTGTTGTTCACCAAAAAACAAATCAGGCAATCGTACCTTTGGCTCCACAAAATGCGCTCCAGAACAGCTACTCACGTGTTGTAGGAGCTCGGCCACCTCCAGAGAGAGTCCCTGCAGGCGTTGAGCCAAATCCTGAACCGACACCATGATGGAAACTGGAGGTCTTTCCTTAGAGATATTTTTGGGCTGCATTTACTGTTATGATAGGCTACAAGCACTAAGGAAAGACAGGAGATCTGTCCCTACAATAGAACTAAGCTAGATCCCTACGATGTAACGGGGAACTTGATCCTGCGATCAGACCCGCTAAAGTCCTCAGCTAGTCTGAACGAAAACCTATAGATGTGAGAGAGGGATCCCTACAAGAACTAGGGACTGGGAGAAAGATGGACACCTCCTAGCAGAAATTGTAGCAGTAAAAAGACAAACACACAACATAGAACATAAAGGTCAAAAGACCTAGCTAAACTGACTGAGAAAGGTTACAAAGCACCTGGCTAGCTTAAGAGTAGAAATTACAATGAAGTCCAGCATGGCCAGAAGGGCGAAGCAGGATTAAATAGGCAAAAAGGTCATGTGACCAGCAAAATAGAAAAAACCTAACAGGAGAGTTCTAACAGGTGGAGGATGAGGATGCAGAGAAGGAGGAGGACAAGAGCAAATAGACAAAATCAGGAAGCGTATACCCATGTCTGGGTGTGAAGACAGAGGTGCATGGGAATAGAGTTAGACCTCCAAAAAAAAAGACACTGTATTTGAGTTTATGTTATGCTGCTATCATTCGGTGGTGTTGAAAAGTCTGGCCAAGAGTCAGCCTGTCAGCATTTTCAGTTAACAGGCGGATGCACCTATCAGTTATAATTCCAACTGGGGCACTAAAAACCCGCTCTGACAATACGCTAGCGGCAGGGCAGGCCAGGATCTCCAAGGCGTAGAGAGCCAGTTCATGCCACGTCCAGCTTGGATAACCAATAATTATAAGGCACAGAGGAATCATAGAGGACATTAGTACGGTCGGCAAGGTACTCCCTCACCATATTCCGAAACTTTTACCTCCTTGTGAGAGTCCCCCATGCCTCAGGGCCTGTGCGATGGGAGGGTCTGAGAAAACTGTCCCAGAAGTTTGACAGCATTCCCCTGCCTCTGCTGGATTGCATTTGTGTCTCTCTCGCCTTTACTCCTTGGTTGTCCAACGAACTGTGACCTCTGCCGCCAGCGTTTTCAGATGGGAACTGCTTCAATAATTCTGCAACAAGGGCTTTCTCGTACTGTCCCATTTTATTAGGCTTGTCCTGCGCGGGAATAAGAGACAGAAAGTTCTTCTTGTATCGTGGATCTAGAAGTGTCACTAACCAGTAATGACTGTGGCCCAAAATTCGGACAAAGCGAGGGTCGCGGGAAAGGCAGCGTAGCACAAACTCAGCCATGACTGCTAACAGGCAAGACTTCTGTGTCCTCACCAAGAGGACGATTGATCATGCTCTCCTCCTCATCCTCCTCTCCCTTCTCCTCCTCCCTGTCCTCAGCCCATCCACACTGAACAGACAGTATGACAGTTGTGCAGGTAGTACCATCTATAGCACAAGAAACTAGCTTCTGTTCTTCCTCCTCCTTCTCTTCCTCATTGTCACCCAACCCACGTTGGGATGAGATGAGGCTGGGCTGTGTGGAATCACCCTGTATGGTTCCTTGCTCCATCTCATTGTGTTCCGCCTGCAATGCATCCTCTTTAATTGTGAGCAGAGAGCGTTTCAGAAGACAGAGAAGCGGGATGGTGACGCTAATTATGGCGTCATTGCAGCTCACCATCTTGGTGGAGTCCTCAAAATTTGTGGAGGAAGGGATAAATGTCTGACATCCATGTCCACTCCTGAGGTCTTATGTGTGGAGTCTGACCTGAATACCGACGGCCTTGTTGATGCTGGTAGTCAACAACTGCCCTCTTCTGCTCACAAATCCTTCCCAGTCGGTGAGCTGGAAGCTGAAAACCCTGCTAAAGCACGGCAAAGGCGGCGGAAGCTGTAGCTGACTTTCTAAAATGGGCACACTCGTGGCGTACTTTGGCAAGCATATCCTGCAGATCCGGGTGGGTTTTGAGAAACCGCTGAACGAGGAGGTTAAGCACATGGTCCAGGCATGGTACGTGTGTGAGCTCACCTCGCTTCAGAGCCGCCACCATGTTCCATCCATTGTCACACACAACCATGCCTGACTGTAGGGTCACCGGTGTCAGCCACAGATCTGCCTGCTCTTACAGAGCTGTCCACAACTCTTCAGCATTGTGCAGTTTGTCACCTAAGCATATTAGCTTCAGCACAGCCTGTTTCCACTTGGCCGAGGCAGTGCTGCAGTGCTTCCAGCTTATAACTTATGTGGTCATTTCGGAGATGAAGGCTGAAGAGGAGGAGGAAGTGCAGGAGCTGTAGAATGTGGGGGCAACACTGATTGACCCAGGGCCAGCAATCCTCGGCGTCGGGAGGATGTGTTCCGTCCCAATGTCTGACTGGGTCCCGGCTTCCACTATATTAACCCAGTGTGCCGTCACCGAGATGTACCGTCCCTGCCCACAAGCACTTGTCCACATGTCCGTGGTTAGGTGGACTTTCCCAGTAACTGCACTGTTGAGGGCATGGCTAATGTTGTGGGACACGTTCTCGTGTAATGCAGGGAGGGCACACCCGGAGAGATAGTGGCGACTGGGGACCGAGTACCGAGGGACGGCCACAGCCATCAGGTTGTGGAAAGCTTCAGTCTCCACAAGCCTAAAAGGCAAAATTTTGAGCACAAGCATTCGCGAAATGTGTAAATTTAATAGTGTGGCCTGTGGGGCGTTGACTGCATGTTTGCGCTTGCGTTCCAAGAACTGCGGTAGGGACAACTGAACGCTGTGCTGGGACAAGGACATGGATGTGCTTGCTGATGGTGCTAGTTGAGAGTGTGCAATGACAGGTGCAGGGCGGGAGGCATCTTCGCATGCGCCATGGACAGGGGATTGGCATGCACGCATAACAGCAGAACAAGCAGTGGTGCAGTGGTGTCACCCGCAGACACTGTTTCTGGACCCTGGGGTTCGGCCCACTTAGTTGGGTACTTTGCTGCCATGTGCCTGATCATGCTGGTGGTGGTTAGGCTGCTAGTTTTGCAACCCCTGCTGATGCTGGCCTGGCAGGTGGTGCAAATGGCATTTTTCATGTTATCTGCAGAGTCTTTAAAAAACAACCAGACTCGGGAAGACCTAACCACCACCTCGTCTTCCACTTCCACACCTGGTCCTCCCCTTGACTTTCTGGCAATTGTGTCTCATCATCATCATTCACATCTTACGACAGTAATTGCACTTTACCACGGTTTTAAATAGCAGGCCTGTACTTTACTAATACTATTCATCACAGAGATCTAGTGTGAATAGCTTGACTGACACACCGCAACGAAATGGAAGGCAGAAATGGCTGATTTTGTAACGCTGTTATATGTGATACATCTGACAGTGAATCACCGTTTTAAATAGCAGGCCTGTAGTTTACTAATACTATTCTTCACAGAGACCTAGTGTGAATAGCTTGATCGACACACTGCAACAAAATGGAAGGCAGAAATGACTGACTTTGGAACGCTGTTATATGTGATACGTCTGACAGAGAACCACTTTTATAAATAGCAGGCCTGTAGTTTACTAATACTATTCTTCACAGAGATCAAGCGTGAATAGCTTGACCGACAGACTGCAGGGAAATGAAAGGCAGAAATGGCTGATTTTGGAACGCTGTTATATGTGATACGTCTGACAGAGAACCACGGTTTTAAATAGCAGGCCGGTAGTTTACCAATACTATTCTTCACAGAGATCTAGTGTGAATAGCTTGACCGACACACTGCAGCGAAATGGAAGGCGGAAATTGCTAATTTTGGAAAGCTCTTATATATGATACATCTGACAGAGAACCATGGTTTTAAATAGCAGGCTTGTAGTTTACTAATACTATACTTCAAAGAGACCTAGTGTGAATAGCTTGACCGACACACTGCAACGAAATGGAAGGCAGAAATGGCTGATTTTGGAATGCTGCTATATGTGATACGTCTGACAGAGAACCACGGTTTTAAATAGCAGGCCTGTAGTTTACTAATACTATTCTTCACAGAGACCTAGTGTGAATAGCTTGACTGACACACTGCAACGAAATGCAAAGCAGAATTGGCTGATTTTGGAACGCTCTTATAAGTGATACTTCTGACAGAAAACCACAGTTTTCAATAGCAGGCTTGTAGTTTACTAATATTATTCTTCACAGAGACCTAGTGTGAATAGCTTGACTGACACACTGCAACGAAATGGAAGGCCGAAATGGCTGATTTTGGAACACTGTTGTATGTGATATGCCTGACAGAGAACCACGGTTTTAATAGCAGGCCTGTAGTTTACTAATACTGTTCTTCACAGAGGCCTAGTGTGAATAGCTTGACCGACACACTGCAACGAAATGGAAGGCAGAAATGGCTGATTTTGAAACGCTGCTATATATGATACGTCTGACAGAGAACCACGGTTTTAAATAGCAGGCCTGTAGTTTACTAAAACTATTCTTCACAGAGACCTATTGTGAATAGCTTGACTGACACACTGTAACGAAATGGAAGGCAGAAATGGCTGATTTTGGAATGCTGTTATATGTGATAAGTCTGATAGAGAACCATGGTTTTAAATAGCAGGCCTGTAGTTTACTAATACTATTCTTCACGGAGACCTTGTGTGAATAGCTTGACCAACTCACTGCAACAAAATGGAAGGCAGAAATGGCTGATTTTGGAATGCTGTTATATGTGATACGTCTGACAGAGAACCACGGTTTTAAATAGCAGGCTTGTAGTTTACTAATACTATTCTTCACAGAGACCTTGTGTGAATAGCTTGACTGACACACTCCAATGAAATGCAAAGCAGAATTGGCTGATTTTGGAACTTTGTTACATGTGATACTTCTGACAGAGAACCACGGTTTTAAATAGCAGGCCTGTAGTTTACTAATACTATTCTTCACAGAGACCTTGTGTGAATAGCTTGACTGACACACTGAAACGAAATGCAAAGCAGAATTGGCTGATTTTGGAACTCTGTTACATGTGATACTTCTGACAGAGAACCACGGTTTTAAATAGCAGGCCTGTAGTTTACTAATACTATTCTTCACAGAGACCTTGTGTGAATAGCTTGACCGACACACTGCAACAAAATGGAAGGCAGAAATGGCTGATTTTGGAACGCTGTTATATGTGATATGTCTGACAGAGAACCACGGTTTTAAATAGCAGGCTTGTAGTTTACTAATACTATTCTTCACAGAGACCTGGTGTGAATAGCTTGACTGACACACTGCAACAAAATGGATGGCAGAAATGGCTGATTGTGGAACGCTGTTATATGTTATACATCTGACAGAGAACCACGGTTTTAAATAGCAGGCCTGTAGTTTACTATACTATTCTTCACAGAGACCCAGGGTGAATAGCTTGACTGACACACTGCAATGAAATGCAAAGCAGAATTGGTTGATTTTGGAACGCTGTTACATGTGATACTTCTGACAGAGAACCACGGTTTTAAATGGCAGGCCTGTAGACATTTCTGCCTTCCATTTCCTTGCAGTGTGTCGGTCAAGCTATTCACACTAGGTCTCTTTGAAGAATAGTATTAGAAAACTACAGGCCTGCTATTTAAAACCATGGTTCTTACATAGGTACATAGTTACATAGTTTATAAGGCCGAAAAAAGACAAGCGTCCATCCAGTTCAGCCTATTTCTTGTGCACTGCAGCTATTCCGCAGCGTTGATCCAGGGGAAGGCAAAAAAAACATGCGGTATAGGCCAATTTACATCATTGAGGAAAAATTCACTTCCCGACACCAATCTGGCAGTCAGATTAAATCCCTGGATTAATTAACTAAGCAAAAGATGTAATTTTATTGTTCTCAAGAAAGGCGTCCAGGCCTATCTTGAACTTATTAAGTGAGTTGGACATCACCACTTCCTCTCCCAGAGAGTTCCAGAGTCCCACGGCTCTGACCGTAAAGAATCCCCTTCTATGCTGGTGCAGGAACCTCCTTTCCTCCAGACGCATAGTGTGCCCCCTCGTCTTTGTCACCATCCTTGGTATAAACAGGTCATGGGAGAGATCTCTGTACTGCCCCCTGATGTATTTATACATGTTTATGAGGTCTCCCCTAAGCCTTCTCTTTTCCAACGTAAATAGGCCTAATTTTGACAACCTCTCTGGGTATTCTAGTCCCTCCATTCCCTTTATTACCTTAGTCGCCCTCCTTTGTACCCTCTCTAGCTCCAATATGTCTTTCCTGAGCACCGGAGCCCAGAACTGTGCACAATATTCTAAGTGCGGCCTTACCAGCGCTTTATACAGAGGAAGAACAATGTTCTCATCATATGCCCCTATTCCTCTTCTGATGCATGCCATGACTCTATTTGCCTTCGCAGCTGCTGCCTGACACTGGGCACTCCAATTTAATTTGCTATTAACCAAGACGCCCAGGTCCTTCTCCATGTCAGATTTCCCCAACGGTTTCCCATTTAATATGTATGGGTGACTGCTGTTTTTCTTTCCCATGTGCATGACCTTACATTTATCGGCATTGAACCCCATTTGCCATTTTTTGGCCCAACTCCCCAATTTATCTAAATCCTCCTGTAGCTGTGCCCTATCCTCATCTGTAATAACTACTTTACAAAGTTTAGTATCATCTGCAAATATTGCTATTTTACTATGCAACCCTTCCACTAGATCATTAATAAATAGATTAAATAATATAGGGCCCAAGACAGACCCTTGAGGCACCCCGCTAGTAACCCTGACACACCCTGAGCTTACTCCATTGATAACCACCCTCTGCTTTCTATCACTCAGCCAGCTATTTACCCACTTGCACACATTATCCCCCAGACCAAGCATTCTCATTTTATATACCAACGTTTTGTGTGGCACAGTATCAAACGCTTCTCTGTCAGACGTATCACATATAACAGCGTTCCAAAATCAGCCATTTCTGCCTTCCATTTCGTTGCAGTGTGTCAGTCAAGCTATTCACACTAGGTCTCCGTGAAGAATAGTATTAGTAAACTACAGGTCTGCTATTTAAATCCATGGTTCTCTGTCAGATGTATAACATATAACAGCGTTCCACAATCAGCCATTTCTGCCATCCATTTTGTTGCAGTGTGTCAGTCAAGCTATTCACACTAGGTCTCTGTGAAGAATAGTATTAGTAAACTACAAGCCTGCTATTTAAAACCGTGGTTCTCTGTCAGACGTATCACATATAACAGCGTTCCAAAATCAGCCATTTCTGCCTTCCATTTCATTGCAGTGTGCCAGCCAAGCTATTCACAATAGGTCTCTGTGAAGAATAGTTTTAGTAAACTACAGGCCTGCTATTAAAAACCGTGGTTCTCTGTCAGAAGTATCACATGTAACAGCGTTCCAAAATCAGCCAATTCTGCCTTCCATTTCGTTGAAGTGTTTCAGTCAAGCTATTCACACTAGGTCTCTGTGAAGAATAGTATTAGTGGTTCTCTGTCATTTTGGAACGCTGTTATATGTGATATGTCTGACAGAGAACCACGGTTTTAAATAGCAGGCCTGTAGTTTACTGATACTATTCTTCACAGAGACCTAGTGTGAATAGCTTGACCGACACACTTCAACAAAATGGAAAAGGAGGCCAATATTTTCCATGTTCAGTTCAAATTTCTGGATTTTTATCTCTGTAATATGGAAAAGATCTGGCTGTATTCTGCAGTGCTAACAAGCAAATGGAGCAGAAAAATTGTGTACTCTAGATTGTTTTTTAAGCAAATAACGAGGATTAAGATAAAAAAAAATTGCCCTGGCCCCTGATATATGGGGCTATGTCTGCAAATATCTCTAAGAAAAGCAGCAGCAGGAACGTGCTATGGACCCTCTTGCGCTATATGCACTGCAGTCTGCCACATACACTGCCTGCCTAACTCCTGCTATCACCACTGAATATATGCTGCTGGATTAGTCCTCAGAAGGACTGTTAGTACAGATGGATATATAGATATGCTGTGGAATACTTTTACTAACTATAAGCAAGCAAATCTCTCCCTGACGCAGCAGCAGCTCTCCCTACTCTGCCTGGTGCATGGGTAGACTGTGACGAGCATAGCGGCGCCAGGTCTTATGTACACCTGATGACGCTGTGCGACCAGCCAATCGCTGTAATGCCCACAACCAACATGGCTACTGCATTACAGTTCGTGGCAAGCAATCCCTGCATGTTCATTGGCTCTCTAAAGAGAGCCAAACATGCAGGACAGGGACCTGAGCTCCCGCCCGAGCAACCCGGAAATACTCGTCGAGCGCCGAGCTTGTCGAGCACCATGATGCTCGGGCGAATACCGAGCAGTGGCGAGCATGTTCGCTTATCACTAGTCATCATTCTTGGTGGTCTAGGGTAGTAAAGGATTGAATGTCATCATTTCTTGTGATTTAGGGCAGGGAAGATATTTATGTCAGCATCCTTGGTAGTTTGGTGTCATGTTGGCATCTCTAGTGGTCTAGGGTAGTAAAAGTTTAATATAGTTATCCCTGGTGGTGTAGAACACATTAGGGATTACTATAATCACCCATGGTGGTCTAGGGCAGTAAAGGCATTAATGTAAGCATCCCTGGTGGTTAAATGAGGTTGAGGGGTTAATCATACCTGGTGTCTAGACTGGCAGACCATTTAATGTTTTTTAGGGGGGTCTTCAGGAACTGAAGAATAGGATAAGTTATATAGGTTGTCCACTACTTTAACATTGATGGCCTATCCTTAGTATAGGTCATCAATGTCTGATTGGTGGGGGTGCAATCCCTCGCTGTTTGGCTGTTCTCAGTGTCAGCAGTGGTCAAAAGTGACCAATTATGGTGCTGCACAGCGCAGCTCCATCTACTGTATCGTGGCTATGGCTGGGTACTGCACATCCGCCCCATATTAATTTGAATGGGAGGCAGATGTGCAGTACATGGCCACCGCCACTATACAGTAGATGGAACTGGGCTGTGCAGCTCCATAACTGGTCAGTTACGGCTGACACAGAGAACAGTTGATTGTCGGGGGTGCCAGTTGTCGCACCCCCACCGATCAGACATTGATGCGCCATCCTAAGGAGGCCATCAATGTTAATGTAGTGGACAACTTCTTTAAAATTTAATGTTGAATTGGTTTGATTTGACAGAATGATAAGCCGCCACTAGAGGTGCCGGACAGTATACACATGCATGCTTGGCTGAACTGAGGGAGCCTGTGTACCTCTATATAACAATTCAAATGAAATAATGACAAATGAGCAGTTGGACACCAACTGTATGGTGTTGGGTGCCCTTACAGGAAGGTGAACTCCTGTGCTTATCATGTTCCTCTTACTTCTATGCACTGATAACAGAGATAGATCAGGGCAGAAAAAGGAGCACTTGGCAACTGAGACGGGCACAGCACTGAGCCTGACCAAAGTGTAAAGAAAATCTTCTTTATTGGCTAAGTCAGTTTATATTGACCCCTTCCATTAAAAGAATTATTCCACACAACACAAAGCTGTAAAATGTAAAAAAAAATCCTTTATTTTAAATTATTGACACAAATATAAATGTCACTTGCTTGTACAACATATTTGTGCATTAGTTCCAAATCAAAAAATAAGTTTGTTACTATGCTGTATATATACAACTTAAATGACAAAGAACAACCATATCATTCATATTTCAATACATTGATAATCCTTTCTCAGAAAATGGGTTAAGTCACAACATGGTATTAAAATATTGCGATCATGAAAGAACCCATTTCTTCATTCAGGAATTGCTGTGCACAAAGATAATAGAATACCAACTGCAGAAGTGTCACTGGGCATTGGAAAACCCTTCTTCTTTCTCCTGTATTCTATCTATTCAAGTATGTTATTTTTGTAGTATAGATCCTTATATTTGACTTGAAGATGTCTGCGATTTTGTGTAAATCCATTTTTATGAGTTAGTACGTGAAAAGGGTAAGAGCAGTAAATGTGACTGTCTGAATGCCAAGAAAGCTATTTAAACTTTTCTTTTAATTTAAGAATTTAAAGCGCCAACCCCTGTCCATACGTCCTATTTCGGCATATGGATGTCATGGAGGAATCCTGTCCTCAAGGGAAGTGGCTGGATGACATTGACTCTATTATGAAAGGGGTTATCTTTAAAGGGGTTGTCCACTACTTTAGATTATCCCCCAATGTATCCCCTCGGGGCCCCTAAGACTTTTTGTAAATACCTTCCGTTGCAGATAATGCCTTTGAGCGGCGCTATCACTAGCCGCTCACAGGCATCACGTGACCCCCGGATGCTGCCGGCTCTGACATCCGCTGATTTCGTGACAAGTGCTGGCAGCAGCCAGGGTTTTTTTTCTTCCTGGTTCCACGGTGGATGCCAGGCTGTGGGCGGGGCTACCCCCGCGTCACACCCGGCATCCACCGCGCGCTCTGCCTCTCCCCCTTCATTGGGAAAGCGCGCAGTGGGTGCTGGGTGTGACGTGGGGGGGTAACCCCGCCCACAACCCAGCAGCCACCGTGGGGACCCCAGCGCTGAGTCACACCTCACTTGTCGTGATATCAGCGCTGGGTCACGTGATGCCTGTGAGCGGCCACCGATAGCGCCGCTCAAAGGTATTATCTGCAATGGAAGGTATTTACAAAAAGTCTTAGCGGCCCCGGGGGGATACATTGGGGGGGTAGTCTACAGTACTGCACAACTTCTTTAATGAGAATTTTACACATTCCCACTGAGTCTGAGTATGGAAAGGCTATAGGTCTCCTGACCTGATCTCAACAGGATTATTTATGCATATGAGACTGCTTAGTTCGGGTTAGAGGACCACCAGATAGTCTGGACATCGTGGTCCATTCTTGGATCGTGAAAGTCGAATGAGTACAACTGAATTAAAAGTTTAGTCTCATAGGCACATAGGCACCATTTAGTATCTAACACTAAAATAAATACTCTTAAAATTAACAAATTTAATTAGCAGCACGTTACAAAATTGCAATAAATTAGTGTTATCTTTAAGTCTACAGAACACACCTTCAAAATCCAAAGGAAAAGTGGACATAAGCAGCTATCACTTCTCACTATACTGAGTATATATAAAAAAATACAAGCGATACAATGTTTCAGATAGAGGTCAACATTTATTGCATATAGTTTTCCCCAATGCAGTGACGTAATGTGCAAAGGTTGCAGTTGCGCATGGATTCTGGTGCTTGAGAGGGTACAAAAACTATAATAATAATGCCTGCATTAATACCATAAAGAGTCTTTGATTGCGTTTCATATCGGCACGTGAATCTCTATTACTATGCAAATGAATACGCTTTGCTTATGAATACTACAGAGCTTGTGAAGCCTAGGAGATGGGACTTGGTAAATATATCGCACCATGGACCAGGATTTTCACATTATTCTTCTATTCTATTCTTCTATTTTCAAATACTGTATAGCAACACCATTGCTACAATCACCATAGCATGGCCATCATGACTGTTATCTCAATTCAATATAGTACTTAAACTGATATGTAACAGTGTTATTAGACAGTAATTGCAAAAGTAAAAAAAAGTGGGGAAAATGTATGATAAAAATATTTCTTAGTATTTGTAAAGGATGGCTTCTCATTCATAGAATGTTAATCATAGAATGTTAGGATTAGAAGGGACCTCTAGGGTCATCTGGTCCAACACCCTTTTGTTACCTACTAGAGTAATACTGCACAAGTCATGGCAAGCCAAGCAGCTCTGTCATTGATATAATGCAGGAATTGGTACAGTAGATATGAGTCTTAAGGCTCTTTTCACATTATAGTCAATGGACTTCATTGAGAACCACTGGTGTCTCACATATAAAGCATCTGACATTGCCCTTAATTTGGTCATACTGCTCCTATGACAGAGCAAAATAACAGAATTAAGAGGCAGAAGTGAACAGAACCCAAGCTATAAAACTTTAGGCTCATGCACACAGTTATATTAAAGATTGAATTTGTATGGAAGAGTAATAGGGCTCCACAAAGGTACCTGTGGTCTTATAGTAGTATCTCAGTACTAGAAAGTATGGAGAAAAACTGTGGATATTAGCCAGTGCTGCAGACCTAACACATCAGAACAACATTGGCTAAAATCAAATTTCATAATATTAATGGTGTTGAGTCATCTACACGTTACAGGGTTGGAACTGTCCCTTCCTCACGATGGAAAAAACACCAGTAACTGATACAGGTGTTTTTTCTCCTGGGGAAGGGACCATTTTTAGTCCTTGAGAAGGGATCGTAACGCGTAGATGACTTTAATAATTCATATTATAATAATTAAACATCAATAATCTCCATTTTTTTAAATTAACTTTGCCCAAGTGTTTTGGAACTTCAGCGCAGGTTAATATTCCCAATTTTTCTCCAGAATTCCTCATATTAAGCATAATGGTCCATCTGGTCAACGGTGGGAAAAACAACAGCAGGAATTTTGATAGCTACTAACCATGATCATCGCAGAATAATAGGTGTTATACTCTCAGCATATTGCAATCAGGTGATCAACAAACTGTATGTAAGGGGGGGGATCACATACAGTCATTTCTTCATCTGACCTTTGGAGCCCCCTTTCTCTTCTTTTTTAACTATGTTCCACTAGGAAGCGCTCGTTCTCTATAGCAGTATACTTTCGTTAGAAGCTATATTGTAGACTTATTTTGATATAGAAGCAGAGAATATCTATTTGTGTTGTTTTGTATCAGTTTTCCACTTCCAGTTTATGATACCAGTCAAGTGCTAAAGAAGCTACAAATACTATACATGATCTGTCATCATACATTTTACAGTAAGTTATTATGAGACGATTTACACATGCAGATAAGTTACCACGATAAGTGCTGATCGATAATGTAGCACGATGCTTACTATCCATTACATGTGATCATTGGTTAGCCATCATAAAAGATCCAAACAATAACAAAAATTAATATTATTAAACCAATATTATTATTTGTAATGTTTCATGGGCAGTAATCGGGGAATGAATGTTCTTATGAATGATTGCTTTGAAAAATATTGCCCTTTGTAAAAGTCCCTTAAGAAACCTTAACATGTATGAATACTTCTATATGAGGAAAGTGCTGGACTTGTATCTGTAGGTTATGTAGCGGGAAATGCTATGAAGCTGCATTGTTTGCTGCTGGGATACTTGTCAGGTCTAGATTGAGTGCCGTATATATGTGCAGGTCTGGTATGGGCATGTCTGTAGATAACTAGCACCGCAAAATAAATTGCTCCATCTCCTTATAAAATACTTAAAGAGAACGTGACATTAGGATTTTATACCCCAAACTAATGACATATACAGTATATGCTCTTGTAGAAATCTGTTTTGCTGTTTTACAGAAATCAATAGTTGAAATTGTATGCAGATGAATAGCACACGTATGACTATATGAAGGGACAGTGCAGAGATCTTTCTAATGATCTTTTTAAAACTAGGCCTGCAATGATGACAAGTGGGCATCATCAATGTCTAGAGGAAAGAAGGTTTAATCATAATCACAGAAGATGATTCTTTACTGTAAGAGCAGTGAGTTGATGGATTCTTTACTGTCAGAGCAGTGAGATTATGGATTCTTTATTATAAGAGCAGTGAGTTGATGGATTATTTACTGTAAGAGCAGTGAGACTATGGAACTCTCTGCAACATGATGTTGTGATGGTTGAGTTACTAAAAATGGAGGGCCTGGATGCTTTTCTTGAAAAATATAATATCATAGATTAAGGCTACTAAATTCTGTGATGGTACGTTGAAGGAATTTTCCCCCTAACATTGGGCAATTAGCATCTGCTTCATGGGGTTTATGCCTTTCTCATGTTAGGCTCTAGGTTGAACTCGATGGACTTATGTTGTCTACCGTCAACCTTAAAAACTATGAAACTATCAATAAGTGCAGTGGGCAGTCCTTGCACATACAGCTCCCCTGACTTTCTCTCTATTCCACCACTTGCTGCTGCCTCCTGTTTCCAGGTCACTTATGTTTAAGTAACCTGTCAGTCAGAAACAGGAGGTAGTCAGCAGAAGGGGGAAAGGGAGCGGGCAGGAGAGCTGTACATAAAGTGCCCACTGACCGCCCACTGCACTTGCAACTCATTAGCATATCATTTCAACTATGGATTTCTCTAAAACAGCAAAACTGATTTCAACAAGGAAGGTAAGCATTTATTCAGCATTAAAGCACCTTTACATGCATGCTATTAGTTTGGGATATAAAATCCTGATGACAGGTTCCCTTTAAGCTAAGAGTAATATTGGCAATAGACATATGACAAATGTTGTGTATACCATCATTCATGTATATTAATATAATACATAGTCCCTAGTCACATTTTACATTAGGAAATGTTAGGTGGTAAAAATGACTTGAATTCGGCTTAATCGCCCTTACTTTTTGTTGGGGTTTTCATGTAGGATTTATAAAAGAAGCTACAGAAAAGGATCAGATAACTTGTGTACATCATAGTAGACCAAAAAATGTTCTCGATAGTACTCCAACATGTCCCACCCTGCATCCACGAATACACCAGCACATTGACGCAAGTGCCCATTACCATTTGCAAGATTTGGGTGATTGTGATGAACATGGCACACGCACGTGGTACTTGAATTCCTGCAGCACGTAGAGTGTAATAAGAGTACATGAAGGCATGGACAGTGAAGTTCATGGTCATGAACCACCCTCCCCCCGCTACCATATCCTTATATGTGAACCATGTGTAGAGCAGCACTGTGATGTGATGGTACCAGTGAAGGAAGATTAGCTTTTGCTTGCGCAGAACAATGAACAAAGTGTCACCTGAAAAGAAAGACAGAAAAGCTCTTTAGTATCGATCCTTAGTACAAAGTATATTATTACACATTCACATTGCATTCCAGCTACCATGCCTGCAGAGCGGCCGGTATAATAGCAGCATGCAATGTAGTAATGGACAAGTCTTATATCTGCTGATGGTCACATTCTTGCTTGGATCCAGAGTTATAGTGGAGGTATCACCTGATCATCATATCCCAGTTTCTACGGAACTGGTTAGACCATAATTGCAGCATTGGCTGCAGTATACAATGACCAGCTAGAATATTAATACCAGACAGGTGAAATAAATACCATTTATAATCTCATTACAACGTGTTCCTGGCAAGCGGTGTGATGTATTAGGAAGCAAGTGAAAGTCAGGTCTTGAAGATGATGTGTCGGGTCTGAGTCACTTTAACAAGGGACAAATTGTGACGGCTCAACCAGTGGATCAGAATATCTCCAAAATGTCTCTGGGTAGTTAACAGCATGCAGTGGTTAGTGGCTACTAAACGTGCAAACGAAGATAGTCATAGCTGCCCAAAGCTTACTGATGCTTGTGGAGAGCTACCGCTGGCTGGAATTGTCCGGTCTTCTAGAAGAGCTACTATAGCACAAATTACTGAAAAAGTTGACTGTGATATAGAAGTGTTACAGCACACAATGCAACGCAGTTTGTTGCTTATGTCGCTCTGTAGGCACAGACTGGTCAGGTTGTCTTTGCTGACATAAATGTAGCGCCTTGAAAATTTTCAGATTTATCAGATTTATAGGTTTTAAATAATTAGAAAACCATGTATCATTTCCTTTACACTTCACAAAAAGTTGCTACTTTATGTTGGTATATCACATAAAATCCCAATAAAACACATTTAGGTTTGTGGGTGTAATGTGAAAAAATGCAGAAAAGTTCACAGGGTATGAATACTTTTTCAAGGCACTGTAGTTTAGCTGAGAAAGATACAGCACCAAGATGCAGTATTGAAAAATAACAAGCCATTGTAGGGTAATGTTCTGCTGGGAATTCTTGGGTACTGGCATCCACGTGATTTTTGTAGAATAGTTTTTATGCACAAGGACCATCCTTTTTAAATTCAATTGGCATATTGTTTACAAATGTGTAATGACTCAAACACTAGGTCCAATTATCCAATTTTGGCCTAATTCCTACTTTTCAGAACTGTGTCCCAATTCATTATATTTAAATATATATATCAAAACCACTGTTTGTTCCACACTAAAATAGGTCTGATCTGCTTAAAGGGTTATTCTTAAAAAATCAAATTAATCCCTATCCAACGAAGCCCCATCCTGAATGAAGCAGAGGTGCATATGTGCGACCTCTGCATCATTCATTATCTATGGGACTGCCAGAAAATGTAGGGCGCTGTACTCGGCAGTCCGATAGACAATGAATGGAGCATGCGCACCTCTATTCCATACATGGTTGCAGAACCTGGTTCCTGGGCTGAAAAGCTCAGATCTCAGAATCCCTGGAGTTCCCAGTGGTCGGACAAACAGCAATCAGCAAGCTATAACTTGATTATATAGATTAACCCTTTAAGGATTTCCTATAATGTAGTTGGATCACAATTATGTACAAGAAAGTTTCTTTAAAAGTCTACTGCCCTTTCCATACAGAAAGATTGGAGAGGTAACAAAGGTTTCTTAAATACAAAAAATGTCCCTTTTCTCCCCCTATGCCCTAGATCAATGACAGTTTTGATAAGAACAGTGGTCTTGAATGACTGGTTCTTCTGCATTGCTCAAAAAACTGGTTTCCCATGATGTAGCAGTTTGCTTCACGAGGCATGAAATGATATAACACCTCCCATCTTCTATAAATTGAGAGCATTTAAGATATCTGAGTAAAATTACCTACTATAGCGTAGTCTCTTCCAAAGCTCCTACCTATAGTCAGGGTGGTGATCTTTGTGGCTACTATTACTATGACAGATTTTTCCTCCACATTTGATGGATATCTAAGGAAGGAATGTGTCTGATATGACTTGCAAACCCCCATTGTACAAAGCCTTTTACTAAATTACGGAAATCCTGTATAGTCACCAGCATACAAGTCTTTGCTCTGGAGTGGTGGTTCACCAGAGTTCAGCATGTATGGGCTCATCCGCTTTAACCTCAGACATACTAGCTTTATCATCAGCAAGTATCTTCAGAATGAAAAACAAGATTTGGAGGATTAAGAGAAGGTTTGATAGAACCCATAGACTTACCAAGCTCAGGAACTTTACTAAGGACAAAGGCATATGCCCAAAACTTGGTAACAGGTCCATTATAAAATCCACGGTCACAAATCGAATGCTTGAAACCATTGGAGAGGAGTAAGTTAAACATGTACCAGCCAGTGCGGATCGCCCCAATGACACTGAAAATATAATATAAATAGCCAGAGTTACATCTACCATTCATCCTTGTTCACTTATAAAGCTACGATCCTACGGTGAACTTTTGGTGCGTTTTTGATGGTGCAGAATTTCCGAACAATTATTTAAATTGGGTTACTTGCTGTTTTATTGCGTTTCCTGTGTGCGGTTTTTGACGCTGCGTTTTTTGTCTCTTGTTGGCACGTCATACTTTAAATAAAGCTGCTTTGTTTATGAAACTTTCTGGTATTTGACTTTATTGACATACTTAGGGGCGAATTACGTGCGTTTTTGGTGCATTTCCACCGCAGACACACACTTAAAACACATGTACATTTTTTACCTGCAGAATTTCTGCTCCTAATGTAAGTCTATGAGGAAATTCGGCACAGAGAACTCAGCGTACGCGCAAGAGAACTTGACATGCTGCGAATTTGAAACACGCACCGCAGGTGAGTTCCATTAAAACGAAGCACAGCGGGCATGAGATTTCTATAAATCCCATCCACTTTGCTGGAAATGACAAAGCAAAAATACGCAGCTTCAAAAACGCACCAAAAGCTCATCATGGGAGCGTAGCCTAACAATTCCTTAAATGATACAAGATCTCAGTTTGCTGTGATTCAGCATTTGCCAATATTGTTCAGTTTCAGTAGATAAAAAAATGTGGTCCATGTAGTGGTCATAGAGGTCCTTGTCCCATTGCAAGATGTAGAAGCTCTAATATTTCAGTGAACCTGCGTGTCCATTACATGGTCAGAGTAGATCCACTGCAGGTAACAAATCCAATTAGTTTATTATTTTGGGTTCTTAATAGATTGTTGCACTGGTGAGAACATATTTTTTCAAATATTTTAACATATTTGTGCAATAAAATGGATGATGTCATTATCCCGTGATCAATACTGATTGTGAGAAGTTAACGGTACTTATTTGTCAGATGCCATTGCTACAAAAGACTTCACCATCAATGTTGCAAACAACATATGTCGTACTGTAGGACTGAGAACACCACTAAATTATTTACTTATGTCTATTATCTGAGAGCAATATAGTAAAACAATGACTTGTGAAACAAACAGGTTTCCAAAGAGACCAGTCATTGTACAGAACAAGGCTCTCAAATAACACAAGCATTTTTTGGGAATGACTTGAAGCAGATTGGGTAGGCATCTACTGTGCCTCTGTCGGCCTTTAGTTTTCTACAGAACTTTTCTCTCAGATTCAAATTCTGATTAAGATTACAAAAATCCGACATGGCACAAAAATTGCAACATGCTCCATTGGACTCTTTATGTAGAGAGGTACTTTCCCCTTTATGTATTGAATATGTTCATACATATGCAACCCAACTGAGGATATACAGCAGTGGATGAAGACTTTGCAGCTCAGTATAAACTTCTACTTTTGTGAAAATTCCCTATATATATATATGCCCTCCAGTCAACTAACTTCAAAAATTTCTAGAAAGCATTATATATTTATTCAAAAGAGTCCAAGGGCAATAACAGCAACTCCATAATATGCAGTATATATTACAAGCCTCTGATATATATGGCCTGGCTAGGAACATCATCATGAAAGGGGTTGTCCACTACTCGAACAACTCCTTCCCAATCCCTAGGTTTCCCTCTTGTAAAATGATAACACCTATACTCACCTCTGGTGAGCGCTGATTGGCCGCAGGGATCGCATGACATAACAATGTCATGTGATCCCCGGGAAAGCCGGCACCGGAGGTGAGTATAGGTGTTATTATTTTACAAAGGGAGAACAAAGGGATTGAGACGGGATTGTCCAAGTAGTAAATTGTAATAATGTTAATAATCATGAACAATAATATTTAAAAAATACCTTACCTGAATATTGCAAGACTTAAGGACCAGAGGACCAGAGGCTTCCGCAGTTCAAACCTTTTTCTCTCTTTCATGACATGCTGGCCTCCAAATATCAGAGCTGCATATAGAAGTGACAAAAAGAAGGCCTTATTCCTGCAATGAGAAGAAGCATGGTTATAACAGTCAAAGCAAAAATTAGAATTAAATACAATTCACACATCCAGAGCAGCAAAAAGGTAATCTGGACTAGATAGAAAATGTAGCAGTGAAGCAGAGCATAGTCATCATGATCTGCAGCAGAACAAACTGGATTGAACAGAAGCAGCCAGCATAACGTGTTCTAGAAGCGACTCATTAAGAAGGGACTTGCGGCCTAATGGTTTAGTAGCATAGACTGCCGTTAGGGCCTGGATAGCGTGTGCCATTACCACCAGAGTGGCAGGGTAACGACGGTGACGGGTACAAGGCTGACTGTGACACGCCATCGAGTAATAGAATATAGATGCTTGTATCTATAGTAAATGTTTAGTGCCTTGTATGATAGAGTCTAATTGTTATAACTGTTATCGCTGCTTCTATCCAAAAAGGTGACTTACGTTTAAATTGCAAAACATTTTATTGCTGTCTAATAATCTGCTAACCTTGTTCAATTTTGTATCGGAATCATTCAAATTGCTGTGTAAGAGTAATAAATACAGTACAGACCAAAAGTTTGGACACACCTTCTCATTTAAAGATTTTTCTGTATTTTCTTGACTATGAAAATTGTACAATCACACTGAAGGCATCAAAACTATGAATTAACACATGTGGAATTATATACTTAAAAAAGTGTGAAACAACTGAAACAGGGGCGGAACTACCGCCCGTGCAGACGGTTCATTGAACGGGGGCCCCGAGGGAGAGGGGGCCCCTCCAGCAGGGCCGCCATCAGGGCATGACTGCCCTGACTCCAGTATGGGGCCCGGCCGGTAGGAGCCCACTCGGAGCCCCGTTGGGGGCCCCCCTCTTGTGCGTCTCTCTACTCATGGGGCCCCTGGCCCCATGCTAAGCGCCGAGTCCGGGACATCTCAGCGCTGCGCTCCTGCGGCAGCGCCTTCATGATTCCCCTGACTTCCGGTCATGTGACGGCGCCGTCACATGACCGGAAGTCAGGAGAACCTGGTGTCAGCGATTTGGACGAGCGCCAGGATTCTGCAGGGATCGCATGGGGGTAAGTATAACAAGTTTTATTTTTTTTAAAATACAATTAACTAGGAGTGGGGGGAATGGGAGATGCACATGTGGGGGTGGGGAGGAGATGAGAGATGCACATGTGGTGGAGGGGGATGAGAGAGGTGCACATGTGGGGGAGGGGGATGAGAGAGGTGCACATGTGGTGGAGGGGGATGAGAGAGGTGCACATGTGGTGGAGGGGGATGAGAGAGGTGCACATGTGGGGGAGGGGGGTGAGAGAGGTGCACATGTGGGGGAGGGGGGTGAGAGAGGTGCACATGTGGGGGAGGGGGATGAGAGAGGTGCACATGTGGGGGAGGGGGATGAGAGAGGTGCACATGTGGGGGAGGGGGATGAGAGAGGTGCACATGTGGTGGAGGGGGATGAGAGAGGTGCACATGTGGTGGAGGGGGGTGAGAGAGGTGCACATGTGGTGGAGGGGGGTGAGAGAGGTGCACATGTGGTGGAGGGGGGTGAGAGAGGTGCACATGTGGTGGAGGGGGTGAGAGAGGTGCACATGTGGTGGAGGGGGGTGAGAGAGGTGCACATGTGGTGGAGGGGGGTGAGAGAGGTGCACATGTGGGGGAGAGGGGTGAGAGAGGTGCACATGTGGGGGAGGGGGATGAGAGAGGTGCACATGTGGTGGAGGGGGGTGAGAGAGGTGCACATGTGGTGGAGGGGGATGAGAGAGGGGCACATGTGGGGGAGGGGGATGAGAGAGGTGCACATGTGGGGGAGGGGGATGAGAGAGGTGCACATGTGGGGGAGGGGGGTGAGAGAGGTGCACATGTGGTGGAGGGGGTGAGAGAGGTGCACATGTGGTGGAGGGGGGTGAGAGAGGTGCACATGTGGTGGAGGGGGGTGAGAGAGGTACACATGTGGTGGAGGGGGGTGAGAGAGGTGCACATGTGGGGGAGGGGGGTGAGAGAGGTGCACATGTGGTGGAGGGGGATGAGAGAGGTGCACATGTGGTGGAGGGGGATGAGAGAGGTGCACATGTGGTGGAGGGGGATGAGAGAGGTGCACATGTGGGGGAGGGGGATGAGAGAGGTGCACATGTGGTGGAGGGGGATGAGAGAGGTGCACATGTGGGGGAGGGGGATGAGAGAGGTGCACATGTGGGGGGGGGGTGAGAGAGGTGCACATGTGGTGGAGGGGGGTGAGAGAGGTGCACATGTGGTGGAGGGGGGTGAGAGAGGTGCACATGTGGGGGAGGGGGGTGAGAGGTGCACATGTGGGGGAGGGGGATGAGAGAGGTGCACATGTGGTGGAGGGGGATGAGAGAGGTGCACATGTGGGGGAGGGGGATGAGAGAGGTGCACATGTGGGGGAGGGGGATGAGAGAGGTGCACATGTGGTGGAGGGGGATGAGAGAGGGGCACATGTGGGGGAGGGGGATGAGAGATGTGCACATGGGAGTGGTGAGAGATGCACATGGGGGGATGAGAGAGGGGCACATGTGGGGGAGGGGGGTGAGAGATGTGCACATGGGAGTGGTGAGAGATGCACATGGGGGTATGAGAGATGGGCACATGTGGGGGAGGGGGATGAGAGATATGCACATGGGGGGTGAGAGATGTGCACATGGGGGGTGGTGAGAGCTGCACATGTGGGGATGAGAGCTGCACATGGGGGAATTGGGAGAAAATGAGCTGCACATGGGGGAATTGGGAGTAGGGGGATAATGAGCTGCACATAATGAATGTGGGGTGGGGGAGAGTAAATGATGATGGGGTGGGGAGAGCACGGACATGATATAATGAATTGGGGCAGGGGGTGCATGTAAATAATGAATGCGGGGAGCAGGAAGTATAGAGAAGGGGGCGTTGCGGATGCAGGAGTGTAACTGGTAACAAATTGGCGGAAAGAGTAGAGGTTCTAATTAAATTATATATTAAGTGCCTATTTACAGTTAATGGGGGCACCGTGGTGGATTACAATTTATATTTGAAATGGTAGGTTGCATAATAACTAACCATATATTGATGGTGGATGCACGTCTGTATTCAGCTGCGTAATGTAGAAGTTGGGGAATGTGCTCTAGATAACTGTGTTATTTTATGCAGAGACGAGTCCTGGCTGGAAGACGTGATGGCGGTCTGTGCTGGATGAAGGAGAAAAGCGTAGCTGAAGGACTTCACCTAGAGACGTCACCAGTGAGTCAGTGTATTACATGTACACTTACACTATATACTATGTACCGGGCTCCTGTGTATAATGTCACTGGTGATCACTGTATTACCTGTACACTATATACAGAGCTCCTGTGTATAATGTCACTGGTGATCACTGTATTACCTGTACACTGACACTATATACAGAGCTCCTGTGTATAATGTCACTGGTGATCACTAGATTACCTGGACACTTACATTATGCATACCATGTATAGAGCTCCCGTGTATAATGACACTTATGGTAATATTAGTAATGTGGTGGTAATATTAGTAATGTGGTGGTAATATGTGGTCTCGTCATGGTGTGGCAGTTTTTCTCCCTTCTGTGTGGTATTATTCGGTCACTATGTTGTGGTAATATGTGGTCTGGTCATGGTGTGGCGGTATTCCCTGTATGTGGTATTATTGGTCATTTAAAAAAAAATGTATATGACACATTCCCTTAAAGAAAACTAAATAAAAATATATCTAAAAAGAGTATTGGATATTTTAAGAAAATTTTAATAGGTTAGAGTAGGGCCTGGCCCGAAGAGTCTATGTAGCATCGGCGTCTCTGCCCCGTTCTAGGCAGAGACGCCGTCCCTCTCACCTCCCTGCTCCTGGCGCGGCGTCCTCCAGCGCTTCTCTCCCCGCTGCTTCCGGCACGCGCTCCTTCCCCGGCAGTGTGCTTAGGGCGCGCGCGCGCGCTTCCCCTCTCTTAAAGGGACCGCGCGCGCCGTCCTAAGGAGTCCCCGGCCAATTGCCGGAGGACCTCCCATATAAAAGGCACCTCCTCCAAAATGGAGGTGCCCGAGCAATGTTGTAGCACTGTTCACTACTCTGCTTCAGCCCTCAGGTCCCGTTGCCAGTTACCTGCCAGATACCTGCCAGATTCCTGCCAGCTTGCTGTCTTATTCCTGCCTGATATTCTGCTACCTGCCTGCTAGCCTGAGGTCCGACGGTCTGCCTTCCAACTCCTGTCAGTCTGTCTAAGGACCAGCTTGACCGCTCACCTGGGAGCGCACATCTGCTACCTGCCTGCTTGCCTGAGGTCCGACGGTCTGCCTTCCAACTCCTGTCAGTCTGTCTATGGACCAGCTTGCCCGCTCACCTGGGAGCGCTCATCTGCTGCCTGTCTGCTAGCCTACCTGGAGGCTCCGCCGTCACGTGCTGTGACCACCTGCCTGTCCAGAGACTTCTGCCCGCTCACCTGGGAGCGCTCATCTGCTACCTGTCTGTTGGTCTTCCTGGAGGCTCCGCCGTCACATGCTGTGACCACCCGTTTATCCAGAGACTCTCGCCTGCTCACCTGGGAGCTCACGTCTATCATCTGCCGCCACAGGTCGTACCAATCCTTTACCCAGAGACTGCCCCAGTCACTTGCCGTGACCTCCTGTCCGTTCATTCAGAGACTGTCCCGGTCACCTGCTGTGACTGCCTGCCCGTCTACCCTGGTCGCCACCCGCTCCCTTACAAGGACCGCCCCCTTGTATAGTAGCTCAGATGTTCCGCCTCCCAGACCCGTTACAGTTTGCTCGGGCCATGGAACCCGGTGGCACCCAAGCTCCCTCGCTCTCGGACCTGTGTCATGAACTGTCCCATCAGAGGTCCCAACAGGAGTCCATCCTGGGTCACCTGCGGAATGTCAATTCTCGTCTGGACACTCTGACGGCTCTGCCTGCAACCACCGCCAGTGCCATGACTCGCAATCCGGCAGCTCCACTGCCCACTAATAACATGGTATCCTACCCCAGACCCCGGCTTTCTGCACCTCCTCGCTTCGGAGGCGACTCCGCCCAGGCTCGGGGCTTCATAAATCAGTGCACCCTGCACTTTGAACTCCTGTCTCACCAGTTTAACTCCGACCGGGCCAAAATTGCCTTCATCATGTCCCATCTCACCGGGGAGGCCCTGGCCTGGCTAAATCCTCTATGGGAGAGAGGAGACCCCCTGGTGTCCGACTTGCCTGCCTTTCTCACGGCTTTCCGGAAAGTCTTCGATGAACCCGGACGGAAGACCTCATCCGCATCATCACTGCTACGCCTCCGTCAGGGAAGTCTCAATGTGGGCCAATATGCCATACGGTTCCGTACCCTTGCCTCGGAGCTGGCCTGGGATAATGACGCTCTGGTATCCATCTTCTGGGAGGGTCTGTCCGGCCGTATTAAAGATGAACTTGCCGGTCGGGACATTCCTACCACTCTCGATGACCTAATAACTCTTGCCACCCGGATTGACCTACGGTTCCAGGAGCGTGCCAAAGAGGTCACCCGTGAGAGGAGGTTTCCACGTCTAGCTCCTACTTTTCAGAAACCTGTCACTCCCTCCGTCTCTCCTCAGGTACACTCTCCTGAGCCTATGCAGGTCGACCAGACCAAGATGGTCGGTTCTCGCCAAGAATCTCGCCGAGCCGAGGGAAGATGTTTCTTTTGTGGCAGTATGAAGCACTTCATCCGTTCCTGCCCGGAAAAGCCGGGAAACGCCAGTGTCTAGGACCACTCGGAGAGGTCATCCTAGACAAAAGTAAGCCCTCTCCGTCTCTGACCTTACCGGTCTCTATTGCTTGGGGAGAGAACCGTCTCTTTGAACTCGCCCATCTGGATTCTGGAGCTGCTGGAAACCTCATCTCCCAGTCTCTGGTAGAGAGATACCATATTCCCACCAAGTCCCTGGCTGAACCATTGTCAGTCGCCTCCGTGGATGGAAGACTTCTCTCGGAGACCATCCTGCTCGTCACTGAACCCATAACCCTGCAGGTGGGAATGCTGCACTCTGAGGAGATCTCATTCCATGTGCTGTCCGGACTTTCTCACTCCCTGTTGCTAGGTCTACCTTGGCTCCAGACACATGAACCCGTATTGAACTGGCGGTCCGGTGAAGTACTCCGATGGGGTCCTGACTGCCATAGGACCTGCCTGGTCCCGGTCCGTCCACTTCGCCCTCAGCCTACTCCAGCTAACTTACCTGGTCTCCCGGCTCCCTACTGGCCCTATGCGGACGTCTTCGGTAAGAAGGAAGCTGAGACGTTGCCACCTCATAGGCCATACGATTGCCCGATTGACCTGGTACCTGGTACCACTCCTCCCCGTGGGCGTATCTACCCGTTGTCTGCAGCCGAGACCCGGGCCATGTCTGAGTACATTGAAGAGAATCTGGCTAGGGGATTTATCCGAAAATCTACCTCCCCGGCTGGAGCCGGATTCTTCTTTGTCAAAAAGAAAGACGGCTCGCTACGTCCCTGTATTGACTACAGAGGACTCAATCTCATCACGGTAAAAAACAAATATCCCCTGCCACTCATCTCCGAATTGTTTGACCGTCTCAAGGGCGCCAGGATCTTCTCCAAGCTGGATCTACGAGGAGCGTATAATCTGGTCCGTATCCGTCAAGGAGACGAGTGGAAGACGGCATTCAATACCCGGGACGGTCACTACGAGTACCTTGTGATGCCCTTCGGTCTCTGTAATGCTCCCGCGGTCTTTCAGGAACTAGTCAACGACATCTTCCGTGACCTCCTGTACTCCTGCGTAGTGGTATACCTGGACGATATCTTGGTCTTCTCTCCGGATCTCCCCACACACCGGAGGGATGTTCGTCAGGTCCTGCTTAGGCTTCGGCAGAACCACCTTTATGCCAAATACGAGAAGTGCCTCTTCGATCAGACCTCCCTTCCGTTCTTGGGCTATGTTATCTCCCAAACAGGTCTGCAAATGGATCCCGAGAAGCTCTCTTCCGTTCTAAAATGGCCTCGTCCTGAAGGTTTGAAGGCGATACAGCGATTCCTGGGCTTCGCTAATTACTATCGTCTTTTCATCCCACACTTCTCGTCTTGGACTGCTCCCATATCTGCACTTACCCGTAAGGGGGCTAACCCCAGGACATGGTCGCCTGAAGCCGAGGAGGCCTTCCTTTCCCTAAAGAAAGCCTTCCCCTCTGCTCCCGTCCTGCACCGTCCGGACTGTAATAAACAATTCTACCTGGAGGTTGATGCCTCCTCCTCCGGAGCCGGAGCGGTGCTCACCCAAAAATCTTCTACCGGGAGAATGGTAACATGCGGCTTCTTCTCCAAAATCTTCTCCTCGTCGGAGCGCAACTACTCCATAGGAGACCGTGAATTGCTAGCCATCAAATTGGCACTGGGGGAGTGGCGCTATCTGCTTGAAGGGGCTCTCTACCCGGTAATTATCTACACGGATCACAAAAACCTGGCATATCTCCAAAATGCCCAGAGACTCAATCCTCGCCAGGCCCGGTGGTCGTTGTTTTTTGCCCGCTTCGACTTCATTCTTCATTTCCGTCCGGCGGACAAGAACGTCAAAGCTGATGCCTTGTCCCGGTCCTTCCTGTCCTCCGATCAAGAGGAGGAACCTACGCACATCATCGACTCCTCCAAAGTGATGAATGTGGCCCCCTTGGATCTGACTCGTCTTCCACCCGGTAAGACGTTCGTAGCTGTGCCAGATCGGGAGAGTGTTCTTCGCTGGGGACATTCTTCTAAACTAGCTGGCCATGCTGGCCAAAAGAAGACCTTCCAACTTATTACCCGGCATTACTGGTGGCCTACCCTGCGTAAGGACGTGGTAGACTTCGTCGCGGCCTGTTCATCCTGTGCCGGTAACAAAGTTCCCCGACATCTACCTGCCGGCCATCTCCTGCCCCTTCCCGTACCTGCTGCTCCTTGGCAACACATCGCTATGGACTTTATCACCGACCTTCCAGTTTCTGCCGGTTGTACTGTCATTTGGGTTGTCGCTGACCGTTTTTCTAAGATGGCCCACTTCATTCCCCTGCCTGGTCTCCCGTCTGCACCCGAGCTGGCTAAAGATTTTATCCGCCACATCTTCCGTCTCCATGGTCTGCCTCTCCACATCGTGTCGGATCGTGGGGTTCAGTTCACCTCACGCTTCTGGAGAGCCACATGTAAGCTGCTGGACATTACCCTGGACTTCTCCTCCGCTTACCACCCTCAGTCCAATGGTCAAGTGGAGCGGATCAATCAGATCTTGACCAGCTACCTCCGGCACTTCGTTGATGCTCACCACTCGGACTGGGTGGATCTCCTACCATGGGCCGAGTTCTCTTATAACAACCATGAGAGCGAATCCTCTTCCAAATCCCCGTTCTTTATAGTCGGTGGCCAACATCCCCGGATTCCACTTCCTGTCTCCGTTTCTGTGGACAACCCTGCTGCGGAGTCTCTTGTCAGTGAATTTTCTACTATTTGGGAGAGCACCAGGTCCGCTCTTCTTCTCTCCTCTGAGCGGATGAAGAGATATGCTGATAAGAGACGTCTGGATCCGCCCCAATTCCGTCCGGGAGACAAGGTTTGGCTCTCATCCAAACATGTGCGGCTCAAAGTACCCTCCTACAAGTTGGGTCCTCGATTCATCGGTCCCTTCGAAGTCCTCAGGCAAATTAACCCTGTGGCCTACAAATTAAAACTCCCGGCCACCCTACGGATCCCCAACTCCTTCCACGTATCTCTCCTCAAACCCGTTGTCTTTAACTTTTTTTCCAAAAATCCAGGTATCCCTCCTGCTCCGGTTTTCGCTGATGACATCTTTGAGGTAGAGAGTATTCTGGCCTCCAAGAGGGTAAGAGGAAAAACCTTTTTTCTGGTAGATTGGAAGGGGTTTGGTCCTGAGGAGAGAGCTTGGGAACCCAGGGAGAACATCAACGCCCCGCTTCTCCTTGAAAAATTTCTTTCTGGCCAAAAAAGAGGGGGCCTAAAGGGGGGGGTACTGTAGCATCGGCGTCTCTGCCCCGTTCTAGGCAGAGACGCCGTCCCTCTCACCTCCCCGCTCCTGGCGCGGCGTCCTCCAGCGCTTCTCTCCCCGCTGCTTCCGGCACGCGCTCCTTCCCCGGCAGTGTGCTTAGGGCGCGCGCGCTTCCCCTCTCTTAAAGGGACCGCGCGCGCCATCCTAAGGACTCCCCGGCCAATTGCCGGAGGACCTCCCATATAAAAGGCACCTCCTCCAAAATGGAGGTGCCCGAGCAATGTTGTAGCACTGTTCACTACTCTGCTTCAGCCCTCAGGTCCCGTTGCCAGTTACCTGCCAGATACCTGCCAGATTCCTGCCAGCTTGCTGTCTTATTCCTGCCTGATATTCTGCTACCTGCCTGCTAGCCTGAGGTCTGACGGTCTGCCTTCCAACTCCTGTCAGTCTGTCTAAGGACCAGCTTGCCCGCTCACCTGGGAGCGCACATCTGCTACCTGCCTGCTTGCCTGAGGTCCGACGGTCTGCCTTCCAACTCCTGTCAGTCTGTCTATGGACCAGCTTGCCCGCTCACCTGGGAGCGCTCATCTGCTGCCTGTCTGCTAGCCTACCTGGAGGCTCCGCCGTCACGTGCTGTGACCACCTGCCTGTCCAGAGACTTCTGCCCGCTCACCTGGGAGCGCTCATCTGCTACCTGTCTGTTGGTCTTCCTGGAGGCTCTGCCGTCACATGCTGTGACCACCCGTTTATCCAGAGACTCTCGCCTGCTCACCTGGGAGCTCACGTCTATCATCTGCCGCCACAGGTCGTACCAATCCTTTACCCAGAGACTGCCCCGGTCACTTGCCGTGACCTCCTGTCCGTTCATTCAGAGACTGTCCCGGTCACCTGCTGTGACTGCCTGCCCGTCTACCCTGGTCGCCACCCGCTCCCTTACAAGGACCGCCCCCTTGTATAGTAGCTCAGAGGTTCCGCCTCCCAGACCCGTTACAGTCTACCTTATCGTGGTGGTGGCTTTAAAAATCTTTTGGCCAAAGCAAAAGCTGATGGCTATGTATGTGGTGCCGTCACATGGCCGAACGTCAGGAGAACCTGGTGGCAGCGACGTGGACGAGCGCCAGGATTCTGCAGGGATCGCATGGGGGTAAGTATAACAAGTTTTATTTTTTTTAAATACAATTAATTAACTAGGAGTGGGGGGAATCAGAGATTCACAGGGGGGAATCAGAGATGCACAAGGGGATGAGGGATGCACATGGGGGGGATGAGAGATGCACATGGGGGGGATGAGAGATGCACATAGGGGGGATGAGAGATGCACATGGGGGGGATGAGAGATGCACGGGGGAGGGTGAGAGATCCACGGGGGGATGAGATGCATGGGGGGATGAGAGATGCACGGGGGGGGATGAGAGCTGCACATGGGGGGGTTATGTTTACATAACTTTGTTGCCTTATGAAGGGCAGGGGGGGGCCCCAAAAAATTTCTTGCACAGGGGCCCACTACAGTCTGTGTCCGCCCCTGAACTGAAAATATGTCTTATATTCTAGGTTCTTCAAAGTAGCCACCTTTTGCTTTGATGACTGCTTTGCACAATCTTGGCATTCTCTTGATGAGCTTCAAGAGGTAGTCACCGGAAATGGTCTTCCAACAATCTTGAAGGAGTTCCCAGAGATGCTTAGTAGTGTTGAGCCACCCCCGTAGTGTTCGGGTTCGGTTCGGTTCGTCGAACACCGGGATGTTCGAGGAACTGTTCGTCGAACTGTTTGTAGAACACCGTCGAACACCGTTAAAACCAATGGCAGGCAAACAAAAACACATAGGAACACATAGAAAACACCTTCAAAGGTGTCCAAAAGCTGACAAACTGCTCAGAAGACGCTTTCTTTAAAAAAGCCGGCCGGCAATTCAGCAGCGGCATACACCGGTACCCGACAATTTAGACATGAAGGAATAGAGCATCACACATAGATTAGATAGATAGAAACATGTCAGTCACATATATATGAAGTACAGTGACAGTGTTGCTTACTGTACTTGTCATTTAGTGTAAAGGATTTATTAAAAAATATAATAGTGTTTTCGTGCACCGTCTCTTTAAAAAAGCCGGCCGGCAATTCAGCATCTGTACCCGACAATTTATAACAGACAGAATAGAGCTTCACACATAGATTAGATAGATAGAAACATGTCAGTCACATATATACGAAGTACAGTGACAGTGTTGCTTACTGTAATTGTCATTTAGTGTAAAGGATTTATCAAAAAAAATAATAGTGTTTTCATGCACCGTCTCTTTAAAAAAGCCGGCCGGCAATTCAGCATCTGTACCCGACAATTTATAACAGACAGAATAGAGCTTCACACATAGATTAGATAGATAGAAACATGTCAGTCACATATATAATAAGTACAGTGATAGTGTTGGTTACTGTACTTGTCATTTAGTATTAAAATAAAGGATTTATTATTAAAAAAAATTGGCGTGGGGCTCCCCGTAATTTTAGTCTCTAGCGGAGGTTAAGCAGACAGCTGGGGCAGATGTTTGAAGCCTGGGAAGGGGGTAATACCCACGGAGCTTCCCAGGCTACTAATATCAGCCCCCAGCTGAATACCTAGCCTTTACTAGCTATTAAAATGGGGGACCCCTCAAAAAATGACGTGGGGTCCCCCCTAATTTAATAGCTAGCAAAGGCTAGGCAGACAGCTGGGGGCTGATATTAATAGCCCAGGAAGGGAGCCATGAATATTGGCCCCCTCCCAGGCTAGAAACACCAGCCGTCAGCCGCCCCAGAAATGGCGCATCCATAGGATGCGCCAATTCTGGCACTTAGCCTCGCTCTTCCACGCTGCCCTGGTGCGGTGGCAGGGGGTAATAGGGTTGGGGTTGATGTCAGCTTATAATGCCAGCTGACATCAAGCCCAGGTTAGTAATGGAGAGGCGTCTATAAGACACCCCCATTACTAACCCCATAGTCAAAGTTAAAAAAAAAACACAAACACCCAGAATAAAGTCCTTTAATTGAAATAAAGACACAATTCTTTATTGTTCTAAATTAAACCATACTTACCATCACGCCCATTCCAGCTGAAGCCAACGATCTCCTGCAATAAAAGAAAAATAATAAAGCAACCTCATCCTTACCTTTCCATGGTTCCCACGACAGCTTCAGCTCTGCTACATCGAGATGACAGGCTGGACCGCAGCAGAACGCTGCCATCCAGCCTGTCATCCCGCAGACACTGAGAAGCGCAGGCATGCTTGCGCTCCTCAGTGTCTGGCTGTGACGGCATCCAGATGAGCCGACAATGAACTCGGCTCACCTCATGTACGTCACTGACAGCGTGGGAAAATTCTCCTGCACTCAGCGCTTCAGCGTGAGAATTTTCCCACGCTGTCAGTGACGTGCATGAGGTGAGCCGAGTTCATTGGACATGACCTCGGCTCATCTGGATGCCGTCACAGCCAGACACTGAGTAGCGCAAGCATGCCTGCGCTTCTCAGTGTCTGCGGGATGACAGGCTGGATGGCAGAGTTCTGCTGCGGTCCAGCCTGTCATCTCGATGTAGCAGAGCTGAAGCTGTCGTGGGAGCCATGGAAAGGTAAGGATGATGTTGCTTTATTATTTTTCTTTTATTGCAGGAGATCATTGGCTTCAGCTGGAATGGGCGTGGCGGTAAGTATGGTTTAATTTAGAACAATAAAGAATTGTGTGTTTATTTCAATTAAAGGACTTTTTTCTGGGTGTTGTGTTTTTTTTAAATACTTTACTAGAAATTCATGGTGGTCATGTCTAATATTGGCGTGACCCCATGAATTTCGGGCTTAGGGCCAGCTGATAATGCCAAGCTGGCCTTAACCCCTTTATTACCCAGTGAGCCAGCGCACCAGGGCCCTGGATGAGTTGGGTACAGCGCCAGAAGATGGCGCTTCTATGAACGCGCCATTTTCCGGGGCGGCTGCGGACTGCAATTTGCAGCGGGTGGGGCCCAGAAAGCTTGGGCCTCCCTGCGCTGCAGATTCCAGCCCCCAGCTGCCTAGTTGTACCTGGCTGGACACAAAAATAGGGCGAAGCTCCACGTATTTTTTTTTTAAATTCATGAAATTCATGGAATAATTAAGAAAAAAAGGGCTTCCCTATATTGTTGTGTCCGGCTAGGTAAAATAGGCAGCTGGTGGTTGGGAGCAGCCCGTTCCTGCCTGCTGTACCTGACTAGACACAAATATAGGGCGAAGCCCGACATCAATTTTTTTTTCATTATTTCATGAATTTCCTGAAATAATTTAAAAAAAATTGACGTGGGGCTTCGCCCTATATTTGTGTCCAGTCAGGTACAGCAGGCAGGAACGGGCTGCCCCCAACCACCAGCTGCCTATTTGTACCTGGCCAGACACAACAATATAGGGAAGCCCTTTTTTAAAAAAATTATTTCATGAAATAATTAAAAAAAAATTGACGTGGGGCTTTGCACTATATTTGTGTCCAGCCAGGTACAGCAGGCAGGGACGGGCTGCCCCCAACCACCAGCTGCCTATTTGTACCTGGTTGGACACAACAATATAGGGAAGCCCTTTTTTTTTTAATTATTCCATGAATTTCATGAAATAATTAAAAAAAAAAATGCGTGGGGCTTCGCCCTATTTTTGTGCCCAGCCAGGTACAACTAGGCAGCTGGGAGCTGGAATCCGCAGCGCAGGGAGGCCCAAGCTTTCTGGGCCCCACCCGCTGCAAATTGCAGTCCGCAGCCGCCCCAGAAAATGGCGCGTTCATAGAAGCGCCATCTTCTGGCGCTGTACCCAACTCATCCAGGGCCCTGGTGCGGTGGCTCACTGGGTAATAAAGGGGTTAGGGCCAGCTTGGCATTATCAGCTGGCCCTAAGCCCGAAATTCATGGGGTCACGCCAATATTAGACATGACCACCATGAATTTCTAGTAAAGTATTTAAAAAAACACAACACCCAGAATAAAGTCCTTTAATTGAAATAAACACACAATTCTTTATTGTTCTAAATTAAACCATACTTACCGTCACGCCCATTCCAGCTGAAGCCAATGTCTTCTGCAATAAAAGTAAAATAATAAAGCAACCTCATCCTTACCTTTCCATGGTTCCCACGACAGCTTCAGCTCTGCTACATCGAGATGACAGGCTGGACCGCAGCAGAACGCTGCCATCCAGCCTGTCATCCCGCGGACACTGAGAAGCGCAGGCATGCTTGCGCTCCTCAGTGTCTCGCTGTGACGGCATAAAGATGAGACAAGTTCATGTCCAATGAACTCGGCGCACCTCATGCACGTCACTGACAGCGTGGGAGAATTCTCCTGCACTCAGCACTTCAGCGTGAAAATTCTCCCACGCTGTCAGTGACGTACATGAGGTCAGCTGAGTTCATTGGACATGAATGAGCTCACCTCATGCACGTCACTGACAGCGTGGGAAAATTCTCACGCTGAAGCGCTGAGTGCAGGAGAATTTTCCCACGCTGTCAGTGACGTGCATGAGGTGAGCTCATTCATGTCCAATGATCTCAGCTCACCTCATGCACGTCACTGACAGCGTGGGAAAATTCTCCTGCACTCAGCGCTACAGCGTGAGAATTCTCCCACGCTGTCAGTGACGTGCATGAGGTGCGCCGAGTTCATTGGACATGAACTCGTCTCATCTTTATGCCATCACAGCCAGACACTGCAGAGCGCAAGCATGCCTGCGCTTCTCAGTGTCTGCGGGATGACAGGCTGGATGGCAGCGTTCTGCTGCGGTCCAGCCTGTTATCTCGATGTAGCAGAGCTGAAGCTGTCGTGGGAACCATGGAAAGGTAAGGATGAGGTTGCTTTATTATTTTTCTTTTATTGCAGGAGATCGTTGGCTTCAGCTGGAATGGGCGTGATGGTAAGTATGGTTTAATTTAGAACAATAAAGAATTGTGTCTTTATTTCAATTAAAGGACTTTATTCTGGGTGTTTGTGTTTTCTTTTAACTTTGACTATGGGGTTAGTAATGGGGGTGTCTTATAGGCGCCTCTCCATTACTAACCTGGGCTTGATGTCAGCTGGCATTATAAGCTGACATCAACCCCAACCCTATTACCCCCTGCCACCGCTACAGGGCAGTGGGAAGAGCGAGGCTAAGTGCCAGAATTGGCGCATCCTAAGGATGCGCCATTTCTGGGGCGGCTGACGGCTGGTGTTTCTAGCCTGGGAGGGGGCCAATATTCATGGAACCCTTCCTGGGCTATTAATATCAGCCCCCAGCTGTCTGCCTAGCCTTTGCTAGCTATTAAAATAGGGGGGACCCCACGTCATTTTTTGGGGGGGTCCCCCATTTTAATAGCTAGTAAAGGCTAGGTATTCCGCTGGGGGCTGATATTAGTAGCCTGGGAAGCTCCGTGGGTATTACCCCCTTCCCAGGCTTCAAACATCTGCCCCAGCCGTCTGGTTAACCTCCGCTAGAGCCTAAAATTATGGGGAACCCCACGCCAATTTTTTTTTTAATAAATCCTTTATTTTAACACTAAATGACAAGTACAGTAATCAACACTGTCACTGTACTTCATATATATGTGACTGACATGTTTCTATCTATCTAATCTATGTGTGATTCTCTATTCCTTCTATTCTAAATTGTCGGGTACAGATGCTGAATTGCCGGCCGGCTTTTTTAAAGAGACGGTGCATGAAAACACTATTATTTTTTTTAATAAATCCTTTACTCTAAATGACAAGTACAGTAATCAACACTGTCACTGTACTTCATATATATGTGACTGACATGTTTCTATCTATCTAATCTATGTGTGAAGCTCTATTCTGTCTGTTATAAATTGTCAGGTACCGCTGCTGAATTGCCGGCTGGCTTTTTTAAAGAGACGGTGCATGAAAACACTATTATTTTTTTTGATAAATCCTTTACACTAAATGACAAGTACAGTAAGCAACACTGTCACTGTGCTTCTTATATGTGTGACTGACATGTTTCTATCTATCTAATCTATGTGTGAAGCTCTATTCTTTCGGTTCTAAATTGTCGGGTACCGGTGTATGCCGCTGCTGAATTGCCGGCTTTTCATGTTTCACTGTTGGCACTGTTCCCATCGATTTGGGCAATCACTGTAATGCCACAACCACCATGGCTGTGACATTACAGTGAGTGGCAGACAATCCCTGCATGATTGGTGCTCTAAATAGCGCCAGACATGCAGGACACGCTTTTGGTGCACGAACAGTTATCGAACATAACCTCGAACAGCCGAATTTTTTGCAAATCGTTCGGGTTCGTCGAACAACTCGAACACCGCCCAAAACAGCTCGAATTTGAGATTGGCGAACAGTTCTAGTCGAACACCGCTCATCTCTAATGCTTAGCACTTGTTGGCCCTTTTGCCTTCACTCTGCAGTCCAGTTTACCCCAAACCATCTCGATTGGGTTCAGGTCTGGTGACTGTGGAGGCCAGGTCATCTGGCGTAGCACCCCATCACTCTCCTTCTTGGTCAAATAGCCCTTACACAGCCTGAAGGTGTGTTTGGGGTCATTGTCCTGTTGAAAAATAAATGATGGTCCAACTAAATGCAAACCGGATGGAAAAGCATGCCGCTGCAAGATGCTGTGGTAGCCATGCTGGTTCAGTATGCCTTCAATTTTGAATAAATCCCCAACAGTGTCACCAGCAAAGCACCCCCACACCATCACACCTCCTCCTCCATGCTTCACGGTGGGAACCAGGCATGTAGAGTTCATCTGTTCACCTTTTCTGCATCGCACAAAGACACGGTGGTTGGAACCAAAGATCTCAAATTTGGACTCATCAGACCAAAGCACAGATTTCCACTGGTCTAATGTCCATTCCTTGTGTTCTTTAGCCCAAACAAGTTTCTTCTGCTTGTTGCCTGCCCTTAGCAGTGGTTTCCTAGCAGCTATTTTACCATGAAGGCCTGCTGCACAAAGTCTCATCTTAACAGTTGTTGAAGAGATGTGTCTGCTGCTAGAACTCTGTGTGGCATTGACCTGGTCTCTAATCTGAGCTGCTGTTAACCTGCGATTTCTGAGGCTGGTGACTCGGATAAACTTATCCTCAGAAGCAGAGGTGACTCTTGGTCTTCCTTTCCTGGGGCGGTCCTCATGTGGGCCAGTTTCTTTGTAGCGCTTGATGGTTTTTGCAACTGCACTTGGGGACATTTTCAAAGTTTTCCCAATTTTTCGGACTGACTGACCTTCATTTCTTAAAGTAATGATGGCCACTAGTTTTTCTTTACTTAGCTGCTTTTTTTCTTGCCATAATACAACTTCTAACAGTCTATTCAGTAGGACTATCAGCTGTGTATCCACCAGACTTCTGCACAACACAACTGATGGTCCCAACCCCATTTATAAGGCAAGAAATCCCACTTATTAAACCTGACAGGGCACACCTGAAATTACAGAAAAATCTTTAAATGAGAAGGTGTGTCCAAACTTTTGATCTGTACTGTATATATATATATATATATATATATATATATATATATATATATATATATATATATATATATACACAAATATATGTATATATATATTTAGATATACAGGGTGGTCCAAAAGTAGGTGGACAGAAAGTGTAATAAGGTTATGAAGGGGGAGATTTATCAAGCATGGTGTAAAGTGAAACTGGCTCAGTTGCCCTTAGCAACTAATGGATTTTTTCTTTTGGGGAGTACTCAAGGACAAAGTTTATAATCAAAAACCAAAAAGTATCAGTGATTTGAAAAATTACATAAGAGATGCATTTCAAGAAATGAATACCCAAAGAGATTTGTGCAAAAAAGTTTGTTGAAGCGTAAGAGGCAGACTTCAAAGCTGTGCAAATTGTAATGGAAAACAGTTTGAGCACCTGCGTTGATAAAATTTAAGGGCTTTTGTATTATTGTTCAGAATAAAATTTAATTGTCAATGTTATGCTTGTGTTAGTAAATATAATTTTATATGTAAATCAAAATAAATGTTATTATTTTCTGTCCACCTACTTTTGGACCACCCTGTATATAAAGCTATTTTGTTGATTTGATATGGCTCAAACTTCCTAATCTTGTTGGTTTATACTGTCTTAAATAAGGATGAGTCACAATGAAGGTAGGTTCATATAACTAATTCCTGCACACCCGAGAAAAATAGTCCGATTATTCTAATCAGACTTTGATCAGAGTGGATATGTGCAAGGCCTCATAGAATATCATAGGTACGAATGTTATCTGTAAAAATAATGGAGAGCACTTATCTGAGAAAATTTGTAGTGTGCACCAGCCCTTATAGGCACAGCTGAACAGATATGGGTCTGTTTCTGGAAAAATACAAATGCTCTTTCCTAATCCTGACATCCCCTAAAAATTCTGAAATCTTAAGAATTTGTTTATAAAAATATAATGAAAAGGAGGGAACTGAATCCTCTGCACACAAAAGGGAGTATGAATGACTCAACTGGCATCAAGCATATCTATTATATGAGTTGGGTAACATAGAAAAATGTCAAAAACATCCACGCTGATTATACACCCAGCAGACACTTCAGGACTCACTAATAACATTACTAGAACATTCTACTTCTTCTTTTTGGTGCCCTACTGGGGACAGAAAGGCAAATATTTAGAAAGGGTTAAATATAAGCTAGAACACCGTGTGACCACTTTAGGGAAGTAAAAAGTTCCCTTTCATATAATCCATTTAACTAACTTAGAATATGAGCATTAATTATGTATACAGAATTACAATCCTAACAGATAATGTGTCTGCAGACAACTAAAGATTGCATGAAAACAACAAAATAAAGAGGCATGTCAATTATTTGGGAGTATCCATGAGAATGCACAATGAAAAGACCACAAGAAAAATGCAGATAGGATGAGCTGTGGGTGTGAGCTATTCATATGCGATGCATTCAGTTGTATTGGATCAAGGAAGGAACACATAAGAAAAATCCTAGGTCATGCAAGGGTCTATCTATATATATTTATATTTCTTTGTGTAATTGGGAACATAGCTTAATCACAATGACAGTTTTTCAGCTAAAGGAGCAGATTTGAAAGAAAAATTATTAAAGGCAATGTGTCACCAGATTTTTACTGCTCCATCTGAGAGCAACGTAATATAGGAACAGAGACCCTGATTCCATTGATGTGTTACTTAATGTGCTGTATAGTGTACATTTTATAAAATCACTGTTTTATCAGCTGGAAATAATCACTAGGGGACTTTTAAACCTGCTGCCAGGTAGTCCTCCATATTCTGCAGCTCTGTGTAACCCCACCCTCACTGAATGGCAGCTTTCTGCCTATGCACAGTGTACATAGAACGCTGCCAATCAGTAGTGTGAGCGAGGTTATAGAGAGCTCAGCATTCGGAGAATTGATAGATCTGCAGCAGATAACTCCATTTTTAAATAAAACAGCGGCAATCAGCCAAGTAAGTGACACATCACTGGAATTAGTGTCTCTGCTCTTACATTATGCTGCTCTCAGATGGAGTAGCAAAAACTTGGTGACAGATTCCCTTTAAGAAAGAACTTATACTTCTTCTTGCTGGATCTATTGTTGTCTTTGGCTTAAAAACCTGTTTCAATAGCTGCATATGTGATTAAAGCAACGTATATCATGGACCCACTCATTGACAGGTATGAGTCTGTCAGCAAATCAGATCAAATTTTGATGTCTCCACCATCAATCTGCAAAAATAAAGGACATGTGAATGAAGCGATGGGCTGTAGTGAGTACTCGTTCTAGCCCCCCAACTGAATGAATGGAACTTGTGCTCAAAATTTGAACATGTGATAGTGTTTCACACAGAATAGATTTTTTTGTAGCAGTTTTCCTGGATAATTTGTCTTATTTTTTGCGCCAAATGTTGCTGCCACATTTTGATGTAAGTAGCAGGAAAATATTAAATGCCCTACAAATATTGCAGATTTGTGGAGTTTTTTGGAATCTATCATTTAACAAAGTGATTTGCCCTGAAGGGATGAAGCTCTATTGCATTCTTGAGGTGGATCTGTTGCTGTAGATCATCCCTGTTCACAACTGCTACAATCTGATTGTAGCAGTTCTTGAACAATCTTGAACAATTTTATTTGTAATAACATCACAAGATTTGTTGTCTGTGAAGCCCCAGCATTAAAGGGAACTTGTCACCAGGAAAATACAGTCCAATCAGGCACCATAATAAGTGTCCATACTGTATGACATACTGTATATATTGTGGTTTTGTCTACTGTGTGTGTGTGATGTGTAAATATGTGCCTAATATTTACATGCATGCATGTAATAAGTATGTGCATTTATATTTTTAATGTGTGTATGCATGTAAAATATGAGTGTATATGTGCTTAATGTGTACATACTGTGGTAGGTCGACACTCGGTTTCTTAAAGAGGTAGACATAGGAACCGTTTCTATTTAAAGTCCAGCTGGTTTATTGCAATTCTCATAAAACACGTCACCAGAAAACTTAAATACAGCCTTTGTCTGGGACAAGGTAAAACATAAAGTAACAAGTCCATACAATAGTGCTGGTTAGGTCATCTGGCTTAGAGTCCAGCTTCCATGTCCTTTAGCAAAGGCATTCAATCCAGGAGATCGGCACGCCTCCATACATGCAGCATGTGACAAACAGGTCTCAATTTACCCAGTGAATCTCACCCAGGGGTGGAGATTTGGTGAGCAGTCATTCATCTGCTCATAATCAACCTGTCATAGCGGATTAATTCCTTTTATTCCTATATGCATTAAAGCACTACTTCAAGTTTATCTCCCAACCACTAGGTGTCTAACAGCCACTTTTCAATACATATAGTGTATAATGTAGGAATTCATAATTAGTATATGTGTATATACGTGTGTAATCTGTATGTGCATGTTTTATTTATTTTTGTATATATGTAATGTGTATATACTACATAGCTGCATAATGTGTATATGATAGCACACTAAATATATGCATGTGTAAATGCTTGCGTAATGTGAATATTCATGTGTCTCTGTGTAACATATATTGTTATATTATACAGGTGCTTCTCACAAAATTAGAATATCATCAAAAAGTTCATTTATTTCAGTTCTTAAATACAAAAAGTGAAACTTATATTATATAGAGTAATGTCTGCTAATCTTGATGATTATGGCTTACAGCCAATGAAAACACAAAAGTCATTATCTCAGTAAATTAGAATACTTTATAACAACAGCTTGAAAAATTATTTTAAAATCCGAAATATTGGCCTACTGAAATGTATGTTCAGTAAATGCCCTCAATACTTGGTTGGAGCTCCTTTTGCATCAATTACTGCATCAGTGCGGCGTGGCATGGAGGCGATCAGCCTGTGGCACTGCTGAGGTGTTATGGAAGCCCAGGTTGCTTTGATAGCAGCCTTCAGCTCGTCTGCATTGTTGGGTCTGGTGTCTCGCATCTTCCTCTTGACAATACACCTTAGATTCTCTATGGGGTTAAGGTCAGGCGAGTTTGCTGGCCCAAGCACAATGATACTGTTGTTTTAAAACCAGGTATTGGTACTTTTGGCAGTGTGGACAGGTGCCAAGTCCTGCTGGAGAATGAAATTTCCATCTCCAAAAAGCTTGTCGGCAGAGGGAAGCATGAAGTGCTCTAAAATTTCCTGGTAGACGGCTGCGCTGACTTTGGTCTTGATAAAACACAGTGGACCTACACCAGCAGATGACATGGCTCCCCAAACCATCACTGATTGTGGAAACTTCACACTAGACCTCAAGCAGCTTGGATTGTGGCCTCTCCACTCTTCCTCCAGACTCTGGGACCTTGATTTCCAAATGAAATGCAAAATTTACTTTCATCTGAAAACACCACCTTAGACCACTGAGCAACAGTCCAGATCTTTTTCTCCTTGGCCCAGGTAAGGCACTTTTGGCGTTGTCAATTGGTCTTAAGCGGCTTGACACAAGGAATGCGACACTTGTAGCCCATGTCCTGGATACGTTTGTGTGTGGTGGCTCTTGAAGCAATGACTCCAGCAGCAGTCCACTCCTTGTGAATCTCCCCCAAATTTTTGAATGGCCTTTTCTTAACAATCCTTTCAAGGCTGCGGTTATCCTGGTTGCTTGTTAACCTTTTTCTACCACACTTTTTCTTTCCACTCAACTTTCCATTAATATGCTTGGATACAGCACTCTGTGAACAGCCAGCTTCTTTAGCAATGACCTTTTGTGGCTTACCCTCCTTGTGGAGTGTGTCAATGACTTCCTTCTGGACATCTGTCAAGTCAGTAGTCATCCCCATGACTGTGGAGCCTACTGAAACAGACTAAGGGTCCTTTTTAAATGCTGAGGAAGCCTTTGCAGGTGTTTTTTGTTAATTATTCTAATTTACTGAGATAATGACTTTTGTGTTTTCATTGGCTGTAAGCCATAATCATCAACATTAACAGAAATAAACACTTGAAATAGATCACTCTGTTTGCAATGACTCTATATAATATATGAGTTTCAGTTTTTGTATTAAAGAACTGAAATAAATTAACTTTTTGATGATATTCTAATTTTGTGAGAAGCACTTGTATATGGAAGTTTAATGTGTAAATATGTCAGTAATGTATACATGAATATGCATGTGTATGCATGTGTGTATTTTCTATAAGATTGTGTAATGTGTAGGTAATATATACATGCATGTCTATATGTGCATTGTATACACGCATGCATGCGTAATGTGTCCATACATATACATGTGATTATGCATATTTTATACAAGTGTGTACAGTATATGCATGAGAGGGACCCAGACATAAGTCCTGCACACAAGCCCTTTGCTGGCAGTGTCCGCCCTTGGTGAAAGCTGTTGTGTACACATTTAAGTAGGCAAATTAGACTGTGAAAATCTGAATTACTATTGCATTGTAGAGAGAAGAGACCTTTGTACCGAGAAGAATCAGGCTACAGAATATTCTAGAGCTTCCTCTGTAATATGGGCGTGTATGGAATTTTGTCAGTCAGGAGTTTTCTGAAAAGTGTCACTTTCTGCTGTCATAAAATGAGAGAGAAGACTGCTGCGTTTCATACATTTGTCATGTTTAAAGGGAACCTGTCACCAGTAATAATGCTATTAACCTGCATATATTGGGTTAATCTGCAGGGTAATAGTGTTACTAACCCTTCCGGTGCCTGCACTTAGTCGAACACTGTGGGGAGAAAATGAACTTTATTCTCTCTGGCAGCGTTCCGGTTTCAGTCATGGGGCGACGCTGGAGCTGGCTCAGTCACTGTTCTGAGTATGCAGAGCGACGGCTGTAACCACGACCCCGGCACTGATTGACACTGGTCTGCACTGGGGCTGGCTGTCAGTTAGGGCCGTGACTGAACCAGCTCCGGCGCCGCCCTCATGACTAAAACCGGTACACTGTGGGGGGATAAAGTTCATTTTTTTCCTCATAGTGTTCGGCTAAGTGCAGGCATCGGGCGGGTTAGTAACGCTATTCACCTGCAGTTTAACAGTATGTCTGTAGGTTATTAGTGTATTTTCCTGGTGACAGGTTCCCTTTAGGAAAGGCAAATTCTTCATATATAATATCCATGTAGTTCTTGGACAATGACAAATTCTAGCATGTTACATGCGTCGTGACATTGCTGGGAATTGTAGTTCCCAGTTGGCGGATATGCACAAGTTACAGACCACTGATATGGTTTTACAATTCACCATATACATATAACTTATTTTATGGCAGAGTTATATACTTTTTAGGACTCCTCCATACGCTAGAGCCAGGGACACTAGGCCGCCCTGTGAATGCACAAAGCTGCAACGCCTTAGTGTACTGTTGTACTCTGTAGGACTCCTTACAGACCTCCATGTAAGTGTGGCACCCCAGGGGTCTGGTTTCCACAGTAACGGCAATGTTATGTCTGAGAGCAGGTGGGAGGTCTCTTGGTCAGGGATCCTGTGCATGCCACACCTCCTGCCCAGTCCTGGGAGGGGAAGAACTTCCCCTATATAAACCTAGGGCTGAGGCAGGGTTAGTGAGTAGAGAAGAAGTAGAGACAGAGAAGCAGATATAGGAAAAGAACATCAGGAGCTCTGTGGGAGCAGTGCTACAAGGAGTCAGGGGCTGGCAGCTGCAGAGCTCACCCTGACTGAGAAGTTATCACCGGACCCGGAGTCCGAGGCTGTGGGGACTAACTCCTATCCAGCAGCAGAAACCGACCGGCAGGGGATTGCAGGTCCTCTGGCCCAGAAACCCGAAGGCACGGTCACACGCGTGGGACCAGCACCGCCGTCGTGGAGCGGAAGCTACTAGAAGGCCCCGAGTCACCGGCCATACGGGTGAGCACCACACGGTACACTCAGGGACGTGGGCTACTTATACCCGCCTCTAGCAAGGTAGCTGGAAGAGTATCGTTAGTTTGGGAGGCCTACAACTCCGCCTGGCCAGGGGAGATCCCATCTGCTCAAGGACTGACCAGGCCCCAATCGCTAGCCAGTACTCCGGGAGGGTCTATCTTTGTCACCAGTAAAGACCCTGAACTACACCGTACCGTCTCCGAGTGGTTCCTGCTACCCCCATCATCCACGTCGGCTGCCCTGAGGCCATACCCCTCCCGTTGGGGGTTATACTATCACGCTGCACAATCCTACCACCGGCCTCAGCGGTCTGCCCTGCAGCAGCAGCTCCTTAGCTGTACTCAACGGGTGGCGTAGTCGTCCAACATCTACCGCTAATACAGCGCCACTTAGTCTGACTCCCTGGGCACGGACCGGATCACCGCCACGAGACTACAACCTTCAAGAGATCCGGCTCCGGGTAAGCTCCCGCGTGCGCAACGCAGCGCGACACAGGCCCAGGGGCGCGTCAACTTTTGGCGTAGTCGGCAGGATTTCGTGCCCGCAACCACCGGGTACTGCGTGCCTGAAAAAGACAGTTCAAACTTACCATTGGTGAAGATTCCCGCCATCCGGCGCCATCTTCAGCCTTCTTCCCGCCATCGGTGAAGATTCCCGCCATCCGGCGCCATTTTCAGCCTTCTTCCCGCCTTCCGTGGAGTTTTCCCGCCGTTGGACGCCATCTTGAAGACGCCGCGCGGGAAGAAGAGGGGCGTGGACTCCGAAAGCGCGCGAGAACTGAAGCCCCGCCTCACGTCCGGACGTTGCGTAAGGTCCTGGAAGGAGCCCAGCAGACGCCGACGTCACAGGAGCGCGACGGAAGGTCCTCAACCCTGACGATCCACTGCGGAGCCGCGGCCTACGGAAGAGGATCATCGCAAGGTAGGCCACGGTCCACTTGGGGGGAGAAGGATGTCGGATACGGAGGAGAGCTTCACCGCTTCAACCCCCGCCAGCGCCACCGCTGTTGCGGTCATGCCTTTCACCATGCCCTATATCCCGGGGGCAGCCTGGCTACCCCAGTACTCAGGGGAGTCACATACCCTGCATGACTTTAGAGAAAAGCTGGATAGCCTCTTCCAGGTGTACCCCCTCACAGAGGAGCAAAAAGTGAGCATCCTGGTGGCCCAATTAACCGGGGCAGCCCAAAGGGAGGTAAAGTCCTGGCCACCTGGGGGGAGGACTGTCGCAGGGATACTAACCCGGCTGAGGGACACCTTTGATACCCGCACCTCAGCCGAGATCAAGCTTAGATTCTACGGGTGCAAACAGCGGGCACATGAGAGTATAAGGGACTATGCCCTGAACCTACAAGAGGCCCTGAGAGCCATTAAGCAGACCGACCCTGATGGCGTGGGAGACGAGGACAGGCTGTTGACTGAACAATTTATAGAGGGTTTATATTGCAATGCCCACCGAACCCAGTTGCGGGCAATGGCCTTACAGGACCCTCATCTGGGATTTGCACAGTTCAAGGACAGAGCCATCCGGGTGCTCCGAGAACCAGCACCAGGTGGCGTTGTGACCCACAGACGCCCCACTACCACTTACCACCAGGAGGCGGCGCCCTTGTCGGCAGGGCCTGTGAGAGCTGATGCGCAGGCTTTGAACAATGACCCGGCTCCAGACCTGCACCATCAGGTCCAAGAGCTAGCTAAAAGCGTTGCTGCGCTAACCCGAACTGTGCAGTCTTTACAGGTTTCCACTCCAGGGAAGATCCAGCTGGCATCCGGACCGGAGGACATCCCGTGGCGTCGACCAAGGAGGACCCCACCGGCCAGAGGAAGACCCAGCGACCGATACAACGAGGACGGACGACCCATCTGCCGCCGCTGCAATCAACCCGGACATATGGCAAGGTACTGTCCTTTAAACTGGCACAACCTGGGGTAGAGGGCCAACCCCCAGGAAAAAGATCATCAGGCCCATCGAACTGGCGCGACAGATATGTGGGAGGACGTCCAGTCTTGCCTGTGGTACTGGATGGCATCCCTATGAGTGCCCTATTGGACACCGGGTCACAGGTCACCACTATCCCGTACGTGCTCTTCAAGCAGTACTGGAATGACTCGGATATCACCCGCTACCCTGACGACGACTTGAGTATCATCGCCAGCAATGGTCAGCCCGTGCCACAGATTGGATTTAAAGAGGTGACCATTAAAATCGGTAGAGTCGAACTGGCAGCACAGGGACTGATCATTGTAGACATTGACAAACACGAGAGTCACCCAAAGATAACTCTAGGAACTAATGTAATTGAAAATTGTCTTGCAGAGGTGATTTTCCTTTTACAACAGGTTGCCAAGAACGCCAGCTCCGGCCAGCAGCGAGTGCTCCAGAAAGAGATCCGGGCACTGATGCGACGGCAACAGATAGAACTCTCCGGTGGTGAGATTGGTAGCGTAAGAATGTGTGACCCTTTCCCTATTGCCATGCCCCCAAAAAGTGAAATGATGATTTGGTGCCGGGCAGCTATTGGTCTGAGAGGTAGAGATTACCAGGCAATGGTAGAACCAGTTTACTCAGACAGTAGGCCCACCATTTTGACAGCACGGGGGGTGGTCAATGTACGCCATGGGAGGGTGCCCGTTCGCATAATAAATATCGGGAAGAGGGAAGTGTACCTGCCCCGGTATGCCACGCTAGCCAAATTGTATACCATCAATCAAAATTCCATACAGTCCGTAGAACCCTTGCCTCCATTTTCCCCGGAGGAAGGTAACGGCTCTAAGGAAACCATGGAGGACTGGTGTCAGCAACTACATTTGGGTACTGACTCCACTCCCTCACACCAGAAACAGGGAGTCTATCGGGTGGTTCAAGAGTACGAGAGAGTGTTTAGTAAACACCCGTTAGACTTCGGGCGAGTCAAAGGGGTGGAACACCACATCCCCACGGGAGACCATCTTCCCATAAAAGAGAGGTATCGACCCGTACCCCCTGCACACTACCAACACGCCAAGGGGATGCTTAGGGACATGAAGGAGGCTGGGGTGATCAGGGATAGCTGTAGCCCCTGGGCAGCTCCACTAGTCTTAGTCAAAAAGAAAGACAACACCATGAGGATGTGTGTAGATTACTGGAAAATTAACCGTATCACACACAAGGATGCGTACCCCTTACCAAGGATAGAGGAGTCTTTGGCTGCTTTAAGATCTGCTAACTTCTTCTCTACCTTGGATCTCACTAGCGGGTACTGGCAGGTTCCTGTAGCAGAGGCGGACCGGGAGAAGACCGCATTCACCACCCCGATGGGACTTAGCGAGTTTACCTGTATGCCGTTCGGACTCTGCAACGCACCGGGAACCTTCCAACGATTAATGGAGTGCTGTCTGGGCCACAGAAACTTCGAGACGGTCCTGTTGTACCTGGACGATGTCATCGTATATTCCAAGACTTATGAGGACCACCTGAAACACCTGGCGGAAGTGTTCGAAGCTCTGGCAAGCTACGGCTTAAAGGTAAAACCCTCCAAGTGTCACCTCTTGAAACCAAAGGTGCAGTACCTGGGACACGTGGTGAGCGCTGACGGAGTGGCTCCCGACCCTGATAAGATCACCGCAATTAAGGAATGGCCAAGTCCCTCCAGTGTAAAGGAAGTGCGGCAGTTCCTCGGGTTGGTAGGCTATTACCGCAGATTCATCCCCGGTTTCACCAAAAAGGCAGCTCCTATGCAGGACCTCCTGATAGGCCAGTCCCGGAAGGCCAAGAACCAGAAGCTGCCCTTCAAATGGGAGAAGTTAGAAGAAGAGTCCTTCCGCCAGCTGAAGATGGCCCTCACGGGGGATGAAATCCTGGCGTACCCTGATTACAGCCAGCCCTTTATCCTCTACACCGACGCAAGTAACATCGGGCTAGGAGCCGTACTGTCCCAGGTCCAGCAGGGGAAAGAACGAGTAATCGCTTACGCTAGCCGAAAACTGCGACCCACCGAAAGAAACCCTGAGAATTACAGCTCATTTAAGCTAGAGTTCCTGGCAGTGGTGTGGGCAGTCACCGAACACTTTAAGCACTACCTCGCTTCTTCCCGGTTCACCGTGTACACGGATAACAACCCGTTGACACACCTGGACACGGCAAGACTCGGTGCCCTAGAGCAGAGATGGATGGCCCGTCTGTCCAACTACGAGTTCACAATCAAATACCGGGCAGGACACTCCAATACCAACGCGGACGCCCTGTCCAGGATGCCAAACCTACCGGACGTAGGAGAAGATCCAGAGGGACTGGAAGAAGTCGAACTCCCCGCGTTCCACCGTCATGGGACTATCCAATATTCCCATCGGGTAAGGAGTAAGCAAGCCGCTACGTTTAACCCCTTGCCTCACTACAACTGGGAGGAAACGCAAGACAGTGACCCTGCCGTCCGGCTGGTGAAGGAGATGCTGACTCGGCCAGAGGCTCGCCTTGACCCAGACGCTCCGGAGGAAGCCAAGCAACTGTGGGCTGAGAAGAGTCGACTGTTCCTTTACAAGGGGAAGTTGTGCCGCAGAATGGTTAACTCCCGGACGCATGAACTAATCTGGCAAGTAGTGGTGCCACGGAGAGACGCAGCCATGGTGATGGAGGCATACCACGACGGGGCTGGACACTTCGGATGGAAGAAACTGGAGTTCCTGCTGCATGGGCGGTTCCACTGGGTAGGCATGAGGGGAACCATCGAGAGGTGGTGCAGAGACTGTGGCCCGTGCAACCTAAGAAGGAAGGACCGCGCCAGCCAGAAGACTCCTCTGCAGTCCATCGTCACCCGGCAGCCGTTGGAACTGGTAGCCTTGGATCATGTAAAACTGACCCCAAGCAGAAGTGGCTACGTCTACGCGTTAACCATTGTGGATCATTACTCCCGGTTCTTGGTTGTCGTCCCCGTTAAGGACTTAACGGCTCAAACAGCAGCTAGAGCCTTCCAGCAGCACTTCTGCCGTCCACACGGGTACCCGGACCAAGTGCTGACGGACCAGGGACCTGCCTTTGAAGCGGAGGTCTTCCAGGAATTCTGCAATCTGTATGGCTGCCGGAAGATAAGGACGACACCCTATCATCCGCAAACTAATGGACTTTGTGAGAAAATGAACCAGGTGGTAATGGATCTCCTGAAAACGTTGCCCCTGGAAGAACGCAGTCTGTGGCCTGAGAAGCTGCCCGATCTGGTGGACCTATACAACCACATCCCGGTAGGTTCCACCAACTGTACCCCGGCTTACCTAATGAGGGCGAGACCTGGTAAGTTACCTGTTGACCTGGAAATGGGAGTCCTGACACCCGAGGACACTTCACCAGAAGCAGACTAGGACACAGAGAGGCAGGAGCAGTACCGGAAAGTACAGGAGAGCGTGGAGCGAAGTCTCTGTCAGGCTAGGGAAAGACAAGAGAAAACTTACAACCAGTATGCTCCCGCTGTTCCCCTGGTACCCGGAGAGCAGGTCTTGAAGAGGAAAAGACGGCTCCACAAGTTGGACGACCAGTGGGAGAAGGACCCATACACCGTACTGCCCTCAAGCCACGAGAACCCGAAAGTCTGTACCATCAGTAAAGACGGAGGGGAGACCATAGCCATTGTATCCCGGGATCACCTGAAGAAGTGTCCTGAACAGCTACGGAACCCTGAAGAGGAACAAGAAGACCATCGACCCGTAGAGGAAAGGGAGGATATGGTTAGTACTGTGCTCGGAGACTTCCCTCGGTCCTGGACTCAAGTCAATGGTGCAGTTGTGGTACTCGTCCTCACGTTCCTCCAACCAGCATCCCAAGTGCCTACGGAGCAACAGGTAGAGCTGGAAGAGCAGCCGGTCCAGGAGGCAGAAGACTCCACACAAGCAGAACAGGAGGATCAACCCTCTGCTTATAGTGAGCCTGCCGTACCCCTAGTGAGCCAAAGAGCCGGTAGACAGCTGCCCAGTTTACCCTTGACAGCTCCTACACCCTGTAGTTCAGGGCCAGACAGTCAACTCCGTAGGTCCACTAGGGCCACTAGAGGCCAGTTACCCGCACGTTGGAGGATTTGAAGTGTATAAATTGTTTTATTTGTGGTTACCTGTTTTTCTTGTTGCTTGTGTATAATTATGTGTTTCTAGTTATTTTTAGGAGTCCTTGGTGGATTTACCGGGAATCCTTGTACATGGTTGGAGCGTAACCTAGGAATGGACTAAAGACTGTTAAGGACTCGGTGTTAGAACCTTGCTGTTAGGTTTTTTTTCCTTTGCTGGTCACATGACCTTGTTGGCCTATTTAATCCTGCTCCGCCCTTCTGGCTTTGCTGGACTTCATTGTATATCTACTTTCTAGCTAGCCTGTGCTCTGTATCTAACTCTGTTAGTTTGCTTGGTCTACGGACCTCTATGTTCTATCTATTTTGTTTGTTCGTCTGTCTGCTACTATTTCTGTTAGGAGGTGTCCTATATTCCTCCCAGTCCTTAGAACTTGTAGGGATTCCCTCCTCACATCTATAGGTCTCCGTACAGACTAGATTAGGACTTTAGCAGGTCTGATCGTAGGATCAGGTTCCCTGTTACATCGTAGGGATTCAGCTGAGTCTTATAGTAGGGACAGATCTCCTCTCTTTCCTTAGCTTTGGTAGCAGAACATAACAGTAAGTCCAGCCTGCAAATTCTCTAAGGAAAGATTTTTTTTTTTTTTTTTTGTTCCATCATGGTGTCGGTTCAGGATTTGGCTAAACACCTGCAGGGACTCTCTCTGGAAGTGGCCGAGCTCCGTCAGCACGTGAGTAACTGTCCTGGAGCATATTTCTTGGAGCCTAAGGTATGTTTGCCGGATTTATTTTTTGGTGAACATCGAGAATTTTTTTCATTTAAAAATGCTTGCTTATTGTATTTTCGTTTGAGACCCAAGTCCTCTGGGGATGAATCCCAGCGCGTAGGGTTCATAATGTCACTTTTGCGCAAAGAGCCTCAGGAGTGGGCCTTTTCTTTGCAACCTAGTGATACATGCTTCAGATCAGTGGATAGTTTTTTTTCTGCTTTAGGACTATTATATGATGATCCTGACCGTGTGGCATCAGCTGAGACTGAGTTGAGACGTTTAAAACAAGGATCAGGTAATGTCGAAAAATATTGTACTCATTTTCGTCGTTGGTCCACTCAAACAGGGTGGAACGATTCTGCTCTGAAAAGTCTATTTCTTGCTGGGCTCAGTGAAAGGGTTAAAGACCTGCTAATTGCTTATCCTACACCTGAGGATTTGCAACAGGCTATGCAATTAGCTATACGGGTGGATAGAAGACTGCGTGCTAGGGTTAATGAGAGCAAATCCTCTGCTATGTCAGTTTCTGGTTATGATAATGTGTGTACTAACAGTGGTGAACCGATGGAGATTGGATCGGTGGCACCTCGCTCTCAAGAAAAAGACCGTCGTTTTTCAGAAGGCTTGTGTTTCTATTGCGGAAAATCTGGTCATTTGATTAAAGGCTGTGAGCTTCGTATGAAGAAAGAAAAAAAAAATGGTCAGTCACGCCCGTATTGCCTGTTTAAATTCCAAGGGTATATTTTTAGCTGCTTCCACGATTGCTCAGGAAAAATTAATGGAATTTCGGGTGTTTGTTGATTGCGGGTCTACACTGAATGTAATTGATGGGGGATTCGTGGAAAAACTCAATTTAAAACCTGAACCTTTATCATCCTCCATTGCTGTGGTTTCTGTGGATGGCTCCCCTTTGAAGAATATTACTCTCAAGGTCAGTGAATTTCCTCTCACTATTAATGGTGTTCACCATGAGAAATTGGATTTGGTAGTGTTGAATAACTTGCCTTCTCCAGTAATATTGGGATTGCCCTGGTTAAAATTTCACAATCCTGTACTGGATTGGTCTACCAGTGAAATTAAATCCTGGAGCCATAAATGTTATGACAAGTGTTGTAACGGGCGTATTGCAGCTTTGGATAGGGGAGAATTGCCTGTTCCTATTCAGGATTTTTGGAGAGTTTTTTCTGAGAAGGAATCGCAGGTTTTGCCTCCCCATAGAGACTATGATTGTTCTATTGAATTTGTCCCTGGAGCGACTCTTCCTAAAAGTCGTTTATTTAACCTTACCATTCCTGAGAGGAAGGCTTTGGAGGAATACATACAGACAAGTTTGGCCGCCGGTCACATTAGGCCCTCTAAGTCTCCTGTGGCGGTTGGATTTTTTTTTGTAAAAAAAAGGACGGCGGTTTACGTCCTTGTCTGGATTTTCGTGAGATTAACAAAATTACGGTACGCAATCCTTACCCACTGCCATTGATTCATGATCTGTTTAACCAGTTATTGGGGGCCAAGTGGTTCTCTAAAATTGACCTTAAGGGGGCATACAATCTGTTGCGCATGAAGGAGGGTGATGAATGGAAGACTGCTTTTAACACTCCTGTGGGTCATTTTGAGAATCTGGTTATGCCTTTTGGTCTTACTAATGCTCCTGCATTTTTTCAGAATCTGATTAATGACATCCTTAGACCTTTGATCGGTAAAAATGTGGTTGTGTATTTGGATGACATTTTCATTTATTCGCCAGATCTGGAGTCTCATTGGCGGAGCGTGCGTGAGGTATTACAGTTATTAATGGACAATTCGCTTTTTGCTAAGCTGGAGAAATGTGAGTTCGCTGTACAGAGAATTAGTTTTTTGGGCTACATTATCTCCAGCAAAGGTTTTGAGATGGATCCGGTTAAGGTTCAGGCTGTGCAGGAATGGCCTAGGCCTATTGGTTTGAAATCGATACAGAGGTTTTTGGGTTTCGCCAATTACTACAGAAAATTCATAAAAAAATTTTCTAGTATTGTCAAACCTCTGACTGATCTCACCAGGAAAGGTGCTGATGCGGTTCAGTGGTCTTCTGAGGCCATTGAAGCTTTTGTGTATCTCAAGGAGAGGTTCACCTCTGCTCCCATCCTTATGCAGCCTGATGTTACTAGGCCGTTTTTGGTTGAGGTTGATGCTTCCTCTGTGGGGGTTGGCGCAGTATTGTCTCAGGATAACGGGGATGGATTACATCCCTGTGCCTTTTTTTCAAAAAAATTTTCGGAGACTGAACTGAATTACGATATTGGTAATCGGGAATTATTGGCTATTAAACTCGCATTTGAACACTGGCGCCACTTCTTGGAAGGTGCAGAATTTCCCGTTCAGGTTCTTACGGATCATAAAAATCTGATATATCTTGATGCTGCCAAGCGCCTGAATGCCCGTCAGGCTAGGTGGGCACTGTTTTTCTCGCGGTTTAATTTCTCCGTTACTTACATCCCTGGTACTAAGAATGTTAAGGCGGATGCCTTGTCTCGCAGTTTTTCTCCCATAGTCGGTGCTGAGAAAGAGGAAAACATTTTACAAGAAGGTGTTGTGATAGCTGCTTTAGACTCCGTTTTGGAAGATGAGATTCTTAAAGCACAGGAGAATGCCCCATCTAACACTCCTCATGGGAGGTTGTTTGTGCCTGGGACCTTTAGGAGAGATTTGTTTGTTGAGTGTCACGAATCTCGGTTGGCAGGTCATCCCGGAATCTCTGAGACCAAGAGACTGGTGGGTCGCAGTTTTTGGTGGCCTGGATGGCAGAAGGAAGTCATTAAGTGGGTGCGCCAATGTACTATATGTGCTAGATCTAAGTCCTCACATACTCCTGCTGCGGGGTTGCTTTGTCCTTTGGAGGTCCCCAGTGCTCCTTGGACACATTTGGCTATGGACTTTATAACTGACCTTCCCTCCTCTGAGGGTTTTACTGTCATCTGGGTGGTCGTGGACCGTTTTAGCAAGATGTGTCACTTGGTTCCCTTCGTCAAACTGCCCTGCGCTAAAACTCTCGCTAAGGCCTTTGTCAAGGAAATTGTCAGACTTCATGGCGTTCCTACTGACATTGTTTCTGATAGGGGTCCTCAGTTCGTGGCTCGTTTTTGGCGTGCCTTTTGTGACAGGTTGGGAATTCATTTGTCGTTTTCGTCCGGATATCATCCTGAATCTAATGGCCAGACAGAAAGGAAAAACCAGGATGTTGAGCAGTTCTTGCGTTGTTTTGTGGCAGACAATCAAGAGGGGTGGTCTGAGTTTCTGCCACTTGCCGAATTTGCTCTGAACAATCATACATCTTCTTCTGCTGGTTGTTCGCCTTTTTTTTGTTGTTCTGGGAGACATCCGTCGTTTGGGTCGTTCTCCAAGTTGGGATCTGCCGTGCCTGAGGAGGAGAATTTTTCCGGTGATTTGGAAAGAGTTTGGACGGATGTGCGTGGTAATCTTCAGGAGGCCAACAGAAAATCTAAAGACTACTTTGATAGGAAACGACAGGAGGTTTTGTTCGCTGTTGGTGACATGGTTTGGTTGTCCTCTAGGAATCTGCGGTTGAGGATTCCTTCTAAGAAATTGGGTCCCAAGTTTGTAGGGCCCTTTAAGGTGCTTCAGGTTGTCAACCAATCTGCTGTTAGGTTGGAGGTTCCTACCTCCTGGAGAATTAATCCGGTCTTTCATGTCTCTCTGTTAAAAAAAGCTGTTGTGTCGGATGGTGACGCCTCTGCCTCTGTTCCTCCGGTGGTGGAGGACGGGGAATATGAAATTTCTCGCATCCTTGACTCTAGACGGTATAGAGGTAGTTTGCAGTATCTTGTGGCCTGGAAAGGTTTCGGACCCGAGGATAACTCTTGGGTGAGGTCAGATGATGTTTCCGCGTCCAGACTTATCAGAGCGTTTCACAGGAGATTTCCTGATAAGCCTGGTCCTAGGGGATCCGGAGGATCCTCTTAGAAGGGGGGGTACTGTTAGAACCTTGCTGTTAGGTTTTTTTTCCTTTGCTGGTCACATGACCTTGTTGGCCTATTTAATCCTGCTCCGCCCTTCTGGCTTTGCTGGACTTCATTGTATATCTACTTTCTAGCTAGCCTGTGCTCTGTATCTAACGCTGTTAGTTTGCTTGGTCTACGGACCTCTATGTTCTATCTATTTTGTTTGTTCGTCTGTCTGCTACTATTTCTGTTAGGAGGTGTCCCATATTCCTCCCAGTCCTTAGAACTTGTAGGGATTCCCTCCTCACATCTATAGGTCTCCGTACAGACTAGATTAGGACTTTAGCAGGTCTGATCGCAGGATCAGGTTCCCTGTTACATCGTAGGGATTCAGCTGAGTCTTATAGTAGGGACAGATCTACTCTCTTTCCTTAGCTTTGGTAGCAGAACATAACACTCGGGGCAGGACAGACCCCTACCTGGTTACGTCTCCCTGTTTTGGTGAAATGGACACCTTACTTTTCTTCAAAGACTGCACCCGGTTGCGGACACGCCGTAACCATCTTTATGTGTTTTTCTTATTGTATTATTATTGTTTATACCTTGTTATGTTTTTCTAAAAATATGTTTAGTCCCGGAGTACTAAATTTCACTAGGGGGGAATGTGGCACCCCAGGGGTCTGGTTTCCACAGTAACGGCAATGTTATGTCTGAGAGCAGGTGGGAGGTCTCTTGGTCAGGGATCCTGTGCATGCCACACCTCCTGCCCAGTCCTGGGAGGGGAAGAACTTCCCCTATATAAACCTAGGGCTGAGGCAGGGTTAGTGAGTAGAGAAGAAGTAGAGACAGAGAAGCAGATATAGGAAAAGAACATCAGGAGCTCTGTGGGAGCAGTGCTACAAGGAGTCAGGGGCTGGCAGCTGCAGAGCTCGCCCTGACTGAGAAGTTATCACCGGACCCGGAGTCCGAGGCTGTGGGGACTAACTCCTATCCAGCAGCAGAAACCGACCGGCAGGGGATTGCAGGTCCTCTGGCCCAGAAACCCGAAGGCACGGTCACACGCGTGGGACCAGCACCGCCGTCGTGGAGCGGAAGCTACTAGAAGGCCCCGAGTCACCGGCCATACGGGTGAGCACCACACGGTACACTCAGGGACGTGGGCTACTTATACCCGCCTCTAGCAAGGTAGCCGGAAGAGTATCGTTAGTTTGGGAGGCCTACAACTCCGCCTGGCCAGGGGAGATCCCATCTGCTCAAGGACTGACCAGGCCCCAATCGCTAGCCAGTACTCCGGGAGGGTCTATCTTTGTCACCAGTAAAGACCCTGAACTACACCGTACCGTCTCCGAGTGGTTCCTGCTACCCCCATCATCCACGTCGGCTGCCCTGAGGCCATACCCCTCCCGTTGGGGGTTATACTATCACGCTGCACAATCCTACCACCGGCCTCAGCGGTCTGCCCTGCAGCAGCAGCTCCTTAGCTGTACTCAACGGGTGGCGTAGTCGTCCAACATCTACCGCTAATACAGCGCCACTTAGTCTGACTCCCTGGGCACGGACCGGATCACCGCCACGAGACTACAACCCTCAAGAGATCCTGCTCCGGGTAAGCTCCCGCGTGCGCAACGCAGCGCGACACAGGCCCAGGGGCACGTCATAAGCACTCCTATTGCTATAGTTACATATGGCTAGGTACCTATACAATACTGTGGCCAAATGTCATTATTCATATAAAGGTAGGGTCACACGACCGTTTCCTCCACATTTGAGAAAAACAGTCCAATTATCCTGATCAGACTGATTCATTTGATCAGAGTAGCATCAGTTTTTCTCAGACATGGAGAGAAAAAGAAAAAAAAAAAAAAGGTTCTCCACCTTTTCACAGACCTATAGACTTGCATTGTCAATTTTGATCCAACACGTGGATCAAAATTGGACATATCTCCAATTTTTTCCTCAGATCACTCAGTCCCATATAATATCATAGGTATGATTGCTATCTGTAAAAACCACGGATAGCGCTCGTCCAAGAAAATTGGTCTTGTGCACGAGCCCTAACTCATACAGTTGAAGGCAAACAAATATAAGTAATATCTGGTAAGTCAATTTCAAATTAGAAGGTGAAAGACATGAATGAAAAAATATTAACCCCTTACTTACTGGGGACGTATTAGTACGCATATTTGCGTACTGCCCGTTCAGTGAGGGCTGCTGCGCTGAGCCCTCACTGAACGGAGCACATGTCAGCTGATTCTTACAGCTGACATGTGCCCGCAACAGCCGTGGGTGGAATCGCGATCCACCCGCGGCTGTTAACATGTTAAATGCCGCTGTCAATCTCTGACAGCAGCATTTAACGTGCGCTTCCGGGTAGCGCGTCATAAGCCCCGCCCACCGGCGACCCCGTCACGTGATCGCGGGTCGCCGATGGGTGGGCATGACAACCCAGGGTCTGCAGCAGACGCCTGTGGTTGTCATGATCTTGTCGCTATGAGCGCCACCTAGTGGTCGGCGCTCATAGCACAGGACCATTTCTGCTGCATGCAGGGGACCTGCTCGTCCCCTGTATGTAGCAGAGGCGATCGGATAGTTGCTGCTTCTAGTCTCCTATGGAGACTATAGAAGCATGCAAAAAGTAAAAAAAAAAAAGTTTTTAAAAATATAAAAAAAAATAAAAAATTTTAAATCACCCCCCTTTCGCCCCATTCAAAATAAAATATAAAAAAAAAACAACCCACATACACATATTTGGTATCGCCGCGTTCAGAATCGCCTGATCTATCAATATAAAAAAAAGAATTAATCCGATCGGTAAACTGCGTAACGAGAAAAAAATTCTAAACGCCAGAACTACGTTTTTTTGTCGCCGCAAAATTGCAATAAAATGCAATAACGGGCGATCAAAACATCGGATCTACCCCAAATGTTATAAATAAAAACATCAGCCCGGTGCGCAAAAAATAAGCCATCAACCAGCCCCAGATCACGAAAAATGGAGACGCTACGTGTCTTAGAAAATGGCGCTATTTTTTTATTTTTTTTTTTACCAAATTTTGGAATTTTTTTTCACCACTTAAATATAAAAGAACCTATACATGTTTGGTGTCTATGAACTCGTAATGGCCTGTAGAATGAGAAGGGTAGGTCAGTTTTAGCATTCACTGAACGTGGTAAAAAAAATAAATAAAAAACAACTGTGGTATTGCACTTTTTTTGCAATTTTACCGCACTTGGAATTTTTTTCCCGTTTTCCCGTACAGGATATGGTAAAACTAGTAATGGCATTGAAAAGTACAACTTGTCCCGCAAAAAATAAGCCCTCACATGGCCATATTGACAAAAAAATAAAAACGCTATGGCTCAGGGAACAAGGGGAGCAAAAACGAAAATGCAAAAACGAAAAATGCTCCGGGGCTTAAGGGGTTAAAGGGGTTGTTTACTACTTTATAGTATCCCCCCCCAATGTATCCCCCCGGGGCCCCTAAGGATTTTTGTAATTACCTTACGTTGCAGATAATGCCTGTGAGTGGTCCTATCACTGGCAGCTCACAGGCATCACGTGACCCCCGGCTGCAGCCGGCTCTGACATCCGCTGATGTCACGACCGACAAGTGCTGGCAGCAGCTGGGGGTATTTTTCTTCCTGGTTCCATGGTAGATGCCAGGCTGTGGGTGGGGTTATCCCCCCACGTCACACCCGGCATCCACCGCACGCTTTGCCTCTCCCCATTCATTGGGAAAGCGCACAGTGGATGCTGGGTGTGACGCGGGGGGTGTAACCCTGCCCACAACCCAGCAGACACTGCGGGGACCCCAGCACTGAGTCACGCCTCACTTGTCGTGACGTCAGTGCGGGGTCACGTGATGCCTGTGAGTGGCCAGTGATAGCGCCGCTCACAGGCATTATCTGCAACGGAAGGTATTTACAATAAGTCTTAGGGGCCCCGGGGGGGGATACATTGGGGGGGGGGGGTAATCTAAAGTAGTGCACAACTTCTTTAAGTAAAATGAATGAAGGATTTACAAATAGTTTAAATATATCTGTAGATAAATTAGTACATATATCACAGCAATGTACAAGTATGTCTAAGCCTAGTAGTAGAGATTGAATAATTTATCCTTAGATGAAACAGACATGTGTCCCCACCTTAGAAGTTACTGCAAATGATCTTTCACACCCCTCCTTACACACCCAAAGTTTCCTTATTCTTTCTATGATGCCATGTGACAGTCATGCTGACTTCATGAAATTACAAATTACAAGTTCTTCATGCAAAGAACAAAATAAATACATAAGTGTACTTAGGTCACCCTTGTAGGCCATTTTGACGTAGCAAAAATAATTTCCAAATATAAATTTTTTAGTTGTCCTCAGATATAATAATCTTTATAATAATCTTTATTTTATATAGCGCCAACATATTCCGCAGTGCTTTACAGATATCATTATCACTGTCCCCATTGGGGCTCACAATCTACATTCCCTATCAGTATGTCTTTGGAGTGTGGGAAGAAACCTGAGATCCCGGAGGAAACCCACGCAAACACGGGAAGAACATATAAACTCCTTGCAGATGTTGTCCTTGGTGGGATCAAGTTTTACAAAAGTCTATTCATCTGTTTGCTTATTATGTTGATTCTTTTTTAAAGAAGGGTGACAGTAACAAGCAGCATGGTCGCCATTACTACTCCTATAAGAATTGTCACCCAGCTTTTATCTACATATACAGATATATTGGATGCATATTAGACACATTTGCCTTCTATTTAGGACTCTAGTAAGATAGACAGCATCTCTTTATGGGGGGTGTCATGGGGTCATCTCACACATAAAATTGCTTGTTCAAATATGAGTACAATGAAGGCGTTTAGTAGATTTTTTTACAACTGGACGGAAAAGGACAAATCATCTTAAATATTTGTTATTGACATTACTTTAAAGTGAAGTGAGTTCTAAGGCTTGGTTCAGACAGAGGTTTTTCCGGGGGATTATGAAGCGGATCCACTCCAAAATCCACATCAAAAACTGCTTTGAATATTTTCTTTGAATACTGTTTGATGTGGAATTTAAAGTGGATCCTCTTCTGAATCCACATAAAAAGCTCTGTGTGGATATACCCTAAACTTCACATGCGGCCATTATTTACATGAAAGTTTAGTTGGATAGTCCCTTCAGATTAATGTAATGGCTGAATATACATAGAGGTTTTCCTTCCCAAGGTCAATTACAACAAGTCCTGGTAATAGATGACTTTCAGAGTTCAGCATCATTTAAGTAGCATTACAGGGGGCACAGAACTCAGATGCTCCCACATTGTGCTGACATCTCAGCACTGTTCAGTGAATGAATCGGAATGGCGCGGCTGGGGATGTCACCCAGCGTGAACTTGTCACCTCCATTCTGAAGAGTTTGATCAATGGAAATGGAAACTGCTGAGTAGTGATTTTCTTTAGTCAGTAAAAGGTAACTTGTCCATTGGGGGTCAGAATAAGGAACTGGACGGGGATTTAATAAATACAAACATATCACAATATAACTGTATAAGCCTTTGCAAAGGGGAACCCAGAAAAACTTAATTCTACCACTTGATCAAAGCAAAGAATTAACATGGTCAAGCATCAAATATCAAATTTAGCTTTGCTACATCTTGTTGTTTTAACATATATAAAAGATATTTGTAGAATTCTACTGTACATTGAAACAAAAAAAAAATATGGTAAAGAAGGCAAAGCAGAGCAAATGATTGTGACCATCTTTCCCATCACTCACCAGTTCTCCTGCATCCATTGAATGGCTTTTTGGTCATCAAATATTTTTTCAAAATCATATTCTTGCAGGAGCAAGACTGATACATTATGCTCTTCCATGTCTGCAGTGGAAGTGAACACAAGTGTGCTCCGTCCTGGCTACTTCTTCAATGAAACAGGACCGGTAAAGGAAAAGCCTGTTTAACCAGTATCATCAGTACAGGCTCCCCACCCCTTTACTAAGCACAGCCTGCGCCTTCCTCACCTATAGCATCATGTGCAGAGATAAGCAGGTAGCAGTTACAAAACGTTAGTAATTACACAATATTGTCTACTGTATCTCTCAAAACATGAATATGAAGACTTGCCTCATATTCCTGGTGTGACATGCAACTCCATCACAGCACCACTTTCACTCTTTTATTCTGACAGAATGGAGACTGTCATTATCAATAAATAAAGTACAATTCATGCAAACAAAGTATTCTGGCAAACTAATAGGACTACTGATTTATTACTGTTAATTGAATATCCATACATCTCTTTTAATCTGTCCATCCATGTAAGAGATAATTATTGTTAATGATCTGATCTATCAATAAAGGGAATCTGAAAGTAGGATCAACCCTCCTAACTCGTCTATATGGGCATGTAGGTCATAGGAAGCTGAATAAAATGATACTTTGATATCTGCGATTTTTCTTATAAGTAAATGAGCTGTATCAGACTCTGGGGAGGACACTGCCTGGAAGATACCTCTACCTCCAGAGCTAAAAGGGGAGTTACCAGTGTGATGTGGGATGGCCGCTCTCTGCTCTCCTGATCTCACTGCAGAGCTGTGTGTGATTATGCCTGACACACCTGCAGGTTCCTCTCACCTTCAGCTTCCAGCTCACAGGCAGACAGGGTTACAATATTGCCGTAAAGCAGAGCTCAGATTTCTGCAAAAAATGTGTTTGCAGGAAGACAAATTTAATTTCTCCTGTTTTGCGTTAGTTACTTGTCTCACACTGGTAACTCCCCCTTTCATGAAAAATAATCTCTGGAGTCAGATTCTCATTAGCGTCTGGCCCATAGTCCTGAACAGCTCATGTACATAAAAGAAAAACATGGATTTTTCTGGAATAAAACATCAGATCATAGATATCAAGGTATCATTTTTTTCAGCTTCCTGTGACTTACATGCTCATATAGACGGCTTAGGAGGGTTGATCCTTCTTACAGATTCCCTTTAAAGCACTAAGGGCAGAAAATGAGTAAAAACAATAAAAACAACTATTATTCACCTTTATTAAATTCTCATTATCTCCGAGGTCTCTGCTGGTCCTGCAGTAATGATTCACCTGACCAATCACTAGTTTCAGTGTACATGTGTCTTAGGGCTCATTCAGACAAGTATATAATCAGTCTATGTGTAACATACGGACAGCACACAGACAATGCAAGTCAATGTGATAGTATATACGGTACATGAACGTCTTAACTCATGGACTGTATGTAAAAAAAAAACAGCACACACTACTTTGATCTGTTTTTCAGTTCAAACTTGCCCACTAGTCAACGAGTGTACAAAAAATTATCACATATAGATTACCATCACAGCTCCACTTCAGTTATTAAAATAGAAAACTGTGTTTGCCCTTTTACTATTTATTAACCCCTTTACCCCCGAGGGTGGTTTGCACGTTAATGACCAGGTACATTTTTACAATTCTGACCACTTTCACTTTATGAGGTAATATCTCTGGAATGTTTCAACGATCCCCCTGATTCTAAGGCTGTGTTCACACGATGCGTATTTCATGCGTTTCCGCGGCGTTTTTGCAGTTGCGTAAACGCCGCGGAAACGCATGAAAAACGCATGGTAGAAGGGAAGCAATGTTCCCCAATGGAAATCCGCATGTGCTGTGCCCATGATGCGGATTTTTCCGCAGCGTTAACGCTACGGTCAAAAATCCGCAGCATGTCAATTAATTTTGCGGAAACGCGGCGATTTCGCCGCCATTGACTTGCATTAGAACGCGCCAATTCCGCAAGACTGCATTTGTACTTGCGTAATTGGTGCGTTCTAATGTGCGGATGGTACCCGGGTGTGGAGGAGAGGAGAGTCTCATCCACACCCAGGTACCATTAAAAAAGCTGTAAAAGAAGAATAAAATAAAAAATAAATGTATTCTTACCATCTGTCGGCCCGCACAGCGCTCCCGCTTGGTTCCCGGCACTTGCAGTGAGTTGTAGAACCTGCGGTGACGTCAGAGTCATGTGACGGGTCACGTGACGCTGACGTCGGCAGGTCTTTCAATTCAAAGTTGCCGGCGAGGGAGAACAGATTGAGCAGGACAGCGCGGGCCATCGGAGGTAAGTATATACACTCTCTCGGTTCACATTGTATAAATCCATGCTGTTTGCATGGATTTATATAGTGTGACCTAGTTATCATGCACTTTCCAGGTGATGCTAACATCGCCTGGAAAGCGCTTGTCAATCTGCATGCGGAAACGCATGTGAATCTGCATGTGGATCCGCATGTATTCTGCAGGAAAAACGCATGCACAATCTGCATGCGTTTTTTCTGCCAGGGAGATGCAGAAATGATGCAGAAATTTTCTGCTTCATTTCTGCATCGTGTGCACATACCCTGAGACTGTTTTTTTCGTGACATATTGTACTTCATGATAGTGGTAACATTTATTTGATATGACTTGCATTACTTAGAGAAACAAATCTGAAATTTGGTGAAAATATTGAAAATTTAGCAATTTTCAAACTTTGAATTTCATGCGCTTAAATCAGAGAGATATGTCACACAAAATAGTCAATAAATAACATTTCCCATATATCTACTTTACATCAGCACAATTTTGGAACCAAAATTTGATTTGGTTAGGAAGTTATAAGGGTTAAAAGTTGACCAGTGATTTACAAAACCATTTTTTTAGGGACCACATCACATTTGAAGTGATTTTGAGGGGCCTTTATGACAGAAAATACCCACAAGTGACACCATTCTAAAATCTGCACCCCTCAGGGCACTCAAAATCACATTCAAGAAGTTTATTAACCCTTCAGTTGCTTCACAGGAATTTTTGGAATGTGGAAGAAAACAATGAACATTTAACTTTTTTTTACAAAAATATTACTTTAGACCCAATTTTTTTTATTTTCAAAAGGGTAACAGGAGAAATTGCACAATACCATTTGCTGTCAAATTTCTCCTGAGCACGCCGATACCCCATATGTGAGGGAAAACCACTGTTTGGGTGCACAACAGGGCTCGGAAGGGAAGGAGCACCATTTGCCTTTTTAAATGTAACATTTGCTTGAATAATTAGTGGACGCCATGTCACTTTTGGGGAGCCCCTGATGTGCCTAAAAAGTAGAAACCCCCACAAGTGACACCATTTTGGAAACTAGACTCCTCAGGGATCTTAACTAGATGTGCGATGAGCACCTTGAACCCTCAGGTGCTTCACAGAAGTTTATAACATTAAGCTGTAGAAACAAAATTTTCACATTTTTCCCACAAAAATGTTTTTCAGCGCCCAATTTTGCATTTTCATAAGGGTAACAGGAGAAATTGCACCATACCATTTGTTGTGTAATTTCTCCTGAGTAAGCGATACCCCATATGTAGGGGGAAAACCACTGTTAGGTCAACATATTGAATAATTTGTCATTAGTTTTGAGCGCAAGTGTTTGAGTTCGCATTGGTTACTAAGGTATGCACCATGTATCATGGGTGCTCAAGTCCCCACCTCTCATGTTTCACGGTTGTTAGACACCCAAAAAAAACATGCAGGGATCGCTCGTGCATGGCAGGCAATCCCCGTGAGGTTTTTTGGATGTATATAATATAGGGTGGAGACTGGAGCGTGTCACTCGAGCACCCGCGATTCTCGGGGCATACCCGATGCCCATTCAAGTAGTTAGAACTTGCGCTTAATACTAGTTGCCATATCATCATCATTTTTTGCTTTACTTTTGAAAAAATCCCAACCCCAACATAACCCTAACCCCAACCTTAATACAAACCCAACCCTAGCACAACCCTAACCCTAGCACAACCCAAAAAAACGTAACCCTAGCACAACCCTAACCTTCGAACAACCCTAATCCTAGCACAACCCTAGCACAACCCTAACCCTAGCACAACCCTAACCCTCACACAACCCTAACCCTAGAGTTTATTTTTTACGCCGTTCCTCATGTGGTGATTAGTTGACTTTATTCTACGGGTCTGTGTGATTACAGCGATACCAGATTCATATAGAGTTTTTATGTTTGGCAGCTGTCACACACTAAACAATGCTTTTTTTTGCAAAGACTAGTTTTTGCAATCATTTTTCCATATTTCAGCCGACAGAGTCATGTAAGGGCTTGTTTTTTGCGGGACAAGTTGATGTTTTATTGGTACCATTGATAAGACAGCATTATTCTTCGGGTCAGTACGTTTACAGCAATACTACATTTAGATAGTATTTTTATGTTTTGCCACTTTTACACAATAAAAACTATTTTATAGAAAATAGAATTTTTTTGCATCGCTTTATTCTGAGAGCTATAACTTTTTTATTTTTCAGCTGATGGAGCTGTATGGCAGCTTGTTTTTTGCAGGACAAGATGACAGTTTGTCTTTTTGATCGCGTTTTATTCCATTTTTTGTTTGGCGGTATGATGATGAATCGGTTTTTACTTCATTTTTAATTTATTTTTTTGCGGTGTTCACTAGTTAACTAGTGGGACAGTTTGTCAGGTCGTACTGGACGCGGCGATACCATATAAGTGTACTTTTATTGTTTTTTTTTTCATAATAATATTTATGAGTATAGTATATTTTTATTTTTTGGATTACGTTTTTCTTTTTTCTTTTTTTATATTTTTACAGTTTTTTTTTTATTTGTTTTTCACTTTCTGATGTTTTTACACTTTGTCCCACTATGGGACTTTCATTTTTTGCAGGCTAATCGCTTGCATAGCATAGGGATGCAGCAGCATACCCTATGCTATGCACGCTGTCAGCCTTACAGGCACAAGTTAAATAAATCGAGCACTGCGCTCGATCTATCTAACTTCCTGAAGCCTGGTTAGCCGGATGTCATCATGACGACATTGGGTCACCATGGCAACGATCGGGACCTTGTGCTGAAAGCGCGGTATCTCCAATCCAAGGTAAGAGCGGCGATCTTACCTCTGCTTACCCTGGAAATGCTGCGATCGACTTAGATTGCAGCATTTTGGGGGTTAATGTGCCGGGAGCGGTGCAGGACCACTCCTGGCACATAGTACCGAGTGCCAGCTGTTAGAATCAGCTGACACCCGGCGGCGATCGCTCCAACACAACCTCTGTGCGGGTGTAATCGCCGGGGCGTAATAATACGTACCTGGGCATTAAGTCCCAGGGCGCAGGTAGATATTATTACGCCTTATGTCAGAATGGGGTTAAAGAAGCACTCCTATCAAAATTTTTATCTTCTTAATATAGTTAAAATATTTTTTATTGAAACATAGTTGAAACAGACAGTTTATATATAATACAGTGGTCTAATGAGGAGGAAAAAGTGATGGAAGAACCATGAATGTCCCTTAACTTACAGATTAAGCATGATTACATCTAATGCATATTATTATAGTATGGTCAATAAATATCAGAAATCCAATAGGACATGTCGAATATAATGTCACATATATTCCACATGTCCTATTGGATTTCTGGTATTTATTGAACATACTATAATAACCTGAATTAGGTGTAATCATGCTTTATCTGAGTGTTATGGGACATTGATTGTTCTTCCATCCAGGGCCGGCTCCAGGTTTTTGCGGGCCCCGGGCGAAAAAGTCTCAGTGGACCCCTTTAACACGTACCACAATTCATGATGCACAGATATGGCAGAGAAATATAGGTATAGTACAAAGCCAAAGATTTCACTTACTTCTTACATTACATGAGTGATATATATTGTAAATTCCACAATAGCTCAGAAACCGGCGAATCCTCGCAGCGCACAGTGCGTGCCCTGGGGATTCAAAAGGTTTAATTTTACACTGGACAGTATAGTCCTCCATACAATATTATGGGCACCACATAGTCCTCATTACAGTATTATGGGCACCACATAGTCCTCCATACAGTATTATGGGCACCACATAGTCCTCCATACAGTATTATGGGTACCACATAGTCTTCCATTCAGCATTATGGGCCACACATAGTCCTTCTTAAAGTATAATGGGCCCCATATAATGCTCCATACAGAATAATGAACCCTATATATTGCTTCATAGGTCATAAGTTAGTTTATAGTATTGTCTCTCCAGAGTAACCCGTGGAACCCATGCTTCCGGACCGTGGAATGCATACTTCCTCCTCCATGACACGCACGCCAAGCCTGTGGAACGCTCGCCAGCCAGCCACACCTCTAATTCTGATGGAGCCTACCTTCATCGGCCTCTTGCAGTACGTCACTTCCGGTGACGTCACCTAGGCCGTCTGTCATTTCCGGCCACGCTACTTCAAGGATAATTCTATTGCCCTACACATGGCGGAAAGTCCCACCCCCTCTCTCCTTATACCGGCTAACAAACTGTTACTGTAGCAATTCTCAGAACCAGCGGTGGATGCCGCGTTCGCTGCCCCATACAGTATTTTTCCTGCTACTGGGTATGTGTATGGCTAGACACAGTGGTGCATATGTCCTATATGTTAGCGCTTCTGGTATCTGAGGTTCTTAACCAAGTTTTTTCTCCACAGATCTGCTTTTTGATCTCCTCTTTCTCACTCTACCTTTATCTACCTTTATCTTCAACAGTCGGGTAGATTGCTACTAGATACACTATCGTCTACTATTTGCAATTAAAGCCTCTGCATTTATTGTATACCTTTGATAAAAATTATTGACACAACAGTTTATATTTATATTTTTTTGTTTTCATGTTTTGTAAATATTGCCAGCTTATGTCGATGGTTTGCTTAGTTTTGTCTCTTATGCTGCAGTACACTGATGAACGTCATGTAGACCAAAATATCTGTTACCATTTGTGAACTGCAATTAAATTTATAAAATTTATGTTTTCTGAGTGCCAAGCCTCTCTCGTTAATCATATGGTATTGGACCCTACTTACGCAGTTAATTCTAGTAGTGCTACGCTTTCTTTCACCATAGACAAGCAAGATGGTCATTGTTCTTCACTAGATTCAACTTTTTCATGACGTATAGGCCAGGGAATAAGAACATTAAGGCAGTTGTCTTATCTCATTGTTTTCCTGGGGTGGAGATAGTTGTGAGCCTGTTCCTATACTACAGAAAGGAGTAGTTATTGCTACTATATGTTCTGATATAGAGGAGATTTCAGAGGCTCAGGGGGACGCCCCTTCAGCCTGTCCATTAGATAAACTGTTTGTACCTGTGAATCTCGGTCTTAAAGTTTTAAGCGAACATCATGATTCTGTCTTGGCCAGACATCCTGGTAATAAAGCATCCACAGATCTCCTTAGTCTGTGTTTTTGGTGGTCTGGGGTGCATCAGGATGTTCGGGAGTATGTAGCTGCCTACAGTGTGTGTACACGTTCTAAGACCTCTCATACTTGTCCGTGTCGGACTCTTCCATTGGCGATTCCCAGTAGACCTTGGACTCATTTGTCAGTAGATTTCATCACTGATCTACACGTATTTGTTGGTAATACAGTTATATTGGTAGTAGTGGACAGATTTAGCTGTCTCATTTCATTACGCTACCTGCTTTATCTAACACCAAGACCTTAGTGCAAATTTTTATCAAATACATTTTGAAACTACATGGGATACCCAATGATACTGTTTCTGACCGGGTAGTGCAATTCATTATCAAATTTTGGACAGCATTTTGCACTTGTTTGGGGATCCATCTGTGGTTTTCTTCAGCCTTTCATCCACAGTCTAATGGTCAAACTGAACGTGTTAACCAGAATCTTGAGACTTACCTTAGGTGTTTTGTGTCTGAGAATCAGCAGGATTGGGTTACTTGCTTACCCCTAGCTGAATTCCCATTGTCATGAATCTACTGGTAAGTCCCCGTTCTTCGGGGCACATGGGTTTCATCCTCAGTTTTAATAGGAATCGTTCTTCAGGAATACCTGAAGAGGAACGATTTTTATCATCTATTATATCTATGTGGCAAGGGGTTCTTAATAATTTGAAGAAGGTGGGGTCCAAATATAAGAGTGTGGCTGATCAGAGATGTCTGGTGGGTCCGGATATGTGTGTTGGTGATTTGGTGTGGTTGTCCTCAAGGAACATTAAGTTGAAGGTAGCTTCTTGGAAACTGGGACCGAGGTTCATCTATCCTTATAAGATTGTGGCTGTCATCAATCCTGCAGCATTCCGCCTTGCTTTGCCACCCACTTTGCCACCCACTTTTGAGATTCATAATTTGTGTCACCGGTCTCTACTCAAAAGATATGCTGCGTCCTATGACCCATCACCACCACCTCCATCCCCGGTCATTGTTGATGGGAATTTGGATTTTCAGATAGCTAACATGGTCAATTGTTGCTTGGTTCATCGGTCTCTTCAGTGTCTGGTGCACTAGAAGTGTTACGGTCCTGCAGTGAGAATGTGGATACCAGCATCTGACGTCCATGTGGTCAGGTTAATCCGGTCTTTTCAAGTGGCACACCCTGATAGACCCTGCACTGAGGTTTCAGAGGACCCTCTTAGAAGGGAGGGGTACTGTCACTGGTTTACCGCAACAGAGAAGGGCCAGAAGTCTATGGTGTCTGATTTCACATGCTTCTGCACTGATGAGAAGCACTTCACCATCATATCAAACAGTGCAGGTTTCTGCTAGCAGTGCAGGAGTTAATCTGTTCAGTTGAGAGCTCCTGTAGCGTTCTTTCTTTGATGGTCTCAGCTGTACAGTGTTGGCCACTCCCCTCTACTATATATACTCGCCACTGGCAATCAGGGATTGCCAGTGTTTGTTCATACTGCCTGGTTCTTGAGTTGGAAGTGTTGGTTGTTGGAGGTGGCATTTACAGAGTTGCTCAGAGGATTGTTGCTTGGTGTTTGTCTGTATGCACATCCTCATCTTCTTCTATTTGGTTTCTCCTTCCTTAACTCCCCTGTGTTCCACTCTGTTGTTTGTGAATGCATTTTTGTATGATTGGTGTTTTCATTTAACCCTGTCTGTCTTCCCTTATTTGTCAGGTAGGTTAATTCTTATACACTTCTACTCCCCACTTCCCAGGGTGAGGAGGGAACAGATAAGGGTTGAGATAGGAGCACAGCAAGGCACATGGCCTCGCCATCTTCACCATCAGAAGTAATCCAAGAATCAGGAAAAGAATAGAGCACCCCCTTGCTTGAGAGATAGGGAAGGAGCCCCTAGCCCGGGGATAACCAGCTACAGTGCTATGACTGCAGACTCATCACAAAATTGGACAATCCTTTAATACTCCTAACATAAATAAAAATATAGTAACCCTTAACTTTTCAGACAGCACAACACTTTATTAACATAGCCATGTATCACTTAACCTTACAAGTTATGGATTGTTACATGTGTACAGTATCAGAACCAATAACAGCACAAGAATTCGCCACCAGAACTCCCATCAGTACAGAACACAGCATCACAACCCTCATCAGCACAGTAATACATCACCAGAAGCACCAGCAGTAAAAAAATTATTCATCAGAACAACCAACAGTATAGAAATTCATCATCAGAGCCACCAGCAGAACAGAAATACATTTGTATAACCACCATCAGTAGAGAAACATGGCATCAAAACCCTCATCAGTACATGACTACATCAACAGGACCACCATCAGTAGATGAATACATCACTAGGACCAACATCAATACATGAGTTTAGCATCAGAACCACCATCAGTATATGGTACATCAATTATAATGTCAGGTCAGACCCATATACATTTGTATAGCATGAGCCTACAACTTGCAGTACGCCCTTAACAATGATAAGGAGAAACTGGGAGTTGTTGTTGTAAGTTATCATCATGCTGCGGACCATACAGGAACCACAGTACTGATGAGAATTAGTCAGTATCACAAAAAAAATTTACATCCAGATACCTACCTTATACATGACGTTGAACCATAAGTGTTCATAAGTACCAGTGTAAGGTATGCAATTTTCTATGCACAAATTGCCGTAAGGCAAATAAACCCTAACTAAAGATGCTATGACAATTAAAATTTAACCTTTTTTATGTAACACTTTAGTAACTAATGTGCAAAGTTAAAAACACAAGTTTGTGCTGGTCATTCCTTAGAGGAATTTTCCAAATACTGGAATAGGACTTTTTGAAAGTAACAACAGTAAGTGTGGGGAGTCTCACACCAGAGAACTCAATGTTGTTATTTTATTTACGAGGGGTAACTCCTAATGAACAGTGTCTCACAGGGATTTGCTCTACATCCCCCTTCAATAATTCTGTCTGTCCCTCATGGAGTAACCTCTATTCAGGTATTACTAACTGGTATTGCAATATTTTGTCAGTGTCATTATAATGCTCCTGAGTAATAATATCTGCCCTTTTCTCAACCTCTGAATAATTAATTGCCCCTGCACAAAATATGCCCCACACATTTTCCTTCTTATGGCACATGCCCTCCACACTGCCCTCACTTTTCCATACTGGGCCCCCTCTTCAAACTGTCCTCTCATACTGTGTCACCCATTTAGATCCCCAGTCTATATACTGAGCCCCCCCTCATCATACTCCCCCCCTCCTTGGCATACCCCTTCTGGCTATGCCCTTACATTGTCCCCCCATGCTACCCCTCACACTACTCAGTCACTATTTTGTGCCCACTCACACATTTCTCCTCTTGTACTGTCTCCTCACAGTATTCCTCTCAATAGTCTCCTCACATATTTCCCCTCCCTCCTCATACCGTCTCCTCTCACATCCCCCTGCTAACCATATTGTCTCCTCACATGTTTATCCCCACAATCTCCATACTGCCTCCTCACACATCCCTCCAACTCTCCATACTGTGTCCACATACATTCTTTCCTTCGCTCCTAATACTTTGTTCACAAACATTTTCCCCAATGCTACTGATACTGTGTCCTCAGACAATACCCCCCTTGCTCATCATACTGTGTCCACACCCATCCCCCCACTCACCATACTGTGTCTGCACCCATCCCCCCACTCACTATATTGTGTCTGCACCCATCCCCTCACTCATCATACTGTGTCTGCACCCATCCCCCCACTCATCATACTGTGTCTGCACACATCCTCCCACTCACCATACTGTCTCTGCACCCATCCCCCCACTCACCATACTGTGTCTGCACCCATCCTCCCACTCACCATACTGTGTCTGCACCCTTCCTCCCAATTCTGTGTCTGCACCAATCTCCATGCTCATCATACTGTGTCTGCACCCATCCCTCACTCACCATACTGAGTCTGCATCCATGCTCCCAATTCTATGTCCGCACCAATCTGCACACTCATCATACTGTGTCTGCACCCATGCCCCCTCATACTGTTTCCTCATACATCCCCCCTTGCTCCTCATACTGTGTCTTCACCCATCCCCCCAAACTGTTCACTAATACATGCCCCCCATCTACTCCCTTGTGCCTTCAGCTCTACTGGAGCACTTACCGCCAATGTTGTATGCGCTTCTGCAACGCCGGCGAGTGACATCAGTAGCGTGATCACATGACCTAAACACGCTGCTGACGTCGCCTTGACCCAGGGGTCAGGGCTTCAGTTGTATTCACGTTGTCGGAAAGATGCGAGTAAAATTGATCACTGGAATCTGAATTGCTGAAGCTTCTCTGACCCAGCTCTCAGCTTGTCAGCCGGCTCAGAGAACAGCTGAGCGTGCGTATTCTGGTTGCGAGCATGAGTATTTTGGCTAAAATATCGACCAATACCTCATGTAATGTATTTATCTTGTCATTATTTTTCATCTTTTTATTGAAAATTTTCAATTTTTTGCAGGATGCAGCCAGGCCCTTTACTGTTGGTTGGGTGAATTTGAGCGTCTGTCCTGTGGGGTGCACATATATAGTGATTAATAGGCTGTAAGCCAGACACTGTGCATCACACCTATCTGTGTGACTGGCGTCCTATACAAGCTACAGTTGTGTGCATTTCTAATACTACACAGCCACTCACATATCTGCTAATTCATGGAGGGGGTGGCTGTCGCATCCGTATTTCGCACCTGTGCTGCCCCTGCCTTTATCATGGGGTCTGCTGCAACCTGCTTATGCATTGATAATTTGACCTGGTGTTGGTAAGGCTGTTTTGTTTTGTTTTTCTGTGATGGTTTTTGAATTCATGTCCTTTTCTGTGAGCTGTTTTTAATTTCAGGATAATGTAATCCTATTTCTACATATACATTAAATGGAAGTATATTTGGGACTACAGAACACGAGAAGGACTTGGGTATTCTGGTTACAAGTAAGCTGAGCAGCAGCACTCAATGTCAAGCATCAGCTGCAAAAGTAAACAAGATTTTAGGGTGTATAAAAAGAGAGATAAAATCTTGTGATCCCAACGTATTGTTACCCCTCTATCAATCACTGGTAAGGCCACATCTAGAATATGAGAATATGGGATCCAGTTTTAGGCTCCATATTTTAAAAGGATATTCAGAAGTTACAGGTTACAGTCAGTTCAAAGGCGGGCAACTAGATTATTACAAGGGATGTAAGACCTCTCATATGATGAGAGGTTGGAAAAGTTGGGCTTGTTTAGCATAGAAAAAAGACGTCTCAGAGGAGATCTCATTTACATGTATAAATACTGTACATGTGTGGTCATTACAAAGGGCTCGAACATGACTTATTCTTTACAAAGACCTTACTAAGGACCAGGGGGCACTCATTACGGGTGCAAGAAAGCTGATTCCGGGCGCTAAATAGGAAAGGGTTCTTTACAGTTTCAGCAGTCAGACTGTTGAATGCCTACCGCAAGAGGCAGACACTATAACAGCTTTTAAAAAAGGGCTGGATAATTTTCTCAGTACACATAACATTGTAGGATATAGATAATTTAGTGACAAAACCTTTGAGTAATCAAAAACTCTTACCGTAGCATTTATTCTTGTCTGGACTATTGCAAGTCTCTACTAATCGGTCTCCCTCTTACCAAACTTTCACCTCTCCAATCCGTCCTGAATGCAGAAGCCATTATCGTATTCCTTTCCAACTGCTACACCAATGCCTCTACCCTGTGCCAGTCATTGCACTGGTTGACCAACTGATACAGAGTTCAATGTAAGCTGATCATTCTCACCTACAAAGGGCTGGACTAGCGCCTCACCTCACTTATCTAACTATTCCCCATTTTGCCCATAAAAAATTCTCTTCAAAATCATGACTCTCGTAGCATCTGTTCACACACCCTCCATTTACTTAACAGTCCTCTGTGTCTGTACTGTACACATACTGGCTAGTGACCGATTCATGCATCGTTATGTGAATGCCCTATTTAGTATATTATGGCTGTACTGTACAATATAAGCACATTCTATCATTTACCTTTCATGTCTCCCCTATTTCCTCATAGATTGTATGCTTGTGAGCAGGGCCCTCACTCCTTTTCGCATCTAGTTGTGTTCTTCTGTAATGTCTTTATTGTCTATACAAGTTTCCTCTAAAATTTTAAAGTGTTGCGTAAAATGTTGGCACTATAAAAATTATTATTATGTCTAATTGGTGGAGAAAGGTTAAACTTGATGGACCTAGGTCTTTTTTCAACCTATGTAACTAGGTAACTGTAAAAGTCCAATGATTTTCTTTGAATTTTCTAAATGTTGCCTTGTAAGTGTAAAGAATTTATTACGACAATAACCATAACTAACTAGAGGGCTGCTATTAATGGTGTCATCTTTTTACAATGTATGATAATAAAGTTGCTTGAGAAACCTGATATTTATTTGTGTGTAGTGAACGTAATGTCACTGTGCTTGTACTTGTGACCGTCTAACTGCTGTTAATGTACATATCCAGGGCTATGGGAGAGATTGATCTCAGGGCCCAGGCTTATCTATGAATATGCTCTCTGTGTGTAGCAACCATAATGAGAAAGACATCATTGGTCTAACAAGTGTTGTACCTGGTTTCTGGTCACTATAGAGACATGTTACCAAACAGCATCATTGTGGTGACGGAAGCCTCCAGAGATAACAATCTTTGTGCACTCTTTCGTTGAAATTACGCATTTTGTGTCTTCAGCTCCAGAAAATCCTGAGTCTCCATGATAACAGATTACAAACTCTGTGTAGCCAGATCCTACAGACAAACTCTTATCCCCTTACTTCCATTGTAAGTGGAAGCCACGTTGCAGAGCCTTAAGTCACCAAACAACCCATACACATTAGACTAACATCAGCCAAACCTGCCGATATCATAGGGTTCAGCACACAGTCCATTCTCTATGGGGGCCCCTGACAGATGATTGGATTGTTGGAGGAGTTAAGGATCTGGAACTGTCCGATATTAGACTGACGATTCTTTTGTTCTCCTTAAGATAAGCTGTCGCCAGAAATGTCCAGCAGAGACTCTCTCATAGAGAACATGGGAGCGCATGGGAAATGTACCCACTTTCTAAAGACTTGATTTATTGACATATTTCTTCTGATCACAGTTTCTGACAACTGAAACGGTGAAGCATGATAACTGAGGGGGTGGAATTGTCACGTGAGCACTTGGCCACTCTAAAGCCAGGTTTACATGTTGCGGTAAACTGGTCATAAACCTTCAAACAGAATCCCCATGTGATATTTGTGGATTTTGTTGCAGATTTGGCTGAAAATTCCACCTTACTCCATTACTAAGCATTAGGATGAAACCTGCAATGAAAACCTGCACAAGAATGAGCATGCTGCAGATTTCTTATTTGGCTATGGCTTTCATGTACATGCAGATTTTTTTTGCAATGTGCAAGTAGGGTTTTTAAGAATCCAGTTTACTTATAATGTACTTTAAATAGATGCAGATTTGCAATGTGGAATCCGGACTGCAAGTCGGGGACAAATCCACCATATGTGAACTTGATCTTAGTGTGCACAAAAGATCCCTTATTTGCATACATGTAATTAAATCTTTTTTTAATGTAAAATTAAAGAAGTGAAATCTAAACTACAAGTATAACAAATATGGAGAGCGAGGCAGCGCAGACTGTGAAATTAATCTTTTATTAACCCTTGCGACGTTTCAGCCCCAGTTAATAACAGGTTAATTTCATTGAATGTGCTGTTTCACTCTCCAAATTTGTTGACTATTGATGATTGTTGGATCAAGTACTTAGAGGTGTGCACCCCTACTTTTAAATTGCCAGTGCTGCTGGCTTTCCTTAAACTATAATACAGGTATGATTTAAAGGGACTAAGTCCCTTATATGACTGTATAAGTGGTTTAATTTAAGTTTTAGGGGTGAGTCCCTTTAAGGCATGTTTTGTATATTAGCAAATCCTTCCAACACATCTGACTTTTGCAGCTATATTGCATTGTAATAAAAAGTACTCCATTCATTGCTAGTCTGTATAGCAAAGTCCAGGAGTCTGCACTTTCCAATACAGCATCTAGGCCCCCGGGATCAGACATGTTTGGCTAATTTGCTGAGAGTATTTTCTGGTACATAATCTGCCTTTATTTTTTTTACATTGTTCATATGTCATCAGTCTATTAACCAAGTGGGAGAAGGAAAAATGTACCTTTCTAATGTAGAAAAACTTATCTTTATATTAGCTGCAGACTTTAGCAGATAGTGATATATCTAATCTTATGACAGGAAGTTTTTACTTGAAGTCATCAGCTGTAATGAAAAGAATAATTACTAGTCAATCATGAAATAAAAAAAATCATTTATCCACACTTTAATCTGTCTTTTATCTATTCAATAATTAGATTTTGACATATTCCAACAAATGCAGGTGGATTTTGTTGCATGTTGTTGTTTACATTCCTCAACGTTGAAATTGCAACACCAAGAAATAAAATTAGTGGAATTATTGAAATCATAAGATCAAGAGACATGTTAATGATGCGCAAATGATGAAAAAATAGAAACCAAATTTTCTAACTATTTATTTAGTATCATGCGCAGAAAATGGAAGGTAAAAAGATAAAATATGTGAAAATTTTTACATCCACAAAAAGGACTATATTAAAAAATTATCACATTTCAGTAGCAATTATTTTTATGTGTTAGACATGTGGGGATTTTTTTCAAGAGAACGGAGCTAGAAAGAGCAATTTTGTTTTATTTTTTGATTTATGCTTGCTTTTTTAATTCATTTATTTGTTCATATTGTGACCTTGATTAGGACATTAAAAGACCTCGGGGGGAGGGGCTTTCAACATTTAAATACAATCTGATTTCCCCTGTAACTGGCCCCCAGTTACAGGGCAAATACAGCCTCCTGAGCTTAGTAGGGTCTGCTGGCACCTGGCAATCACACAAAGCCTGGTTAGCACATGTTCAGTGCTGTTTATACAGGGATCAGAAAGACATGGTAATAAATAATCTCTGGATTCTTTGATGGAAATCCGGCTGTGTCTGACTGCTGGCTCCCAGCTACTTCAGCTGCTCTATCTCCATTCACCTGCTAACTATGCAATGCCATTCTAAAATATCATTGTAAAGCTTTTCAAAAAAGATCCAAAATAACATCTTATTTTTGAAAAAGCCCCTGTATTTATAGGAACTCTAGATACATATAGAAACAGGAGGACCATGAGTCAAATGCTATTATAAATGTAAAAAATACACTACCGTTCAAAAGTTTGGGGTCATTCAGAAATTTCATTATTTTTGAAAGAAAAGCACATATTTTTTTTCAATGAAGCTAACATTAAATGAATCAGAAATACACTCTATACATTGTTAATGTGGTAAATGACTATTCTAGCTGCAAACGTCTTGTTTTTATTGCAATATCTACATAGGTGTATGGAGGCCTATTTCCAACAACCACTACTCCAGTGTTTTAATGGTACATTGTGTTTGCTAACTGTGTAAGAATGCTAATGGATGTTTAGAAAGCCCTAGAAAACCCTTGCACAAGTATGTTAGCCCAGCTGAAAACGGTTTGGCTGATTTGAGAAGCTATAAAATTGACCTTCCTTTGAGCTAGTTGAGAATCTGGAGCATTACATTTGTTTGTTCTATGAAACTCTCAAAATGGCCAGAAAAAGAGAACTTTCATGTGAAACTCGACAGTCTATTCTTGTTCTTAGAAATGAAGGCTATTCCATGTGAGAAGTTGCCAAGAAACTGATGATTTCCTACAACGGTGTGTACTACTCCCTTTGGAGGAGAGCACAATCAGGCTCTAACCAGAGTAGAAAGAGAAGTGGGAGGCCCCACTGCACAACTGAGCAACAAGACAAGTACATTAGAGTCTCTAGTTTGAGAAATGGAGGCCTCACAGCTCCTCAACTGGCAGCTTCATTAAATAGTACACGCAAAACGCCAGTGTCAACGTCTACAGTGAAGAGGCGACTCCAGGATGCTGGCCTTCAGGGCAAAATGGCAAAGAAAAAGCCATATCTGAGACTGGCTAATAAAAGGAAAAGATTAATATGGGCAAAAGAACACAGACATTGGACAGAGGAAGATTGGAAAAAAGTTTTATGGACAGACGAATCAAAGTTTGAGGTGTTTGGATCATACAGAAGAACATTTTTGAGACGCAGAACAACTGAAAAGATGCTGGAAGAGTGCTTGACGCCATCTGTCAAGCATGGAGGAGGTAATGTGATGGTCTGGGGTTGCTTTGGTGCTGGTAAAGTGGGAGATTTGTACAAGGTAAATGGGATTGTGAATAAGGAAGGCTATCATTCCATTTTGCAACGCCATGCCATACCCTGTGGACAGCGCTTGATTGGAGACAATTTCATCCTACAACAGGACAATGACCCAAAGCACACCTCCAAATTATGCATGAACTATTTAGGGAAGAAGCAGGCAGCTGGTATTCTATCTGTAATGGAGTGGCCAGCGCAGTCACCAGATCTCAACCCCATTGAGCTGTTGTGGGAGCAGCTTGACCGTATGGTGCACAAAAAGTGCCCATCAAGCCAATCCAACTTGTAGGAGGGGCTTCAGGAAGCATGGGGGGAAATTCTCTCAAGATTATCTCAGCAAATTAACAGCTAGAATGCCAAAGGTCTGCAATGCTGTAATTGCTGCAAAAGGAGCATTCTTTGACAAAAGCAAAGTTTAAAGGAGAAAATTATTCTTTCTAATAAAAATCATTATTTCTAACCTTGTCAATGTCTAGACTATATTTTCTAATCATTTTGCAACTCATTTGATAAATAAAAGTCTGAGTTTTCATGGAAAACACAAAATTGTTTGGGTGACCCCAAACTTTTGAACGGTAGTGTATATACTTTATTTCATACTCAATAAGAATAAACATACATAATACATAAGGACAAGTAGGAAAAAAGAGTGGGGGAGGGGGCACAACAACAAGTAAGGTGCAACAATGATGCAAGAACCCAGAACAGGAATCACGCAGTTCCTCCTATAAATGAGGTAAGTACATTACTGTGTAGACAACTAAGGGAAGTACACTATGTAAACATATGACCACTAGATGGAGGCCAGATGCTATGGCATTGGAAGGGCAGTAATGTCACGATGGGGGCAGGCTTTGCAGTGTTGGGAATCCCTCCCCCATGTGCTCACCCACCTATCCACTCTCTCTTTCCCCCATGTACTGACTTCTCCCATCTGTGCTCTCTTCTTTGACCTGTCTACCGCATGTGCTATCCCCCTTGTCTGCTGTCTCTCTCCTTCCTGTGCTGTGTTCTCCCCTCATGTGCTGTCCTGTTTGAGCTGTCTCCCCCCTGTGCTGTCTCTCTCCCCCATCTGCTGTCTTCTCCTCTCATGTGATCTCTTCTTTGACCTGTGTACCCCATGTGCTCTCCCCCTTGTCTTCTCTCTCTCTCTCCACCACTGTCCTGTCTTCTTCCCTCATGTGTTCTCTCGTTTGAGCTGTCTCCCCCCTGTGTGTCCCCTTTCCTATGTGCACTCACCCCTCCCCCTGTGTTAAAATGAAAGCAAAGTAGGTAAAGGTAACATTTTATTAACATGGAAAAATGTATGACAAAGGTGCTTTAATTTACATTGTATCCACATAAGGACAAAACGTACGTACGGCGTATACAGAGTGTGTGTGTGGTGCGTATGGCGTATACAGTGTGTGTGTGTATGTGGTGGTGCGTACGGCGTATACAGTGTATGTGTGTGGTGGTGCGTACGGTGTATACAGTGTGTGTGTGGTGAGTATGGCGTATACAGTGTGTGTGTGGTGGTGCGTACGGTGTATACAGTGTGTGTGTGGTGAGTACTGCGTATACAGTGTGTGTGTGGTGGTGCATACGGTGTATACAGTGTGTGTGTGGTGCGTACTGCGTATACAGAGCGTGTGTGTAGTGGTGCGTACGGAGTTTTCAGTGTGTGTGGTGCGTATGGCGTATACAGTGTGTGTGTGGTGCGTACGGTGTATACAGTGTGTGTGTGGTGCGTACGGTGTATACAGTGTGTGTGGTGCGTACGGTGTATACAGTGTGTGTGTGGTGCGTACAGCATATACAGAGTGTGTGTGTAGTGGTACGTACGGAGTTTTCAGTGTGTGTGGTGCGTATGGCGTATACAGTGTGTGTGGTGCATACGGCATATACAGTGTGTGTGTGTGTACTGCGTATACAGTGTGTGTGTGTGGTGTGTACGGCGTATACAGTGTGTGTGTTTGGTTCGTACGGCGTATACAGTGTGTGTAGTGCGTACGGCGTATACAGTGTGTGTGTATGTGGTGCGTATGGCGTATACAGTGTGTGTGTGGTGTGTACAGTGTATACAGTGTGTGTGGTGCGTACGGCGTATACAGAGTGTGTGTGTGTGGTGTTTATGGCATACACAGTGTGTGTGTGAGGTGCGTACGGCATATACAGTATGTGTGATGCATACGGCGTATACAGTGTGTGTGTGTGTGGTGCATATGGCGTATACAGTGTATGTGTGTGGTGGTGCGTACGGTGTATACAGTGTGTGTGTGGTGAGTACGGCGTATACAGTGTGTGTGTGTGGTGGTGCGTACGGTGTATACAGTGTGTGTGTGGTGAGTACGGCGTATACAGTGTGTATGTGGTGGTGCGTACGGTGTATACAGTGTGTGTGTGGTGCGTACTGCGTATACAGAGTGTGTATGTGGTGGTGGTGCGTACGGCGTATACAGTGTATGTATGTGGTGCGTACGGTGTATACAGTGTGTGTGTGGTGCGTACAGCATATACAGAGTGTGTGTGTAGTGGTGCGTACGGAGTTTTCAGTGTGTGTGGTGCGTATGGCGTATACAGTGTGTGTGGTGCATACGGCATATACAGTGTGTGTGTGTGTACTGTGTATACAGTGTGTGTGTGTGTGTACTGCGTATACAGTGTGTGTGTGGTGTGTACGGCGTATACAGTGTGTGTAGTGCGTACGGCGTATACAGTGTGTGTGTATGTGGTGCGTATGGCGTATACAGTGTGTGTGTGTGTGGTGTGTACAGTGTATACAGTGTGTGTGGTGCGTACGGCGTATACAGAGTGTGTGTGTGTGGTGTTTATGGCATACACAGTGTGTGTGTGAGGTGCGTACGGCATATACAGTATGTGTGATGCATACGGCGTATACAGTGTGTGTGTGTGTGGTGCATACGGCGTATACAGTGTGTGTGTGTGTGTGTGTGTGTGTGTGGTGCGTACGGCGTATACAGTGTGTGTGTGTACGGCATATACAGTGTGTGTGGTGCGTACGGCGTATACAGTGTGTGTGTGTGTGTGGTGTTTACGGCATATACAGTGTGTGTGTGTGTGTGTGTGTGTGTGAGGTGCGTACGGTGTATACAGTGTGTGTGTGATGCGTACAGTGTATACAGTGTGTGTGTGGTGCGTCCGGCGTATAGTGTGTGTGTGTGTGGTGCGTACGGCGTATACAGTGTGTGTGTGGTGCATACGGCATATACAGTGTGTGTGTGGTGCATACGGCGTATACAGTGTGTGTGTGCGTACTGCATATACAGTGTGTGCGTTTGGTGCGTACGGCATATACAGTGTGTGTGGTGCGTATAGCGTATACAGTGTGTGTGTGTGGTGCGTACTGCATATACAGTGTGTGTGTGTGTGTGGTGCGTACGGCGTATACAGTGTGTGTGTGTGGTGCGTATGGCGTATACAGTGTGTGTGTGTGTGTGTGGTCGTACGGTGTATTCAGTGTGTGTGTGGTGCGTACATCGTATACAGTGTGAGTGTGGTGCGTACGGCGTATACAGTGTGTGTGTGTGTGGTGCGTACGGCGTATGCAGTATGTGTGTGAGTGTGTGGTGTGCACGGCGTATACTGTGTGTGTGTGTGGTGCGTACGGCGTATACAGTGTGTGTGTGTGTGTGTGGTGCGTACGGCGTATACAGTGTGTGTGTATGTGTGGTGCGTACGGCATATACAGTGTGTGTGGTGTTTACGGCATATGCAGTGTGTGTGTGTGTGAGGTGCATACGGCGTATACAGTGTGTGTGTGTGTGTGGTGCATACGGTGTATACAGTGTGTGTGATGCGTACAGCGTATACAATGTGTGTGTGGTGCGTACAGCGTATAGAATGTGTGTGTGGTGCGTATGGCGTATGCAGTGTGTGTGTGTGGTGCGTACTGCGTATACAGTGTGTGTGTGTGTGTGGTGCATACGGCGTATACAATGTGTGTGTAGTGCGTACGGCGTATACAGTGTTTGTGCATGTGGTGCGTATACAGTGTGTGTGTGTGTGGTGCGTACGGCGTATACAGTGTGTGTGTGGTGCGTACGGCATATACAATGTTTGTGTGTGTGGTGCGTATACAGTGTGTGTATGTGGTGCATACAGCATATACAGTGTGTGTGTGTGGTGCGTATGGCGTATACAGTGTGTGCGTGGTGCGTACGGCGTATACAGTGTGTGTGTAGTGCGTACGGCGTATACAGTGTTTGTGCGTGTGGTGCGTATACAGTGTGTGTGTGTGTGGTGCGTACGGCGTATACAGTGTGTGTGTGTGGTGCGTACTGCGTATACAGTGTGTGTGTGGTGCCTACGGCGTATACAGTGTGTGTGTGGTGCGTACGGCATATACAATGTTTGTGTGTGTGGTGCGTATACAGTGTGTGTATGTGGTGCATACAGCGTATACAGTGTGTGTGTGTGGTGCGTATGGCGTATACAGTGTGTGTGTGTGTGGTGCGCACGGCGTATACTGTGTGTGTGGTGCGTACAGCGTATACAGTGTGTGTGGTGCGTACGGCGTATACAGTGTCTGTGTGTGTGTGTGTGTGGCGTATACAGTGTGTGTGTGTGTGGTGCGTACGGCGTATACAGTGTGTGTGTGTGGTGCATACGGCGTATACAGTGTGTGTATGTGTGTGTGGTGCGCATGGCGTATATGTAGCACCCTGAGGATTCGGCTGCTACAGGGGTATTGCACCTCAACCCAGAGGTGTGATATTCCACTCCCGGGTAAGGATGGAGTGTGGAACTGAGCTCGGTAGGCTGCATGCACTACACACATCCCATTTCCGAGGAACAGGCCGACGGTACTCCCACTTAGAAATGTGCAGGTACGACCGAGTCTGTTCCTGGCTGGAGTGGGAGGGGGGTGGAACATCCCAAGTAGTGTAGGGGCAGATAGGGGGAGCAGCCTGGGTAAAGATAGGAGCTCATTGGGTGCTGGTCACCTGAGCTCACACATAGAGGGTGTATATAAGGTGGGCACCATCATAGATCAGGGTCAGTCTGTCAGCCTTTGCAGAGGAGTCACAGGAAGAGGAGCAGAGCAGATCCAGAGAGAGAGAGAGGAGAAAGAAAGAGAGACCCAGAGGGGGAAGCAGAAGAGAGGACTCTAAGACCCCAAATTCAAACAACGGGTGAAGAGCCGGCATCAGGGTACCGGAACCCAAGCTGGTGGGGGCAAAAACACACCCCAGCCAGAGACCGGAGGCCGTGGGCAGCGTCTGCCACGGCCACCCACCACATCCACCACGAAGGCATACCACGCGGAGGGTCAGGGAACCCAAGGCCAAGGGTCACCCAACAGAAGGCCCGAGGGAGCTGGACCTGGGTGGATCAATAGTGGGGACGGCCAGAGAAAGGACAGAAGGAGAGCTCAGGGTCACGCTCCGGACTCGCTTGGGGGTTGGCTGGATCCAGGACCTGGTGGACGCAGCACGGCTCGGGTGGTCACTTGAAGCTGGAGTGACCGGAACATCAGCAGTGAGTAAATACCCTAAAACTGCACAACCCGACTCTGTCTTCCTTTAACACCTATGCTGCACCACCACAACCCCCATCCTCTGCACCTGACCCCCTGAGGCTATACCCCACCCGTTGGGGGTTATACCATCACAAGCTGCACCTACACCATCAGCCTCAGCGGACCCTGCTGCAGCGGCGGCCATAGTGACCGCAACACAACGGGTGGCGTAGTCGACAATAAAGAACTTATAACATCTGTAGGACTGCCACATACAACTGAGTTTGACACCCTGGGCACGGGCCGGGTCACAGCCACTCGGAAGACTACAACTCCCATCTGATCCGGCTCCGGATATTCCCACTAACGAATATGGCCCAGGGGGCGCGTCAACTTTGGCGTAGTCGGCAGGATTACGTGCCCGCAACACCCGGGTACTGCGTGCCTGAAGAAAAGTGCGAGTTTACCTCAAAAAGGAGTCTCCTGCCGGTTCCGGAGGGTCCCCGCCATCGGACCCCATCACCAGTCAATTCCCGCCGGTTGTCCGCCATTAACAGCTTTTTCCCGCCGTCTGCAGAGTTTCCCGCCACTGGGAGACGATTCCCGCCATTTCCAAAGGTTTCCCGCCTTGGAAGAGCGGACGCCATTATGGGCGTGCCAGAGGATGGCAAGAGGCCACCTCCCATCGTGGGCCAGGACCGAAAATGGCGCCAAAAGTGGAAACCGCCCCCACCAACAGAGACTGTGATGCTAGAGGTGTCTGTCAGCGTGAAAGAACAGCCCCTGGAGCTGACAGTCACCAAGTGGCCCCGGGACCGCCCTCGAAGGGGGAGGAGACGAAAGGAGAGAACAAAGATGGGTGCCGCCTGGAGTAGTCTAGAGCGAGCGCACCCGGAGGCAAGAAGCCTGGAGAAGAAGATCGGAGGAGCTCACCCGGAGATGGCGAGAAAGCAGAGCAGCACCGGCCCGTTGGCCAGGAGCCTGCTGGAAACAACGACCCCACTAGGCCTAGTGGAGGTCCTAGCACAGCTCCCCCGAGACCGGGAGTGTGCGCAGACCGCTCTGGAGGGCCTCGCAAGGAGGATGGCCCGGGTGCAGCGAGAGACGTTGGCGGAGTGGAGCCGTGAGATGGCCCAGCAGACCGAGACCTGTCAGCGGAGCACGCCACCCAAGACGAGGAAACAGACCGCCTCTGAGGATGGCGCGGGAGGATTGAAGGCCGGAGACGGCGCCGAGAAGGGAGCCGAACGAGTGGAGGCAGGTAAAGGGGACGTCTATACCCCAAACCGGGAAACCGCGTACCTGCCCCAGCTCCCCGTCGCAGAGCCCGAAGTCTATCCTGCCGTGCCCGTCGCTGCAACGTCACCGCCGCAGACTAGGCCTCAAACGGGAGCCGCGACCCCTGTGACGTCACACGCCTCGACCCCGAGCGTGACCAAGCAGGAAGTACCACCAGCCTGGTCGCAAGGCCTAGTACCCCCGGGCGCCGCAATACCAACAGCGCCCCCTACCTCCGCGGAGCCCCCGGCCTGGTCGCAGGGCCAAGTAGCCCAGGGCGCCGCCGTCCTTACGGTGCCCTTCACCTTCCAGATACCCCAGGCCTGGCCGCAAGGCCCGGGCAACCCGGGCGCTAACACCACCGCGCCCATAAGACCTAAAGTGCCGCATCTGGGAGAGGACCTGTGCGCCCAGCATACGTGCCCGGATGGGCAGCCATTTATATGGCCACCGGAGTTCCACCATCCCCGACTCCGGAGAGAGAGACCCCTGGATGAACCCCTGATCCCGGCTCCAAAGCCCGTAAAGAGGATCTCGCCCCCGCTAGCAGAAGCGCAGTTCGAGTGGGACCCCACCGGAGAAGATCTCATGGGGTTCACTCAAGAGACTCGGGCAGCTGCAGCGGAGCGTGCTGAGTGCTGCCGCCAACAGCTCGAGGACTTTGAGAGGGAGCGGAGAGAGAGGCGGGTCCGGGAACAGCAAGCTCAAGTAAGGAGCGCGGAGCAGAAGAGCCGGGCCAGGAGAGACCCCCGTGCAGCGCATAGTCCCCGCACCACCGGGACTGTGATAAAGTTTAACATGCAGCATGGGTGGGGCTTCATCCGAGACCACCGCACCCTAGGCGACGTCTTCGTGACCAGGAGAGACGTTGAGTCCCACCTACCGGAGGGACACAGAGGTCGTGACCTTTACATCGGGGACGAGGTCACCTTCACCCGGCACAAGTGTGCCAAAGGACCCTACGCCCTCCATGTGCATCGCCTGACGGAGGAAGAGCTGCGGTGTGAGGAGGAAGAACAAGAGGACCCGGACGGGTCTGAAACTAGAGCCAAAGGTAACCATAAAGAAAGAGCAGGAGGACGCCGTCGCTAAGTACAGCGAAGCAGGAGCTGTATATAGTTGCCCGTCGGGGCACAGTGAATTGAAACTGAAACTGAAACTGTTACTGCTGCTAATATAGTCCCCGTTGGGACCAGCAAGTGTGAACTGTTACCCGTTTAACCCCTAAATCCCACTGACCGAGGACTGAGAGCGGTCATTCCTCCCCAAAACCTGGCCGAGGACTGAGAGCGGCCATATCCCTGTATATAGTTGCGCGTCCTAAAGCGCCCCCTACCGGTTTTATAGGGAAAACCAGTTTTCCAGAGAGACTGTCGCACTTTACCCGGTCACACGTTGCACAGTGACCGGAGGAGGAGCCTGAGGCGACGAGAATGTTTTATCTGCTAAGATATGTTGTTTAATATGTTTTATATGTTTATGAAAAAAAAAATGTATGTTTTGGTGTTGTTTTTGTCTTACAGCCCGAGGACGTGCTGTGATTTACCAGGGGGGAATGTAGCACCCTGAGGATTCGGCTGCTACAGGGGTATTGCACCTCAACCCAGAGGTGTGATATTCCACTCCCGGGTAAGGATGGAGTGTGGAACTGAGCTCGGTAGGCTGCATGCACTACACACATCCCATTTCCGAGGAACAGGCCGACGGTACTCCCACTTAGAAATGTGCAGGTACGACCGAGTCTGTTCCTGGCTGGAGTGGGAGGGGGGTGGAACATCCCAAGTAGTGTAGGGGCAGATAGGGGGAGCAGCCTGGGTAAAGATAGGAGCTCATTGGGTGCTGGTCACCTGAGCTCACACATAGAGGGTGTATATAAGGTGGGCACCATCATAGATCAGGGTCAGTCTGTCAGCCTTTGCAGAGGAGTCACAGGAAGAGGAGCAGAGCAGATCCAGAGAGAGAGAGAGGAGAAAGAAAGAGAGACCCAGAGGGGGAAGCAGAAGAGAGGACTCTAAGACCCCAAATTCAAACAACGGGTGAAGAGCCGGCATCAGGGTACCGGAACCCAAGCTGGTGGGGGCAAAAACACACTCCAGCCAGAGACCGGAGGCCGTGGGCAGCGTCTGCCACGGCCACCCACCACATCCACCACGAAGGCATACCACGCGGAGGGTCAGGGAACCCAAGGCCAAGGGTCACCCAACAGAAGGCCCGAGGGAGCTGGACCTGGGTGGATCAATAGTGGGGACGGCCAGAGAAAGGACAGAAGGAGAGCTCAGGGTCACGCTCCGGACTCGCTTGGGGGTTGGCTGGATCCAGGACCTGGTGGACGCAGCACGGCTCGGGTGGTCACTTGAAGCTGGAGTGACCGGAACATCAGCAGTGAGTAAATACCCTAAAACTGCACAACCCGACTCTGTCTTCCTTTAATACCTATGCTGCACCACCACAACCCCCATCCTCTGCACCTGACCCCCTGAGGCTATACCCCACCCGTTGGGGGTTATACCATCACAAGCTGCACCTACACCATCAGCCTCAGCGGACCCTGCTGCAGCGGCGGCCATAGTGACCGCAACACAACGGGTGGCGTAGTCGACAATAAAGAACTTATAACATCTGTAGGACTGCCACATACAACTGAGTTTGACACCCTGGGCACGGGCCGGGTCACAGCCACTCGGAAGACTACAACTCCCATCTGATCCGGCTCCGGATATTCCCACTAACGAATATGGCCCAGGGGGCGCGTCATATACAGTGTGTGTGTGTGTGGTGCGTATGGCGTATACAGTGTGTGTGTGTGGTGCGTACGGCGTATACAGTGTGTGTGTGGTGCGTATGGCGTATACAGTGTGTGTGTGTGTGTGTGTGTATGTGGTGTGTACATCGTATACAGTGTGTGTCTGGTGCGTACGGCGTATACAGTGTTTGTGTATGTTTGGTGCGTATACAGTGTGTGTATGTGTGTGTGGTGCGCATGGCGTATACTGTGTGTGTGTGTGGTGCGCATGGCGTATACTGTGTGTGTGTCTGGTGCGCATGGCGTATACTGTGTGTGTGTGTGGTGCGTACGGCATATGCAGTGTGTGTTTGTGTGTGGTGCGTACGGCGTATATAGTGTGTGTGTGGTGCGTACGGCGTATACAGTGTGTGTGTGTGTGTGTGTGTGTGTGTGTGTGTGGTGCGTACGGCGTATACAGTGTGTATGTGTGTGTGTGTGTGTGGTGCGTACGGTGTATACAGTGCATGTGTGTGTGTGTGTGTGTGTAGTGTGACAGTGTTCTGCTGGTTGTACCGTGCAAGAGGCTGGTACCACTAGTGGTTTCCATATTGAGACACAAATCACTTGGGTGTCCCAATATGGCTGTCGGCGAACTTCCGCCACTTGGAATTCTGGGATCCAGACACATCTCAACGGAACAGGATGTGAAGACATTACAGGGTCAGTATATATTAGATATACAGGGCAAAAGTAAAATAAGAGTAATAAATATTCCTGCCATGGAGAATATAGTAAAAGGGATGATGTAACCATATCTCATATAAATCAGTAATGTCTATTCACATGGATCATCACTGATCCTGATACATATATATGACATCATACACCAATATAATGCCATGAGGGAATAAATAAGTCACATGAATGGAAACTAATTACCCATGGTTCCTACTTGTCCTTATGTATTGTGTATGTTTATTCTTAATGAGTATGAAATAAACTATATCGTTTTTACATTTATAATAGCATTTGACTCATGGTCCTCCTGTTTCTATATCATAGTAAAGTTACATGCTGGCTACCTGAGTGGTCTGGAATGAGTTAAAGAAGCACTCCTCCCATCAAAATTTTTATTCTCTTTTTCCATTAGGTCTATGAAATTCCATAATTAAAAAATGACTAGATGAATCCTTCTAAGTTCTATGTATAAACAGGAGGTCAATTTTCCCTGTATGAGTCATAAGTCACTGCAAAAGTTCCTGGCAGGGAGGAGGAGGAAGCAGATGGGTCAGAAGTTGAAGAGGGTGATGATAAATGCAAGTGTGGAGCCCCTGAGGGTTCGGTCGCCACAGAGGTACTGCACCTCACCCAGAGGTGTGGTGTCTCCTTCTCTCAGGTAAGGAGGGAGTGCTGCCCGGAACCCCCAACACCTGCATCCAACTCTACACTGCTCCAGGCCGGCTGGAAGGGCAAGACGCAATGTATGTTTCTGCTGAGCCCTGACCCTGGCTGGAGTGGGGGGACCCCAAAGGTACTGGGAACCAGTAGTGGGTGTGGGTGGAGGAAGTAGTTAGGGGGAGCACTTTGGTAGGAGTATAAATAGGGAAGCCATCTTAGGGTGGCAGAACAGAACAGGTCAGTTGTGTAGTGAGAGGACAGTTCAGAAGAACAGTCTGGGAGCAGAGTCTCAGTAGGAGCTCTGCTCCACAAGTAGGGCCCAGTCCTAGAGGCCCAGATGGGGAGCAGAGGAGTAGGCTCCGTTCTAAGAAGGGATCCTTGGGGGTACGGCGAGTGCAGGAAGGCACCCGTACGCCCCGCATCTGTCAGAAGACAGAGGGATCGTAGGCCACAAGAAGGGGACCGGCCCCTGGCCCAGTCGTGTACTTCAAGTCTCGGCTGGAAAAACCGGAGGCTTTTGGCTTCTATAGTCAGTTGCTGAAGCCTCATTCTAATCCCTGTAAGGGTCAAGCAGGTCTGTGAACTCCGACGGACAGGAGGGACTTCAGAGCACCCGAGCGGGATTGAGAGTGGGAAGGGCAGGAGGGAGAAAGACCCAGCGAGAAGACGGTCTAGTTAGGAACACGAGAAAGTGGGGTTCTGCCAGGTACTCCTGATCTACCTGAGGAAGTGCTGAACCCCTGCCTGGTGAACGCAGCGTGACGTGGGAGGCTGACACCTGTACAGTGCACCAGTGGAACTGTCACAAGAACTGTGAGTAAAAACTCGGATGACTGCACTGCACTGCCTCCGTCCATTCTTTAATCTGCGCCATCATTCCCTATCTGCCCTACAACGCCCAGCGCAACCACCATCTTCCTACACTGCCCTGGAGCTAGCTCTACCTGTGGAGAGCCACACCATCCCTGCTGCCGTAACACCAGCTTCAGAGGACTGCTCCGCAGCGGCGGCACCCCTTAGCAGCATTCCACAGGTGGCGTCACGAACAATCCCAAAAACCCCATATAAAAGTAACCCCCCTTTTGCACTGACCGCCCTAGGTCACGGACCGGGCCAGCCACCGTGATATCCCCCAGCAACCAGGGGCCCGGCTGCCGAGTACCCCACGGCCCTGGGGGCGCGTCATAAGGACAAGAGACTTCCAGTTTATATATAGAGCAGAGAAAATTGAAGAATTTACTGGGTAGAAAGGCAGAATGAGCAATTGTAAGGATACTGCACTATATAATATGATGACTGCAATATATTAAGAGGATACAAACTTTGATGGGAGGAGTGCTTCTTTAAAGGGATTTGATATTGATACTTTGATATTGAGGATAGGTCATCTTAATTTAAATAGTGTTAACCACTTTAATTATAATTGTAAAAATGTAATTATAAAAAATCTGTATAATAGTGTCGTAGTGTTGAACATTCTGAACATACTTACGCAATGCTTGTGTGATGCAGGTGATCTGTATGTGGTGATGTGGCTGTACAGTGTGCAGTGTGGCCTGATAGTCACCTGTCAGTAGTAACTGATAAGGATTAGTGCCAGGGTTCAACCATAAAATCATTTCTAAACTGATTTTTTATTTTACCCAATGTAAGTAGTAAGTAATATGCTAAATTATTTTCTACTTTCAATTTATACTGTAATTGGATTTTTCTTGTTTATTACTGGGTTACTAGAAGAAGTAATAGGATTATTACAAAACAAATTTAGTAAGCACTATGACAGTGATGATGAACCTTTTGGAGACCAAGTGCCCAAACTGCAATCCAAAACCCATTTATTGATGGCAAAGTGCCAACACGGCAATTTAACTTGAATACTGAAGTTTTAGTTGGAGCTTGTAAGCACTGCACTCCAAGCCTAAGATACTAGCCACTGATTGCAGAGGATTTTTAATCAAAAGTAAAATTGCAAAGTTGTTTGTTTTTACAATCGTAACTCTTTATCATGATGAGAATAACCCTTTAAGCCAGGGATGTCAAACTGAAATACACAGAGGGCCAAAGTTAAAAGCTTGGACAAAGTCGCGGGCCAACCTTGATATTTGTTAAAAAAAAAATGTACACAATTGAGGAAGTTTTTCCTTATCAAATAAAACAATTAACTTTTGGAATTATAGTTGAATAATATAATATGTTATCTAAAAGCAGTAAAAAGCATATAGCCCAACTTAAATAAGTAATAACAAAGAATAAACAAAAACTTTGAATAATACAGAAAATAAAGTATGATCCAAACAAAAGAGTCCCCAAACATAGTATGATACCCCCACAGTGAATTCCTCCACACGCACAGTATAATGACCCTACTGTACCCCCCTTCCTCAATCCCCCCCACAAAGAATGGTGACCCCATCACAGTATGATTCTCCAACTGTAATCCCCACACAGCCCTCCATACAGTATAATGGCCACAAAAAGTCCTCCATACAGTATAATGGGCCCCACATAGTCCTCCATACAGTATAATGGCCCCCAACATAGTCCTCTGTACAGTGTAATGGGCCACACATAGTCCTCTATACGGTATAATGGCCACAAAAAGTGCTCCATACAGTAGAATAGCCCCACATAGTCCTCCATACAGAATAATGGGACCCACATAGTCCTCCATACAGTGCAAAGGACCCCACATAGTGCTCCATACAGTGCAATGGGCTCCACACAGCATTCCACACAGCGCAATAGGCCCCATACAGCGCTCCACGCAGCGCAGTGGGCCCCACACAGCGCTCCACGCAGCACAATGGGCCCCACACAGCGCTCCACGCAGCACAATGGGCCCTACATCATGCTCCACACGGTGTAATGGGCACCACACAGCGCTCCACGCAGCACAATGGACCCCACACAGCGCTCCACGCAGCGCAAGGGGCCCCACATGGTGCTCCACGCGGTGTAATGAGCCCCACACAGCGATCCACGCAGCACAATAGGCCCCACACAGTGCTCCACACAATGCAATGGGCCCCACACAGTGCTCCACGCAGCGCAATGGGCTTCACACAGTGCAATGGACCCCACACAGTGCTTCACACAGCGCAATGGGCCCCACATGGTGCTCCACGCCATTTAATGGGCTCCACATGGTACTCCACGCTGTATAATGGCCCCAGATTAAAATAATAACTACTCACCTCTGCCTGTTCCAAAGCTGATCTGGACTTCTCATATTACAGTCCTACCTGTGGGCACGTGCGCCATCTCCTCAGCCTTCTAAGCGCTTCACTAGCGGCTCTAGTGAGAGGGGGATGGTGCGTGTGCTGAGGGGAGTGGTGGCAGTGCTGAGGAAATGACGCGCGTGCCCACCAGGAGGGCTCTGCATGCCCCCTCTGGCACACGTGCCATAGGTTCGCCACCACTGTCCTATATGTTCTGCAAGACTGGTATCTACCAGTATATGGTCACCATAATGCATTTCGCAATGACTGTAGCGGGTGTCATGACAACCTTGTAAAACTATGTCAATGTACTGTTTGCAATCATGGAGAGTTCCTATCTATATAAAGCACAGCAATTATCTCTGGAGATTTCCAGTCTCACTCATTTGTAGGATCGTTCCTTCTCCATCTTTCCGTACCCGTCACTTCTTTCATGGCTGAATCTGTGATGTCTTTAAGATCTTGTTTTCATATAAGTTTGGATTTAGTGGATTCTCAGGTTCCTGAACATCCAGTAATACAGAATCTTTTCTTACAGATGCATCAATTGTTGGACCTTTCCTATCTTGTATAAAGCTCACAAAGCAGGAGGAGGACTGCAGCAGGTATGTGTGGCGGGTTCTCCACCAGTATTCCCAGGGCACTGTTATAGGTTGTGGAACAGCGCCTCTTCCAATCTGCTTTTAATAAGCTTCCCATTAATTTCAATGAAACAAAACATAGTGTACATGTATAGTAAGTGATTTGGGAGTTTTTGATGTGAATAGCACTATTTTTCCATCATTCATGTCTGCTAATAAAAATTCTCTGATTTCAGTTCCCTTAATAGCTTTATACGAGAGAAACCACAAACATCGAGTTTTCCCAGTGTCTTGTAAATCTGAGCAATTTATGTTCGTTACCTGAAGTACTTTGACGTTTTTTTTTTTTTGCCCCCGTTTTTAGCTTTAGTTTTTTCACCGTTTTTTGGGGCGACTTTTTATCGGCATTTTGCGCTCATAAAAAGACACCCAGGCATCTCCCAGGCATTTTTTTAGCCTTTATGTCCTTAGACGTATAGGTACGTCCAAGTTCACCTCCCTCCCTTTGATGCGGGCTCTGGCGCTGAGTCTGCATCCTTCCCGGCACATGACAGCTGATTTGATCAGCGATCATGTGCCCCTAACAGCCGATCCCCCAATGGCTGTTAACATGTTAAATGCCGCTGTCAATCCCTGACAGTGGCATTTAACTCGCACAAACCGGATGTGTGTCATAAGACCCGCCCAGCTGAGACCCTGTCACGGGGTTGTGGGGCGCTGATGGGTTGGCATGACAACCGGGGATCTGCAGAAGACCCCTGTGCTTGTCATTGCAGATCTCCTATAGCTAGAAGATATTTTTGCTACACATAGCAAGGCTGAAGCCTTTACTATGTATAGCACAGGTGATCAGACGATCGCAGCTACAAGTTTCCGAAGTAGTTTTTTAAAAATGGTAGAAAAAAAAAAAGTATATATATATATATATATATATATATATATATATATATATATATATATATATATACACATATATACACTGCTCAAAAAATTAAAGGGAACACTCAAAAAACACATCCTAGATCTGAAGGAATGAAATATTCTCATTGAATACTTTGTTCTGTACAAAGTTGAATGTGCTGACAACAAAATCACACAAAAATCATCAATGGAAATCAAATTTATTAACCAATGGAGGCCTGGATTTGGAGTCACCCCCACAATTAAAGTGGAAAAACACACTACAGGCTGATCCAACTTTGATGTAATGTCCTTAAAACAAGTCAAAATGAGGCTCAGTATTGTGTGTGGCCTCCACGTGCCTGTATGACCTCCCTACAACGCCTGGGCATGCTCCTGAAGAGGTTGCGGATGGTCTCCTGTGGGATCTCCTCCCAGACCTGGACTAAAGCATCCGCCAACTCCTGGAAGTCTGTGCAACGTGACGTTGGTGGATGGAGCGAGACATGATGTCCCAGATGTGCTCAATCGGATTCAGGTCTGGGGAACGGGCGGGCCAGTCCATAGCTTCAATGCCTTCATCTTGCAGGAACTGCTAACACAGTTGGGAATGTGCAACAAGTTTTTCACACCTGGATTTGGGGATCCTCTGCCATTCTTCCTTGCAGATACTCTTCAGTTCTGTCAGGTTGGATGGTGAACGTTGGTGGACAGCCATTTTCAGGTCTCTCCAGAGATGCTCAATTGGGTTTAGGTCACAGAGTTGTTCTGAAGCCACTCCTTTGTTATTTTAGCTGTGTGCTTAGGGTCATTGTCTTGATGGAAGGTGAACCTTTGGCCAAGTCTGAGGTCCAGAGCACTCTGGAAGAAGTTTTCATCTAGGATATCTCTGTACTTGGCCGCATTTTTTCAGTCAAGATGGGGTGCAGAGTGTACTTTAATGAGAAAAAATAATGAACTTTTTAGAATTTACCAAATGGCTGCAATGAAACAAAGAGAGAAAAATTTAAAGGGGTCTGAATACTTTCCGTACCCACTGTATTCTGAAGATCTAAAAGATCTAAAGTTCCTCCCCCACCCCCCTCTCTCCTGGAGGGTGGTTGGGGTGGGATACTGGGTGGCTTATTATTTGTGACTTTTCCTTTATTTATACAGTCATTCTGTTTTGATAAAGTTTGAAAAAAAGCCCCTTTAAAAATAACTCCCCTTAAAGGCGTTGTCCACTGCTGAACAACATCTTCTTAACTGTAGTTTACAAAAAAAATGAGATACCTTTCGGACCGGCAACGCTCCTTTAATCTCTCCACAGTCTCATCATTTTACGTGACTGCTGATCGGCTGCAGATTTCTTCTTGCGGAAGAGAGAAGGCTGCAGATGATCAGCAGCATTACACCTCGGAGAGATGGGAGGGGTGTCACCAGACAGGGAGCTGGGCATATTTTTTTTACTTTTTGCAGCTATTTAAATAGGGGATGTCCAGAAGTAAACAATCCCTTTAAGTGCACCCTTAAAAATTAATTATTCCCAATAAAGTAATAATGGCCATGAGTTCCCTCTGGGGGATGACAATACAGCTGAGAGCGGCACTTACCTGAGCAGACAGTCACGAGCCACTTGTTTGGGACCCCCGATACAGGCTGTAATTCAGGATCAGTACAAGAAAAGTAATAATTCCCCTCCTCCCCTCCCCCCAATAACCACGTCTAATTACTAGATGGTGATTAACCTTTCAGCTTCATCCCTTTAGTGAGAGGTCACTGACCAAAACTTCTTGGCCATTGTTTCTTTAAAAAAAAAGTTACCGTATCTTTTGCACTATTAGATTATTTTTCTTCTATAAACCAGGCTGCAATGTTCTGCTGTGTCTATTAGTCAGGATGCAGCAGGAGAGTAAGGTCCCGGCAGGGCAGTGTGTGGACGCAGCACTGTGCCTGGTAATGCCATGATCCACTGTGGCCAGTATTGTGTGGGGCAATTTGGCTGATGTCGTCTAGGGGTATCGTGATTGGTAGTGACGCGCCCCTGGGCCTGTGTCGCGCTGCGTTGCGCACGCGGGAGCTTACCCGGAGCCGGATCTCTTGAGGGTTGTAGTCTCGTGGCGGTGACCCGGTCCGTGCCCAGGGAGTCAAACTGAGCGGCGATGTAACAGCGGTAGATGTAGGACGACTACGCCACCCGTTGAATGCAGCTATGGAGCTGCCGCTGCAGGACAGTCCGCTGAGGCCGGTGGATGGATGGTGCAGCGTAGATGGTATAACCCCCAACGGGAGGGGTATGGCCTCAGGGCAGCAGATGTGGATGATGGGGGTAGCAGGAACCACTCAGAGACGGTGCGGTGTAATTCAGGGTCTTTACTGGTAACAACGATAGACCCTCCCGGAGTACTTGCTAGTGAACGGGGCCTGGTCAGTCCTTGAGCAGATGGGATCTCCCCTGGCCAGGCGGAGTTGTAGGCCTCCCAAACTGACAGTACTCTTCTGGCTACCTTCCTAGAAGCGGATATAAGTAGCCCACGTCCCTGAGTGTACCGTGTGGTGCTCACCCGTATGGCCGGTGACTCGGGGCCTTCTAATGGCTTCCGCTCCACGATGGCGGTGCTGGTCCCACGCGTGTGACCGTGCCTTCGGGTTTCTGGGCCTGAGGACCTGAAATCCCCTGCCGGTCGGCTTCTGCTGCTGGGTAAGAGTTAGTCCCCACAGCCTCGGACGCCGGGTCCGGTAAGAAAGCTTCTCAGTCAGGGCGAGCTCTGCAGCTGCCAGCCCCTGACTCGTAGTAGTATTGCTTCTGCTGTTTCTTGTCTCTACTCTCCTTGACTGACTAACCCTGCCTCAGCCCAGGGTTTATACAGGGGAAGTTCTTCCCCTCCCAAGACTGGGCAGGAGGTGTGGCATGCACAGGATCCCTGACCAAAGGACCTCCCACCTGCTCTCAGACATAACATTACATTACTGTGGAAAACCAGACCCCTGGGGTGCCACATTCCCCCCTAGTGAAATTTAGTACTCCGGGACTAAACATATTTTAGAAAAAACATAACAAGATATAACAACAATAATAGTACAATAAGAAGAAACACATAAAGGTGGTCACGGCATGTCCGTAACCGGGTGTAGTCTTTGAAGAAAGCAAGGTGTCCATTTCACCAAAACAGGGAGACGTAACCAGGTAGGGGTCTGTCCTACCCCGAGTCCTTAACAGTCTCTAGTCCATCCTGGGTTACGCTCCAACTATGTACAAGGATTCCCGGTAAATCCACCAAGGATTCCTAAAAATAACTGGAAACACAAAATTATACACAAGCAACAATACACAGATAAACATAAATAAAACTATTTATACACTTCAAATCCTCCAGCGTGCGGGTAACTGGCCTCTAGTGGCCCTAGTGGACCTACGGAGCTGACTGTCTGGCCCTGAACTACAGGGTGTAGGAGCTGTCAAGGGTAAACTGGGCAGCTGTCTACCGGCTCTTTGTCTCACTAGGGGTACGGCAGGCTCACTATAAGCAGAGGGTTGATCCTCCTGTCCTGCTTGTGTGGAGTCTTCTGCCTCCTGGACCGGCTGTTCTTCCAGCTCTACCTGTTGCTCCGTAGGTGCTTGGGATGCTGGTTGGAGGAAGGTGAGTACGGGTACCACAACTGCACCATTGACTTGAGTCCAAGACCGAGGGAAGTCCCCGAGCACAGTACTAACCATATCTTCCCTTTCCTCTACGGGTCGATGGTCTTCTTGTTCCTCTTCAGGGTTCCTCAGTTGTTCGGGACACTTCTTCAGGTGGTCCCGGGATACAATGGCTGTGGTTTCCCCTCCGTCTTTACTGATGGTACAAACCTTCGGGTTCTCGTGGCTTGAGGGCAGTACGGTGTACGGGTCCTTCTCCCACTGGTCATCCAACTTGTGGAGCCGTCTCTTCCTCTTCAAGACCTGCTCTCCGGGTACCAGGGGAACAGCGGGAGCATACTGGTTGTAAGTTTTCTCTTGTCTTTCCCTAGCCTGACAGAGACTTCGCTCCACGCTCTCCTGTACTCTCCGGTACTGCTGCTGCCTCTCTGTGTCCCAGTCTGTTTCTGGTGAAGTGTCCTCGGGTGTCAGGACTCCCATTTCCAGGTCAACAGGTAACTTACCAGGTCTTGCCCTCATTAGGTAAGCCGGGGTACAGTTGGTGGAACCTACCGGGATGTGGTTGTATAGGTCCACCAGATCGGGCAACTTCTCAGGCCACAGACTGCGTTCTTCCAGGGGCAACGTTTTTAGAAGATCCATTACCACCTGGTTCATTTTCTCACAAAGTCCATTAGTTTGCGGATGGTAGGGTGTCGTCCTTATCTTCCGGCAGCCATACAGATTGCAGAATTCCTGGAAGACCTCCGCTTCAAAGGCAGGTCCCTGGTCCGTCAGCACTTGGTCCGGGTACCCGTGTGGACGGCAAAAGTGCTGCTGGAAGGCTCTAGCTGCTGTTTGAGCCGTTAAGTCCTTGACGGGGATGACAACCAGAAACCGGGAGTAATGATCCACGATGGTTAACGCGTAGACGTAGCCACTTCTGCTTGGGGTCAGTTTTACATGATCCAAGGCTACCAGTTCCAACGGTTGCCGGGTGACGATGGACTGCAGGGGAGTCTTCTGGCTGGCACGGTCCTTCCTTCTCAGGTTGCACGGGCCACAGTCTCTGCACCACTTCTCGATGGTTCCCCTCATGCCTACCCAGTGGAACCGCTCGCGCAGCAGGAACTCCAGCTTCTTCCACCCGAAGTGTCCAGCTCCGTCGTGGTATGCCTCCATCACCATGGCTGCGTCTCTTCGTGGCACCACTACTTGCCAGAGTAATTCATGCGTCCGGGAGTTAACCATTCTGCGGCACAACTTCCCTTTGTAAAGGAACAGTCGACTCTTCTCTGCCCATAGTTATTTGGCTTCCTCCGGAGCGTCTGGTTCAAGGCGAGCCTCCGGCCGAGTCAGCATCTCCTTCACCAGACGGACGGCAGGGTCGCTGTCTTGCGTTTCCGCCCAGTTGTAGTGGAGTAAGGGGTTCAACGTAGCAGCCTGCTTACTCCTTACCCGGTGGGAATACTGGATAGTCCCATGACGGTGGAATGCAGGGAGTTCAACTTCTTCCAGTCCCTCCGGATCTTCTCCTCCGTCCGGCAGGTTGGGCATCCTGGACAGGGCGTCCACGTTGGTATTGGAGCGTCCTGCCCGGTATTTGATTGTGAACTCGTAGTTGGACAGACGGGCCATCCACCTCTGCTCCAGGGCACCGAGTCTTGCCGTGTCCAGGTGTGTCAACGGGTTGTTATCCGTGTACACGGTGAACCGGGAAGAAGCGAGGTAATGCTTAAAGCGCTCGGTGACTGCCCATACTACGGCCAGGAACTCTAACTTAAATGAGCTGTAATTCTCGGGGTTCCTTTCGGTGGGTCGCAGTTTTCGGCTGGCGTAGGCAATTACTCGTTCCTTCCCCTGCTGGATCTGGGACAGTACGGCTCCTAGCCCGATGTTACTGGCGTCGGTGTAGAGGATAAAGGGCTGGCTATAATCCGGGTACGCCAGGATTTCGTCCCCCGTGAGGGCCATCTTCAGCTGGCGGAAGGACTCTTCTTCCAGCTCCTCCCATTTGAAGGGCGGCTTCTGGTTCTTGGCCTTCCGGGACTGGCCTATCAGGAGGTCCTGCATAGGTGCTGCCTTTTTGGTGAAACCGGGAATAAACCTTCGGTAGTAGCCTACCAACCCGAGGAACTGCCGCACTTCTTTTACGCTGGAGGGGCTTGGCCATTCCTTAATTGCGGTGATCTTATCAGGGTCGGGAGCCACTCCGTCAGCGCTCACCACGTGTCCCAGGTACTGCACCTTTGGTTTCAGGAGGTGACACTTGGAGGGTTTCACCTTTAGGCCGTAACTTGCCAGAGCTTCGAACACTTCCGCCAGGTGTTTCAGGTGGTCCTCATACGTCTTGGAATATACGATGACATCGTCCAGGTACAACAGGACCGTCTCGAAGTTTCTGTGGCCCAGACAACACTCCATTAGTCGTTGGAAGGTTCCCGGAGCGTTGCAGAGTCCGAACGGCATGCAGGTGAACTCGCTAAGTCCCATCGGGGTGGTGAATGCGGTCTTCTCCCGGTCCGCCTCTGCTACAGGAACCTGCCAGTACCCGCTAGTGAGATCCAAGGTGGAGAAGAAGTTAGCAGATCTTAAAGCAGCCAAAGACTCCTCTATCCTTGGTAAAGGGTACGCATCCTTGTGTGTGATACGGTTGATTTTCCGGTAATCTACACACATCCTCATAGTGTTGTCTTTCTTTTTGACTAAAACTAGTGGGGCTGCCCAGGGGCTACAGCTATCCCGGATTACCCCAGCCTCCTTCATGTCTCTAAGCATCCCCTTGGCGTGTTGGTAATGTGCAGGGGGTACGGGTCGATACCTCTCTTTTATGGGAGGATGATCTCCCGTGGGGATGCGGTGTTCTACCCCCTTGACTCGCCCGAAGTCTAACGGGTGTTTACTAAACACTCTCTCATACTCTTGAACCACCCGGTAGACTCCCTGTTTCTGGTGGGAGGGAGTGGAGTCAGTTCCCAAGTGTAGTTGCTGACACCAATCCTCCATGTTTTTCTTAGAGCCGTTACCTTCCTCCGGGTGAGATGGAGGCAAGGGTTCCACAGATTGTATAGAATTTTGGTTAATGGTATATAATTTGGCTAGCGTGGCATACCGGGGCAGGTACACTTCCCTCTCCCCGATATTTATTATGCGAACGGGCACCCTCCCATGGCGTACATCAACCACCCCCCGTGCTGTCAAAATGGTGGGCCTACTGTCCGAGTAAACTGGTTCTACCATTGCCTGGTAATCTCTACCTCTCAGACCAATAGCTGCCCGGCACCAAATCATCATTTCACTTTTTGGGGGCATGGCAATAGGAAAAGGGTCACACATTCTTACGCTACCAATCTCACCGCCGGAGAGTTCCACCTGTTGCTGTCGCATCAGTGCCCGGATCTCTTTCTGGAGCACCCGCTGCTCGCCGGAGCTGGCGTTCTTGGCAACCTGCTGTAAAAGGAAAATCACCTCTGCAAGACAATTTTCAATTACATTAGTTCCTAGAGTTATTTTTGGGTGACTCTCATGTTTGTCAATATCTACAATGATCAGTCCCTGTGCTGCCAGTTCGGCTCTACCGATTTTGATGGTCACCTCTTTAAATCCGATCTGTGGCACGGGCTGGCCATTGCTGGCGATGATACTCAAGTCGTCGTCAGGGTAGCGGGTAATATCCGAGTCATTCCAGTACTGCTTAAAGAGCACGTACGGGATGGTGGTGACCTGTGACCCGGTGTCCAGTAGGGCACTCATGGGAATGCCATCCAGTACCACAGGCAAGACTGGACGTCCTCCCACATATCTGTCGCGCCAGTTCGATGGGCCTGGTGATCTTTTTCCTGGGGGTTGGCCCTCTACCCCAGGTTGTGCCCGTTTAAAGAACAGTACCTTGCCATATGTCCAGGTTGATTGCAGCGGCGGCAGATGGGTCGTCCGTCCTCGCTGTATCGGTCACTGGGTCTTCCTCTGGCCGGTGGGGTCCTCCTTGGTCGACGCCACGGGATGTCCTCCGGTCCGGATGCCAGCTGGATCTTCCCTGGGGTGGAAGCCTGTAAAGACTGCACAGTTCGGGTTAGCGCAGCAACGCTCTTAGCTAGCTCTTGGACCTGATGGTGTAGGTCTGGAGCCGGGTCATTGTCCAAAGCCTGCGCATCAGCTCCCACAGGCCCTGCCGACAAGGGCGCCGCCTCCTGGTGGTAAGTGCTAGCTGGGCGCCTGTGGGTCACAACGCCACCCGGTGCCGGTTCTCGGAGCACCCGGATGGCTCTGTCCTTGAACTGTGCAAAGCCCAGATGGGGATCCTGTAAGGCCATCGCCCGCAACTGGGTTCGGTGGGCATTACAATATAGTCCCTCTATAAATTGTTCGGTCAACAGCCTGTCCTCGTTTCCCACTCCATCAGGGTCGGTCTGCTTAATGGCCCTCAGGGCCTCTTGTAGGTTTAGTGCATAGTCCCTTATACTCTCATGCGCTCGCTGCTTGCACCCGTAGAATCTAAGCTTAATCTCGGCTGAGGTGCGGGTATCAAAGGTGTCCTTCAGCCGGGTTAGTATCCCTGCGACAGTCTTCCTCCCAGCTGGCCAGGATTTTACTTCCCTTTTGGCTGCCCCGGTTAGTTGGGCCACCAGGATGCTCACTTTTTGCTCTTCTGTGAGGGGGTACACCTGGAAGAGGCTATCCAGCTTTTCTCTAAAGTCATGCAGGGTATGTGACTCCCCTGAGTACTGGGGTAGCCAAGCTGCTCCCGGGATATAGGGCATGGTGAAGGGCATAACTGCAGCAGCGGTAGCGCTGGCGGGGGTTGAGGCAGTGAAGCTCTCCTCCGTATCCGACATCTTCCTCCCCCCTAGTGGACCGTGGCCTACCTTGCGATGATCCTGTTCCGTAGGCCGTGGCTCCGCAGTGGATCGTCAGGGTTGAGGACCTTCCGTCGCGCTCCTGTGACGTCGGCGTCTGCTGGGCTCCTTCCAGGACCTTACGCAACGTCCGGACGTGAGGCGGGGCTTCAGTTCTCGCGCGCTTTCGGAGTCCACGCCCCTCTTCTTCCCGCGCGGCGTCCTCAAGATGGCGTCCAATGGCGGGAAAACTCCACGGATGGCGGGAAGAGGGCAGAAGATGGCGCCGGATGGCGGGAAACTTCACCGATGGCGGGAAGAAGGCTGAAGATGGCGCCGGATGGCGGGAATCTTCACCACAGGTAAGTTTGAAAAGTCTCTTTTTCAGGCACGCAGTACCCGGTGGTTGCGGGCACGAAATCCTGCCGACTACGCCAAAGTTGACGCGCCCCTGGGCCTGTGTCGCGCTGCGTTGCGCACGCGGGAGCTTACCCGGAGCCGGATCTCTTGAGGGTTGTAGTCTCGTGGCGGTGACCCGGTCCGTGCCCAGGGAGTCAAACTGAGCGGCGATGTAACAGCGGTAGATGTAGGACGACTACGCCACCCGTTGAATGCAGCTATGGAGCTGCCGCTGCAGGACAGTCCGCTGAGGCCGGTGGATGGATGGTGCAGCGTAGATGGTATAACCCCCAACGGGAGGGGTATGGCCTCAGGGCAGCAGATGTGGATGATGGGGGTAGCAGGAACCACTCAGAGACGGTGCGGTGTAATTCAGGGTCTTTACTGGTAACAACGATAGACCCTCCCGGAGTACTTGCTAGTGAACGGGGCCTGGTCAGTCCTTGAGCAGATGGGATCTCCCCTGGCCAGGCGGAGTTGTAGGCCTCCCAAACTGACAGTACTCTTCTGGCTACCTTGCTAGAAGCGGATATAAGTAGCCCACGTCCCTGAGTGTACCGTGTGGTGCTCACCCGTATGGCCGGTGACTCGGGGCCTTCTAATGGCTTCCGCTCCACGATGGCGGTGCTGGTCCCACGCGTGTGACCGTGCCTTCGGGTTTCTGGGCCTGAGGACCTGAAATCCCCTGCCGGTCGGCTTCTGCTGCTGGGTAAGAGTTAGTCCCCACAGCCTCGGACGCCGGGTCCGGTAAGAAAGCTTCTCAGTCAGGGCGAGCTCTGCAGCTGCCAGCCCCTGACTCGTAGTAGTATTGTGTGACACCCCAGGGGTCTGGTTGTCACAGTGATAGAGATATTACGTCTGAGAGCAGGTGGGAGGTCCTTTGGTCAGGGATCCTGTGCATGCCACACCTCCTGCCCAGCCTTGGGAGGGGAAGAACTTCCCCTGTATAAACCCGGGGCTGAGGCAGAGTGATTGAGTCCAGGAAGAGCAGAGACAAGAGCAGCATAGGAAGCAGCAGAGTCACAAGGAGTCAGGGGCTGGCAGCTAAAGAGCTCGCCCTGACTAAGAAGATTCTTTACCGGACCCGGAGTCCGAGGCTGTGGGGACTAACTTCTACCCAGCAGCAGAATCCGTCAGGCAGGGGATTTCAGGTCCCCTGGCCCAGAAGCCCGAAGGCCCCGAGTCACCGGCCATACGGGTGAGCACCACACGGTACACTCAGGGACGTGGGCTACTTACATCAGCTTCTAGCAAGGTAGCCAGAAGAGTACAGTCAGCTTGGGAGGCCTACAACTACGCCTGGCCAGGGGAGATCCCATCTGCTCAAGGACTGACCAGGCCCCGTTCGCTAGCAAGTACTCCGGGAGGGTCTATCGTTGTTATCAGTAAAGACCCTGAACGCTACCATACCGTCTCTGAGTGGTTCCTGCTACCCCCATCATCCACGTCGGCTGCCCTGAGGCCATACCCCTCCCGTTGGGGGTTATACTATCACGCTGCACCATCCTTCCACCGGCCTCAGCGGTCTGCCCTGCAGCAGCAGCCCCCTGGCTGCATTCAACGGGTGGCGTAGTCATCAACCGTTTTCTACCGCTAACAGACTGCCGTCCAGTTTGACTCCCTGGGCACGGACCGGGTCACCGCCACGAGACTACAACCCTAAACAGATCCGGCTCCGGGTAAGCTCCCGCGTGCGCAACGCAGCGCGACACAGGCCCAGGGGCGCGTCAACTTTGGCGTAGTCGGCAGGATCACGTGCCCGCAACCACCGGGTACTGCGTGCCTGAAAAGCAAAGACTGTTCAAACTTACCAGTGGTGAAGATTCCCGCCATCGGTGAAGATTCCCGCCATCCGGCGCCATCTTCAGCCTTCTTCCCGCCATCCGTGGAGTTTTCCCGCCATTGGACGCCATCTTGAGGACGCCGCGCGGGAAGAAGAGGGGCGTGGACTCCGAAAGCGCGCGAGAACTGAAGCCCCGCCTCACGTCCGGACGTTGCGTAAGGTCCTGGAAGGAGCCCAGCAGACGCCGACGTCACAGGAGCGCGACGGAAGGTCCTCAACCCTGACGATCCACTGCGGAGCCGCGGCCTACGGAAGAGGATCATCGCAAGGTAGGCCACGGTCCACTAGGGGGGAGGAAGATGTCGGATACGGAGGAGAGCTTCACTACCTCGACCCCCGCCAGCGCCACCGCTGCTGCAGTTATGCCCTTCACCATGCCATATATCCCGGGAGCAGCTTGGCTACCCCAGTACTCAGGGGAGTCACATACCCTGCATGACTTTAGAGAAAAGCTGGATAGCCTCTTCCAGGTGTACCCCCTCACAGAAGAGCAAAAAGTGAGCATCCTGGTGGCCCAACTAATCGGGGCAGCCAAAAGAGAAGTAAAATCTTGGCCACCTGGGAGGAGGACTGTCGCAGAGATACTAACCCGGCTGAGGGACACCTTCGATACCCGCACCTCAGCCGAGATCAAGCTTAGATTCTACGGGTGCAAGCAGCGAGCGCATGAGAGTATAAGGGACTATGCACTAAACCTACAAGAGGCCCTGAGGGCCATAAAGCAGACCGACCCTGATGGGGTGGGAAACGAGGACAGGCTGTTGACTGAACAATTTATAGAGGGTTTATATTGCAATGCCCACCGAACCCAGTTGCGGGCAATGGCCTTACAGGATCCCCATCTGGACTTTGCACAGTTCAAGGATAGAGCTATCCGGGTGCTCCGAGAACCAGCACCGGGTGGCGTTGTGACCCACAGGCGCCCAGCTATTACTTACCACCAGGAGGCGGCGCCCTTGTCGGCAGGGCCTGTGGGAGCTGATGCGCAGGCTTTGGACAATGACCCGGCTCCAGACCTACACCATCAGGTCCAAGAGCTAGTTAAGAGCGTTGCTGCGCTAACCCGAACTGTGCAGTCTTTACAGGTTTCCACTCCAGGGAAGATCCAGCTGGCATCCGGACCGGAGGACATCCCGTGGCGTCGACCAAGGAGGACCCCACCGGCCAGAGGAAGACCCAGTGACCGATACAGCGAGGACGGACGACCCATCTGCCGCCGCTGCAATCAACCCGGACATATGGAAAGGTACTGTTCTTTAAACGGGCACAACCTGGGGTAGAGGGCCAACCCCCAGGAAAAAGATCACCAGGCCCATCGAACTGGCGCGACAGATATGTGGGAGGACGTCCAGTCTTGCCTGTGGTACTGGATGGCATTCCCATGAGTGCCCTACTGGACACCGGGTCACAGGTCACCACCATCCCGTACGTGCTCTTCAAGCAGTACTGGAATGACTCGGATATTACCCGCTACCCTGACGACGACTTGAGTATCATCGCCAGCAATGGTCAGCCCGTGCCACAGATCGGATTTAAAGAGGTGACCATCAAAATTGGTAGAGTCGAACTGGCCGCACAGGGACTGATCATTGTAGACATTGACAAACATGAGAGTCACCCAAAGATAACTCTAGGAACTAATGTAATTGAAAATTGTCTTGCAGAGGTGATTTTCCTTTTACAGCAGGTTGCCAAGAATGCCAGCTCCGGCGAGCAGCGGGTGCTCCAGAAAGAGATCCGGGCACTGATGCAACGGCAACAAGTGGAACTCTCCGGCGGTGAGATTGGTAGCGTAAGAATGTGTGACCCTTTTCCTATTGCCATGCCCCCAAAAAGTGAAATGATGATTTGGTGCCGGGCAGCTATTGGTCTGAGAGGTAGAGATTACCAGGCAATGGTAGAACCAGTTTACTCAGATAGTAGGCCCACCATTTTGACAGCACGGGGGGTGGTCAATGTACGCCATGGGAGGGTGCCCGTTCGCATAATAAATATCGGGGAGAGGGAAGTGTACCTGCCCCGGTATGCCACGCTAGCCAAATTATATACCACTAATCAAAATTCTATACAATTTGTGGAACCCTTGCCTCCATCTCACCCGGAGGAAGGTAACGGCTCTAAGAAAGACATGGAGGACTGGTGTCAGCAACTACATCTGGGTACTGACTCCACTCCCTCACACCAGAAACAAGGAGTCTATCGGGTGGTTCAAGAGTATGAGAGAGTGTTTAGTAAACACCCGTTAGACTTCGGGCGAGTCAAGGGGGTAGAACACCGCATCCCCACGGGAGATCATCCTCCCATAAAAGAGAGGTATCGACCCGTACCCCCTGCACATTACCAACACGCCAAGGGGATGCTTAGAGACATGAAGGAGGCTGGGGTAATCCGGGATAGCTGTAGCCCCTGGGCAGCCCCACTAGTTTTAGTCAAAAAGAAAGACAACACCATGAGGATGTGTGTAGATTACCGGAAAATCAACCGTATCACACACAAGGATGCGTACCCCTTACCAAGGATAGAGGAGTCATTGGCTGCTTTAAGATCTGCTAACTTCTTCTCTACCTTGGATCTCACTAGCGGGTACTGGCAGGTTCCTGTAGCAGAGGCAGACCGGGAGAAGACTGCATTCACCACCCCGATGGGACTTAGTGAGTTCACCTGCATGCCGTTCGGACTCTGCAACGCCCCAGGAACCTTCCAACGATTAATGGAGTGCTGTCTGGGCCACAGAAACTTCGAGACGGTCCTGTTGTACCTGGACGATGTCATCGTATACTCCAAAACTTACGAGGACCACCTGAAACACCTGGCGGAGGTGTTCGAAGCTCTGGCGAGTTATGGCCTAAAGGTGAAACCCTCCAAGTGTCACCTCCTGAAACCAAAGGTGCAATACCTGGGACACGTGGTGAGCGCTGACGGAGTGGCTCCCGACCCCGATAAGATCACCGCAATTAAGGGATGGCCAAGCCCCTCCAGCGTAAAAGAAGTGCGGCAGTTCCTAGGGTTGGTAGGCTACTACCGAAGGTTTATTCCCGGTTTCACCAAAAAGGCAGCGCCTATGCAGGACCTCCTGATAGGCCAGTCCCGGAAGGCCAAGAACCAGAAGCCGCCCTTCAAATGGGAAGAGCTAGAAGAAGAGTCCTTCCGCCAGCTGAAGATGGCCCTCACGGGGGATGAAATCTTGGCGTACCCAGACTATAGCCAGCCCTTCATCCTCTACACCGACGCCAGTAACATCGGGCTAGGAGCCGTACTATCCCAGATTCAGCAGGGGAGAGAACGAGTGATCTCCTATGCCAGCCGAAAACTGCGACCCACCGAAAGGAACCCCGAGAATTACAGCTCATTTAAGCTAGAGTTCCTGGCCGTGGTATGGGCAGTCACCGAGCGCTTTAGGCATTACCTCGCTTCTTCCCGGTTCACCGTATACACGGATAACAACCCGTTGATACACCTGGACACGGCAAGACTCGGTGCCCTGGAGCAGAGGTGGATGGCCCGTCTGTCCAACTACGAGTTTACAATTAAATACCGGGCAGGGCGCTCCAATACCAACGCGGACGCCCTGTCCAGGATGCCCAACCTGCCGGACGGAGGAGAAGATCCGGAGGGACTGGAAGAAGTTGAACTCCCTGCGTTCCACCGTCATGGGACTATCCAGTATTCCCACCGGGTAAGGAGTAAGCAGGCTGCTACGTTGAACCCCTTACCTCACTACAACTGGGCGGAAACGCAAGACAGCGACCCTGCCGTCCGACTGGTGAAGGAGATGCTGACTCGCCCGGAGGCTAGCCTGGAATCAGACGCTCCAGAGGAAGCCAAACAACTATGGGCAGAGAAGAGTCGACTGTTCCTTTACAAGGGGAAGTTGTGCCGCAGAATGGTTAACTCCAGGACGCATGAACTACTCTGGCAAGTAGTGGTGCCACGAAGAGACGCAGCCATGGTGATGGAGGCATACCACGACGGAGCTGGACACTTCGGGTGGAAAAAGCTGGAGTTCCTGCTGCGCGAGCGGTTCCACTGGGTAGGCATGAGGGGAACCATCGAGAAGTGGTGCAGAGACTGTGGCCCGTGCAATCTGAGAAGGAAGGACCGGGCCAGCCAGAAGACTCCCCTGCAGTCCATCGTCACCCGGCAACCGTTGGAACTGGTGGCCTTGGATCATGTAAAACTGACCCCCAGCAGAAGTGGCTACGTCTACGCGTTAACCATCGTGGATCATTACTCCCGGTTTCTGGTTGTCGTCCCCGTCAAGGACTTAACGGCTCGAACAGCAGCTAGAGCCTTCCAGCAGCACTTTTGCCGCCCACACGGGTACCCGGACCAAGTGCTGACGGACCAGGGACCTGCCTTTGAAGCGGAGGTCTTCCAGGAATTCTGTAATCTGTATGGCTGCCGGAAGATAAGGACGACACCCTACCATCCGCAAACTAATGGACTTTGTGAAAAAATGAACCAGGTGGTAATGGATCTTCTAAAAACGTTGCCCCTGGAAGAACGCAGTCTGTGGCCTGAGAAGTTGCCCGATCTGGTGGACCTATACAACCACATCCCGGTAGGTTCCACCAACTGTACCCCGGCTTACCTAATGAGGGCAAGACCTGGTAAGTTACCTGTTGACCTGGAAATGGGAGTCCTGACGCCCGAGGACACTTCACCAGAAACAGACTGGGACACAGAGAGGCAGCAGCAGTACCGGAAAGTACAGGAGAGCGTGGAGCGAAGTCTTTGTCAGGCTAGGGAAAGACAAGAGAAGACTTACAACCAGTATGCTCCCGCTGTTCCCCTGGTACCCGGAGAGCAGGTCTTGAAGAGGAAGAGACGGCTCCACAAGTTGGACGACCAGTGGGAGAAGGACCCGTACACCGTACTGCCCTCAAGCCACGAGAACCCGAAGGTCTGTACCATCAGTAAAGACGGAGGGGAAACCATAGCCATTGTATCCCGGGACCACCTGAAGAAGTGCCCCGAACAACTGAGGAACCCTGAGGAGGAACAGGAAGACCATCGACCCGTGGAAGAAAGGGAAGATATGGTTAGTACCGTGCTCGGGGACTTCCCTCGGTCTTGGACTCAAGTCAATGGTGCAGTTGTGGTACCCGTACTCACCTTCCTCCAACCATCATCCCAAGAACCTACGGAGCAACGGGTAGAGCTGGAAGAGCAGCCGGTCCAGGAGGCAGAAGACTCCACCCAAGCGGAACGGGAGAATCCACCCTCTGCTTATAGTGAGCCTGCCGTACCCCTAGTGAGACAAAGAGCCGGTAGACAGCTGCCCAGTTTACCCTTGACAGCTCCTACACCCTGTAGTTCAGGGCCAGACAGTCAGCTCCGTAGGTCCACTAGGGCCACTAGAGGCCAGTTACCCGCACGTTGGAGGATCTAAATGTTTAAGTTGTTTTACAATGTTTACCTGTTTATTGTTGCTTGTGTGTAATTTTGTGTTTCTAGTTGTTTTTAGGAGTCTTCGGTGGATTTACCGGGAATCCTTTGTATATAGTTGGAGCGTAACCCAGGATGGACTAGAGACTGTTAAGGACTCGGGGTAGGACAGACCCCTACCTGGTTACGTCTCCCTGTGTTGGTGAAATGGACACCTTTGCTTTTCTTCAAAGACTGCACCCGGTTGCGGACATCCGTGACCATCTTATTGTGTTTCCTTATTGTGTTTTATTGTTCTTTGATATACCTTGTTATATTTTTCTAAAAAATGTTTAGTCCCGGAGTACTAAATTTCACTAGGGGGGAGTGTGACACCCCAGGGGTCTGGTTGTCACAGTGATAGAGATATTACGTCTGAGAGCAGGTGGGAGGTCCTTTGGTCAGGGATCCTGTGCATGCCACACCTCCTGCCCAGCCTTGGGAGGGGAAGAACTTCCCCTGTATAAACCCGGGGCTGAGGCAGAGTGATTGAGTCCAGGAAGAGCAGAGACAAGAGCAGCATAGGAAGCAGCAGAGTCACAAGGAGTCAGGGGCTGGCAGCTAAAGAGCTCGCCCTGACTAAGAAGATTCTTTACCGGACCCGGAGTCCGAGGCTGTGGGGACTAACTTCTACCCAGCAGCAGAATCCGTCAGGCAGGGGATTTCAGGTCCCCTGGCCCAGAAGCCCGAAGGCCCCGAGTCACCGGCCATACGGGTGAGCACCACACGGTACACTCAGGGACGTGGGCTACTTACATCAGCTTCTAGCAAGGTAGCCAGAAGAGTACAGTCAGCTTGGGAGGCCTACAACTACGCCTGGCCAGGGGAGATCCCATCTGCTCAAGGACTGACCAGGCCCCGTTCGCTAGCAAGTACTCCGGGAGGGTCTATCGTTGTTATCAGTAAAGACCCTGAACGCTACCATACCGTCTCTGAGTGGTTCCTGCTACCCCCATCATCCACGTCGGCTGCCCTGAGGCCATACCCCTCCCGTTGGGGGTTATACTATCACGCTGCACCATCCTTCCACCGGCCTCAGCGGTCTGCCCTGCAGCAGCAGCCCCCTGGCTGCATTCAACGGGTGGCGTAGTCATCAACCGTTTTCTACCGCTAACAGACTGCCGTCCAGTTTGACTCCCTGGGCACGGACCGGGTCACCGCCACGAGACTACAACCCTAAACAGATCCGGCTCCGGGTAAGCTCCCGCGTGCGCAACGCAGCGCGACACAGGCCCAGGGGCGCGTCAATTGCTTCTGCTGTTTCTTGTCTCTACTCTCCTTGACTGACTAACCCTGCCTCAGCCCAGGGTTTATACAGGGGAAGTTCTTCCCCTCCCAAGACTGGGCAGGAGGTGTGGCATGCACAGGATCCCTGACCAAAGGACCTCCCACCTGCTCTCAGACATAACATTACATTACTGTGGAAAACCAGACCCCTGGGGTGCCACAGTAGCACGATGGGCACTTTGGGTAGCATTATCAGGGAGCACTGTGGGTCCAATGCGTCTGGATATGAGATGGGGCACTAACAGGACGTAAAAGATTTGCTGCTAATGTCTTGTTAGCAGATACCACTGTTCAGACGTGTTATGGATTCCGTGACTCGATGGGTCAAAGCTGTTTTGGCAGAACGAAGGGAACTTTCACAATATTAGGTAGATTATGCCGCATTAAAAAAAAAATAAAAATAAGTTGCCATGACAGCCGGGGGTCTGCTGAAGACCGCCTGTGCTTGTCATGACGATTCTCCTATGAAATCTTGCCTGTAGCTGGCGTTCATAGGAGATCATGATTTTCTCTGTACATAGTAGTGCTCATGCACAAGTTGTCAGACAATCGTAACTTCAAGTCCTTAAGGGGACTATTTAAATACAGTAAAAGGTTTTTAAAAATACAAAAATAATAACAACAGTGATAAATAATATATATCAAAAGTGATGCCACGAGCATATTCAAAAAAGGTGAAAAATGTTGAAAACGCAGAGTAAAAAAAACGCTCTGCAAATAACGCAAAAAAACATTGGTAAGTAGTTGTATATAACATAGGTAGCTAAATGAAAAGACACAAATACATGTGAGAAGAGACATGTAGGAGCAATCAAAAATACAAAAAAAGTACAACAATACAAATCGTATCATATATATATAATACAATTCAAGTACAATAAGAGGTTCAGAGTAGCCATTTTTAAGGTCCCAGGGTCCCCTATGTGTCTGATACGTTGCTTATGGGAATTTGGGCTGGGTGTGGTCCTTTTAATTCTCCCCTTTTGATTCATGCAGATGGGTCTTTTTTAATTATTTAGTAGTGTTGAGCGAGCACTAAAATGCTCGGGTGCTCGACGCTCGGGCCGAGCTCGCCATGATACTCGGGTGCTCGACCCGAGCAACGAGCCCAATGTTAGTCTATGGGAGACCAGAGCATTTTTGCGGCGGCACCCCCGTCAGTCTTTTAAAAGCCTAACAAGTGCCCAAAACGATAGTGACAGTGCTCAAATGACATGGGGACAGCATGGGGATCGCCCCAGGAAGCATTTCTGACCCCCAGGTCACTGCTGTCAACAACGTGGTCAGAGGTATTAAGCCACTTTTAAGGGTTCACAATAAAACGTTCAAAAACTAAACTGAAACTGCTTTCCTGTGAAATATGTTAAGGAAGTTCCTTTCCAGGGTAAAGACTTGTGTATAAGGTAAAATAAATAACCCCCCCCCCCAAAAATACTCCTCCACACCTTGAGCTATGTTCACAAGTAGAATTTTTTATGCGTTTTTGCACTTTTGTATTGCTTTCAACCGTGACAAATGCATTCACCGGGAAATGTCATTTTAACATTTTACAACCTTATCTGGCCATGTGCTGTGTGACATATGCATACAGTGCTGAAAAGACATGGGAACAGCATGGGGAAGACCCCTGGAAGCATCTCTTACACCCAGGTCACTGCCTAAAAGTGTGCCCATCAGAAGTCATCCTTGCCGCATCAGAAGATGCAGACTTGCAACTATCCCCGTGCAAGTTCTTGTCCCAGGGCACTGTTCAATTGTACCTCCCCCATTCCTTGCAATGCAAGCGCAAGTATGCAGACTGCCACCCACCTACCCCCAGGCTGCAATACCATACTGCTTGCTTGCACTTGAAATTGCGCCCTTGAGGCATGTGGAGGCGGAATCTGGCCACCAAGTCATGGCTGCGTTGGCGGCCTGGAATCCATACTCAGTCCCCAGCCGCCAGGCGGCCGGGTGTCCACACTCGGTCCCCAGCCGCCAGGGGGTGGCCGGGTGTCCATATTCAGTCCCCAGCCGCCCCGCGGCCGGGTGTCCACAAACTGTCCCCAGCATCCTGAGGGCAGCCGGGTGTCCATAAACGATCCCCAGCCGCCCCTATTTCTCCTTGGAACTTCCCCCCACAAACTTTTCTTAGCCCGGCCTGCTTTAGGGCAGCATTGGACGAGCCCACCAGAGAACCAGACTCCTCCGGTGGGCCCTGGCTTCTCCATCAGGGAAGTTGAGAGTGCCAGGGTGAGGAGCATGATGATGATGATAGAAGTTAGCATCTGCTTTGTTTTCTTGGAATGCAAGCGTAAGTGTGCAGCCTGCCACCCACCCACCCCCAGGCTGCAATACCATACTGCTTGCTTGCACTTGAAATTGGGCCTTTTAGGCATGTGGAGGCGGAATCTGGCCACCACGTCATGGCTGCGTTGGCGGCCTGGAATCCATACTCAGTCCCCAGCCGCCCGGCGGCCGGGTGTCCACACTCAGTCCCCAGCCGCCAGGGGGCGGCCGGGTGTCCATACTCGGTCCCCAGCCGCCCCGTGGCCGGGTGTCCACACACGCTCCCCAGCCACCCCTATTTCTCCTGTTACCTTCCCACACACTTTTCTTAGCCTGGCCTGCTTTAGGGCAGCATTGGACGAGCCCACCAGAGAACCAGACTCCTCCGGTGGGCCCTGGCTTCTCCATCAGGGGAGTTGAGAGTGCCAAGGTGAGGAGCATGATGATGATGATAGAAGTTAGCATCTGCTTTGTTTTCTTGGAATGCAAGCGCATGTATGTAGTAGCGGCTAGGCCTGAGGTGGTCAGCATTTTGGCACATATCCTACCTCCTCCGAGGATTTCTGGATGTTTTCCTGCTACTATCCCAGTTCTATGACTCCCGTTAAAACAAAGCTTCAGGTGATAAATGATGGATGAGGCAGTGGCAAAGGAGAAAGAGCAGGAGGAACAGGGACCATTCACATCAATATCAGGCCAGTCAACCACATATGTCTTGTAGGATATGTTTCTGTAACAAAAGGAGCGGTTCGGCTACACAGTTATAGGGCATACAGTGAGTGCAATGCCTACCAAAAATTTTGAGCCACTCCAATGCCCCTTGGAAATGACATGGAGGTCAGAGGGCCTTAACTAAACCGTTTTTTCCATTTATAGCAACTGGGTCTCCTGTACACTGTTGGCCTAAGCAGTGAATGGAAGGCTTTCCAAAAATTATGAGGAACTGCAATGCCCCTTGAAACAGACGTGGATTACAGCGTACTAAAAACCTTCTACCCATTATTGGGGAGTGGGTCTCCCTTAGTTTTCGCCTTTGCATTGAAAAGCAAAAGCTGACTAAAATTAGGAGGAAATGCAATGCCTGTTGGAAGAGTCGTGGAGGTTAGAGGTAATTAAAAACAACATTTCAATGCCCCTTGGAAGAGCTGTGGAGTTTAAAGTCACTTAAAAAGACGCTTTTAATGCCCCTTTGAAGAGACAAGGAGGTCACAGTAGCTTAACAAGACGCTTTTAATGCCCCTCGGAAAAGTGGTGGAGGTCGCAGTAGCTTAACAAGACGGTTTTAATGCCCCTTACAAGAGCCATACAGTACAGCATATTACAAACATTATTCCCATTATTGGGGAGTGGGTCTCCCATAGTCTTTGCTTATGCCTTCCAAGCAAAAGCTGCCAAAAATTAGGAGGAAATGCAATGCCCGTTCGAAGAGTCGTGGAGGTTAGAGTTAATTAAAAACAACATTTCAATGCCCCTTGGAAGAGACATGGAGTTCAGAGTGGTTTAACAAGACGGTTTTAATGCCCGTTGGAAGAGACGTGGAGGTCACAGTAGCTTAACAAGATGCTTTTAATGCCCATTGGAAGAGACGTGGAGTTCAGAGCTGTTTAACAAGACGGTTTTAATGCCCCATGGAAGAGACATGGAGGTCACAGTAGCTTAACAAGACGCTTTTAATGCCCCTTGGAAGAGACGAGGAGTTCAGAGTGGTTTAACAAGACGCTTTTAATGCCCCTTGGAAGAGATGTGGAGGTCACAGTAGCTTAACAAGACGCTTTTAATGCCCCTTGGAAGAGACGTGGAGTTCAGAGTGGTTTAACAAGACGGTTTTAATGCCCCTCGGAAAAGTGGTGGAGGACACAGTAGCTTAACAAGACGCTTTTAATGCCCCTCGGAAAAGTGGTGGAGGTCCCAGTAGCTTAACAAGACGCTTTTAATGCCCCTCAGAAAAGTGGTGGAGGTCCCAGTAGCTTAACAAGACGATTTTAATGCCCCTCGGAAAAGTGGTGGAGGTCGCAGTAGCTTAACAAGATGCTTTAAATGCCCCTTACAAGAGCCATACAGTACAGTATCTTAAAAATATTATACCCACTATTGGGGAATGGGTCTCCCACAGTCTTTGCTTATGCCTTCCAAGCAAAAGCTGACAAAAATAAGGACGGAGGAACTTTCAATAATGGCAACACGGACCATGGTCACCCTGGTAGTATAGTGGTGGTGGAGTCTGAGGATAAGGAGAAGAACATAAAACAGCCGAAATGAGGAAGCGTATACCCATGTGTGGGTGTGAAGCGGTGCATGTGAATACACCTCCCGAAATAACACAGTGGATTTGACTTTATGTTACTCTGCTGTCATTTGGTGGTGATGAGAAGTCTGGCCCAATCCAGCCCTTGTTCATTTTGATAAGGGTCAGCTTGTCAGCATTGTCAGTTGACAGGCGAGTGCGCTTATCAGTTATAATTCCCCCAGCGGCACTAAAAACACACTCCGATAACACGCTAGCGGCAGGGCAGGCCGGAACCTCCAAGGCGTACAGAGCGAGTTCATTCCAAGTGTCCAGCTTGGATACCCAATAATTAAAAGGCACAGAGGAATCACGGAGGATGCTGGTACGGTCGGCAAGGTACTCCCTCACCATCTTTTGAAACTTTCCACTCCTTGTGAGAGTACCCCGCGCCTCAGGGCCTGTAAGCTGGGCGGGTCTCAGAATACTGTCCCAGAACGTTGACAGTGTTCCCCTGCCTCTGCTGGATTGGAGTTGCCTCTCTCTCGCTTGTATGCCTTGGTTGGTCAACAAACTGTGACCTCTGCCGCTAGCGTGTTCAGATGGGAATTTTTTTAACAGTTCTGCAGCAAGGGCCTTCTGGTACTGCCCCATTTTTGTAGACCTCTCCACCTCAGGAATAAGAGAGTGAAAGTTCTCCTTGTAGCGGGGGTCTAAAAATGTCACCAACCAGTAATGACTGTCACCCAACATTTTGACAATGCGAGGGTCACAGTTAAGGCAGCGTAACATAAAGTCAGCCATGCGTGCCAGACTGGTAACGGGCAAGACTTCCGTGTCCTCACCAAGATGACAAGAAAAAATAAAAGCATTGCAGCAGGTACGTGTTCACACTATTAGAAGTTTGACAGCCTTTTTTCTGACCATGTGTCCCTCCCATTCAGTCACAGGTGGTTTTAACTAGCTCTACCAGCCCATACATTGTAGGTTAAAAGCCCAAGCAGAGACATATTGTCCATACAGACTTACAGCCCAAGAGTGGCATATCCAGTGGTAGCGTAGCGTAGTTTCCCATCATACGAAGGTGACCTTGTCGTGGTTGATGGGCACACATAAATTGGCCAAATTATGCGCAAAAAAACTTCATTTTTCAAAGTGACATTAGTCTAGATACAATATTTCTTATATATTCATGTATGGAGTGCCGAAGTTCTTTTTGCAATTGAGATTACTCTTTTCTTCAGAGCACCCGAATAGACCAGTGAGCGACCCCTCTCTTTTTTTTCTATTAATCATTTTTGGGATCCCGCTCCTGGAGCATTGCAGCAGGTACGTGTTCACACTATTAGAAGTTTGACAGCCTTTTTTCTGACCATGTGTCCCTCCCATTCAGTCACAGGTGGTTTTAACTAGCTCTACCAGCCCATACATTGTAGGTTAAAAGCCCAAGCAGAGACATATTGTCCATACAGGCTTACAGCCCAAGAGTGGCATATCCAGTGGTAGCGTAGCGTAGTTTCCCATCATACGAAGGTGACCTTGTCATGGTTGATGGGCACACATAAATTGGCCAAATTATGCGCAAAAAACCTTCATTTTTCAAAGTGACATTAGTCTAGATACAATATTTCTTATATATTCATGTATGGAGTGCCAAAGTTCTTTTTGCAATTGAGATTACTCTTTTCTTCAGAGCACCCGAATAGACCAGTGAGCGACCCCTCTCTTTTTTTTCTATTAATCATTTTTGGGCTCCCGCTCCTGGAGCATTGCAGCAGGTACGTGTTCACACTATTAGAAGTTTGACAGCCTTTTTTCTGACCATGTGTCCCTCCCATTCAGTCACAGGTGGTTTTAACTAGCTCTACCAGCCCATACATTGTAGGTTAAAAGCCCAAGCAGAGACATATTGTCCATACAGGCTTACAGCCCAAGAGTGGCATATCCAGTGGTAGCGTAGCGTAGTTTCCCATCATACGAAGGTGACCTTGTCGTGGTTGATGGGCACACATAAATTGGCCAAATTATGCGCAAAAAACCTTCATTTTTCAAAGTGACATTAGTCTAGATTCAATATTTCTTATATATTCATGTATGGAGTGCCGAAGTTCTTTTTGCAATTGAGATTACTCTTTTCTTCAGAGCACCCGAATAGACCAGTGAGCGACCCCTCTCTTTTTTTTCTATTAATCATTTTTGGGATCCCGCTCCTGGAGCATTGCAGCAGGTACGTGTTCACACTATTAGAAGTTTGACAGCCTTTTTTCTGACCATGTGTCCCTCCCATTCAGTCACAGGTGGTTTTAACTAGCTCTACCAGCCCATACATTGTAGGTTAAAAGCCCAAGCAGAGACATATTGTCCATACAGGCTTACAGCCCAAGAGTGGCATATCCAGTGGTAGCGTAGCGTAGTTTCCCATCATACGAAGGTGACCTTGTCGTGGTTGATGGGCACACATAAATTGGCCAAATTATGCGCAAAAAACCTTCATTTTTCAAAGTGACATTAGTCTAGATACAATAGTTCTTATATATTCATGTATGGAGTGCCGAAGTTCTTTTCGCAACTCACCAAGATGACGACTGACCATGCTCTCCTCCTCCTCCTCCTCCTCCCCCCTGTCCTCAGGCCACCCACGCTGAACCGACGGTATGACAGTTGTACAGGTACTACCGTCTACAGCGCATGATACAAGCTCCTGTTCTTCCTCCTCCTCCTCCTCTCCCTCATTGTCCCCCAATGCATGTTGGGATGAGATGAGACTGGGCTGTGTGTAATCGACCGCTACGGCTTCTTGATCCATCTCATCATACTCTGGCTGCAATGCCTCCTCTTTAATTCTCTGCAGAGAGCGTTGCAAAAGACAGACAAGTGGAATGCTGACGCTAATGATGGCGTCATCGCCACTCACCATCTGGGTGGACTCCTCAAAGTTTGTCAAGATGTTACAGATGTCAGACATCCAGGTCCACTCCTGAGGTCTTATGTGTGGAGTCTGAACTGAATATTGACGGCCTTGCTGCAGCTGGTACTCCACAACTGCTCTCTTCTGCTCACAAATCCTTTGCAACATGTGGAGGGTAGAGTTCCAAAGTGTGGGGACATCACACACCAGTCGGTGTGACGGAAGCTGCAAACGCTGCTGCAGCACATCAAGGGCGGCGGAAGCTGTAGCCGACTTGCGAAAATGAGCTGACAGGCGGCGTACTTTGACAAGCAGATCTGGCAACTCGGGGTACGATTTAAGAAACCGCTGAACCACGAGGTTAAGCACATGAGCCAGGCATGGTACGTGTGTGATCTCACCTCGCCTCAGAGCCGCCACCAGGTTACGGCCATTGTCACACACGACCGTGCCTGGATGTAGGTTCAGCGGTCTCAGCCACAGATCTGCCTGCTCTTTCAAAGCTGTCCACAACTCACAAGCACTATGAGGTTTCTCACCTAAGCTTAGGAGTTTCAGCACAGCCTGTTGCCGCTTGGCGGAGGCAGTACTGCAGTGCTTCCAGCTTGTAACTGATGTGGTGATATCTGAGATGGAGGCTGAACATGAGGAGGAGGAGGAGGATGATACGCAGGAGCTGTACACTGTGGGGGCAACTCTGACTGACATAGGGCCCGCAATCCTCGGTGTGGGGAGGATGTGTTCTGTCCCAAGGTCCGACTGGGTACCGGCTTCCACTATGTTTACCCAGTGTGCCGTCAGGGAGATGTACCGTCCCTGGCCACAAGCACTTGTCCACGTGTCTGTTGTCAGGTGGACTCTCCCAGTAACTGCGTTGTTGAGGGCACGGCAGATGTTTTGGGACACGTGCTTGTGTAGTGCGGGGATGGCACACCGGGCAAAATAGTGTCGGCTGGTTACCGAGTACCGATGGACGACCACCGCCATAAGGTTGTGGAAGGATTCCGTCTCCACCAGCCTAAAAGGCAGCATTTCCAACGCAAGCAGTCGTGAAATGTGCGAATTTAGGACTGTGGTCTGTGGGGCGTTAGCTGAAAATTTCCGCTTTCGTTCAAAGGTCTGGGATATGGACAATTGAACTCTGCGGTGGGACGTGGAAGTGGACGTTGATGCTGTTTCTTGAGAAACTGCCATAACAAGTGAAGACTGTGAGGAGGGGGCATCTTTGCATGCAGTATGGACAGGAGATTGCCTTGCACACACAACAGGGGGTTCTATTGCACGCACAACAGTGGAAGAAGCAGTGGTGACACCCGCTGACACTAGTCGTGGACACTGGGGTTCGCCCCACAAAGTCGGGTGCTTTGCTGCCATGTGCCTGATAATGCTGGTGGTGGTCAGGCTGGTAGTTTTGTCAACCCTGCTGATGCTGGCATGGCAGGTGGTACAAATGGCCTTTTTGGGGTTATCAGCAGAGTCTTTAAAAAAATTCCAGACTCTGGAAGACCTACGGTTGTACGGGCAACGTCCCTCGTGTTGGTGTTACGGGGAACGGTTGCCCGCCTTCTGTCTGCGGCCACCACACTGCTTCTTCCTGCATGGTGGGGTACTCTGCCTCCCTCCCCCTGTGTGCTGCTGGCCTCACTCTGCATGTCCTCCTGCCACGTTGGGTCAGTTACTAGATCATCCACCACCTCTTCCTCTTCCACTTGCGCACCACGATCCTCCTCCTCACTTCCTGGCAATTGTGTTTCGTCATCGTCCACCTCTTGTGACAAATTGCCAGCGTCGACTTCCTGTGGCCGTGGCTGTTCAAATATTTGGGCATCGCTACATGGGATCTCCTCTTCCACCACTTCAAACGGAGCAGGCGAGGGGCCCAAATATGGAAATGGACCAGTGAACAGCTCTTCAGAGTGTCCAAGTGTGGGATCAGTTGCTGTCTGACGACACTCGGCATGGTGGGAGGAAGGAACATCAGGGTGAGGAGGAGTATGCGGTCGAGACTCACGGCTACTAAGAGTCGACCGTGTGGAAGACAGGCCGGAGGTGGTGGTGCACAGGGAACTGGAAGTATTATCTGCTATCCAATTAATAACCTGTTCACACTGATCAGTTCGCAATACTGGTGTTGTTCTGTGCTTCCCTAGTAATTCGGTCAAGAAGTGGGAGCGAGAAGATGTGGCTGTTGGTTGTGGCACATTTTCACCTTGGCCACGGCCCCGTCCTCTGCACGCACCATCACCTGAACGTCCACTTCCACGTCCCTTGCCACGCGCCTTGCCCATTGTAAAGTAAGTAAAATAGCTTACACTCGCACTATCAATGGAAAAAGGGTAATAAAAAGTAGATTAGAACCATGGAAGAGGAAAACCACAGTTCTATTTCTCTGGCCTACACCCGACTCTTTTAAACAATCTGAACAATCAGGGAGAAAATATTACTGTTTTTCTTTATGGAAAAAATACCAAAAGCTGAATAATAGAGATTTCTTACCGTGGAACAGCAAAACTACAGTTATAATTTACTGGTGTATGTACACCAGACTTTTTTAAATATATATATTTGCGGCTGAACAGTGAGCGACACACTCAAGCTGTTTTTTTTAGATACAAATGGCCCAAAAGTGGATAATACAGAGGTTTGAACCGTGGAACTGCAAAACCACACTTGTATTTCTCGGGCCTACACCAGACTATTTTCAACAGATATATTTGTGTCTGAACAATCAGGAGACACCATTATTTATTTTTTACGGCCAAAAATTGTGAAAAGCAGGATAATACAGAGATTTGACCCGTGGAACTGCAAAACCACACTTGTATTTCTCGGGCCTACACCAGACTATTTTCAACACATATATTTGTGTCTGAACAATCAGGAGACACTATTTATTTTTTACGGCAAAAATGCTAAAAGCAGGATAATAGAGATTTTTTACCGTGGAACAGCAAAACCACAGTTATAATTTACTGGTGTATACCAGACTTTTTAAAATATATATATATTTGCGGCTGAACAGTGAGCGACACACTCAAACTGTTTTTTTTAGATACAAATGGCCCAAAAGTGGATAATACAGAGGTTTGAACCATGGAACTGCAAAACCACACTTGTATTTCTCGGGCCCACACCAGACTATTTTCAACAGATATATTTGTGTCTGAACAATCAGGAGACACTATTTATTTTTTACGGCAAAAAATGCCAAAAGCAGGATAATAGAGATTTTTTACATGGAACAGCAAAACCACAGTTATAATTTACTGGTGTATACCAGACTTTTTTAAACATATATATATTTGCGGCTGAACAGTGAGCGACACACTCAAACTGGTTTTTTTTAGATACAAATGGCCCAAAAGTGGATAATACAGAGGTTTGAACCGTGGAACTGCAAAGCCACACTTGTATTTCTCGGGCCTACACCAGACTATTTTCAACAGATATATTTGTGTCTGAACAATCAGGAGACACTATTATTTTTTTTTTACGGCAAAAAATGCCAAGAGCAGGATAATAGAGATTTTTTACCGTGGAACAGCAAAAGCACAGTTATAATTTACTGGTATATACCAGACTTTTAAATATATATATTTGCGGCTGAACAGTGAGCGACACACTCAAACTGTTTTTTTTAGATACAAATAGCCCATGGAACTGCAAAACCACACTTCTATTTCTCTGGCCTACACCAGACCATTTTCAACAGATATATTTGTGTCTGAAAAATCAGAGACACACTTTTTTTTGGGGGAGGGGACACCAAAAGGTTTATAAGATGGGTATTTGTACAGTGTGAAGGAGGAAAAAAAAAGAGGATTTAGATGAAAAAAAAAGGATTTTTCCCACGAGACCTGGAGCTAAGTCCAGAAATGTAAGCAACAGGAGCACACAGGACTGTAATGCAGCGTTTGCTGGTATAACCACTGCGTCTCCTATACAGCCTGCCTGCCTGATATCTGGGATGGATGTTAGTCCTGAGAAGGACTGTTTGTTTGATCTGGCAGCCTTTACAGACCCTACACTAACTATTTCGCAGGATATATCTCTCCCTAAATCAGCAGCGCTGTCCCTACACTGTCTGATCCGGAGCGACTGTGTCCAAGATGGCGGCGCCCGGTTTTAAATACTCGTGGTGACGCTGTGCGGCCAGCCAATCACTGTAATGCCCACAACCAACATGGCTGCGGCATTACAGTGACTGGCTGGCAATCCCTGCATGTTCATTGGCTCTGTAAAGAGCGCCAAACATGCAGGGCGGAGACACGAGCTCGCCGAACATCCCGAGTAGCGTGATGCTCGGGCGAGTACCGAGCAGTGTCGAGCATGTTCGCTCAACACTACTATTTAGCAATCTTTGGCAGTCTTTTAGAGATGATGCGTCTGGTGGAGTGGGTACGTCTCGTTATGGTGGTCATTCGTTCAGGATAGGGGCTGCGACTGAGGCTGCCAGAAGTGGTTTAAGTGATGAAGTAATTAAATGTTTGGGGAGGTGGGAATCTGTGGGGTTTTATTCCTATGTTCGGCCCGCCCTGCTATGAGGTAGGACTTCTGGCCCAAGGTTATGAGGTTACATGGGGGCATAGTGTTAAGTGATTTTGGCATAGTGTTTTGGTTATTGCGCTTATTGGCAATAACGTTGTATTTTCACAACGTTTGTTTTTTGGGTAGCTCTTCGGGCGTCTCTGCGCTCTGCCGGGCATCAACTTGGGTTAGCAAGAGAGGAAGCACTGGTGCGGTGGATTTTAACTCGTGGTATGGTATGGCGGCAAAACTCTTTCATCATTTTGTCAGGTTGGATAGGGCCCCTGATGTGTTAGTGCTTCACTTGGGGAGTAATGATCTGGGCTAGAGGCCTTTTCGTGAGCTTATCAAAGAAATTATGTTTCATCTGTTAAGATTATGGGCGATGTTCCCGAAGGTGGTTACAGTGTGGTCGAATATTTTGTTCGGAGGAAATTTTGGTGTGGGGCCCGTTGAGCTTCTAGTGTTAATAAGGGAAGGCTCAAGGTCAAAAGAGCAGTGACCAAGTTTATGGCAAGGAATCTGGAGAGGGGGATTTTTGGAGACGTGATGGTGTGTATTTGAATGCAATAGGCTTGGATGTTTGGTCTTTGGCAATCCAAGAAGGGATTGAGCTTGGTCTAAAGTTATGGAGGGTGTGGTGGAGCGGCTCACTCGGCTGCACATAGAGGTAAGCACAGGAACACTGTCTCTTTAAACCTTCTGCTGGTTTATTAAGAGTACTGCATAAAACCACAGCAATGTTAGCAAAACAAAAACAGTCTTCCCCGTCTAAAAACAAAGCATAACATATGTTATGTCACAGTTCTAGTTATGGGAAACCGCTCACTCCAGAAACAAATAACCCAAGGTTTACTTTCCTTCACATGACAATACAGCTCCAGAGGTTATGCCACCAGACCCGCCCCACACACTGCTCTAGAAAGCTGCGTATTTATCCTCTGGACTCCTCCCACTCTACAGCTGTTCAATCATCCTAGCACTAACCATGACTGATTAACCCCTCAGCAATTTGTATGCTGGATCATTTTTCCTAGGTTTATATTACTGAAACTAACAACCTAAGTGCTATATATCTCCCCTCTAGTACTTTGCCAGTGACTTTGTCACAAATCCCTCCCCCTATCTGCCCAAAGCCGGGGGTTTTGACACCTTCAGTCACCAAACAGGGAAGTCTAGACAGGGCATCTGAGTTGCCATGCAGATTGCCAGGCCTGTGTTCCACCTGAAAGTTGAAGTCCTGTAGCCCTGAGTTTCAACTCTTGGAACGCCATCTCTTCTTCAAGAGACCATTTGGCTATTGACATCTTGGTGCCCTTAAGAAGGTCGATCAGGGTGTGGCTGTCATGGCTAAATTCGGGATACACCACTGATAGTATCCCACCATTCCCGGAAATGCATGAACCGCTCTCTGCAGCACAATGGGCCCCCCCACAGCACTCCACATGCAGCGCAATTGGCCCCACACAGCTCTCCACACAGCGCAATTGGCCCCACACAGCTCTCCACGCAGCACAATGGGCCCCACACAGCGCTCCACGCCGTGTAATGGGCCCCACATGGTGCTCCATGGTGTATAATGGCCCCAAATTAAAATAATAATAACTACTTACCTCTGCCCGTTGATCTGGACTTCACATACACTACCGATCAAAAGTTTGGGGTCACCCAGACAATTTTGTGTTTTCCATGAAAACTCATACTTTTATTTATCAAATGAGTTGCAAAATGAATAGACAATATAGTCCAGACATTGACAATGTTAGAAATAATGATTTTTATTTGAAAGTATAATTTTCTCCTTCAAACTTTGCTTTCGTCAAAGAATGCTCCCATTGCAGCAATTCCAGCATTGCAGACCTTTGGCATTCTAGCTGTTAATTTGCTGAGGTAATCTTGAGAAATTTCACCCCATGCTTCCTGAAGCCCCTCCCACAAGTTGGATTGGCTTGATGGGCACTTTTTGCGTTCCATACGGTCAAGCTGCTCCCACAACAGCTCAATGGGGTTGAGATCTGGTGACTGCGCTGGCCACTCCATTACAGATAGAATACCAGCTGCCTGCTTCTTCCCTAAATAGTTCATGCATAATTTGGAGGTGTGCTTTGGGTCATTGTCCTGTTGTAGGATGAAATTGGCTCCAATCAAGCGCTGTCCACAGGGTATGGCATGGAGTTGCAAAATGAAGTGATAGCCTTCCTTATTCAAAATCCCATTTACCTTGTACAAATCTCCCACTTTACCAGCACCAAAGCAACCCCACACCATCACATTACCTCCACCATGCTTGTCAGATGGCGTCAGGCACTCTTCCATCATCTTTTCAGTTGTTCTGCATCTCACAAATGTTCTTCTGTGTGATCCAAGCACCTCAAACTTTGATTCGTCTGTCCATAAAACTTTTTTCCAATCTTCCTCTGTCCAATGTCTGTGTTCTTTTGCCCATATTAATCTTTTCCTTTTATTAGCCAGTCTCAGATATGGCTTTTTCTTTGCCATTTTGTCCTGAAGGCCAGCATCCCGGAGTCGCCTCTTCACTGTAGACGTTGACACTGGCGTTTTGCATATACTATTTAATGAAGCTGCCAGTTGAGGAGCTGTGAGGCCTCGATTTCTCAAACTAGAGACTCTAATGTACTTGTCTTGTTGCTCAGTTGTGCAGCGGGGCCTCCCACTTCTCTTTCTACTCTGGTTAGAGCCTGTTTGTGCTCTTCTCTGAAGGGAGTAGTACACACTGTTGTAGGAAATCTTCAATTTCTTGGCAATTTCTCGCATGGAATAGCCTTCATTTCTAAGGACAAGAATAGACTGTCAAGTTTCACATGAAAGTTCTCTTTTTCTGTCCATTTTGAGAGTTTCATAGAACAAATGTAATGCTCCAGATTCTCAACTAGCTCAAAGGAAGGTCAATTTTATAGCTTCTCAAATCAGCCAAACCATTTTCAGCTGGGCTAACATACTTGTGCAAGGGTTTTCTAGGGTTTTCTAAACATCCATTAGCCTTCTTACACAGTTAGCAAACACATTAAAACACTGGAGTGGTGGTTGTTGGAAATGGGTCTCTATACACCTATGTAGATATTGCAACAAAAACATGACGTTTGCAGCTAGAATAGTCATTTACCACATTAACAATGTATAGAGTGTATTTCTGATTAATTTAATGTTAGCTTCATTGAAAAAAAATGTGCATTTCTTTCAAAAATAATTAAATTTCTAAATGACCCCAAGCTTTTGAACGGTAGTATATTACAGTCCTACCTGTGGGCATGTGCTCCATCTCCTCACCCTTCTCAGCGCTTCACTAGCCACTCTCCTCAGGCCGCACGACTGGCACCCATCAGGCCGCGTGCCCGGCTCCCATCAGGCCACGGCTCTAGTGAGAGGGGGATGTGCGGGCTGAGGAAAGTGGTGGCAGTGCTGAGGGCTCTCCATGCCCACTCTACACGTGTGCCATAGGTTCGCCACCACTGCACTATGATATAGCTGGCATAAATTATATTTTTTATATCTCCTATTACTAGACGATAATGTTGGGCTATATTCACATATCTGCTACAGGGCTGCTATCAAGCTTTCCAGTGTATGTAAAGGCTCATTCAGGCATCAGTTTTTCTCGTACGAGATTTTTTGTGGACTAAGTGGTTTGCACAAAATCATGGAGACTTGTCAGGTTATGATACGAGTCTCAGACCAAACTTGTCAATGCAAATCTTAGAGTCCGTGAAAAAACGGACAGCACTTGGATGAGACTTGTGTGCTGTACAATTTTCCCGTGCTGTTGGATATGAGAAATTTCCTTACGTTTTTTTTTTCATCCAAGAAAAATTGATGAAACTCTAAACAAACTCTGATGGTAAAAACTGACACTGACCAAACTCTAATGAGACCATGATAAAAAAAAAAAAAAAACACTACCGAAACTTGGACCGTTTTTTGTGTACGAGAAAAATCACTAATGTCTACATGAGGCTTTACTGCAAGACATAACCAGTAGTGATGGGCGAGCATACTCTTCGCTACTCGTTACTCGCCTGAGCATCACAGTGCTCGAGATGCTAGTCTCACGGTGAGTATTTTTTGAATGTTCTGGTGGTAGCTCGAGTCCCCGACCCACCTGTTTGACGCATATTAGGCAGCCAATTACCATGCAGGGATTGCCTGACAGTCACTGTAATGCTGTAGCCATGTTGGTTGGTTACAGTGATTGGCTGGCCACATAGTGTCATCGTGTCTATATAAGACCCGAGACCCTATGCTCGTCACAGTCTATCCATCAAACAGCCAGAGTAGGGAGAGCTGCAGCTGAGCGAGGGAGCTTATTTTAAACAGGGATTCCACAACACTATTATTAATCTACACTAACAGTCCTTGTAAGGGCTCATTCTGATAAATATTAATCCTGCTGATAGCAGTAGTTAGGCAGAGTTTGTGGAGAGCTAGTATAGTACAGAATAGGGTCCATTGAACATTCTTCCTGCTGCTGGAACTGATATCCATAGCCGTAGATATCAGGGCTAATGATATTCTTTTTGCTCTTAATCTTGATAATTTTGGTGAAAAGCAATATAATGCAGCATTTTTATTGCTCCATTTGCTTGTTAGCAGCATACAGCCAGATTTGGTTGATTTGAATAGCATTTCTGTATTGTGCAAGCAGAGAAACTTGTCCATCATCTCAGGTGGTCAAATATTACTGCAGTATTAATCCTAAATTATTTTGGAAGCTGACAAATATTATACTCCATTTAAAGTGTAGCAGTTGTGCGTTGAAAACATATCCACACTTGGTCGCTGACCAATAACATCGCTATAGCAGCACTACATAAAAAAATTGGTCATCAGACGGGATCAAATATTACAGCGGTTATAAACCGGACATTTTTTGCAAGCTGCAAAATATTAAACTCCATTTAAAGGGTGGCAGTTATGCATTGAAAACATATCCACAATTGGTCGCTGACAAATAGCATTGCTATACTGGTATTGCATAAAAAAATTGGTCATCAAAAGTGATCAAATATTAGTGCGGTTATAAACTGGACAATTTTTGCAAGCTGCAAAATATTATACTCCATTTAAAGTGTGGCAGTTGTGTGTTGAAAACATATCCACACTTGGTCGCTAATCAATAGCATCACTATACCTGCACTGCATAAAAACGTCATCATCAGACGTGATCAAATATTACTGCGGTAATAATCCTGACATTTTTTGTAAGCTGCAAAATATTAAACTCCATTTAAAGTGTGGCAGGTGTGCGTTAAAAATATATCCACACTTTGTCGCTGACAAATAGCATCGCTATACCGGCACTGCATAAAAACGTGGTCATCACCATTGATCAAATATTACTGTGGTAATAATCCTGACATTTTTTGCAAGCTGCAGAATATTAAATTCCATTTAAAATGGGCAAGACGTGTGATAAGGGACGAGGAAGTGGACGTGATGCTGATGGTGCACGCAGAGGCCGAGGCCGTGGGCAAGAGGAAACTGTGCCTGCTGAGGGAGCACAACAAGCATTCACATCATGTCGACCTAGCTTCCTGTCCCACTTTCTAGGGGGCCACCACTCTTGAAGCCAGACCAGTGTGATAAGGTTGTTGGTTGGTGTGAGGAGCTGCCCACTTACTAAAGACCTTTCCAGCAACGGACCACCATTTTTGTCAATATTATTATTGTGTATTATTAGTGATTTACTTGTTATGTTTTATATAGTTCTGCTTACTTGTCAGTATGTAAGATTGTAAAATGTCCAGCATTCCACTATTCGCATCTTTATCTCAGGAGTCCATTGTTTCAACAGCCAATGGTCTCATTAGGTGAGTGTGGATTGAGACACAGTGGAGCCGTCACCACAGGGGGTCTTACAGGCAGTCTCAGATGAAAGGCTTCTACAAAATTCTTCATTGCTTTTTGGCTTACAGTGAATGCTTGAGGGGAGGATGATCACTTCTGACCTGGGAGGGGACTGATCCCAGTGGAAGAAAGTGGAGTCATGTTTTAGAGAGTTGTGTGGAAGGATTGAAGGAAGGGGATGGAGACCGTGGACTTGGAAGGATGAATGGATAAACATGTTACCATTATGGATTATGTCATTTGGATTTACACTTTCTTAAAAGGACTGCTGCTACTGGATACCTGTGCTTTCATCGTTTTATCTGCCGTCTACAGGAGCATGGACTGTGGCTACAGACTATACTGGCTGGAGATACGAAATCTGTGGGCCAACCAAAAGTTGGGAGACAGTGAGTATGGCCTTATACAAAGCCAGTGGAACTACTGAACCCAGATTGGGAATTTGAGGACTGAGAGAACTGTTTTTTGGCCACCTACAGTACAGACCAAAAGTTTGGACACACCTTCTCATTTAAAGATTTTTCTGTATTTTCTTGACTATGAAAATTGTACATTCACACTGAAGGCATCAAAACTATGAATTAACAAATGTGGAATTATATACTTAACAAAAAAGTGTGAAATAACTGAAAAGTTGTCTTATATTCTAGGTTCTTCAAAGTAGCCACCTTTTGCTTTGATCACTGCTTTGCACACTCTTGCCATTCTGTTGATGAGCTTCAAGAGGTAGTCACCGGAAATGGTCTTCCAACAATCTTGAAGGAGTTCCCAGAGATGCTTAGCACTTGTTGGCCCTTTTGCCTTCACTCTGCGGTCCAGCTCACCCCAAACCATCTCAATTGGGTTCAGGTCTGGTGACTGTGGAGGCCAGGTCATCTGGCGTAGCACCCCATCACTCTCCTTCTTGGTCAAATAGCCCTTACACAGCCTGGAGGTGTGTTTGGGGTCATTGTCCTATTGAAAAATAAATGATGGTCCAACTAAACTCAAACCGGATGGAATAGCATGCCGCTGCAAGATGCTGTGGTAGCCATGCTGGTTCAGTATGCCTTCAATTTTGAATAAATCCCCAACAGTGTCACCAGCAAAGCACCCCACACCATCACACCTCCTCCTCCATGCTTCACGGTGAAAACCAGGCATGTAGAGTCCATCCGTTCACCTTTTCTGCGTCGCACAAGGACACGGTGGTTGGAACCAAAGATCTCAAATTTGGACTCTTCAGACCAAAGCACAGATTTCCACTGGTCTAATGTCCATTCCTTGTGTTATTTAGCCCAAACAAGTCTCTTCGTCTTGTTGCCTGTTCTTAGCAGTGGTTTCCTAGCAGCTATTTTACCATGAAGGCCTGCTGCACAAAGTCTACTCTTAACAGTTGTTGAAGAGATGTGTCTGCTGCTAGAACTCTGTGTGGCATTGACCTGGTCTCTAATCTGAGCTGCTGTTAACCTACGATTTCTGAGGCAGGTGACTCGGATAAACTTATCCTCAGAAGCAGAGGTGACTCTTGGTCTTCCTTTCCTGGGGCGGTCCTCATGTGAGCCAGTTTCTTTGTAGCGCTTGATGGTTTTTGCAACTGCACTTGGGGACACATTCAAAGTTTGCCCAATTTTTCAGACTGACTGACCTTCATTTCTTAAAGTAATGATGGCCACTCGTTTTTCTTTACTTAGCTGCTTTTTTTCTTGCTATAATACAAATTCTAACAGTCTATTCAGTAGGACTATCAGCTGTGTATCCACCTGACTTCTGCACAGCACAACTGATGGTCCCAACCCCATTTATAAGGCAAGAAATCCCACTTATTAAACCTGACAGGGCACACATGTGAAGTGAAAACCATTTCCGGTGACTACCTCTTGAAGCTCATCAAGAGAATGCCAAGAGTGTGCAAAGCAGTCATCAAAGCAAAAGGTGGCTACTTTAAAGAACCTAGAATATAAGACATATTTTCAGTTGTTTCACACTTTTTTGTTAAGTATATAATTCCACATGTGTTAATTCATAGTTTTGATGCCTTCAGTGTGAATGTACAATTTTCAAAGTCATGAAAATACAGAAAAATCTTTAAATGAGAAGGTGTGTCCAAACTTTTGGTCTGTACTGTACCTGGAATTGCTTTATTACCATGGCTGTGATCAATAAAATATTGTGGTATCGTTAACCTGCCTAGGTGATTACTTACAACCCACAACCTCAGATCTTTACAGTTGGATAGCAGATAATGCTTCCAGTCAGTTTGCCAACACCACCATCCTGTCTTCCACATGGTCCAGTCTCAGTAGCTGTGAGTCTGGACCACATATTCCTCACCTTGATCCTCCTTCCTCCCACCATGCGAGTGCCCGGAGACAAGTGATCCCACACTTGGACAATCCGAAGAGCTGTTCACATTTCCATTTATAGATTCTGACTAGTGTTAAGCGAGTATGTTCTGTTAACCCTTTCGCCGAGTACGCTCAGGCCGAGCTCCGAGTATTTATAGCTGCTCGGTGATATGCTTGAATCACTCCCGTGTGCATGATTTGCGACTGTTTGACAGTTTTATTACATGGGAGGAATGTCTATTTCTTACACATTCCTCACATGTAATAAAGCTGTCAAACAGTTGCAAATCATGCACACGAGAGCGATTCAAATATATCACCGAGCAGCTATAAATACTCGGTGCTCGGCCCGAGCGTACTCGGACAGAACATACTCGCTCACCACTAATTCTGACCTCTCGCTCGGTCCGCTTCAAGCGGCGCATGAGGAGATCGCATGTAGTGATGCCCAAATATTTGAGCAGCCACGGTCACACAAAGGCGACGGTGGGAAAGTGCAATTACTTTCACAAAAGGTGAATGATGATGAGATACTGACGCGCCCCCTGGGCCTGTGTTGTGCAGGGGATACCCGGAGCCGGATCGCTGGGGGTTGTAGTCCTCCGTGGCGGTGACCCGGTCCGTGCCCAGGGCGGTCGAACCAGTGGCAGTCTGAGTGTGATGACAAATGTCCGACTACGCCACCCGTGGATTGCGGTCAGTGGGGACCGCCGCTGCGCTGCAGACCGCTGAGGCTGATGTTGTATGCGCAGCCAAGCATGGGATAACTCCCCAGGGGAGAAGTATTGCCTCAGGGCAGCTAGAGTGGATGATGGGAGTGATGGTGTGAGCGTCCCAGTACTGATGGTGCTGGTGCGGCGATGAAACACAGAGACGTGTGGTGCAATTCAGGGTACTGATGGTATAACGCAGACCCTCCCGGGAGTACTGGTTAGCAGTAGGGGCCTGGTCAGTCTGTAAGCAAGTAGGATCTCCCCTGGCCAGGTGGAGTTGTAGGCCTCCCCGACTATCTGCACTCTTTCCTGGCTACCTTGCTCTATGCGGGTAGAAGTAGCCCACGTCCCTGAGTATACCGTGTGGTGCTCACCCGTATGGCCGGTGACTTGGGGCCTTCCGTTAGCCTCCGCTTCACGATGGAGGTGCTGGTCCCTTGCTTGTGACCGTGCCTCCGGGCTTCTAAGGCCAGAGGACATGGAATCCCCTGCCGGTTGGATTCTGCTGCTGGACCTGGATGTCCCCACAGCCTCGGACTCCGTGTCCGGGTTTAGTGTCTTCAGCCAAGGCGAGCTTTCTAGCTTCCAGCCTCTGGCACTCGCTCCTGCTCCTACAGAGCTCCTAGTTCTTGCTTTCCCTGTGTCTGCTGTCCTCCAGACCTGACTGTGTCTCTGTCTGGGACTTCACTCACTAATCCCGCCCCAGACCCAGTTTATAAGGGCAGATTCCTCCCTTCCCAGGTCTGGGTGGGCCGTGTTGCATGCTTAGGGCTCCTGACCAGAGAAACCTCCCACTTGCTCTCAGACATAATATTTCTATTACTGTGGCAACCAGACCCCTGGGGTGCCACATTGCCCCCTAGTAAATTTTAGTACTCCGGGACTAAACACATTTTTTTTTTTTTTTTTAAAGAAACATAAATGCAGGGTATAACAATAACACAGTAACATATTTACAAGTAGCTTTAGTTCTTTAAAGGTCACGGCGTGTTCGCAACCGGGTGTCCATATCACCCAAGGTGAAGTTTGTGAAACTAGAGGGTGTCCATGTCACCCAAGGTGAAGCTTTAAGCGAAGTAGGGGACCTGTACAAAGCAAACCCCTTGCCTTGGCCTTGGGCGTGGCTGCAAGGCTGTAGCTAGCTACTTTGGGCCGCAAGGAGGCCACGCCAGACAGGTTTTCTCTTCCGCGGCCGTCTTCGCAAGAGGCACCAATGTGCAACTATCTACAAGAATTGTTCCGGTTATCCAGCGTCCATAACCTGTTAGTCCATAGAAATCTGCAGGGTAACTGAGAGACATAATTAATAACAGGCAACAAACATAAACCATAAACAGTTAAACAGATAAATTCACAGTGCATTAGTTTAGATTTTCCAGCGAGCGGGCATCTGACCTCTAGTGACTCTAGTGGACCTACGGAGCTCACTAACTGGTCCTGCACTACAGGGTGTAGGAGGTGTTATGGGTAAGCTGGGCAGCTGTCTGCACACTCTTTGGCTCACTAGGGGCACGGCAGGCTCACGACTAGCAGAGGGTTGATTCTCCTGTGCCGCTGGTGTCGACTCTTCTGCCTCCTGGGCTGGCTGCTCTTCCAGCTCTACCTGGTCTTCTGTAGGCACCTGAGGGGCTGGCTGGAGAAAGGTGAGGACGGGCACCACGATAGCGTTGTTTACTTGTGTCCTGGACCGGGGAAAGTCTCCGAGTACGGTGCTGATCATTTCCTCCTTTTCCTCTACGGGTTGAGGGTCTTCCTGATCTTCATCCGTGCTTTGCAACTTCTCGGGGCACTTTTTCAGGTGGTCTCTGGAGACAGTGGCTGTGGTCTCTCCTCCATCCTTGCTGATGACGTACACCTTTGGATTATTGTGGCTTGAGGGCAGTACGGTGTACGGGTCCTTTTCCCACTGGTCGTCCAACTTATGGAGCCGCCTTTTTCTTTTCAAGACCTGCTCTCCAGGTACCAGGGGAACAGCGGGAGCATGTTGGTTATAAGTCCTCTCCTGCCTTTCTCTTGATTGACAGAGACTTCGCTCGACGCTCTCTTGTACTTTCCGGTACTGCTGCTGCCGTTCTGTATCCCAGTCTGCTTCTGGCGAGGTGTCCTCGGGTATCAGGACTCCCATATCCAGGTCAACAGGCAGCTTACCAGGTCTTGCTCGCATTAGGTAAGCCGGGGTACAGTTGGTGGAACCTACCGGGATGTGGTTATACAGGTCCACCAGATCGGGCAGTTTCTCAGGCCACAGACTGCATTCTTCCAGGGGCAATGTTTTTAGCAGATCTATCACCACCTGGTTCATCTTCTCGCAGAGTCCATTGGTTTGGGGGTGATAAGGCGTTGTTCTTATCTTCTTGCAGCCATACAGGTTGCAGAACTCCTGGAAGACCTCCGCTTCGAAGGCTGGTCCTTGGTCCGTCAGCACTTGGTCCGGGAACCTGTGTGGGCGGCAGAAGTGCAGCTGGAAGGTTCTAGCTGCTGTTTGTGCTGTTAAGTCTTTGACGGGGACCACCACTAGGAATCGGGAGTAGTGATCCACGATGGTTAGGGCGTAGACATACCCGCTTCTGCTTGGAGCCAGTTTAACATGGTCCAGAGCGACCAGTTCCAGCGGCTGCCTGGTGATGATGGGCTGCAGGGGAGTCCTCTGGCTGGCACGGTCCCTTCTTCTTAGATTGCACGGGCCACAGTCTCTACACCACCTCTCAATGGCTCCTCTCATGCCTATCCAGTAGAACCGTTCACGCAGCAGGAACTCCAGCTTCTTCCATCCGAAGTGCCCTGCCCCATTGTGGTAGGCCTCCAGCACCATAGCTGCGTCCCGTCTCGGTACCACAACCTGCCAGATCAGCTCATGTGTCCGGGAATTGACCATTCTGCGGCACAACTTCTCCTTGTAGAGAAACAGTCTGCTCTTTTCCGTCCACAGTTGCTTGGTCTCTTCCGGAGCGTCTGGGTCCAGGCGGGCGTCAGCCTGGGTCAGCATCTCCTTCACCAGACGGACTGCGGGGTCACTGTCTTGCGTCTCCGCCCAGTTGTAGTGGGGTAAGGGGTTGAACGTAGCGGATCGCTGGCCCCTCACACGGTGGGAATACTGGGTAATCCCATGACGGTGGAACGCAGGGAGTTCGACCTCTTCCAGTTCTTCTGGATCTTCCCCTCCGTCCGGTAGGTTTGGCATCCTGGACAGGGCGTCCGCATTGGTATTGGAGCGTCCTGCCAGGTATTTGATCGTGAACTCAAAATTGGACAGGCGGGCCATCCATCTCTGCTCCAGGGCACCCAGTCTTGCAGTGTCCAGGTGTGTCAGCGGGTTGTTGTCCGTGTACACGGTGAACCTGGAAGAGGCAAGGTAATGCTTAAAAAGTTCGGTTACCGCCCACACCACTGCCAGGAACTTGAGCTTAAATGAGCTGTAATTCTCAGGGTTTCTTTCCGTGGGTCGCAGTTTTCGGCTGGCGTAAGCAATTACCCATTCTCTCCCCTGCTGGATCTGGGACAGTACGGCTCCTAGCCCGATGTTGCTTGCGTCCGTGTGGAGGATAAAGGGCTGGCTGTAATCAGGGTACGCCAGGATTTCATCCCCCGTGAGGGCCATCTTCAGCTGGCGGAAGGACTCCTCTTCCAGCTTTTCCCATTTGAAGGGTGGCTTCTGGTTTTTGGCCTTCCTGGACTGGCCTATCAGGAGGTCCTGCATAGGAGCTGCCTTCTTGGTAAAACCGGGAATGAATCTTCGGTAGTAGCCTACCAACCCGAGGAACTGCCGCACTTCCTTTATGCTGGATGGTCTTGGCCAGTCCTTAATCACGGTGATTTTGTCAGGGTCGGGAGCCACTCCGTCAGCACTCACCACGTGTCCCAGGTACTGTACCTTTGGCTTCAGTAGATGACACTTCGAGGGTTTTACCTTTAGGCCATAATTTGCCAGGGCTTCAAACACTTCTGCCAGGTGTTCCAGATGGTCCTCATAGGTCTTGGAATAGACGATTACATCGTCCAGGTATAATAGGACCGTCTCGAAGTTCCGGTGTCCCAGACAGCATTCCATCAACCGTTGGAAGGTTCCTGGTGCGTTGCAGAGCCCGAACGGCATACAGTTAAATTCACTGAGTCCCATCGGGGTGGTGAATGCGGTCTTCTCCCGGTCCGCCTCTGCTACAGGAACCTGCCAGTACCCGCTAGTGAGATCCAAAGTAGAGAAGAAGTTAGCAGATTTTAATGCAGCTAAGGACTCTTCTATCCTTGGTAACGGGTACGCATCTTTGTGTGTGATACGGTTGACCTTCCTGTAGTCTACACACATTCTCATGGTGTTGTCTTTCTTTTTCACTAAGACTAGTGGAGCTGCCCAGGGGCTACAGCTGTCCCTAATTACCCCAGCCTCCTTCATGTCTTTTAGCATCCCCTTGGCGTGTTGATAGTGTGCAGGGGGTACGGGTCGGTATCTCTCCTTTATAGGAGGGTGTTCTCCTGTGGGGATATGATGTTCTACCCCTTTACTCGCCCGAAGTCTAGCGGGTGTTTACTAAACACTCTCTCGTACTCTTGAACCACCCGATAGACTCCCTGTTTTTGGTGTGAGGGAGTGGAGTCAGTACCCAAATGCAGTTGCTGACACCAGTCCTCCATTGGTTTCTTAGAGCCGTTACCTTCCTCTGGTTGAGATGGAGGCAAGGGTTCCACGGCCTGTACAGAGTTCTGGTTGATGGTGAACAATTTGGCTAGCGTGGCATACCGGGGAAGGTATACTTCTCTCTCCCCGATATTGATGATGCGGATGGGCACCCTCCCATGGCATACATCGACCACCCCCCGTGCCGTCAAAATGGTGGGCCTACTGTCTGAGTAGACGGGTTCTACCATTGCTTGGTAGTCTCTACCTCTTAGACCAATAGCTGCCCGGCACCAAATCATCATCTCACTTTTCGGGGGCATGGCAATAGGGAACGGGTCACACATTCTCACGCTACCTATCTCACCACCAGATAGTTCCACTTGTTGCCGCTTCATCAGTGCCCGGATCTCTTTTTGGAGGACACGCTGCTGGCTGGAACTGGCGTTCTTGGCAACCTGCTGCAAAATAAGAATCACCTCTGCAAGACAGTTTTCGATTACGTTAGTACCTAGGGTTATTTTTGGGTGACTCTCGCGACGGTCAATGTCCACAATGATCAGTCCTTGTGCCGGCAGTTCAACTTTACTGACCTTGATGGTCACCTCTTTAAATCCTATCTGGGGCACGGGCTGACCATTGCTGGCTATAATGCTCAGGTCGTCATCTGGGTAGCGGGTTATGTCCGAGTCATTCCAGTACCGCTTGAAGAGCACGTACGGGATGGTGGTGACCTGTGACCCGGTGTCTAGTAGGGCACTCATAGGAATGCCATCCAGTACCACAGGCAAGACCGGACGTCCCCCTACGTATTTGTCACGCCAGCTCGATGGGCCTGATGATCTTATGCCTGGGGGTTGGCCCTCTACCCCAGGTTGTGCCCGTTTAAATGACAGTACCTTGCCATATGTCCGGGTTGATTGCAGCGGCGGCAGATGGGTCGTCCGTCCTCGTTGTATCTGTCGCTGGGTCTTCCTCTGGCCGGTGGGGTCCTCCTCAGTCGGCGCCACAGGACGTCCTCCGGTCCGGATGCCAGCTGGATCTTTCCTGGAGAAGAGACCTGTAAAGACTGCACAGTTCTGGTTAGCGCGGCAACGCTCTTAGTCAGCTCTTGGACCTGATGGTGCAGGTCCGTAGCCGGGTTATTGTTCAAAGCCTGCGCATCCCACAGGCCCTGCAGACAAGGGCGCCGCGTCCTGGTGATAAGTGATAGCTGGGCGCCTGTGGGTCACAGCGCCACCTGGTGCCGGTTCTCGGAGCACCCGGATGGCTCTGTCCTTGAACTGTGCAAAGTCCAGGTCAGGGTCCTGTAAGGCTATTGCCCGCAACTGGGTTCGGTGGGCATTGCACAGTAGACCCTCAATAAATTGTTCGGTCAACAGCTTGTCTTCATTTCCCACGCTGTCAGGGTCTGCCTGCTTAATGGCTCTCAGGGCCTCTTGTAGGTTTAGAGCATAGTCTCTTATACTTTCGTGTGCCCGTTGTTTGCACCCGTAAAATCTTAGTTTTATCTCGGCTGAGGTTCGGGTATCAAATATGTCTTTCAGCCGGGCTAGTATTTCTTTGACAGTCCTCTTCTTCCCAGGTGACCAGGACTTTACCTCCCTTTGGGCTGCCCCGATTAACTGGGCCACCAGGATGCTCACTTTTTGCTCTTCCGTGAGGGGGTATACCTGGAAGAGGCTATCCAGTCTTTCCCTAAAGTCACTTAGAGTATGTGACTCCCCTGAGTACTGGGGTAGCCAGGTTGCCCCCGGGATATAGGGCATGGTGAATGGCATGACCGCTGCAGCGGTTGCACTGGCGGTGGCTGTGGCAGTGGAGCTCCCCTCGGTGTTCGACATCCTCCTCCCCCCTAGTGGACCGTGGCCTACCTTGCGATGCTCTTCTTCCGTAGGCCGCGGCTCCGCAGTCAGTCGTCGGGGTAGAGGACCTGGCATCGGGCTCCGATGACGTCAGCGTCGCTCTTCCTCCCTTCCAGGACCTTACGCAGTGTCGGAGCGTGGGGCGGAGCTTCGGATCTCGCGCGCTTTCGGCGTCCACGCCCCTCTTCTTCCCGTGCGGCGTCCTGAAGATGGCGTCCAATGGCGGGAAGCAGCTGCGGATGGCGGGAAGACGGCAGAAGATGGCGGGAAACGACCCAAGATGGCGTCCGATGGCGGGAAACGACTCTGGACAGCGGGAAACTTCACCACAGGTAAGTTTAAAAGTCTTTTTTCAGGCACGCAGTACCCGGTGGTTGCGGGCCGAAATCCTGCCGACTACGCCAAAGTTGACGCGCCCCCTGGGCCTGTGTTGTGCAGGGGATACCCGGAGCCGGATCGCTGGGGGTTGTAGTCCTCCATGGCGGTGACCCGGTCCGTGTCCAGGGCGGTCGAACCAGTGGCAGTCTGAGTGTGATGACAAATGTCCGACTACGCCACCCGTGGATTGCGGTCAGTGGGGACCGCCGCTGCGCTGCAGACCGCTGAGGCTGATGTTGTATGCACAGCCAAGCATGGGATAACTCCCCACGGGAGAAGTATTGCCTCAGGGCAGCTAGAGTGGATGATGGGAGTGATGGTGTGAGCGTCCCAGTACTGATGGTGCTGGTGCGGCGATGAAACACAGAGACGTGTGGTGCAATTCAGGGTCTTTACTGATGGTATAACGCAGACCCTCCCGGGAGTACTTGTTAGCAGTAGGGGCCTGGTCAGTCTGTAAGCAAGTAGGATCTCCCCTGGCCAGGTGGAGTTGTAGACCTCCCCGACTATCTGCACTCTTTCCTGGCTACCTTGCTCTATGCGGGTAGAAGTAGCCCACGTCCCTGAGTATATCGTGTGGTGCTCACCCGTATGGCCGGTGACTTGGGGCCTTCCGTTAGCCTCCGCTTCACGATGGAGGTGCTGGTCCCTTGCTTGTGACCGTGCCTCCGGGCTTCTAAGGCCAGAGGACATGGAATCCCCTGCCGGTTGGATTCTGCTGCTGGACCTGGATGTCCCCACAGCCTCGGACTCCGTGTCTGGGTTTAGTGTCTTCAGCCAAGGCGAGCTTTCTAGCTTACAGCCTCTGGCACTCGCTCCTGCTCCTACAGAGCTCCTAGTTCTTGCTTTCCCTGTGTCTGCTGTCCTCCAGACCTGACTGCGTCTCTGTCTGGGACTTCACTCACTAATCCCGCCCCAGACCCAGTTTATAAGGGCAGATTCCTCCCCTCCCAGGTCTGGGTGGGCCGTGTTGCATGCTTAGGGCTCCTGACCAGAGAAACCTCCCACGTGCTCTCAGACATAATATTTCTATTACTGTGGCAACCAGACCCCTGGGGTGCCATAATACAATTGCCAGCTAGTCAGGAGGAGGCCCAGGGTGTGTACGTGGAAGACGAGGTGGTGGACGATGAAGTCACTAACCCAACCTGGATAGGTGACATGCATAGCGAGGACTGCATCGCCGAGGAGGAGGGAGGCATAGCACTACAACAGGCAAGAAGAAGCAGTGGGGTGGCCACAGACACAAGGAGGGCAACTGTTCCTCAGAACACTAATACGTGGGAAGTTGCCAGTCCAACTGTTAGGTCTTCCCTAGTCTGACTCTTTTTTAAAGACTGTCCAGTTAACCCAACTAAGATCATTTGCAACAACTGCCATGCCAGCATCAGCAGGAGCAGCAAAACTATCAGCCTGACCACCACCAGCATGCTCAAGCACATGACAGCAAAGCATCCGACTAGTTGGGCCGAGCCCCAGTGTCCAGAGATGGTGTCTGCAGATGACACCACTGCCTGTTCCGCTGTTGTGCGTGCACGTCAATCCACTGTCCATGACACAGACGAAAATGCCTTCCACCCTGCACCTGTCATTGCATACTTGCAACCACCACTGTCAGCAACCACGTCCACGTCCTTGTCCCAGTGCAGTATTCAGTTGTCCCTACCCCAGTCCTTGGAACGCAAGAGCAAATACGCAGCCACCCACTCACAGGCCACAATACTAAACTGCCACATTTCTAGACTGCTTGCACTAGAAATGTTGCCTCTTAGGCACGTGGAGACAGAAGCTTTCCGCAACCTCATGGTGGCTGTCGCTCTGTACACGGTCCCCAGCCGCCACTATTTCTCCCACTGTGCCGTCCCGGCCTTACACAAGCACGTGTCCCAGAACATTACCCATACCCTCACCAACGCAGTTACTGGGAAGGTCCACCTTACCACGGACAAGTGGACAAGTTCTTGTGGCCAGGAATGATACATTTCACTGATGTCACACTGGGTGAATATTGTGGAAGCTGGGACCCATTCGGACCCTGGAACAGAACACGTCCTCCCAACGCCGAGGATTGTGGGTCTTGGGTCAATCAGGGTTGCCCCCACCATTATACAGCTCCTGCACCTCCTCCTCCTCTTTAGCCTCCATCTCCAAAATGACCACATCAGTTGCAAACTGGAAGCACTGCAGCACTGCCTCGGCCAAGTGGCAACAGGCTCTGCTGAAGCTAATCTGCTTAGGTGACAAACCGCACACTGCTGCAGAGTTGTTGAAAGCTGTAACAGAGCAGGCAGATCTGTGGCTCTCACCGCTAAACCTACAACCAGGCATGGTCGTGTGTGACAACGACCGGAGCCCAATGGTGGCTCTGAAGCTTGGCAACCTCGCACACATACCATGCTTGACCCCTATGCTCAACTTAGTGGTTCAGTGGTTTCTCAAAACCTTACAGATCTACCTGAGCTGCTTGTGAAAGTAACCTGCGTGTGTGCCCATTTCCGAAAGTCAACTTCAGCTTCTGCCGCCCTGGCAGTGCTTCAGCAGCATTTGCAGCTTCCAGCTTACCGACTGGTGTGTGATGTCACCACGCATTGGAACTCACCGTTGCATATGTTGGGAAGGATTTGTGAGCAGTAGAGGTCAGTTGTTGAGTCCAGCTTCAACACACCAGTCGGTATTCCAATCAGCCTCCGCACATAAGAACTGATGAGTGGACATGGATGTCTGACATCTGTGCCATTCTCCAAAACTTTGAAGACTTGACCAAGATGGTGAGCGGTGATAATGCCATAATTGGCATCACCATTCCACTTCTCTGTCTACTGAAATGCTCGCTGCTCACAATTAAAGAGCAGGCATTGCAGGCTCAGCACGCTGAGATGGAGCAAGGAACTATACAGGGTGATGCTACACAGTCCAGCCTCATCTCATCTCAATGCAGATTGGGTGATAATGAGGAGGAGGAGGAACAGGAACTAGTTTCCTGCGCTACAAACTGTACTACCCACACCACAGTCATCCCGTCTGTTCAGCATGAATGGCCTGAAGAGGGGGAGGAGAGGGAGGATGAGAAGGAGACCTGGAGAAGGATGAGGAGGAGAACATGGACAGTCTTCCTCTTGGTGAGGACAGGGAAGTCTTGGCTGTTGGCAGTCTGGCACACATGGCTGAGTTTATGTTCCATTCTCTTTCCCGTGACCCTCGTATTTTGTACGCATTTTTGGCAACAGTAATTACTGATTGGTCACACTTCTAGACCCACGCTACAAGGAGAACTTTCTATCTCTCCTTCCTGTGGCGGAGAGGTGTAATAAAATGTTGCAGTACCAGAAGACCCTTGTTGAAGAATTATTAAAAAAATTCCCAACTGACAACACTGTTGGCAGAGGTCAAAGTTCCTTAGACAACCAAAGAGTACAGGCGATGGAGACACAAACCAGATGCAGCATAGGCAGGGAAACACTATCAAAGGTCTGGGACAGTTTTCTCAGAACCTCCCAGCGCCCAGGCCCTGATGCGTGGGGTACTCTGACAAGGAGGGAAAAGTTTTGGAAGATGCTGAAGGACTACCTTGGCAACCATACCAGCGTCCTCCATGATTCCTCTGTGCCTTACAACTATTGGGTATCCAAGCTGGACACGTGACATGAACTGTCTCTCTACACCTTGGAAGGCCAATTCAAATCGATTTTATATTCTACAATATTACCTCTTTTATCTTAAATTCATGTACGGGTGAGCTATCGCAGTATGGATAGTGTATTACACAGATCCAGCCATGGATTATTGCCTTATAATCCTTGCTGGATCCTTCAGCATGGATGTCCTGAAGAGGGGGAGGAGAGGGAGGATGAGGAGGAGACCTGGAGGAGGATGAGGAGGAGAACATGGACAGTCCCGAAAATCCATTTTGCCACTAAAAACACAGCCTATGTGATAAAACAAAGATAAACAAAAAATATACACATAATTGGTATTGCTGGTCCAGAATGACCTGATCTATAACATTGTCACATTATTTATTCCGCACAGCGAACACCGTAAAACAAAATAATATAACACACACCAAAAATGTCGCTTTTTCCTCATACTGACACAAAAAATGGAATAAAAAGCAATCAAAAAGTCATATGTAAAAATAATGGTGTGAATGAAAATGCCAAACCGTCTCGGAAAAAACAAACCCTAATATGGCTCATTCTGAAAAAAAATAAAACAGTTACAGCTTTCAGAATATGGAGATGCAAAAACAAATAAATTTTTGTATAATATTGTTTTTAGTCTGTAAAAGTAGCAAAGCATAAAAAAACTATATAAATCTGTAATTGCTATAAATGTACTGACCCGAAGAAGAAATCAGTCTTATTATTTTACCGCACAGAGGAAAAAAAAGATAAAAACAGTAACTGAATTGCTGGCTTTTGTTCAATCTGTAAAAAAGTTACAGTTCTCAGAATGTGGGGACAAAATAACTATTGTTTTTATAAAAAATGTTTTGTAAAAAAAAAGCATTTTTACATCTGATAGCAAAACATAACAAAAAAAAACTATATAAATCTGGTATCGCTGTAATCGTACCGACCCGAAGAATAAATCTATCTTCTCACTTATACCGCACAGTGAACTGCACAAAAAATAGGAATAGGAACTATTATTTTACTGCTGTCTATTTGTTCATTCTGCCTCCCAAAAATCGGAATAAGGCTCGGATCACATTTATCCTATGCTCTCCGCTGAGCGCTTACACCGTAAATCTCCAAACCCACGAATTAGACAAAACACATGAAGGAACCACTCACTTATGAGGCACAAGTGATCCCTTTGGACTCTGTTTGGTCTGTGTTCCGGCGGTGTCCCATCATTTTAGGCGTCTTTTTAGCGCTCAAGTGTGGTTGACCACAGTTCTGTGAATGCCTAAAAAGAAGGATACCACGGAAAAAGACTCCAAACGGATTCCAAAGTGTCTCCATCTGCTTCATTATGGTGGGTAGCTTCTGTCAGGGCGTCTGGATTGCATTTTGCGGGATTTACACAGAAACCCCGCTGTAAGTGCTTAGCGTAGAACATAAGCTTGTGATCCCGCCTTATACTGGAAGCAATCAAAAAAATGTTAAGTACCCCAAAATCTTACCAATAAAAACCCTAATTTATCCCGCACAAAACCAGCCCCCGCTCAGGTCCATCATCTGTCGCTGGAAATATAAATTATAGGGGATTCCCACATTACTGGTAGAACAAAGACTGTGAAATAAATAAACCCAGTGAATTCTGCAAATGCCCCCTCTTTTTTACCCCCCCCCCCCATGCCTAAACTGCAGTAAGCGGCCACATGTTTGGTATTATTGTAGCAGGGAGAGACCAATTAACATTCTACAGGGTGCGTGTCGCCAGAAGCACAAGCTGGGCATAATGTATGGGGGCACTACACTGTATGGGGGCACAATGTATGGGAACAAAAACTGGCAAATTTGCAATTCTCCAGAATAAAGCCTGGTGTGGATGTTACAAACTAGTCACTGTAGCCATAAATCCATTCATTGAGAGGTGCAATTTCTACAATGGGGTCACTTTTAGGGTTTTTCTGCTGTTCTGGCACGTTACGGGTGACATTTGCGAAGTCCCTAAACTATTCTGGCAAAATCTGTGCTGCAAAAGCCAAATAATGCTCCTTCCTTCTCAGCCCTGACGCATGGCCTAACAGTAGTTTCTGACAACATATGGAGCATCACCACGTTCCGGAGAAATTGTGCAATAAATTGATGGGTCCAGTTTCACCTTAACACTAGAACTACTGATGGAGTCATTTTGACTCCTTTCGTTTTTTATTTCTCTTCTGTGACTACATTTTTCAGAATTCCGGCTTGAAACTCGGTGACTTTTCCTCAAATATGATGTGAAAAAAGATTTTGTGAGAATAAATAATTTTGGTGAAAAATTTGCGCGTTTTTTTCAAAATTTACCAAGAACTACTGAAGGGAGTCATTTTGACTCCCTACTATATTTTGAGGTCCTTTTGTCACTAAATGTTGCTATAAAGTTTTGTGCATAATTTTTTCACTCTGTCTTATTTACCCTGATGTTCATATAGATGTAGTTCAATTTACATGTCAACTTTTCACATTTTCCTTGTGTTTTACCTGCTTGTATTACTGTGTAATGCTGAACAAAATAGCTTGTTTACTCTAGGCTCTTATCTTATGCTAATGAAGGGTGGTGTTTTTCTAAGGTCCTAGCAGGAGACAGTATTCTGGATAGTAACTTTACTTTCAGTTCAGCTGAAGAGACAAAGAGAACAGATGCAGACATACGAGCTCTGAAGACTCATACAGGTATGAATTGTTATGAAATAGTTTAGCTGTCTGTCAACTGATTCAGCCCACCTACTTTTGAAGGTGGCAGAACAGTTATTATTTCTTTTAGTTTTCATTTCATTTCTATTTTTCAGCAGGGAACTATATAGAATTATGGAATTTGTGAGGAATATGGAGAGAAGACGTTTGATAAAGCCTCAGGATATTCTGGCTACTTTGCAATCCATACCGGAGGATGAATCGGAATCCGAATTGCAGGAACATGTATTTGATTCTGACAGTGATGAAGATTTCATTCCTCAGAACATATCAAGTGAATCTGAAGACTCAGAAGGAACAAATTCAGAAGGTAAGTAGTTATGTGTATTTATTTGTTCTTCCACACACTGAGTTAGGGCCTGTGCACACTAGCAGAATTCTGGCTGAATAGCCATCTGGATATTCTTGCCGCAATACAGGCCGTACCTGCCCGCTCATGCCTGAAGCTCCGCTCCGAACCCCGGGCTGGAGCCGCTGTCAGGGACAGAGCAGCGCTTGCTTACGCGCGAGCACGGCTCCGTCCCAGACAGCGGCTCCAGCCCGGGGTTCGGAGCGGAGCTTCAGGTATGAAACTCCGCTCTGTACCTGAGCGGGCAGGTACGGGCCGGATTGTGGTGAGAATATCCGGTCGGATATTCCGCCGCTAATCCAGCCAGTGTGCACGGACCCTTACAAAACAAAAATTCTAAATATTCATCAACTTTTTTACAGATACTCCAAGCACATCAACTGGGGATCGGGCTCATGCAGTTATGTTGCCTCGTGACCATCCTCCTGGTCGTGGACAGAAAAAATCAGCAAAACGTCCCAGAAATGAAAGAACAACAGATAACGATGGCGGCGAAGGTAATGCAACAACAAACACCAGAGAAGGCGAATCTGAAGGAATACTAGTTTCAGCGGATGGTATTCAATGGAAACCTGTTGAAATTGGAGAACACTTGCCTGGTAGGCGTGACAGCCAAAATATTCTTCGAGAAGCACCTGGCCCTACAGGATACGCCAGAAGAAATATCATTATCGATAGTCCTTTGAGCGCATGGCGTTTATTTTTTGATTCATATATATTGACACATATAAAGAACTGTACGCTTGCAGAAGCATGCAGGAACAATAATTTACAGTTTACTCTATCTGATGAGGAGCTAGATGCATTCATTGCGATATTCTATGCTCGTGGAATATCTGGCACGAACCGTCACTCGATTAGCAGTATTTGGTGTAATGACTGGGGAATACCATTTTGCAAAGCGACAATGTCTAGGGACCGCTTTGTTGAAATTATGAGGTTTCTCAGATTTGATGAGAAATCTACTCGATCGGAGAGACTGCAAACGGACAAGTTTGCTCTATTTTCTACTGTGTGGGACAGGTTTATTGAAAATTGTATTGCGTGTTACAAACCTGGCCCATACATAACGGTGGAAGAGCAACTTTTCCCAAGCAAAACTAGGTGTCCATTCACGCAGTACATGCCTTCCAAACCAGATAAATATGGCCACAAATATTGGCTAGCTGTTGATAAGAGGAGCAAATATCTGGCAAATGGCTTCCCTTATCTAGGCAAAGATGACACACGCCGTGCTGAGGACCGTTTAGCTGACCATGTGGTAATGAAGTTATTGGACCCGTTTTTGAAAAAAGGTCGCAATGTTACAACCGATAATTATTTTACTTCAGTAAAATTAGCTAAACAGCTAAAAAGCAAAGGAACAACCATCGTGGGAACACTGAACAAGATAAGGCGAGAAGTGCCTAAAGAAATAAAATCCATGAAAGAGGAATTGTACAACACTAAAGTGTTTAGAAATGAAGACAATTTTACACTTACAGTATATCAAGGAAAGCCCAACAAAAATGTTGTCATTTTGAGTTCCGTCCATCCAGATGTTGTTGTTGCGTCTGATTCCGCTAAAAAAACTCCAGAAACGGTAAAGTTTTACAATGAAACAAAATATGGAGTAGATGTAGTGGATCAGATGGCACGAAAATATACCACACGAACATGCACAAGGAGATGGCCTGTTCATGCATTTGAAAATGCCTTAGACTTTGCGGGTATAAATGCATGGATAATATTCAAGGAGATTACCCACCAAAAAATGTCACGCAAGGCATTTTTGCAAACGCTTGTGAGAGAGTTGAGTGGTCCTTATGTCACAGATAGGGAAAAGGGTTCCACGTCCCAAGTTTCTACATGCTCAGAAGTGATGGTTCAAACAAAATTTTGCCAGATCAAAGAAAAGTGTAAGAAAAATAGATCTGTCGGAAATTGTAAGACTTGTGGTAAGTCTTTGTGTGGGCAATGTACTGCCATAAATCAAAGGCAATGCCTAAAATGCGAAACACCAAATGTTTAGAAGGTGAATTCTGCGCCATATTTTCATTTTTATGCTCCTCCACCTACATTTTCTCTGCTTTTTGTTCTTCAGTTGTTGTTTATATGTGTGCACTTGAATAAAAAAAAATGTTTGAAAAACGTCTATTATAATTATTGTTATTTTCTGTAGAAAAATAAGAAAAGCAGAAAAAAAACAATCAAAAGCATTACTGTTGGATCTCACAATAATAATACATTACAAAAAATATAATTATTAATAAATAACCACAAATGAAACTCTAAAAATAAACGAAAACAAGCAAGGAGTCAAAATGACTCCTTTCAGTAGTTCTAGGCGGGGTCACGAGTCCAGTAGTCCTAGTGTTAAACCCTGTGTAACTGACAAATTTGCAGCAACAACAAAAATTAAATTTTTACCGCTAAAATGTTATATTTCCACTTCCCAATGTTATGAAATTTTGTGATGCACCTGTAGGTTCAAAATACTGGGGGGCACCAGTGAGTATAAGGATTTTTTTATTTTATTCTTATTTTTACACCAGGACACAGCGGGAGCAGAATTCTACTCTCAACATTATCCCGCTCTCGCAGATTTTTTTTTGTCAAGGAGAAAGAATTTAAAGCAAAAAAATAAAAAGCAAAAATGCTAAAAAGTTTAATGTTTTGCAGAACTGTTTCACATGTTCAATTTACACAATGATACTGTTGGCTTTTGCCGCATCTTCCATTCTGTGTGTGTACCTACCTAGCTTGATATATAATAAGCCCACAACCCACTCTGCAGATTCCCAAAAATTCCTTTTATAATCCCCCCATATGGCAAAGTGTGGCCCGTTGGGCGTTGATGGTCTTACTTTAGTGCCACCTAAATCCCTGCAATTGTCATCCTCCTGCTTCCTTCTTGTGGACGACGCGACCTAAGTAATCCACACTGTGTCCCCAAATCTCACTCGTGTGCACGCATAAGACACGTTTTACACATGAAGCAAGCACGAGGACGGCGATTGCCAGGATTGAAGAAGTGACGACGCAAGACCAGCGACGCCCATTGGACTGAAGCATATTTATGAAGGGGTTTATAAAAGGTACTAGATGGTGGCCCGATTCTAACGCATCGGGTATTCTAGAATATGTATGCGGCCGACCGGGGGCGACTAATCAGCGAAGCAGTATTTAAATGGGTTGTGCACTACTTTAAATTAACCCCCAATGTATCCCCCCGGGGGCCCCTAATGAATTTTGGAGGACCGGGGAGCGAGGCCGCAGGTCGGGGTACTTCTGCTGCGAGCAGCCGGGAGATGACCGGCTAGCACAGGGTGAGCGGGTGAGGGAGATGACCGGCTAGCACAGGGTGAGCGTGTGAGGGTGAGCGTGTGAGCGGGTAAGGGTGTGCGTGTGGAGGTGTGCGTGTGAGGGTGATCGTGTGAGGGTGAGCATGTGAGGGTGAGCGTGAGCGTGTTGCGTGTGAGGGTGTGCGTGTGAGGGTGTGCGTGTGAGGGTGTGCGTGTGAGGGTGAGCGTGTGAGGGTGAGCGTGTAAAGGCGTGAGTGTGTGCGGGTGTGCGTGTGAGCGTGTGAGGGTGAGCGGGTGAGAGTGTGAGCAGGTGAAGGTGAGCGGGTGAGGGTGAGCGGGTGAGTGCGTGAGGTGAGATTGTGAGGGTGAGCATGTGAGGGTGAGGGTGAGCGTGTGATGATGAGGTTGAGTATGTGGGGGTGAGCGTGTGAGGGTGAGCGGGTGAGCGCGTGAGGGTGAGCGCGTGAGGGTGAGCGGGTGAGCGCGTGAGGGTGAGCATGTGAGGGTGACGGTGTGAGCGTCGGAGGGTGTGCGGGTGAGGGTGTGAGGGTGAGCGTATGAAAGTGTGAGCGTCTGTGGATGTGCGTGTGAGCGCGTGCGTGTGAGCTTGTGCGTGTGAGCGTGTGAGGGTGAGCGTGTGAGCGGGCGAGGGTGAGCTGGTGGTGAGGGTGAGCGGGAGAGTGTGAGGGTGAGCGTGAGTGGGTGAGTGTGAGAGGGTGAGCCTGTGAAGGTGAGCGCGTGAGGGTGAGGGTGTGAGGGTGTGCGTGTGAGGGTGTGCGTGTGAGGGTGTGCGTGTGAGGGTGAGCGTGTGAGGGTGAGCGTGTGAGGGTGAGCGTGTGAGGGTGAGCGTGTGAGAGTGACCGTGTGAGGGTGAGCGGGTGAGGGTGAGTGTGTGAGGGTGAGCGGGTAAGGGTGAGCGGGTGAGGGTGAGCGTGTGAGCATGTAAAGGTGAGCGTGTGAGGGTGAGAGGGTGAGCGGGTGAGGGTGAGCGTGTGAGCGTGCGCATGTGAGGGTGAGCGTGTGAGGGTGAGCCTGTGAGGGTGAGCGTGTGAGGGTGAGCGTGTGAGGGTGTGCGTGTGAGGGTGAGCGTGTGAGGGTGAGCGTGTGAGCGTAGGAGCATGTGAGGGTGAGCGTGGGAGCATGTGAGGGTGAGCGTCTGAGGGTGAGCGTCTGAGGGTGAGCGTGTGAGCGTTTGAGGGTGAGCATCTGAGGGTGAGCGTCTGAGGGTGAGGGTGTGCGGTTGAGGGTGTGCGGGTGAGGGTGAGCGTGTGTGGGTGAGCGTGTGAGGGTGAGCGTGTGAGTTTGTGAGCGTGTGAGGGTGAGAGCGTGAGAGGGTGAGCGTGAGAGGGTGAGCGTGAGAAGGTGAGTGTGTGAGGGTGTGAGCGTGTGAGGGTGAGCGTGTGAGCGTGAGAGCGTGTGAGGGTGAGCGTGTGAAGGTGAGCGTGAGGGTGAGCATAGGAGCGTGTGAGGGTGAGCGTGGGAGCATGTGAGGGTGAGCGTCTGAGGGTGACGGTGTGCGGTTGAGGATTAGCGTGTGAGGGTGAGCGTGTGACGGTGTGAGCGTGTGAGGGTGAGCGTGTGAGGGTGAGCGTGTGAGGGTGAGCGTGTGAGCGTGAGCGGGTGAGGGTGTGAGGGTGAGCGTGTCAGGGTGAGCGTTTCAGGGTGAGCGTGTGAGGGTGAGCGTGTGAGGGTGTGCGTGTAAGGGTGAGCATGTGAGGGTGTGCGTGTGAGGGTGAGGGTGTGCATGTGAGCGTGTGAGGGTGAGCGTGTGAGCGTAGGAGCATGTGAGGGTGAGCGTGGGAGCATGTGAGTGTGAGCGTCTGAGGGTGAGCATCTGAGGGTGAGCGTGTGAGCGTTTGAGGGTGAGCATCTGAGGGTGAGCGTCTGATGGTGAGGGTGTGCGGTTGAGGGTGTGCGTGTGAGGGTAAGGGTGAGCGGGTGAGGGTGAGCGGGTGAGGGTGAGCGGGTAAGGGTGAGCGGGTGAGGGTGAGCGTGTGAGCATGTAAAGGTGAGCGTGTGAGGGTGAGAGGGTGGGAGGGTGAGCGGGGGAGGGTGAGCATGTGAGGGTGAGCGTGTGAGGGTGAACCTGTGAGGGTGAGCGTGAGCGTGTGAGGGTGAGCGTGTGAGGGTGAGCGTGTGAGGGTGAGCGTGTGAGCGTAGGAGCATGTGAGGGTGAGCGTGGGAGCATGTGAGGGTGAGCGTCTGAGGGTGAGCGTCTGAGGGTGAGCATGTGAGCGTTTGAGGGTGAGCGTCTGAGGGTAAGGGTGTGCGGTTGAGGGTGAGAGGGTGGGAGGGTGAGCGGGGGAGGGTGAGCATGTGAGGGTGAGCGTGTGAGGGTGAACCTGTGAGGGTGAGCGTGTGAGGGTGTGCGTGTGAGGGTGAGCGTGTGAGGGTGAGCGTGTGAGGGTGAGCGTGTGAGGGTGAGCGTGTGAGCGTAGGAGCATGTGAGGGTGAGCGTGGGAGCATGTGAGGGTGAGCGTCTGAGGGTGAGCGTCTGAGGGTGAGCATGTGAGCGTTTGAGGGTGAGCGTCTGAGGGTGAGGGTGTGCGGTTGAGGGTGTGCGGGTGAGGGTGAGCGTGTGTGGGTGAGCGTGTGAGGGTGAGCGTGTGAGTTTGTGAGCGTGTGAGGGTGAGCGTGTGAGGGTGAGAGCGTGAGAGGGTGAGCGTGAGAGGGTCAGCGTGAGAAGGTGAGTGTGTGAGGGTGAGCGTGTGAGGGTGAGCGTGTGAGGGTGAGCATGTGAGGGTGTGAGCGTGTGAGGGTGAGCGTGAGAGCGTGTGAGGGTGAGCGTGTGAGGGTGAGCGTGTGAGGGTGAGCGTGTGAAGGTGAGCATGAGGGTGAGCGTAGGAGCGTGTGAGGGTGAGCGTAGGAGCGTGTGAGGGTGAGCGTGGGAGCATGTGAGGGTGAGCGTCTGAGGGTGAGGGTGTGCGGTTGAGGGTTAGCGTGTGAGGGTGAGCGTGTGACGGTGTGAGCGTGTGAGGGTGAGCGTGTGAGGGTGAGCGTGTGAGCGTGTGAGGGTGAGCGTGTGAGGGTGAGCGTGTGAGGGTGAGCGTGTGAGGGTGTGCGTGTAAGGGTGAGCATGTGAGGGTGTGCGTGTGAGGGTGAGCGTGAGCATGTGAGGGTGTGCGTGTGAGCGTGTGAGGGTGAGCGTGTGAGCGTAGGAGCATGTGAGGGTGAGCGTGGGAGCATGTGAGTGTGAGCGTCTGAGGGTGACCGTCTGAGGGTGAACATCTGAGGGTGAGCATGTGAGCGTTTGAGAGTGAGCATCTGAGGGTGAGCGACTGATGGTGAGGGTGTGCGGTTGAGGGTGTGCGTGTGTGGGTGAGCGTGTGAGGGTGAGCGTGTGAGTTTGTGAGCGTGTGAGGGTGAGCGTGTGAGGGTGAGAGCGTGAGAGGGTGAGCGTGAGAGGGTGAGCGTGAGAAGGTGAGCGTGAGCGTGTGAGGGTGAGCGTGTGAGGGTGAGCGTGTGAGGGTGAGCGTGTGAAGGTGAGCGTGAGAGGGTGTGCGTGTGAGCGTGTGAGGGTGAGCGTGTGAGCGTAGGAGCATGTGAGGGTGAGCGTGGGAGCATGTGATGGTGAGCGTCTGAGGGTGAGCGTCTGAAGGTGAGCATCTGAGGGTGAGCATCTGAGGGTGAGCGTGTGAGCGTTTGAGGGTGAGCATCTGAGGGTGTGCGTCTGAGGGTGAGTGTCTGAGGGTGAGGGTGTGCGGTTGAGGGTGTGCGTGTGAGGGTGAGGGTGAGCGTGTGTGGGTGAGCGCGTGAGGGTGAGCGTGTGAGTTTGTGAGCGTGTGAGTTTGTGAGCGTGTGAGGGTGAGAGCGTGAGAGGGTGAGAGCGTGAGAGGGTGAGCGTGAGAAGGTGAGCGTGAGAAGGTGAGTGTGAGGGTGAGCGTGAGCGGGTGAGCGTGTGAGGGTGAGCGTGTGAGGGTGAGCGTGTGAGGGTGAGCGTGTGAAGGTGAGCGTGAGGGTGAGCATAGGAGCGTGTGAGAGTGAGCGTGGGAGCATGTGAGGGTGAGCGTCTGAGGGTGAGGGTGTGCGGTTGAGGGTTAGCGTGTGAGGGTGAGCGTGTGACGGTGTGAGCATGTGAGGGTGAGCGTGTGAGCGTGAGCGTGAGCGTGTCAGGGTGAGCGTGTCAGGGTGAGCATGTGAGGGTGAGCATATGAGGGTGTGCGTGTGAGGGTGAGCATGTGAGGATGAGCGTCTGAGGGTGAGTGTGTGCGGTTGGGGGTGTGCGTGTGAGGGTGAACGTGTGAGGGTGTGAGCGTGTGAGGGTGTGAGTGTGTGAGGGTGAGCGTGTGAGGGTGAGCGTGTGAGGGTGAGCGTATGAGGGTGAGCATGTGCAGGCGTGCGTGTGAGGGTGAGCGTGTGAGCGTGAGCAGGTGAGCTTGAGCGGGTGAGGGTGAGCCTGTGAGGGTGAGTGTGTGAGGGTGAGCATGTGAGGGTGAGCGTAGGAGCGTGTGAGGGTGAGCGTGGGAGCATGTGAGGGTGAGCGTCTGAGGGTGAGCGTCTGAGGGTGAGGGTGTGCGGTTGAGGGTGTGCGTGTGAGGGTGAGCGTGTGAGGGTGTGAGCGTGTGAGGGTGTGAGCATGTGAGGGTGAGCGTGTGCAGGTGTGCGTGTGAACGTGTGATCGGGTGAGCGTGTCAGGGTAAGCATGTGAGGGTGAGCGTGTGAGGGTGAGCGTGTGAGGGTGTGCGTGTGAGGGTGAGCATGTGAGGGTGAGCGTCTGAGGGTGAGCGTGTGCGTGTGAGGGTGAGCGTGTGAGGGTGTGAGCGTGTGAGGGTGTGAGCGTGTGAGGGTGAGCGTGTGAGGGTGAGCGTGTGCAGGCGTGCATGTGAACATGTGATCGGGTGAGCGTGTCAGGGTAAGCATGTGAGGGTGAGCGTGTGAGGGTGAGCGTATGAGGGTGTGCGTGTGAGGGTGAGCATGTGAGGGTGTGCATGTGAGGGTGAGCATGTGAGGGTGAGCGTCTGAGGGTGAGCGTGTGCGTGTGAGGGTGAGCGTGTGAGGGTGAGGGTGTGAGCGTGTGAGGGTGTGAGCGTGTGAGGGTGAGCGTGTGAGGGTGAGGGTGTGCAGGCATGCGTGTGAGGGTGAGCGTGTGAGCGTGAGCAGGTGAGCTTGAGCGGGTGAGCGCGTGAGGGTGAGCCTGTGAGGGTGAGTGTGTGAGGGTGAGCATGTGAGGGTGAGCGAAGGAGCGTGTGAGGGTGAGCGTGGGAGCAAGTGAGGGTGAGCGTCTGAGGGTGAGCGTCTGAGGGTGAGCGTCTGAGGGTGAGGGTGTGCGGTTGAGGGTGTGCGTGTGAGGGTGAGGGTGAGCGTGTGAGGGTTAGCGTGTGAGCGTGTGAGGGTGAGCATGTGAGGGTGAGCGTGTGCAGGTGTGCGTGTGAGCATGTGAGCGTGTGAGGGTGAGCGTGTGAGGGTGTGAGGGTGAGCATGTGAGGGTGAGCGTGTGAGGGTGAGCGTCTGAGGGTGAGCGTCTGAGGGTGAGGGTGTGCGTGTGAGGGTGAGCGTGTGAGTGTGAGAGGGTGAGGGTGTGAGCGTGTGAGGGTGAGCGTAGGAGCGTGTGAGGGTGAGCGTGGGAGCATGTGAGGGTGAGCGTCTGAGGGTGAGCATCTGAGGGTGAGCATCTGATGGTGAGGGTGAGCGTGTGAGGGTGAGTGTGTGAGGGTGTGAGGGTCAGAATGTGAGGGTGGAGCGTGTGAGAATGAGCATGTGAGGGTGAGAGGGTGTGAGGGTAAGCTTGTGAGGGTGAGCATGTGAGTGTGAAAGTGAGAGGGTGAGCGTGAGAGGGTGAGCGGGTGAGGGTGAGCAGGTGAGGGTGTGAGCGTGTGAGGGTGTGAGCGTGTGAGGGTGAGCGTGTGAGGGTGAGCGTGTGAGGGTGAGCGTAGGAGCAGGTGAGGGTGAGCGTCTGAGGGTGAGCATCTGAGGGTGAGCGTCTGAGGGTGAGGGTGAGCATGTGAGGGTGAGCGTGTGAGGGTGTGAGCGTGTGAGGGTGAGCATGTGAGGGTGAGCGTCTGAGGGTGTGAGCGTGTGAGGGTGTGAGGGTGAGCGTGTGAGCGTGAGCGTGTGAGCGTGAGCGTGTGAGCGTGAGCGTGTGAGGGTGAGCGTGTGAGGATGAGCGTAGGAGCGTGTGAGGGTGAGCGTGGGAGCATGTGAGGGTGAGCGTCTGAGCGTCTGAGGGTGAGCGTTTGAGGGTGTGCGGTTGAGGGTGTGCGTGTGAGGGTGAGCGTGTGAGGGTGTGAGCGTGTGAGGGTGAGCGTGTGAGCGTGTGCAGGTGTGCGTGTGAGGGTGAGCGTGGGAGCGTGTGAGAGTGAGCGTCTGAGGGTGAGTGTCTGAGGGTGAGCGTGTGCGGGTGAGCGTGGGAGCGTGTGAGGGTGAGCGTCTGAGGGTGAGCATCTGAGGGTGAGCGTGGGAGCGTGTGAGGGTGGGAACATCTGAGGGTGAGGGTCTGAGGGTGAGCGTCTGAGGGTGTGAGCGTGTGAGGGTGAGCGTGTGAGGGTGAGGGTGTGAGCGTGAGCGTGTGAGCGTGAGCGTGTGAGGGTGAGCGTAGGAGCGTGAGGGTAAGCGTGGGAGCATGTGAGGGTGAGCGTCTGTGGGTGAGCGTCTGAGGGTGAGCGTTTGAGGGTGAGGGTGTGCGTGTGAGGGTGAGCGTGTGAGGGTGTGAGAGTGTGAGGGTCAGCATGTGAGGGTGAGCGTGTGAGAATGAGCGTGTGAGGGTGAGAGGGTGTGAGGGTTAGCATGTGAGGGTAAGCGGGTGAGGGTGTGCGTGTGAGGGTGAGCGTGTGCGTGTGGAGGTGTGCGGGTGAGGGTGTGCGAGTGAGCATGTGAGGGTGACAGTGTGAGGGTGAGCGTGTGCGGGTGTGAGGGTGTGCGTGTGGTGTGCGTGTGAGGGTGAGCGGGTGCGGGTGTGAGTGTGAGCGTGTGCAGGTGTGTGTGTGAGGGTGAGCGTGTGAGGGTGAGCGTGGGAGCGTGTGAGGGTGAGCGTGTGAGGGTGAGCGTGTGAGGGTGAGCGTGTGAGGGTGAGCGTGTGAGGGTGAGCGTGTGCAGGTGTGCGTGTGAGGGTGAGCGTGGGAGCGTGTGAGGGTGAGCGTCTGAGGGTTAGCGTCTGAGGGTGAGCGTGTGCGGGTGAGCGTGGGAGCGTGTGAGGGTGAGCGTGTGAGCGTCTGAGGGTGAGCGTGTGCGGGTGAGCGTGGGAGAGTGTGAGGGTGGGAACATCTGAGGGTGAGCGTCTGTGGGTGAGCGTCTGAGGGTGAGCGTCTGAGGGTGTAAGGGTGAGCATCTGAGGATGAGCGTCTGAGGGTGAGCGTCTGAGGGTGAGCGTTTGAGGGTGAGGGTGTGCGTGTGAGGGTGAGCGTGTGAGGGTGTGAGAGTGTGAGGGTCAGCATGTGAGGGTGAGCATGTGAGAATGAGCGTGTGAGGGTGAGAGGGTGTGAGGGTGAGCGTGTGAGGGTAAGCGGGTGCGTGTGGAGGTGTGCGTGTGAGGGTGAGCGAGTGAGCATGTGAGGGTGACGGTGTGAGGGTGAGCGTGTGCGGGTGTGAGGGTGTGCGTGTGCGTGTGTGCGTGTGAGGGTGTGCGTGTGAGGGTGAGCGGGTGCGGGTGTGAGCGGGTGCGGGTGTGAGCATGTGCAGGTGAGCGTGTGAGGGTGAGCGTGTGAGGGTGAGCGTGTGCAGGTGTGCGTGTGAGGGTGAGCGTGTGAGGGTGAGCGTGTGAGGGTGAGCGTCTGAGGGTGAGCATGTGTGGGTGAGCGTGGGAGCGTGTGAGAGTGGGAACATCTGAGGGTGAGCATCTGAGGGTGAGCGTCTGAGGGTGTGAGGGTGAGCGTCTGAGGGTGAGCGTCTGAGGGTGAGGGTGAGCATGTGAGGGTGAGCGTGTGAGGGTGTGAGCGTGTGAGGGTCAGAATGTGAGGGTGAGCGTGTGAGGGTGTGAGCGTGTGAGTGTGAGAGTGAGAGGGTGAGCGTGAGAGGGTGAGCAGGTGAGGGTGAGCGGGTGAGGGTGAGCGTGTGAGGGTGAGCGTGTGAGGGTGAGCGTGTGAGGGTGAGCGTAGGAGCATGTGAGGGTGAGCGTAGGAGCGTGTGAGGGTGAGCGTGGGAGCATGTGAGGGTGAGCGTCTGAGGGTGAGCATCTGAGGGTGAGCGTCTGAAGGTAAGCGTCTGAGGGTGAGGCTGAGCGTGTGAGGGTGTGATCGTGAGAGGGTGAGCGTGTGAGGATGTGAGCGTGTGAGGGTGAGCGTGTGAGCGTGAGCGTGTGAGGGTGAGCGTCTGAGGGTGTGCGTGTGAGGGTGAGCGTAGGAACATGTGAGGGTGAGCGTAGGAGCGTGTGAGGGTGAGCGTGGGAGCATGTGAGGGTGAGCGTCTGAGGGTGAGCGTCTGAGGGTGAGCGTCTGAGGGTAAGCTTCTGAGGGTGAGGGTGTGAGGGTGTGATCGTGAGAGGGTGAGCGTGTGAGGATGTGAGCGGGTGAGGGTGAGCGCGTGAGCGTGTGAGGGTGAGCGTCTGAGGGTGTGCGTGTGAGGGTGAGCGTGTGAGGATGAGCGTGTGAGGGTGAGCATAGGAGCGTGTGAGGGTGAGCGTGGGAGCATGTGAGGGTGAGCGTCTGAGGGTGGGGGTGTGAGGGTGTGCGTGTGAGGGTGTGCGTGTGAGGGTGTGCGTGTGAGGGTGAGCGTGTGAGGGTGAGGGTGTGAGCGTGTGAGGGTGAGCGTGTGAGGGTGAGCGTGGGAGCGTGTGAGGGTGAGCGTCTGAGGGTGAGCGTGTGCGGGTGAGCGTGTGAGGGTGAGCGTGAGAGCGTGTGAGGATGGGAACATCTGAGGGTGAGCATCTGAGGTTGAGCATCTGAGGGTGAGCGTCTGAGGGTGTGAGGGTGAGCATCTGAGGGTGAGCGTCTGAGGGTGAGCGTCTGAGGGTGAGCGTCTGAGTGTGAGGGTGAGCGTGTGAGGGTGTGAGCATGTGAGGGTCAGCATGTGAGGGTGAGCATGTGAGAATGAGCGTGTGAGGGTGAGAGGGTGTGAGGGTGAGCGTGTGAGGGTCAGCATGTGAGGGTGAGCATGTGAGAATGAGCGTGTGAGGGTGAGAGGGTGTGAGGGTGAGCATGTGAGGGTGAGCGTGTGAGGGTGAGCGTGTGAGGGTGAGCGTAGGAGCATGTGAGGGTGAGCGTAGGAGCATGTGAGGGTGAGCGTGGGAGCATGTGAGGGTGAGCGTCTGAGGGTGAGCATCTGAGGGTGAGCATCTGAAGGTAAGCGTCTGAGGGTGAGGCTGAGCGTGTGAGGGTGTGATCGTGAGAGGGTGAGCGTGTGAGGATGTGAGCGTGTGAGGATGTGAGCGTGTGAGGGTGAGCGTGTGAGCGTGAGCGTCTGAGGGTGTGCGTGTGAGGGTGAGCGTAGGAACATGTGAGGGTGAGCGTAGGAGCGTGTGAGGGTGAGCGTGGGAGCATGTGAGGGTGAGCATCTGAGGGTGAGCGTCTGAGGGTGAGCGTCTGAGGGTAAGCGTCTGAGGGTGAGGGTGTGATCGTGAGAGGGTGAGCGTGTGAGGATGTGAGCGTGTGAGGGTGAGGGTGAGCGCGTGAGCGTGTGAGGGTGAGCGTCTGAGGGTGTGCGTGTGAGGGTGAGCGTGTGAGGATGAGCGTGTGAGGGTGAGCATAGGAGCGTGTGAGGGTGAGCGTGGGAGCATGTGAGGGTGAGCGTCTGAGGGTGGGGGTGTGAGGGTGTGCGTGTGAGGGTGTGCGTGTGAGGGTGTGCGTGTGAGGGTGAGCGTGTGAGGGTGAGGGTGTGAGCGTGTGAGGGTGAGCGTGTGCAGGTGTGCGTGTGAGGGTGAGCGTGTGAGGGTGAGCGTGGGAGCGTGTGAGGGTGAGCGTCTGAGGGTGAGCGTGTGCGGGTGAGCGTGAGAGCGTGTGAGGATGGGAACATCTGAGGGTGAGCATCTGAGGTTGAGCATCTGAGGGTGAGCGTCTGAGGGTGTGAGGGTGAGCATCTGAGGGTGAGCATCTGAGGGTGAGCGTCTGAGGGTGAGCGTCTGAGTGTGAGGGTGAGCGTGTGAGGGTGTGAGCATGTGAGGGTGTGAGCATGTGAGGGTCAGCATGTGAGGGTGAGCATGTGAGGGTGAGAGGGTGTGAGGGTGAGCGTGTGAGGGTCAGCATGTGAGGGTGAGCATGTGAGAATGAGCGTGTGAGGGTGAGAGGGTGTGAGGGTGAGCATGTGAGGGTGAGCGGGTGAGGAGGTGTGCGTGTGAGGGTGAGCGTGCGAGCATGTGAGGGTGACGGTGTGAGGGTGAGTGGGTGTGCGTGTGAGGGTGAGCATGGGAGCATGTGAGGGTGAGTGTCTGAGGGTGAGCGTGTGAGGGTCAGCATGTGAGGGTGAGCATGTGAGAATGAGCGTGTGAGGGTGAGAGGGTGTGAGGGTGAGCGTGTGAGGGTGAGTGTGTGAGGGTGAGCGTGTGGAGGTGTGCGTGTGAGCGTGTGAGCATGTGAGGGTGACGGTGTGAGGGTGAGCGTGTGCGGGTGTGAGGGTGTGCGTGTGAGGGTGAGCGTGTGCGGGTGTGCGTGTGAGGGTGAGCGTGGGAGCATGTGAGGGTGAGCGTCTGAGGGTGAGCGTCTGAGGGTGAGCGTGTGAGGGTGATCTTCCGGCTGCATCGCTGCTGACCTCCGTGCGGCAGATGAGCCGCTAACGGCCGCAATCTTGTTCTGAAATCCCGCGTCGCTGATTGGCCACGGCCGGACCAATCAGCGATGTGGGATTTCCTGGACAGAAGGACAGACAGACAGACGGGATAAGACAATTATATATATTAGATATTTTGGGATATGCACAGGGGCTTAAGGGACATATATATAGCATGTATTACAAACGAAATGTGGCACTGGCAATGGACATGGTAGTATAAGAGATAAAAAAAACACACCACAGCTAAAAAATGTGGGAGCTGCAGCACTATTGGCAGTGCTGGCATCAGTGTACCCAGCAGTAGTAACAACAAACCAAATGGTTATGATTGGCCTCCAATGCCTCTGGAAAGGGAGGGAGTGGTGGGTATAATGGAGTATATGGCACATCACTTGTCTCAGTAGGAGGATTTTCCTCTGAAAACGACAGTCAATTTGTTCTGTACAGTCAACCTCCTCTGCCCACAAAACACCTAATCTTTTACAGAGGAGACTTTCAATTCCATCAATGACACCTCTATCCATTCAGACCCTTAGCCCCCTAAACTACAGCAACCAAGGGGCTAAGGAAGGGATTTCACAAGGACAAATTCTTCCAGTTGATTTAGTGGAAGGTATGGACAGTCAACCTTTGTGCTAGGATGACATGTGTCAGGATGAGATGGAGAACTCAATTCAAACACCTAGCTGTGTTGCTGGCTTTGTCCGCCACAGTGGTTGGGGCACTGTTAGTGGTAGTGGCTCTCTGAGTCAGAGGAAATCTAGGGGTGGGAATCAGGCATGGGGCAGTGAGCTAAGGACATTTCTCACACTGAGACAACTGTGAGCGAGTCATAGATAATGCAGCTGATAATTGGGAACCAAATTGTGGTGCCAAGGACGTGATATCATCAAAAGGGAACTGTGGAGGGGTCTGCGTTAAAGAGCAAAGCCAATGTCCAGTCAAAAGATCTTCTGGGGGAAGATCTGCTTCTTCTGTCGTAAGCTTGAGACCAGGTGATGTTATGACTGTTGTCGGTATAGAGAGCTCTGGGGGTCCAGATTAAGGATCCATAAGCTTATTCATAGAGTTGCTAACCTGAAACGCGTGAATTTATGGATCCTTACCCTTTTTTTTGCTTTTTCTACCAATGTTATTAATTGAACAGTAAAATGTATTTTTTTACATTTGCTCATTGGTGTTGGAGCCCAGTCCTCATGGACCCTTCTTCCACTGGTAGGAGAAGCATTTGAAAGTGAGCACAAAATTGTTTGTCTTCCGTGACTCAAATTTTCTACTGTTCATTTTTAGTGAAATTAATTTTTGGGGGTAGCATCTGGGGTAAATACCACAGCTAGGACTCTTTAATGGATTTGGTCCCTGAAAAGGGCTGGACACGAAGAGAAAAATTGTTATAACATGGCAAACAAACATTCTTGGTATTCCATTACTGCAATTTCCTTTAACAATTTTTTTTATTCTTGTATAAATATTACTGAAATATAAAGTTCCCCAGTAGAAAATGCTCAGTATTGACTCTTTCCCAGGACTTGTACTCCCTGCACATACTACTAAAAGATAATAGGTAGCATAGGAGAGAGACATTTATCTTGCTCAATGCTGTAAGACCTCTTCAAGAAGTGGCAAATCTATATTAGACAGTTATCTTGATAAGACATCACTTTTTCAATGATTCCACGTTCAACAGAATGTAACTTAGATTAATAATGCATAATTCTTTTGGTGACAGTGTATCTATTGCATCGGTTCATCGTCTACAACATCACAATTCTCCACTTAGCAGTCATTTATTGGCACTAATGCATGAAGATGGAGAGGAATAGAACCCTAATTCTCTGTTTTCTATGGTCTGGACATCATGTTATCCACAAAAAGTATCATCCAAAGTTGAAACGACACAAACGCAGTGTCATTGCCACAAGAATGGTTGTAAGTCATCTAGTCCAGGATCTTGTGTTCACTGTTTATAAAAAAAAATCATGGTCAATCAATTTTACATGAACCATAGGACTAGGCCATTGAATTCTCAGTTGGCCCCCATGCAGTAAATTTTAGTTGTGGACTTAAAGACATCATAATTTTAGGACAGTTTCTTTTTAATAACCATTAAAAGTCTGTCTGTGTAGCGTATTAAACGCTGTTGGTTTTCAGCGGTTCCTAACAGTTTACCCATAGCTATATATCTCAAGGTTATATAGACATTGCTAAGGTTATATTTGCGTTAAAGAGCTCAAAAGGAGTTCAATACAATCCCATGAGATTGTTACATGTCTTTTACAAACAATTAGCAGCTTTACATTATTGAAATTCGCAGTCATTCGGTTCATTGCTAATTGAATTTTTGGAAAAAATTTCAGCAAAAAATGGTAAATCCAATTTCAAAGGCTTCGATAAACTCTACATCATCTTCACACACACATTCAGACCAACAAAACTAAACACTGTGTGTAATTTTGCACTGGACATTTTGCCATACTCTTTCGTTTGGTAACTTAAACACATGTATGGGTTACATTAATAAATGTATGTACTTTATTGCATCATAAAAGATAACAATCTGCTATACAGCCGTATCTCTACGCTGTTTAGAATGACATTGCGTGGATATTGTGTACAGTAGGTGGAAGTCCATCTCATTGAGCAGATGTGGCATTCAGTGCTTTTTCTGTAACATCAGAAAAGAGATCACGAGCAGTGCCAGCATCATTAGAGATTTCCTATTTTTCATTATAACCTGAATTGCTATTATCTAATTTTATTTTTGTTCAGCTTTTCATTTTCTGCCAGCCAGGGAACACTCAGTTGGATATAGAGGGACAGCTTTTATTGTTTAATATATATTATGTGAAACAAAAGTCTGAGAAACCGCAGAAATAATGAAAATCTGTCTATTCTCTTTGCTGGTTATATTCTTTATATTCATTTGCAGCTCTACAGCACATATTTGTTTATATACATGATCAACAATTACCTAGGATCTGCTTTTCTATGTAAATAATTGCAACAGATATGTTAAAAATGGATGCCATACAGATGGTGTCAATATGGGATCATTTTACGCACCCATTTCTTTACCATCGTTGGAACAGCTGAACATGTGAATTATTTGACATGTGTCCCCAGAAAATATATGACTAACAATCTCAGCAATAAGTGGTTTTGCTACAAATTTGTGGCAATCGTGGCAAAACAAGATTAGTGCATATTGCACAAATTTACCGTAATTGTGGGAAAAACATGTCCTCTAGTGATAATCTGTTACTGATAAAACAGTTATATATCAAACATACAGCAAGCAGCCCAATAAGTGACATCACTGGAATCAGGGTCTCTTTCTACATTATGCGGCTCTCAGATTAGATGGTAAAAACCTGGTGACAGGTAGAGAAGACAAAGTGAGTTTTTCTGAGGTTGTAATTTTCAACAGCTGCAACTCTGTGGTGTTAGTAAGGCCATACAGATGTCATGGACACTCATCCATAAGGTCATACAGATACAGGTGCATCTCACAAAATTAGAATATCATCAAAAAGTTAATTTATTTCAGTTCTTCAATACAAAAAGTGAAAGTCATACATTATGTAGCAGTGTGGGGTGCATGCACGTGTCCTCTTCAGCAAAGTGTCCTATTCGACAAGTGTCTGACAGTCATTTTAATGGCAGTCATTCAGGGCAGGAGTCAAGTAACCCACACTTTGTACTTTATTCCTGCAATCATATTACCGAGTGCTTTTTTCATCCACATTCACCTCCCCATCCCCCCCCCCATCATCACTCATCCATATCTGCCCCTCTCTCCTGCCCTCTCCCATGTATAGCTCCCATGGTCTTCTGAGCTTCCTGAAAAATCTCACTCTATCTTATCCAAAGGTATTGCACAAAAAAACACCCCACAAATCCAAAAACTATCTGCTTTCTCTTTTTACTGCTACTACTCATTTCAGGGGATATCTCTCCTAACCCTGGTCCACCCTCCACCAACCTCAACCTCTCCCCCACCTCACATCGAAACCCTGCTAACCTTATTAACATCAGCTGTACTCCTTCATCTCCCTCCTTCAATTATGCACTGTGGAATCCACGGTCTGTATGCAACAAGCTTCATTTCCTGCACAATAACTTTCTGACCAACTCTCTCAATCTGCTGGCCCTCACTGAAACCTGGATCCAGGATTCTGACACTGTCTCCCCTGCCACCATTTCTCATGGCGGCTTGCATTTTTCCCATTCCCCGAGACCTGCAAACAGACTTGGTGGTGGAGTCGGCATACTCCTGTCCCCACAATGCACCTTCCAGGTCATCCCCCCCCAGTTCCATCACTCTCATTCCCTTCTTTTGAAGTCCACACCATCAGGCTCTTCCATCCCCTCTCCCTCAGAGTAGTGGTCATATACCGTCCTCCAGGCTCACCAACCCAGTTCCTTGACCATTTTTCTGCCTGGCTGACGCACTTCATGTCCTCATATTTACCAACCCTTATCCTGGGAGACTTCAACATCCTCATAAACAGCACCACCTCCTCATCCGCATCCTAGCTTCTATCCTTAACCACTTCTCTTGGCCTCTCACAGCTTTCAACCTCTGAGACACACAAAGACGGAAACACCCTTGATATGGTCTTTGTCCGGCTTTGTTCAATCCCCCACCTAGATAACTACCCTCTTCCCCTCTCTGATCGTAACATTCTCTCCTTCATGCTCACAAATCCTCGCCCGTACCAGCACACTCCTACCTATCACACATTCAGAAATCTACAAGCCATTAACCCTCATACACTTACAGACTTCTTTCACACATCACTGTCTCCAATCTCCTCTCTGTCCTGTTCTTATCTGGTTGTAAACCACTACAATGACACCCTCAGAAGCACCGCTGGACCAAGTAGCGCCCCTCACCCTCAGAACCTCTAAACACAGAGTAAAACAGCCCTGGCTCACACCGCAAACCAGATTTCTCCAGTGATGCTCTAGAAGTGCTGAACGCCTATGGAGGAAAACTCGCACACTAGAAAACTTTATCCACTATAAATTTATGTTAAAAACATATAACCCTGCCATTCACCTCGCCAAACAGACCTATTTCACCACCCTGATCTTCTCACTATCCAACAACCCCAAAAAACTCTGACATCTTTCACTCCCTCCTCAGTCCTAAAGCCCAGGCCCCCATCACGGACATTTGTGCTGAGGACTTGGCTTCCTACTTCACAGAGAAAATAGACACCATCCGTCAGGAAATCAGCTCCCAGCTACCAAGTGCCATGACTCCCATCCCTCCCCACATCCCCTCTGGATCACTCTCCACATTTGACCCAGTCACAGAAGAAGTAGTCTCCAGGCTTCTCTCTTCTTCTCATCCCACTACATGCACCACTGACCCCATCCCCTCACATCTACTCCAATCTCTTTCTTCAGTAGTCACTACTCACCTAACTAAAATCTTGAACCTCTCCCTCTCTTCTGGTATCTTCCCCTCTTCTTTCCAACACTCCATCATTACTCCATTATTTAAAAAAAAACCTTCCTGCACAAACAGCTACAGACCAGTCTCCAATCTTCCCTTCATCTCTAAACTCTTGGAGCGCCTTGTCTACTCCCGCCTTACCAGTTACCTCTCCACTCACTCTCTTCTAGACCCATCACAGTCCGGCTTTACTGAAATAAATTAACTTTTTGATGATATTCTAATTTTGTGAGATGCACCTGTATAAGAGACATGGTGTTAGTATACAAAACGCATAAGCCTCTGTATGCTTTTATTTGCACTATGGTCTCATGTTTTTAATTTTTTCAAAATAAAGGCTATTTTTTACGTCAATTTCACGAGTTGCTGGATAACTACCCTCTCAAGAGTGGAAGACTATGTGCAGAAATGTGTCCTCCGCTCCGACCAACTCTCAATGCAGCAGTGAACTGCAATATACAACCGTTTTAAAAGGTAATCTGTCAGTAGGATCAACCCTCCTAAGCCGATTATTTGGGCATCTAGGTCATAGGCAGCTGAATAAAATGATACCTTGGTATCTGCGATCCAATGTTTTATTCACTTGAGTGGACGTTGTGAAGGGTTTTTTCTCCACCATGGAAAGGATTCTGCGATCATCCACCACTGTTGTCTTTCATGGAAGCCCAGGGCTTTTTGAGTTCCCAATCCTGTGGGCAGCACGAATTAGGCGCTGGCTGTTTGAAGACAGTCATTTATATTTGACACAAACGCTGTGATGTTGCAAAGAACATACTTTAATAGACTTCCGCCCTGGATTGACCGGTGTCTGCCTACGTGGGCATATAGGCAGACATGTCTCTCCAGGGCAATGGGCTTTTAAAGTACAGTAATTTTTCAGACTATAAGACGCACTTTTCAGAATGAAAAAAAAAATGCATGCGTTAAAGTGTTAGCGTCTTATAGTCCAGAGCCAGCTCTCCCCGCCAGCACCTAGCTATGTCAGACATTCCCTGTTGTGTGATCCAGAGCACATCGATACATGTAGCAATGCAAAGCTCTCTGACCTGTCTGATCAGTGCAGCGCAGGAAAGAAAACACCTCGACCAGACTGACAGACGCTCCTCTGCTCCAGCGCTGAGCCAATACATACATAACCTCCGATTACTGCTATTCCTTTATCCTCTTCTTCTTCCTCCTCAAGTCAGTGAAGCTCCGATGTTAGTGGAGCTGAAAGGGGACGTTCACTGCAGAGCAAACGTGGGGGCTTCTGCACAGACAGTGGCACAGTACAGGAGCTGTGCTATAGCAAACTGGCAGAATAGTTTTGTCACTTATATATGTGTAGTCTACTGTGTGCCACAAGATGTAGATTCCATGACACACAGCTTAGCTCTGCTACATCTGTTTAATACATTATTTCTCCAGTCACAGCAAACCATCATTTTACATCATTGAACGACGTGTCACCTAATCACCTAGACATAAAGCCGCAGAGACCTGAAGTAGTTTGTACATTAACACTTACATTAACCTCTACATTTCTTTTCAACTTCCATTCATACATTGCAATTTGAAATGCAAAACAGATCTTCTAAAGCTACTTAGGGATTGTTCACACAATGTGTTTTTGCAGAGGAAAAAAAACAAAAAAAAAACCCACAATGTTTTATAGTGCCAGCTGAGATCTCTTGCATGTGTTACTTCATTTTTCCCTATGGATTTAAACTATTGTTTATTCCCAATCTGCAGCAGGTCAATTCTTTCAGCGTTTTTTGCTGCATTTTTCACCTAGGCCTACCTCTACTGATATCCTTATTGCTTTGGTTATTGGATCCCATATTATAACCTCCTCTCTATTTCTGACCTGGCATATAGGTTAGCTATACAGTTTATTCATCTTTGTGTTCATACATTCACATATATATGTTTTCTCTCCATGATTATATATGCCATACCATTTGCAACCCATTACACAATATGATATTTGCACATTTGCTATTTCAGCATATTGATATTTATTGGTCGTCTTTTACCTTTATTAGTTTATTTTTATTTGGTGTATATCTAATTATCTATATCCGATTAATTCCTTTTGGGTTATTTTTTTTATATAGTTGATATTCTTGTCGTTTTATGGATATGGTCATTTAATACACATTTGCTACATATTGCTTTATCCATATTCCTTTCCTAGGTGTACTATTTGATTCATGTAAATTTGTCATTTCAGGCATTATAGTAGCCTTTACATGTTGGGGTTTCAGGCTAATTTTTGGTTTTTATTTTCATATATTTTTTATGTGCTTAAATTCTTAATTTTATACAGATGTGCTTATTCTTTTTGTAATGCTTCTTTTTTCTTCTTTCGACATACATACATTTACTGATTAAGCACACTTATTTATTGTGGCTGTGCATCTTTGTCATTCATTTTCAACTATTCAAATGAATGGGAAAAAAATGGAAGTAAAAACGTATGTAATTTACAGAGTTTTTCCTGCAAAGCCTCTTATATTTGGTGCAGAAAAATCTGCTGCAAATACTCAATGTGTGCACATACCCTTAAAAGTGTTACCTCAGCTTATTCCTACTTGGTAAATTCTAAAAAGTTCATTTTTTTTTCTCATTAAAGTACACTCTGCACCCTATCTTGACTGAAAAAAAACACAGAAATGTAGACATTTTTTGCAAATTTATTAAAAAAGAAAAACTGAAAAATATCACACGGTCATAAGTATTCAGACCCTTTGCTCAGTATGGAGTAGAAGCCCCCTTTTGTGCTAGTACAGCCATGAGTCTTTTGGCGATGATGCAAGTTTTCACACCTGGATTTGGGGATCCTCTGCCATTCTTCCTTGCAGATCCTCTCCAGGTCCGTCAGGTTGGATGGTGAATGTTGGTGGACAGCCATTTTCAGGTCTTTCCAAAAATGCTCAATTGGGTTTAGGTCAGGGCTCTGGCTGAGCCAGTCAAGAATGGTCACAGAGTTGTTCTGAAGCCACTCCTTTGTTATTTTATAGTTGTATGCTTATTGTCTTGTTGGAAGGTGAACCTTCGGCCACGTCTGAGGTCCAGAGCACTCTGGAAGAGGTTTTCATCCAGGATCTCTCTGTACTTAGCCGCATTCATGTTTCCTTCAATTGCAACCAGTAGTCCTGTCCCTGCAGCTGAAAAACACCCTTCGCATGATTCTGCCACCATGTTTCACTGTTGGGATTGTATTGGGCAGGTGATGAGCAGTGCCTGGTTTTCTCCACACATACCGCTTAGAATTATCACCAAAAAGTACTATCTTCATTTCATCAGACCAGAGAATCTTATTTCTCATAGTCTGGGAGTCCTTCATGTGTTTTTGAGCAAGCTCTATGCGGGCTTTCATATGTCTTGCACTGAGGAGAGGCTTCCATCGGGCCACTCTTGCCATAAAGCCCCGACTGGTAGAGGGCTGCAGTGATCGTTGACTTTGTGGAACTGTCTTCCATCTCCCTGTTGCATCTCTGGAGCTCAGCCACAGTGATCTTGGGGTTCTTCTTTACCGCTCTCACCAAGGCTCTTCTCCCACGATTGCTCAGTTTGGCTGAACAGCCCGGTCTAGGAAGTCTTCTGGTGGTCCCAAACTTCTTCCATTTAAGGATTATGGAGGCCACTGTGCTCTTAGGAACCCTGAGTAATGCAGAAATTCTTTTGTAACCTTGGCCAGATCTGTGCCTTTCCACATTTGTCTCTGAGCTCCTTGGGCAGTTCCTTTGAGCTCATGATTCTCATTTGGTCTGATATGCACTGGGAGCTGTGAGGTCTTATATAGACAGGTGTGTGCCTTTCCAAATCAAGTCCTATCAGTTTAATTAAACACAGCTGGACTCCAATGAAGTAGAACCATCTCAAGGAGGATCACAAGGAAATGGGCAGCATGTGACTTAAATATGAGTGTCTGAGCAAAGATTTTGAATACTTATGACCATGTGATATTTCAGTTTCTCTTTAATAAATTTGCAAAAATTTCTAAATTTGTTTTTTTTTTTCAGTCAATATGGGGTGCAGAGTGTACTTTAATGAGAAAAAAAATGAACTGTTTAGAATTTACCAAATGGCTGAAACGAAACAAAGTAAAAAATTTAAAGGGGTCTGAATACTTTCCGTACCCACTGTATAAGTTTAATTACTATGAAATATTTTTTCCCTGCTTTCTTTTATCTAAACCTGTGTGAGTCTTAATAATATGAAAAATACGGTATATTTTTCTTTGAAACGTTGCAGCGTTTTAGAGTCAAACATGCATGGCTGAAAGCGTGCAACTAGGGCCTGATGCATGCTACCCGTGGATTGGACAGCATGCATCACGTTCACTTTAAATACCTTTGAGTAGATGCCCAAAGTGCACGTGTGGCTGACTCTTGCTCTTTAAAATACCAAAGCCATTTGATTCCATGCATTTATTTTTCCGTTTCAATCGAGCACAATTACACTCATACCATAGGTTTGAAACATAAAACAAGGTTTTATTCATTTTCCAATTCTACAAAGTCAGAATACACCAAAAAATTAAATTAGGACTGGGTAATCTGCTGTAATGACAAGTTAAAAAAAAAGCCTAATAGTTCCAAATATATAAATATAGTAAAGCCTCCCCAGAGGATCGCCTTATCTAGACCAGATTTTCTGCAACAGATTTTACATTCCAAAATACAGTAGATTCCATACTCTGGTCATCGTCTTTGAGAAGACTACCTTTCTAAAAGTCCACTTTGAATGAGGATCTTGGTGGTTGCCTTTTCACTGTATACAGAAATAATGTTTTAAACAAAGTCAGATTCTGTGCCCCATAAAAAAATAAAATGTTGAACGGACGCAACACGAGTCCAGAAAGGGATTAAGTATAATGTCAGAATTATGTCCATTGGAACTTAAGAGTTTAGTTTATTCACTATCAAACTTAATAGAATTTACAGTTGTGGAAATCGCACCGCCACAGTAGCTGCCTCGCTTTTTCTTCGTCTTTTCATGTCTGAAAGATTTTCCCTTTGTGTATTTTAAAACGTTATTGGCTTTCTGCCCCCAGTCACCATCTGCTCCTCTCTATATAAAAAAAAAAAAAAAAAAACAACAGTGTAAACGTAACAAATGGCAAGTCAATGGCTTGTATAAATGTCTATTACTATATCACAGTGAAACTGAGGATTTTCCTCACAGCAAAAAGCTATAACTTCACAGACACTTTGGTCACCGACACTTATTTTAGCCACCATTTCCTTGAGTATTTATAAAACAAAACCAGTAGCAATGCCACACATTTGCAAATCTTTGTAATTGTAGTTGCTCTATTGCTTCATTGGGGGACACAGGAAACGAAGGGTGTACGCTGCTGCCACTAGGCAGAAAAAAAGGTTAACTCCTCTCCAGCAGGCTACACCCACCAACCTTCAAGGAGCTAATCAGTGAGAAAGCAGTAGGAAAGGAGTTAAGCGATTACCCTAAATTAAACCAACAAAGGCACAATTAAGGGCGGGTGCTGTGTTGCCCAATGAAGGCTTCGAGAAAGATTTTACTGTGAGTACCCAAAATCTTCTTTTTTCTTCTATCTCTTCATTGGGGGACACGGGAAACCATGCAAATCCATGGTCCTAAAGCAGGAGTTAACTTTTTTTTCTGCCTGGTGGCAGCAGCATACACCCATGGTTTACGGTGTCCCCCAATGAAAGCTCAGAGAAAGATTTTAGGGCGAGTACCCAAAATCTTTTTCTGTTCATAACCCACTCCTAGTATTAACGGACAGATACAAATGCAAAATATTCAAGTATGAAGGAGCCCCATGACTGCCAGTGTCTGCTGCACTGTAGGCAATTTTCTACAGGCTGCTTTATAGGGAGAGTATGAGATTTTGCATAGCAACTACATGAACGTGCTCAATTATCAATCCTCCTGCACACAGAAATCATTAAAAGTATATAAGGGGATTGCTGTATATGCATTGCCCTTATGCAGATGTACAGTCACAACATTTTAAATAGTCCTTAAAGGGCTTGTGCACAGCACAAAGTAAAGATCTGCTTTTGTTAGGGATGGCATTACTATGCACGGGCTGTCTCTGGTATTGAATTAACTTGAAAAAGGAGGAGCTGCAATACCAGATATAGTCCACGGAAAGATAAGCTAATTTCTGGTGAATAATTATTTCTAACTCTGGACAACCCAGTTAACTAAAATCTACAAAACAGTGCCTCTTTATCTGTGCCTGTCCTCTAAGGCTATGTGCCCACAATGCAGAAATGAAGCAGAAATTTTACCGAGCATTTCTGCATCTCCTTGGCAGAAAACCGCATGCGGTTTTTACATGCGTTTTTCCAATGCATTGTATAGGCAAATACGCATGCAGAAACGCCCAAGAATTGGTCATGTCCGTATTTTTTCTGCGCAGAAAAAATCCTGACCATGTGCACAGAACTTGCAGAATGTCATAGGAAGTCATGGGATAAGGTATGCAATGCGTTTCTGTGCTGTAAATCCGCACCAAAAACGCATTGTGGGCATACATCCTAAGGCTATGTGTCCACGTTGCAGAAATGAAGCAGAAAATTTCTGCTTCATTTCTGCAAGTCCTCTCCCGGAAAAACGCATGCGGAATTCCGCACGCGTTTATCGCGCGTTTTTCTCGCGTTTCCACATGCGGAATAGCCTTGCGTTTTTTATGCATTGGACAAAGGCAATTCCGCTTGCGGAAACGCAAAATTAATTGACATGCTGCGGATTTTTGAACGCAGCATAAACGCTGTGGAAAAATCCGCAGCATGTGCATAGAACTTGCGGAATCCCATTGGGGACCATGGGGTGCGGGTTACCAAGCGTTTTACAAGCGTTTACGCTGCGGAAATTCCGCATCAAAAACGCTTGTAATCCGCAACGTGGGCACGCAGCCTCACTGCACTTATTTGGGTAAAGGGAATCTGTCAGCAGGTTTCTATTACTTAATATGAGGGTAACATGAGGTAGGGGAGACACAGATTTCAGGGATGTGTCACTTATCAGTTTGTATGCTATTTCAATGAGCATTTTATCATCAGAAAATTATCACTGTAGGACTAGCTGCCCTGTGCATCTTGGCTTAACCTCACCCCCCACCAATGATTAGCAGTTTACTGTCAATATACAATGTACACAGAAAATTGCAAATCCAGGGTGTGGACGGGATGACCTTACTGAGCTTTGCTACATCTAAAAACCTCTGATTGTATCACAACAGCTACACCCAGGAAACCAAGTGATACATTGTTGGAATCAGGGTCTCTTTTCTACATTATGCTGCTCCAAGATTAATCTGGTAACAGAATACCTTTAAATAGGTATTCTTTTAAGACTATATATTCACCACCAGAGCAGCTGTTAAAGAGGACTATTCACTGAATGTTTAATATATTATAGTTTATATTTTAATATAAACTTAGTACCTCTTCCAACTGATTCTGGAACAGTTATCCACCTAGTAATAGTGCAAATTTTCGCTTCAACCAACTAAGCATATACCACAAAACTTCTTAGTTTTTGACTGGGCAGCATCAGAGGAGAAAATGCAAACTCGCGGAGGAATGCTGTGGTATACATCCAGTTGGCTGAAGGGAAATTTGTACCTTTGTTACTAAAGGCATAACTTTGGAATGGAGGGGCACGAAAGAAAAGCTGTTCCAGAATCAGTGATCATTGGGGAACCAGTTGGAGGAGATTTTCATTAAAAATGCAGTGAAAGATCTTTTTAATTCTGGCAGAGGACCCCACAAGTATTACAGGGCATTTGGGCAGGGATTATTGTAGTGAGTCTCCTTCAGGACCTTACCACTTGCACAATGCAGATAGGCAACAGATGCGATAAGAAAACTGGAATTCTTGCAAACAAGAAAAATATTTGTATCATACCTTTGCTTCAAATGAATTGTTAGCAACCCGAGGATCAATTTCCACTTCCTCTTCAACTACTCTTCGGAACGGGACGTTTTTGGCACCTTCCTGCATCACACCCAAAAAGCACAAGTTTTATTACAGATGGTGGTATGCTGCTTTTCATTGAAACTGTTGTATTTGGCTAAACAGGTCACCTTTCAAGTCCTGTACAAGGCTAAAGCGTAATAGTAAATCACACCTGTGCCATTTATGGACGCTTATCTGGGATTCTATACGCACATAATTAACATTAGCTGGAGTTGCAGATGACCAATCTTTTATCCTGTGCCCGTGAAAATGACTGAATGACACGGTGTTGAGCAGAGACCTCCAAACCTCCTCGACAATAACGATATGCTCTAATGAGATGTGTGTGCAGGCAGTGTTTTTGTCCGGTCCTATCGGGTCTGCCATGCTCTTTTATAGCTTGTGCACAAGGAATTTTGAGGGTTCATAAGGATTTTTTCCCCTCTCTCATGGATTCCTTAGCTGCCATTGGGGCCTATTCATGCGATTTTGTTCTGTGCAGGTAAATATATATTTTCTTCGCTTGATAAATGCATATGTGTAGTCACCACTTTGCAGGGATTTTTAGCTGTAATGCAGGATTTTAAGGTGTTAAAGTAATAACCTTGCACCAATATTCGGCTCCAGTTCTATAACAGTAGGTTTTCATTTCAATGTCTAAATTTGTCCTAAATCTAAAAAATCCATGGATTACAATAAATTGTACAGCACAAATGCAATATGTATCTCACATTTACAGATCTTGAAGTGCCTACAGACGGTAAAGGTAATGGCTGTAAATCGATGTGGTATTAAGCCCTCCCCATATCAGGACAAGCATTAACATCCTGGGAAGAGGTCCCATGGATGGAGGGGGCTCAGGATGTTACCTAGCCAGCATCTGTTTGTAACAGCAGTGGCAGGAGCTGAGCTCCAATCGCTGCTGTTAATGCTCATTTGTGTTTAAATGGCTCCAACAGCGGCTGTTAATCTCTGAAAGCATCCTTTAAATGAAGCACGTGCCAATACTCATGTGCATCGGCCTTCATTGGCCTCCCACGATACAATCGCTGGGGACCGATAGTTTCTCAGCAGGCCCCTCTGCTGCCATTATAACCTATCGCTGTAATCTCAGTCCTCGTGTGAAGCTCAGCCACAAGTTAAACTCCATAAGAGACTGAGATTTTCAAGTACAAGCGTTCAAAAGATCGCCAGTTTAAGTTCTGTTAAGGAAACAAAAAATAATGTAAAAATTTAAGAAAAAAAAGGTAACATTTTTAAAAATATTCAAAAGATAAAAATTCAAATTACCCCATTTTTCCTTCTTAAAAAGGAAAAAAAAATAAGCAAACATGTTTCGTACTGCTGTGTCCCTAAAAGTCCAAACTATTAAAATATTGAATTAAATCAACCCCCACAGAAAACAAAGGAAACAAGAAAAAAAAACGAAACAGAATGGCTTATTTGTGGTCACTTCCTCTCCTTAAAAGGAATAAGAAATTAAAACTTTGTATGTACACGAAAATCAGTATTAATAAAAAAATTTAAAAAAAACACTCAGACAGCTCAATCTGCAGAAAAAATAAAAATGTTTCAGGTCTTGGAAAATGGCAGCACAAAGCAAAAAATATAGATTTTTAGAATATTCTGAATTTCATCACTTCAATAAAAAGAAAAATTGATGGAAGTTTGGCATTGCCATAATTGCACTGATCTGGAGAATCACGTTTTCAGGTCACTTTTACCATACAATGAACGGCATGAAAACAAAATCCCCAAAAAATGTCTCAATTGTATTTTTTCACAATTTCATCCCACTTGCAATCCTGTTCCCGTTTTTCAGTACACTGTTTGGCAAAATAAATGACATTAAAAGTTATGGCTCTTGGAAGAAGGTAAGGAAAAAAACAAACGCAAAAACAAAAAATTCCCTGTTCCTTAACGGGTTAATAACTACATACAATGAATAAAGATCAGTTCTTATATTCAGATCCTCGTAGGAGCCATGTTGGCTCAATAAACACAATACAGACGTCTTTGTAAAGGATCAGGATTTTATTCATGGTTTCTAAATACATGGTAAAATTAAACCTTTAATATAAAGGCATACAATTGATTTCCCAGCCAGCAGATACTCTTCTTTGCAACTGTACTTATTTTCTCACCTTCTTGTTAGCCTTGGGGAATGTGTTAGGAGTTGAAACTTTAGTTTTCTTATTCTTGGGTGTTTTTTCTAAAATACAAAATCAAACTTTAATCAGACAAAAAAATTGTAACAGATAAATAAATCAATCAGATGGCGTATTAATCTTACAAGCTTAGAATAGAATTGTCCCCATACCTTTACAGTAAGTTACTCCTCCTAGTGGGAGTTTAAAGGTGATGTCCAGTGAAATCAAGTTACCATCTATCTGCAGAATGTGTCATACCCGCTGATTAGTGACTGTGACTGCTCGGACTCATACCAAACATCAGAATAGGGAGCTTCTATTCCTCTTATAATGAGTGCCAGTGAGCATGTCTGACCGCTGCTTCATTAATTTTCTAACAAGTTTTATTTAAACAGAGTAGGCAAAGTAAGGTGAAAAAAAAAGTTATAGGGATAGGCGATAACTGGCTGATTGGTGCGTGTCACCCACCCTATCGGCAGAACAGGGAACTTTTATTCCAGTTATAATGAGTGGCAGTGTGCATGCTCGATAGGAGCTTCATTCCCTATGGCATTGCTGAGCATTGCGCTTGCCTTTTTCCGACAATCCCACAGAGAATTAATGGAGTGGCGGTCGGGCATACACATTGCCACTCATTATTACTGGGATAAACTATCCTCGTTCTACCGATCGGTGCGGATTTTTACGGTCAGACGCAGCCCATTAACAAATTATCTATCCTAGGGTTAAGTGATAACTTGTTTTCATTGGACAACCAATTCAACTATTTAACAGTGCTACATAGCCATTTTATCTCCACCTAACTCCTCCTGAAAGGCTGCATGAATGGCCACTGAAAACAGTGAGTGGAGCTGTAAAGTAAGTACCATGGCACATTCCTAGGCCCTCTGTCACTTTGTTTTCAGTGATCACCAATGTCAGAAGGCAAGAAGTAAAGGTTCTAACTCAAAAGAAAGAAACGTACCACTTTCTTCATCTTCGCTGGAGGAGCTGTCTTCTGAGCTCTCTGCAGCTTTTTTGGCCGCAGCTTTTGGTGTGGAGTTTGCAGACTTTGGAGTAGCTGTTTTAGCCACTTTTGTGGATGCCGGCTGCTCAGCTTCATCCTCTTCTGAGCTACTTTCTTCAGAACTGCTACTTGCTTTTTTAACTGGGACGGACTTTCCTGTCTTTTTCACAGCTGGTTTTTTAGGTTTCTCCTCTTCTTCTGATGAGGAGCTGCTACTTGCCTTTGATTTATTTACAGCAATGGGTTTTTTTGCAGAAGCAGGGGATTTGACAGCTTTAACTACTTTTTTTTTTGCCTCTTCGCCACTTGAGCTGTCAGAGTCCGAGCTGCTTTCTGCAGCCTTGCCTTTCGGGGCTGCCGGAGATTTTGCTGTAGGAGTCTGTTTAGGTGCAGGTTTCTTGCTGGCTTCTTCCTCACTCTCAGAGTCTACAAAATAAAAGTTTGGAATTCAAGTAAGACTTACACAGTGCTTTGCTTGAGGATACCATACCACTTTGAAAGGGGTGTGGTACTGCAATAAATGAAGCTTTGTACTTCTAACACCTGTCATGCCGGGGTTTGTAGGGCTGGGGAGACTAGTATGAAAAATTGTCTGATTTTCATCCAAAATGCCATCCGTGTGGCATCCAGTTTTATACAGCAATAGTTTCAAATGCACATAATCAAATACAGTTTCCTTAGTAAATGTTGACAATGTATCCTTAAAAATTGGATGATACACAGATGATCTGTATGGAATTGCACACTCAAGACTTGGAATAGGCGCGTCTAATCCGAAACTCAGAAGAGACTAGAACATAAAACAATTTTTTGTCTTACACTTGGTCCGTGGCAAAAAAAAACAAAAAAACTTACCTGAACAGCCCTACTGAATTACATTGGCTAGAGAGCTGTCAGATTTTTACTCGGATAACACATGTCCATATTATATACATGTGAACAAGCCCTTAGACCTAGCTCTATTTACTATGCCAAACAGAATAATATAAAGTAAAAGGTTATGCAGAAATTATACAACTTTCTATTCTCCTCCAGTTATCCTAAAAGGATCGTGTAAGCCACAAAAAACACCACAAACTAGACTGTAGGTTACACAAGACTGAATATGGGCAGCACGGTGGCTCAGTGGTTAGCACTGCAGCTTTGCAGAACTGGGGTCCTGGGTTCAAATCCCACCAAGGACGACATCTGCAAGGAGTTTGTATCGGTTTTCCTACAGGTTCTCCGGTTTCCTCCCACACTCCAAAAACATACTGATAGGGAATTTAGATTGTGAGCACTGATGGGGACAGTGATGATAATGTATGTAAAGCGTTGAGGAATTAATGGCACTATATTGAGTAAAATAAATTACAAAAAGCTGCACACAAACCAAGAATAGATTTTGTAATCTCAAATTACTGTCAAGCAGTGAAGGCTGTGCAAATACATGTGGGTAATTCAAATTATTTAATGTAAAAAAAATGAAGTATAAAAGTAGAAAAAGGTTTTAGATTTATGAATCTGGCACACAGCAGCACCAATAGATGTTATATTCAATAAGGGAAATGTGCCTTCTAATGAATTTGGCACATCCTAGTGATTTTTTTTACTCTAGGACTTGTGTAGTAATCGCCAGTGCTGATGAATCAGTCTTTGGCCATGATTCATCAAAGCGATTCCAACAGGATTCTGGCGTAAATCAAATTGAAAGGCTACAATGTATTTGAGCAATGTGTAGTCGTGCAAAAATTTTGTGACTTGACGTTTTTAAGCTAGGTTTGCCTAGCTCTGCTAAAATTAGCTGTGGCATACCTTACACCACAAATCTCACTCCAGACCCTTACTGGAGTAAAATTTGTGTAGAGGAGCGCGCCACTTTTTAGATGTGTGCCTCTTAAAGAGAAGGTGCATTGATTTTTATGTTAATACTTGACTATATAATCAATTATTTTAAATAAAAAACAAACCATTAAATTTAACTTTGCATTTATTAATGTTTTTCTGCAGCCACTGTGGCTGCCATTTTCATTTGCTGGTGGGGCACTTTTGTTGGCTTCATACTTTATGGGGCAATGAAAGGGGAATATAGGGGTTTTAATAGTAGTAAAATTACTTTGTAAGGGCTGCAAAGTTGTGAGACACAGTCGAATATAATTATTATTTATTTTTATTATTATGGGTGGGAGGGGGGCGGGAGGCACAATTAGAACTTTTACTATGGGGCCCCATGATTTCTATGTACGCCCCTGCCCCAAATCTTATTCTTCAGCCAGCAATAAACAATGCAATGCAAGGTAAACTGTGCAATATTTTCAATGAAAATGAATTGCTAAAAACAAAAATATAATAATTAAAAAAAAATAAAAATGCCTTTATTGTGTTAATATCTTTTAAGACAAGTTATTTTCCAAGGTAATATACAGATGTATCAGTGATGTATCAGTGTAAAGGAGCGGCCATGTGCCCCAAGTCATTTATAGGATCTCAATATATATATCAGATCCATATATCTAATCCCATAATGCATGATACGGTCCAGACCAGTGTATGTAATCCCATCATGTGTGATACGCCCCAGACCTGTGTCTCTAATCCCATCATGTGATGCACTACACACACTGAGCCCTGTATCTAGATATGCGTAGTGTAACACGTTCTGCAGTTAGATATGGGAAGTTTAACACAAGCCGGGATTAATCGCAGCACGTGATAAGCTGGGGTTAAATACGCAGAGTGTATCATACACTGAGCAGCACTAACAATCTGCGCTGCCAGCCGTCCATAGAGACACGGTCCACATCTCAGTATCACTGGCAGTCACCAACAAAATGGCTCCTAACTGTGATCCTAAACTTCATCCTCTCTTATCCTTTAGCAGACGCCTAATAGGGGAGGGGATGAGTGATGTGACCCACATGTGAGCAGAACCCGCCCACTTTCACTGCAGCCATAATGTGAGCTAGTCGAACATTAGCTTTTCATGGCAAATTTCAGCGTCTAGCTGCTCCCCATAGTGTTTAAAAGTGGAAAATATCAAACTTTTTAAATTATTTTTCATATTGAAAACAAATACCGTATTTTTTGGACTATAAGACGCACCGAACCATTAGATGCACCTAGGTTTTAGAGGAGGAAAATAGAAAAAAAATTAAAGAAAAAAATGTGGCCATGATGCCCTGTTATGGGGGAGGGTCTGCTGCTGACACTGTTATAGGGGTAATGTCCCCCAATTCTATATGCCCCCCCCGCCCCACCAGCCTGGTATGCATGGCACCCCCAGCCCCATGCACACACACAAAAATAAAAGGATTCTACTTACCTTCCTTCCCGCTGCTCCAGCGCTGCGTCCTGCTCTTCTGCCAGCAGCAGCTGATCTCATCGTGTGAGCCGCGCATGACATCACTGCCATGCGCCCTCAGGCGCAAAGATCAGCTGCCGGAATAGTCACTACTCCCCACATCGGGACTATGGACGTGGGGAACAGTGACTATTCACTCTCCTTAATAGCGCACACAGTGTCAGCCCAGCCACGGCTCCTGATGCGGGGCAGGCGATCACGAGTGCTCGCAATTAAAGAGCATGAATATTCACTACTCCCCACGCCCATGGGAGTGTGGAGTAGAGAATATTCATGTGCTTTAATAGCGAGCACATGTGACCACCGAGCCGCTGCAGGGAGCCGACAGCTGGGCTGACAATGTGCGTGCTATTAAAGAGAACAAATATTCAGTGCTCCACACACTCATGGGCGTGGAGAGAAGTGAATATTAATTTTCGTTTAATAGCAGGCGCACGCAAGAGCTGCAGCCGCCGGCTCCTGCCTCCTGTGCCCCGCTCCTCCACCGCTGCCCGCCTATTCACAGCTACAAGTATACATTTGGACTATAAGACGCACCCCCCCACTTTTCTCCAAAATTTTGGAGGAAAAAACTGCGTCTTATAGTCCGAAAAAATACGGTATTTTTTAAAGAAACCATTAATACTTTTTTTCAATTGACCTTTTTTGGATGGCACCTTCCCTTTAGTGAACTAGGAGCATCTGACTCCAATATGCCCCCTCATCAACTCATCAAGATCAACGTGAACGTCTCGGTCTGGATGAATCGGGGCGTTTGTCTCTACAGCTCCTATAAAATATGGTATCTATTCATTCTGCACTGTCTTATACATGACTTGGTGTCTATGGATAACTTTGATCAGTCATGAATCAATATATACAATATAGCCCCCGGTATTACAATTAACCATCATCTCTCATTGAAGCACTCACTTTCCCTGAAGAAATCCATAGCCCTTCCTGAGGGCAAGAATCTACTGGCAGAGGAAATTTTATATGTAACATTATATATGCCTGTGCTAAAAAGGAAGCAGAGTGTTAAAAATTGCTTAAGCATTTTAATACTTATGGCATATTTTAAACACCTTTAGATTTCTATAATCTGTTGTAGAGATATTAGAGTCACCTCACCTGAGCTGTCAGAAGAGCTTGAATCCTTTTTGGCTGCTGCAGCTTTTACAGGGGGAGTTTTGGCAGCGGGCTTCGCAGGGGTCACTTTCACAGCTGGCTTTGCAGCTGGGGTTTTGGCAGCAGGCTTCACTGGTGCCTTCTCATCTTCTTCATCACTTGAATCTGTATAAACAAATTATAAATTTAACACATGGCCAATCCAGAGTCTGTAATCTCCATTTTATTATTACAACCTTATAGGCATAGCTATGGATGGTTAGAAATACTAATGCTTCTGCACAAAATTTACATAGCAGAAATAAGACATCATATGTTTTAATGTCAAGAGTGAAATACAGCACAGCTATACCAGAGTTGGATGTGTCTGATAAAATGGCATTATTACATGAAATGCCGCTTGGCCTAATAGTAAACCCAATTGCATTACAGGGAGCCTCATGCTTCTGCAAAAAAAAAAAAAAAAAAAAAACACTAAAGTAGGTGCCGTAGTTGATCACGACAGCAGCATCTAGGGCGTTAAATAGCCGAGAGGACACATCATCATTCTGGGCCATTAGAATGAATTGTTGACTGCAGAATAACAGGTTGTGGAAATAACCCACTCATGGTATCTTATTATTACAGGACAAAATAAAGTTTGACATGCTAAAAGTGGTGAAAGGTCCTCTTTAAGACTGGCAAGAAACAACCACCTCACCTGAGCTGTCAGAGCTGGAATCCTTTTTTGCTGCTGCAGCTTTTGCAGTGGCTTTTGCGGGGGTCACTTTTGCAGCGACTTTTGCAGGTGGCGTTTTTGCAGCGGACTTCGCTGGTGCCTCATCTTCTTCATCACTTGAGTCTGTTTATGAAGGATTATCAATGTAATTACAAGCTATACAGGTTTTTAGTCTCCATTTTGATTTTTCTAACCTAATTGGCATAGCTATTAATACAAGTGCTACTGTAATACACTTACACAAAGAGCAGCAATAGAATAACTCCTTAGTACGTCAAGTTTACAACACAACATGTCCATAACAGAGCAATCAGATTTGACTGATGAATGATGAACATTACTATTAAACATTACATTTATGTTACATGATAGAAGTTGCAGTGCCTGTTACAGTCACATACAAGGCAAACCATGGGGCGCACAACTATATAGCATCTGGCAGGCATCCTACAACTGCAATACAAGGAGTCTTTTGTAAAAATGCTTAGATGCCATGATCATCATTTACAGAGGAATATAAGGTATTAAACTGCAGCCAGCAGACATCTTTCATTACAGCTGACTGTATAGTATAATTGGCACCCACAAGGGATTACGTATGCAGAACGCCTAAACTTTCACCAGCTCTGCCCTAGATTTCCCTAAGGACGGGAAGTGCCATAAACCAGCCCAGGGCAGCCGCTCCGTTCCACTTTGTGGGGCTCCTCAGAGCACTGGCTCCTAAGATCGGTGGGGGCCCAAGTGGTCAAACCCCTAACAATCAGGAAGTTATCCCCTATTCTGTGGATAGGGGATGGTTTCCGAACATTGAGAATACCCCTAAAAAATAAAAAAAAAAATAAAAAAAGCACTATGCATGTTTGGCATCACCATAAGGCTATGTGTCCACGATGCAGAAATGCTGCATATTTTTCCCGCTTCTCCCTGGCAGGAAAAACGCATGCGGATTTTACATGCGTTTTTCCCGCCAGGTAGAAGCGTTTGTCAAGCATTTTTGCATGCATTTCCGCATGCGGGTTATCAAGCGCTTTTCCAAGCGATTTTAGCATCCCATGGAAAAGTGCTTGACAACTTGTTCACACTATATAAATCCATGCAAACGGCATGGATTTATAGTAGTGTGACCTAGTTAGTTTAAAAAAAAAAAAATAAAATTATACTTACCTTCCGGTGTTATCTCTGCTGCGTCCAGTCTCTTGCACTGCTCGCGGTGGTGTGAAGGACCTGCGGTGGCGTCATTGAGTCATGTGACAGGTCACATGACTCAATGATGTCATGGCAGGTCCTTCACAACACCGCGAGCCATACAACAGACCAGACGGAGGAGAGAAAACACCGGGAGGACATCGGAAGGTAAGTATAATCTTTATTTTTTATTTTAAATTCTTTTTTTTTACAGTTTCTATGGTACCCAGTTCTGGATGAGAGTCTCCTCTCCTCTCCTCCAGACCTGGGTACCATCCGCACATTGAACCGTGTGATATCCGCTTGTGCAGTGATGCGGATGTCACGTGGTCCAATGCAAGTCAATGGCGGCGATTACGCTGCTTGTCTGCTAAATTAATGGACATGCTACAGATTTTTGAGCGCAGCATGGGCATTGACATTGCGGCTCGTCATTGGGGACCATGGGGGACGGATTACCAAGAGTTTCCCAAGCGTTTACGCTGCGTAAATTCCGCAGCATAAATGCTTGGAAAATGCTTCGTGGGCACGCAGCCTAATTGTACTGACCAGGGAAATTATGTTGTCAGATCACTTTTAGGGGGGCAATGAATACCATAAAAACAAACAATGGCGGAATCGATTTTTTTTTTCCCACCATTTCACTACACTTTTTTCCTGTTTTCCAGTACATAAGGTAAAATGAATGGTGCAATTCAAAACTACAACTTGTCCCACAGAAAGAAAAAAAGAAGCCTTCCTATAGGTATGTATGTCGAATGCAAAATTTAGTTACGGTTATTGACAAAAGGGGAGCAAAAAATAGAAGCGCAAAAAAACCAACACACATCGCCCATTCATGAAGGGGGTCAGCCATGGTGGATGTTAAAAATTATTAAAGTGGATTACATGCCACAACAAATACAGTAGAATATATGAGTGGAGAGAAAAAAAAACGGCAAGATTATATTGCAGGTGGCATAAAAAACTTAATCCACAGTGCGCACACAACCTTGCAAATTTGTCGATAACATTACCCACTACAGCAAAATTAGTGGGGAGAAAATCCTGAGTCATGACAGCATTAGGCTATGCTCACGGGTTGGTGTTTTTGATGCGTTTTTTCCGCAGGCAAAACCTGTTCTCTTGGCAGTAAAGAAGCAGCTTCAAAAAAGCAGGTTTTGTGGCGTTATTGTTTCTTGTGCATGCTGATAAAGTTTAGTGCCACCCAAAAAAAAAACGATAATGCAACTTCCTTAAGGCTTTGGCATCAAAAACACAAAAATTTGATACCTGTGTTTTTTGCTGCGTCTTCGCACTTGTGCATTGCTTTCTGTGGGTGCAAAAATGCTGAAAAAAAAACACTGAAAGAAGCGACATTCTGTAGTCTTCAAAAACACAGCGGTTTTCCACATTCGTCACAAAAAAGATACTTGCTGTATCTCCATCTGCTTCAGACTTAATGAAAACTTTTTTTTTTTTTTTTTTTTTAATAGTTTGGTACAAAGCTGACAAAAACCCTTGCGTGTGCTGCTGGAAGCTACTTACACACGTGGTCAAAATTGTTGGTGAAGCAGGGTTGAAAAGCACTGACTGACTTTCATTTGTTCATTTTCATAGATTTTTAATTTATTATTACTTTTGTCAGATTCAAGTTATTTCTGTGACCATCGTGGGTTTTTCTTTCAGTAAACGAGGGGTATCAACAATTTTGACCACGTGTGTATATGAAGATATTGCCAGCCATGTGCATAGCTTCTAGGGGAGGACATCTCCGTCTGCACAGCAGTATGCTGTGCACTGCCATGTATGTTAGGCATGCCTAAAACAGGCTTCTCACCTGAGCTGTCAGAACTGGACTCCTTTTTGGCTGCTTTTGCAGGGGTCACTTTTGTAGCAGGCTTTGCAGCCAGAGATTTTGCAGCAGGCTTTGCGGGAGCCTTCTTCTCTTCATCGCTTGAGTCTGTTAATAAAAGAATAATTTTACTGACTATGTAGCCGCAGCTATGGACATTATTTGATATTATTAAAGGGAATCTGTCAGCTGATACAAGCTGCCCAAACCGTGGGAAGCATGTATCAGCCATGGTTTGGACAGCATGCATCAGCTGACAGGCTCCCTTTACATGAACTTCATTAAATCTGTGCTGCATTATAAAAGTTAAAGAAATTCTGCAAGATTAAAAGCATATGGTTCAGACAACTAAAACAACATTTAGAGTAACATTTTAACAAAATGCAAGTTATCTCAGCCATTTAAATAATTTTACTAGAAAATAGGAAACACTCACCAGAGCTGTCAGAGGAGCTGGAGTCTTTTTTGTTCTGAGGGGGCTTTGCAGAACTATTTACAGGAGTATTTTTCTGCGCTGACGGGGTGGAAGCCTTGCCAGCACTATTTTTTGGTGCAGGCTTGGACACCTTTTTTTCATCTTCATCACGTAAACCTAATGGAAATTAATAAATTTTTATTCTTAGATATAAGATGACATTAAGCCCTACAAGTGGTGTGATTAACGACTTGCAACTAAATGTAATGAAAAATAATTTTCAACCAAAAGAACAATGTCATTCCCGACATGGCAATTTTCTTTTTGTTTTGTTTTTTGCAATCATTTTTTTCCTCCCCTTTTCCAAGAGCCATAACTTTTTTTTTTTTTGTTAATCAATATAGCTATGAGAGATTGTTCTTCAGGTGGGAAGAGTTGTACTTTTTAATAACACCATTTTATAAAATGATATACTGGGGAAAAAAATTCCAAGTGTGACAAAATTGAGAAAAAAAAGTGCAATTCCACAATAGTTTGAGTTTTGTTTTTAGGGTTCATTATACTGTAAAAATAACTTGGCAATGAGATTCTACAGGTCAATACGATTACAGAGATACCAAACATGAATAATAAATTTGAAAATTGGTATAAAAATGTAAACAAAAATGGAGCTGGGCTTGTTTTTTGCATATTTTTAGGTTGCAGCAGGCGAAAAAATGCAATTCTGGCGTTTTGATTTCTTTTCTTATTACAAAGTCTACTGATCAGATTAATTAATTTTATAATTTTGATAGATCACACTTTCAGACATAGCGATGCCACATGTATTTTTGTTTCTTTATTGTTAATAGGGGAAAAAGGTTGTGATTTGTATTTATTTTTTATTTTTACATATTTACATTTTTTTTTTGCTATATTTTTTACTTTAAGGGGACTTGAACCTGTGATCCTGTGATCACTTATACTATACACAGCAATACGGTGTATAGCAAGGATCACAGTCTCCTATAAATGCCAGCAATAGGCTGGCAGTCAAGGAAGCAACGTGATTACAGCAGACCCCTGGTTGTCATTGCAACCCATTGGGCCCCACAATCAGGCCTATGGCCCGGTAGCCCCCTGGACGGTTTGTACGCAGTAAATGCTGGTGTCCGATTGACAGCGGCATGTAATAGGTTAACAGCCACGGGCAGAGCTCCTCTCTAATTGCTGCTGTTAGAGGCAGATGATTGCTGAATAACACAGCCATCATCAGCTGGCAAAGCAGTGGGCTCAATTCCTGAGCCAGCATCAAACAGGCCTGACATATTATATACTAGTTGTTATATTTGGGGAAGAATATTACTGTCCTTATCACCTTAACGTCATTTATTTCCGCTTCTTCCAAGGGTCATAACATCACTCTACAGGAGTTTGTTACTGCTGATCAAGTTACAATTTTGAAAGACATCATTCACTTTACCATATCATTTGCTAAAAAAACAGGTAATAAAATGCAGTTTTGTTTTTCAGGTTCATTTTTAAAGGCTTTCATTGTGTAGTAAAAATATTCTGGCAATATGAAGCACTCCAAAAATGTGTTGCCATATACTCAGACACCCATAAATCTTATTTTTCCATAGATGGGGCTGTGCCAAGCTGTACTTTTTTTTCTGTAATACCATTTTGGGGTTCTCACGTTTTGGTTACTTTTTGGGGTAAACGTGATGACCAAAAATGACCATTTTGAATTTTTTTTTTTGTTATGGCTTTTAGTGCACGTGTTAAATCATTTTATAGTAGATACTTTTACAGAAACAGCAATCCCAAATATGCGCGTTTTTAAAAAGTATTTATTTTTAACTGGGGTGATTCGATTTTCTTCCTTTGAAACACCGATTACACTTTAATTTTAATTTCATGTCTCAATAGGGGACTTGAACCTGTGATCATATATACAATATACTACAATACCACAGTACTACAATATATAGTGCACACCAAAGAAAAAATACCAAGATGGCACTGAAGGGGTATTTAAGCCCCACAACTTAAATACAGTTTTCGATTATACAGTATTATTTAAGGGGTTAAAAAGTAGTGCCAGGAGCTAGCTCCCATTGCTGCTGTTAAAGGCAGGTGCAAGCTATGTAACACCGCTGATACATGCCTTACCTGGAGTGGGTTCAGTTAAAGAACCCACTTCACACACCCAAACCTGCTCCATGATGGATATATGTCATAGGGACAAAACTAGAACATTGTTTTATATTTTACTATAGTAAGAGAGTAAGGCTATGTTCCCACATGTTGTGTTTTTTTACATCAGAAATCTGAAGCAAAACTGATCTCTGGCAGGAAATCAGCTGAGTCAAAAATGCAGGTTTTGCTGCATTTTTTGATGATTTTTTTTTCACTGTCCTTCTGTCTCTATTTATGCATGTACATAGAGGTCTGTGAAAAAAAAAGAACCCCATTATATTTTGCCATCAAAAACGCTGAAAAAAATGTACCTGCATTTTTTCCACCACTCATTACCTTCCTATGGGTGAAAAAAAACACTTAAAAAAGGTTGAAAGAAGTGACAAGCTCTATTTTCCAAAAACCCAACCAAGGCACAAAATTAAAAAAAACAAAAACAAGATGTATGAACAGAGAATTCTGGTTTCTCGTAGACTTTGCTGGTACTGCAAAACACAGCTGAAAATCTGCATACAAATCTGCAGCCAAATACACTGAAAAGCCCAACATGTGTGAACATGGCCTAATAGTTACTAAGCTTTATTCATTTTTTTTTTTTTGAAGCGTTTTCTACATGAGACAATCCCCTTTAAAAAGACAAATGTCTTTCTACAAATGCTCCCCTACCCCCTCTTGTTTCTGTCCTTTGGTCTATTTGTATATTGAATCACTATGTAGATTGAATCACTATGTAGATTGCTCGGTACACTTTGTTTTTGCATTTTAAATGTTATGGAAAATTTTTCAATAAAACCCTTGAATGAGAAAAAGTCCCACTTATTTGTAAAACTAACCTGAATCTCTGGATGGCTCTTCTGCCTTTTTAGCTGCTGGTTTTACTGCTTGTGCAGGGGCTTTGCCTGGAGTGGTCTTACCTACAAACACAAATGCATCTTACACCACTGAAACCTTCGGCTGTTAATTCAAGTGAAGGAGGGATATTGGATCTCAGCCCCCTATTAACAGGTCTTTTTAAGAAAAAAAAACACAACAACAACACACAGTTCAGATTGTTAACCCCCTCCGCAACCAATTTTTGTTCCTACATTTGCATTTTTCCCTCCCCTTTTTCAAGAGGCAATTTTATTTTTCCCTTTACACAGCCTTACGAGGGGGAAAAATCTTAGTGGGATGAAATGGTGAAAAAATACCACATAGCCAGCATCTGTTCAATGTGGAGAAAGCTTTTAAGCCCCTCCACAAACGGTGACCCCACTGCTGACAAACATTCACATTATTTCATGGCAAGGTGTTAAATTTGATACTTAACAAGCAATTCCCCAAAATAAAATGAATAAATGTACCTTTTTTGGCTGGTGGTTCTTCCTCCTCACTGTCTGAAGAGTCACTGCTGCTTTCTGCTTTTTTAGCAATTGCCTTAGGAGTAGCTTTTGCACCCACTTTCTTTACCACTGCAGGGGGAGGAACAGCACTGTACGCACCTTCATTTTATAGAAACAGATAACAAAAAGGATCAGCTCTAAAACTTGTGCTGGAAATAAATAATCTGAACAGATACAGGAAACCTAATAACACATTTTTATGCCAAGCATATGCAAAGTCAAGCTGTAAAATAAAAATATCTGATTATATTTATTGTTCCAATGGCAAGATGTGAAGACTGTCCCCAAAGTACATGTTCATTACGGTAACTCTCTGTAGAGAACTGTGTTCACCAGCAGCTGCTGTGCTCTGCCATATACGGAAAGCTTATGCAGACGTCCATGGATCAGTCTGATCGTGGACCGCAATGACGGACTGGCCGCTGGTCTCACAACCGGAACACGATAGATTCATATATTTTTAGAAGGCTGTTACACTCTGGTCGGGAGACCCACGGCCAGTCCTTGCATTGCGATTTGTGACCGGACTGAGAACAATGGACATTTGCATGAGCCCCAATAATGTCTGTCAGGTGCTGCTGATGTGCTCGCTCTTTTTTTTTTTTTTTTTCCTGCATGGTCAAAATGGAGGTAAAAAAAAACCTAACATCAATTCTACAAGAAAATTGTTGTGGTTTCGTGATGCGGTTTATGGTCATGTGATTTTTACAGGTGAAACTAATTGTATTCACCAGTAAAAACTGCGTGATTGAAACCAAATCTGAACATTTGCAGCTCAGGTAATCTATACGTCCTAACAGTTTTGGGTATGCAACAGAAAACTAAGGCCAGCTGAAGGAGGGGACGGTGCAGTCACAAGCGTTGCTGGAAAATCTATTACCTGGCTTTGGCTTGGCCTTTGCGGCTGGGGCTTCATCCTCAGAGCTGTCAGAGTCATCACTGCTAGAGCTTTGCTTTCCCTTGGCTACTTTATTAACCTGTGGTTTAGCAGCAGCTGGAGACTTCGTTGGTGGAGCCTTTGCAGGAGCGGTCTGTAGTATACAAAAAAAGAAAAGCCCTCAATAGAACCAGAACAGTTGAGTTTCATGGCATTGTGCCATATGACCGTATTCTTAATAGAGCTTTACCTTTGCTGGCTCGCTGTCATCGGACTCTTCGCTGCTACTGGTGTCAGATTTTCTGCCTTTTGCTGCTGCGGCAGTCTTTGCTACTGGAGTCGCCTTTGCGGCTACTTTAAAGTAAAAACATATGGTCATCACTTACTAGGCACACTACATAAAGCAGCATGAGGGCTTGTTTTTGTGGGGTAAGTTGTGGATTTTATTGGCACTACTTAGGGATATATACAACTGTTTGCTATCCTGCAGCAGAGGTTTTGTAGGACTACATAGTTGGGAGACTTGAGTGCTTTAATGTACGCCACATAGCACGAAGAGATTAAAAACCTATGAAACTTTTCTGCTGCTTATAGATTTATAAATGGAACAGCAGAGCCTAAATAAGTGAACAAGTGACTTGTACCTGGGGCCTTGGCAGCAGGTGGCTGCTTCTTCTTTGGGGCTTCATCTTCTGAACTGGAGACCTCGGCCTTTTTCTGACGTGCTGTTTTGACATTCGCTGCTTTCACCACAGGTGTGGCCTTTTTCTGAAGAAAAAAAAAAAAAAAGATGAAAAATTAAGGGCAATGATATGGGTGGGAGACTCCAATTGATCAGAGTGTAGAAGAAAAGGCTAATACACGAAGTGGACGCAAAACACAGGGTTAGGCTGGTTTAAGGCTATGTGCCCACGATGCAGAAATGAAGCAGAAAATTTCTGCAGCATTTCTGCATCTCCCTGGCAGAAAAAAACGCATGCAGATTGTGCATGCGTTTTTCCTGCAGAATACATGCGGATCCACATGCGTTTCCGCATGCAGATTGACAAGCACTTTCCAGGCGATAGCATCACTTGGAAAGTGCTTGACAACTAGGTCACACTGTATAAATCCATGCAAACAGCATGGATTTATACAGTGTGAACCGTAAAAATTAAAACAAATAAAGCTATACTCACCCCGAGGCCCCGGCGTGGCTGCAGCGCTGCTTCCTGGCTGGTTCCCGGCTGCCGGCATATCGCGAGACAGAGCGGTGAAGGGCCTGCGGTCACATGACTGTGACGTCACCGCAGGTCCTCAAACGATGCCGGCATTCAGAGAGAAGCCGCCGGACAGGTGAGTATAAACTTTATTTGTTATTTTATTCTTTTTTTACAGGTACAATGGTACCCAGGTCTGGATGAGAGTCTCCTCTCCTCCAGAACTGGGTACCATCCGCACATAGAGACGCATAGAAGCCGCTTGTAAAAATGTACAGTCGCGGTTTCTGTGCGTCTCAATGCAAGTCAATGGCGGGAGTTCCGCTGCACTTCCGCAAAATTAAATGACATGCTGCGGATTTTTGTACGCAGCATAAACGCTGCGGAAAAATCCGCAGCATGTGCATAGAACATGCGGAATCCCCTTGGGGACCATGGGGTGCGGATTACCTAGCGTTTATGCTGCGGAAATTCCGCAGCATAAACGCTTGAAAAACGCTACGTGGGCCCACAGCCTAACACACCCTGAAACACAGACCATAATTGGATTGCAATACCCTGCTCCCCCTCCTGATCCAAGCTGAACTGTCGCATATATACGTGTGGGGCTGTTAACTCAGGTCAGGAGAATCGGCGGTCGGCCCGGGTGTTGTGATCAGAGTACAGCCCATTTTTCATAGACGTGTGAAATTGGCCGTAGTGGAAATCTTTCATTGTGCTTTTTATCAGTTTACATTCCACTCCTAATCACAATATTACTGCGAGAAAAAGATCCAAGACGTTAGCAAAACTGGTTCTATACAAACACAAAATTTGTTTAACCGCTAAAAAAACAAACAAATGTTTCGTTTTTTGCGCTCTTTTTTTTCCTCCTCTTGTATCAGCGCTACAGGTTTTTTTCTTTTTTTATCTTTACCAAATGCACCATGTTTACCCCTTCGAGACTGGACAGTTTTTAACTCTTATTTCTTTGCTCCCCTTTTTTTCAAAAGTTATAACTTTGTTATCGTCGACTTTATGAGAGCTTATTAAACTTAAGTGACGAGTTGTAGTTTTAAATGACAATTCATTTAACCATATCAACGTACTAAAAAAAGGGGGAAAAAATGATAAATGCAGTAAAATTGGGGATGGAAAACACTACACAATTCCACCACTACTGCTTTGCAATTTGATATTACATTGTGTGGTAAAATGATCTAGCGACATGATTATCCAGGTCAGTACAATTATAGCAATACCAAACTTGTCCATTTTTTCTCCTATTAAATTAGTGGTAACCCAAAAAAAAAAACACAACTACATGTGTTGTTTTCTGAGACCCGTAATTTTATTTTTATCTCCATGGAGCTGTATGAGAGCTTGTTTTTTAGTGCCCTGAGATGATGTTATGATTGATCCTATTTTGGGATACAAATGTCATTTTGTTTTGTTATTTTTATTGCATATTGTACAGATGTACAGCATCTGAAAAATAGCAATTTCAAATAGTTTTTCTTCTGTGTTAAACGTGCAGTTTAAATTATTTTATATTTTGATAGATTGAACACAACAATACCAAATGTTTATTTTTATTAATTTTTTGTAGGGGAAAATATGGGTCGATTTAAGCTTAGATTTTTATTTTATGCATTGTTCATAAAGTTTTGTTTTTTTTTCTCATTTTTACTTTTTTTTTAATCCCCTTAGGGGACTTGAACCTGCAATTGTTTGATCTCTTATACTATATCCTACAATACCAAAGTAATCCAATATATAGGGAAATCAATGTTCTAAAAAGATCAGCTTGTGGACTGAGCTTCTTAAGAGAACAAAGAAAGCAGTTACATGGTCTCGTCAACAGTCTCCTGGTTGCCATGGCAACCCTGCACTGGCGTCAATAAAATGCCACTATCAGAGATTGACAACAGCATTTAAAATGGTTTAACTGCAGAGATCAGAGCCAACTCCAGTGGCTAGAGTAAGACTATGTGCCCATGATGCAGAAATGCTCCGGATTTTTCCTGAGCGTTTCTGCATCTCCCTGGCAGAAAAAACGCATGCGGATTGTACATGCGTTTTTCCTGCCAGGGACAAGCGGATGTGAAGCGTTCTTCACATGCATTTCCACATGTGGGTTGACAAGCGCTTTCCAAGCGATTTTAGCATCACAAAAATCCATGCAAAAAGCATGGATTTATATAGTGTGACCATAAAAGAATGGTAAAAAATAAAAAAATAAATCTATACTTACCTTACGATGGCCCCCGCAGTCTTGCTTCCCTCCATCCTGGCTGCCGGCAGCTCGCGGTACACTTAAGGACCTGCCGTCACATGACTAAATGACGTCAGCGAAGGTCCTTCAGTCCACAGCGCGCTGCCGGCAAGTGAAGACAAGCGCAGCGGGGCCCATCAGAAGGTAAATATAATATTTATTTTATTCTTTTTTTCACAGGTTCTATGGTACTCGGGTCCAGAGGAGTCTCCTCTCCTCCACACCCGGGTACCATCCGCACATAGAAACGCATACTATCCGTGTGTGCAAATGTGCTGAGACGGATAATATGCGTTTCAATGCAAGTCAATGGCGGCAATTACGCTGCGTGTCCGCAAAATTAATGGACATGCTGCGTATTTTTCCGCAATGATAATCCGCAGCATGTGCACAGCACATGCGGATCATTGGGGGACATGGCAGACCTTCTACCATGCGTTTTTTAAGCGTTTCTGCAGCGTTTTTGCCGCTGCGGAAACGCTTAAAAAACGCATCGTGGCCACAAAGCCTAGCAAACAACACAACCGGCGTCTGCCTGGTATTAAGCAGGCTCAGCTGCTAAGCCTGCTTCATACTGACATTAGCGATCCATGACAAATGTACACCATAGGTCATTAAGGAGTTAATACAATGTTTAACATACTAGTGGAGCTTTCTTAGCTTCTTCCTCAGAATCACTGGAGTCTTCACTGCTGCTTTTGGCCTTCTTTGGTGGAGGAGTTTTGGTGATGGGCTTTTTGCTTGCTGAAGTGGCTAAAATACACAAAAGAAAGATTCATTAAACACTTACAATTGGTTAACAAGTACAATGTAAAAAATAAATAAATTTTGTGCTATTGGTTGCCTTACAGTGGGTACGGAAAGTATTCAGACCCCTTTAAATTTTTCACTGTTTCATTGCAGCCATTTGGTAAATTCTAGAAAGTTCTTTTTTTTTCTTAATTAAGTACACTCTGAACCCCATCTTGACTGAAAAAAAAACGAATGTAGAAATGTTTGCAAATTTATTAAAAAAGAAAAACTGAAATATCACATGGTCAAAAGTATTCAGACCCTTTGCTCAGACACTCATATTTAAGTCACATACTGTCCATTTCCTTGTGATCCTCCTTGAGATGTTCTACTCCTTCATTGGAGTCCAGCTGCGTTTAATTAAACTGATAGGACTTGATTTGGAAAGGCACACACCTGTCTATATAAGACCTGCCAAGGAGCTCAGAGACAAATGTGGAAAGGCACAGATCTGGCCAAGGTTACAAAAGAATTTCTGCATTACTCAGGGTTCCTAAGAGCACAGTGGCCTCCATAATCCTTAAATGGAAGAAGTTTGGGACCACCAGAAGTCTTCCTAGACCTGGCCGTCCAGCCAAACTGAGCAATCGTGGGAGAAGAGCCTTGGTGAGAGAAGTAAAGAACCCCAAGATCACTGTGGCGGAGCTCCAGAGATGCAGTAGGGAGATGGAAGAAAGTTCCAAAAAGTCAACTATCACTGCAGCCCTCCACCAGTCGGGCATTTATGGCAGAGTGGCCCGAAGGAAGCCTCTCCCCGCTGCAAGACATATGCAAGCCTGCATAGAGTTTGCTCATAAACACATGAAGGACTCCCAGACTATGAGAAATAAGATTCTCTGGTCTGATGAGACGAAGATGGAACTTTTCGGTGATAATTCTAAGTGGTATGTGTGGAGAAAACCAGGCACTGCTCATCACCTGCCTAATACAATCCCAACAGTGAAACATGGTGGTGGCAGCATCATGCTATGTTGGTGTTTTTCAGCTGCAGGGACAGGACGACTGATTGCAATTGAAGGAAACATGAATGCGGCCAAGTACAGAGATATCCTGGATGAAAACCTCTTCCAGAGTGCTCTGGACCTCAGACTAGGCCAAAGGTTCACCTTCCAACAAGACAATGACCCTAAGCACACAGCTAAAATAACAAAGGAGTGGCTTCAGAACAATCTTGTGACCATTCTTGACTGGCCCAGCCAGAGCCCTGATCTAAACCCAATTGAGCATCTCTGGAGAGACCTGAAAATGGCTGTCCACCAACGTTCACCATCCAACCTGACGGAACTGGAGAGTATCTGCAAGGAAGAATGGCAGAGGATCCTCAAATCCAGGTGTGAAAAACTTGTTGCATCATTCCCAAGAAGACTCATGGGTGTACTAACTCAAAAGGGTGCTTCTACTCAATACTGAGCAAAGGGTCTGAATACTTATGACCATGTGATACTTTCAGTTTTTCTTTTTCAATAAATTTGCAAAAATGTCTACATTTCTGTTTTTTTTCAGTCTAGATGGGGTGCAGAGTGTACTTTAATGAGAAAAAAAAATGAACTTTTTAGAATTTACCAAATGGCTGCAATGAAACAGAGTGAAAAATTTAAAGGGGTCTGAATACTTTCCGTACCCACTGTATTTAATAAAATCAGTTTGTTTGCAATCTTCATTCATTCATAAACCTCTTGATATATACTGTATTTTTCTAACTATAAGACGCTCTTTTTTCCTCCAAAATTTTGGAGGAATGTGGGGGGTGCATCTTATAGTCTGAATACTAGCCATACATAGTACATACTATATATTGTGGCTGGTGTGGGGGGGGGTGAGCGGCAGCGGGGGATGAGCGGGGCACAGGAGGCAGCAGCCACCTGCTGCAGCCTGCGCTGTGCCAGCTACTAAAGAAAATGAATATTCACTGCTCCCCACGCCCATGGGCGTGAAGAGCAATGAATATTAATTTGCCTTAATAGCCGGCATACTGGAGCCGCAGCACGGCTCCTGCAGCGCTCTGCGGTCAGTGTGCCTGCTATTAAAGCCGATGAATATTCCCTACAACCCACTCCCATGGGTGCAGTGAATAGTCATGGTCTTAAATAGCGGGCACACAGACAGCAGTGTGGCAGCAGAAGCCATACTGCTGCTACAATGTGCTCGCTATGACACCCTCTGCAGTACAGCCATGTTACCTTTCACACAGAGAAGCACCATGTCCCTGGGTCAGTGAGAGCTCTCATCAGACAGCCCTTTCCCTCCCGTCCTCTCTGTGGAGTGACTGCTCCACTCTTCACTGTAGGTGCCAATGAGAGCTGCAGAAATGTAAACACTTACGTGTCCTCCCCGCCCACTGTATCAATACTTCCCCGGAGCCTGCCCACATAGGAAACATGCATTACATATGTGACTGCTATACATGTGTCTCAGCTTACTGCTGGGAGTTTCTGAAGAGACCGCAGGCAGAGTGCAGGGCTGACAGACAGCCATGGACATGTCAGAGGGACTGTTCACACTCACAGAAACACCCTGAGTGGAGGAAATCATAGGCAGAGCCATAGCTTTTCAACAGGAAGAGAGGACATGTCTAGTACAGGGGTGAAGAATGTGGAGCTTGTGTGACTTCAGCTGAAGAGCCAGGGGCCACAAGATGACAAGTGCAGCATGACAAAGACATTTTTTTATGATTTGTGTGTCATCTTTTTCCCTCCATGGGTAGGTGGTTTTGTCTCAAGTTTTACTGGAAAAAAGGCAGAATATTATGAATGCCAAAAAAATAGTCAATGCGGTCCATCTGGTACCATTTAAGCTTGCCATCCGCATCGGTTTTTTATTTTCTTGCTATCACAAAACAGAAAATCCGAACTCTGATCATAAGTGTGAATTTAGTTTAAATTTGTCTGAATATTTTCATACATAAAGCTTCTTTAACTGTACTGAGCCTTCGGCTATGTTCACATGAAAGTATTTTCGGGCTATGTTAAAAAAAGACAACATATGGACATTACATGCAAATTGAATTCTATGGTAAAATCCGAGCAAACAGGCAAATTAAAAATTTTCCTGATCCGTTCATCTTTAGGCTCATCTATATGCACATCTGCATATATAAAAGAAGCTGAGATTCTCAGCCAGAAAAGTTGGGAGAGTGTCAGGCAAGTATAATGCGTTTTTTTCTCACCTAAAACCGTATGCCATGCGAGTGCTATGCGAGTGTTCGATGGGTTGTAATGAATAGTCATGGTCTTTAATAGCGGGCACACATGACCTCAGGGCAGCAGCAGGAGCCGCGCTGCAGGCACAGTGTGCGCGCTATTAAGAAGAGTGAATGGTCACTGCTCCCCACGCACAGAGTCCCGGCGTGAGGAGCAGTGACTATTCCGGCACAGCATCTCACAGTATGAGGGCGCATAGCAGGGACGCCATGTGCGGCTCACACAGTGAGGATCCCTGCCGGCAGCAGAGCGGGACGCAGCGCTGGAGGAGAGAGGAGGTGAGTATGATTGTTTATTTTTGTGTGCACAGTGTGATGTGATCAGGGGGGCCATGCATTACCAGGATGGGGATCAGGGGAGCCATGCATTACCAGGATGGGGATCAGTTGGGCTTTGCCTTACCAAGATGGGGATCAGGGGGGCCATGCATTACCAGGATGGGGATCAGGGGAGCCATGCATTACTAGGATGGTTATCAGGGGGGCCATGCATTACCAGGATGGGGATCAGGTGGGCTTTGCCTTACCAAGATGGGGATCAGGTGGGCTTTGCCTTACCAAGATGGGGATCAGGGGGGCCATGCATTACCAGGATGGGGATCAGGGGAGGGCATGCATATGGGGATGGGGGCCACGTATAACAGGAAGGAGGGGGACATATATACCAGGATGGGGATATTAACAGAATTACCACTATAAAAGTGTCAGCAGCAGACCCCCTCCCCCTTAACAGGGTATCATTACCATATTTTTTGCTTTATTTTTTTTTTCTATTTTCCTCCTCTAAAACCTAGGTGCGTCTTATGGTCCGAAAAATACGGTAGTTTGCAGCCTGATATTAGTTTCAGATTTTGCTCTTGTTGGAGTATTGCCCCCTGTAATACGCTACTGTAAGCTGTGGGTAGCAGAGTGCTGCGGTCTTCACTTACTCTCATGTGTCAGCACAGCTCGAATACAGCACCTATTCCCTCTCCATGTGCATTGCTCCTGGTCGATAGCCTGTTACTGCACATCCGCCTCCCATTGAAATGAATGGGAAGCGGATGTGCAATACCCCACGGTGGCCACTACAGATGGACAGCCAAGCTCCGCAGGTAATCACTTCTGGCCGCCGGCACCAATAACAGCTGACCGGCGAGGGTGCCGAGTGTTGGACCCCAGCCGATCAAACATTGAAGGCCTATCCTGTGGATAGGGCATCAATCAAAAAGTAGTGGACTTCTTTAAGAGTTTAGGTACTTTCATCTCAGCTGGAGGGAGTGGTTGTACACAAATCTGCAGTAATCTCTAAGGCCTCATTCAGACGTACGTGTTCTAGTCGTGTTTTTAAGGGATACAACATATACCCATTATAATCTATTATGCTGTTCGTATGGCCTTGTTTTTTTGTGGACCTAGTGTCCGTGCAAAATTCACGGAAACATGTCAGTTTATTTCCAGCAGCACAGATGAAAAGTACAATACAAGTCTATGGGTCCATGAAAACACGTACAGCACAAGGATGGCGTGGTGTCCATACTTAACATTGCCAAGGATAGGAGAAACTTTGTAATTTATGTATCCATCTGAGGAAAACGCTTGACACACTGATGGTAAAACTGACACATGGACCACACACTGATGACACTGGTATCATTTTTTCACGTACATGGATGTGTGAATGAGGCCTAACACAGAAGGAGTAGTAGAGAGCTGTCAGAATCAGGTGCTCTGATAAATTTTTATCAGTTTTGCAAAAGTAATCAGCTAAAAGACTTAGACACTCTGCAGCTCCAGTACAGTGCAAATTTTTTGATGAAGACCATTTACTTAACCCCTTCTCACATTAGGACGTGAATTAACAACCTGGGAAGGGGTCAGCATGTGTGAAGGCGGCTCAGGAACTAAGCTCCCACCACATGTTGCTGTGATGCCAGTTACATTAGCTGCAGCTGTTAAACATTTAAACGTTGTTGTCAAACTTCAAACAGCGACATTTCAATAGTATGAGGGCCAATGCTTGCACACATAAGCTCCCACAACACAAATAGGGGGGGGGTACTTATGGGTTACAATGCTGAAAGCCCCCGTTTCTGTCATGTCAGCGCTCTGTGTGCTCAATAGCAGACTGAGAATTCCCCTATATACTGCAATATGGTTGTATTGCAGTGTATAATACAAGCTCTAAAGCAAGCGATCACAGGTTCAAGTCCCCTAAAAGGACTAAAAGGTTATTTTAAAAAAAAAATCAAAGTGCCAGAACTGCGGTAACCTCACATGCCTAAAATTTTTTTAAAAAAGTAATCAAAGCATCATATGTGCACAATATTGGTCTCAATAATAAGGTTAGCTCTACACACAAAAACAAGTCCCATTAATCTACATTAACAGAAAAATAAAAATATTCTGCAGGTCTTGGAAAAAGAGTTTTGTAACAAAATCCGGAATGCAAGTTTGGTATCGCCTGTTTCCTGGTCATTTTAACCACACAATAAACGCCATAAAAAATATTCAAAAGTAAACTGAGGAACTGTTTGGGTTTTTTTTTCCACCATCTTACCCCATGTGGAATTTTTTTCTCCATTTTTCATTACACTGTATGGCAGAATTAATGGTATCATTCAAAATTACAGCTTAGCGAGCAAAAACCACGCCCTCACATGTCTATGGCAACAGAAAAATAAAAAAATATTTAGGCTCTTGGGAAAAAAAAATCTGTGACGGTGTACATCGCCTTTAAAGCACTTTAAGCTTTGAGAAAAGCAACACATCAGTCTGATGTTTTACCTTGTTTCTTTGCAGGTGGCTCATCATCTTCACTGGTACTCTCATCGCTGCTGGATTCCTTTCCAGATTTCTTAGCTGGTAAACCATTGATAGGATGTTTCCTTTTCTTTGAATCTGGTGATCTGAAATTATGTAATAATCAACAGATATGAAACGCTTTACATATAATGAGGAAAAGCAAGCCTGCACTTAAAGACTAGTGCAGCGGAAACAATAAGTGCATATACCTTGTAAGCAGGGGTGTAACGACTGCGGTCTCAGAGGTTGCGACCGGGCTGATGCAGGAGTGTGTGGTAGGAACCCGGAGCCAGCTTCAACTGGATGTGCGTCCTTGGACACACATTCAGATGAAGAGTATTGTGGTGCAGAGACCCATCGGGTCCGTGAGTGGCAAAATACTCTGCCGGCCAATCAGAGGCCAGCAGCTGGTCAGGAGCTGGAGATAAAGTCACAACATCCTTGTACCCTAATAGGCCACAGGGTGACAGTTTCTATGGGGAAAAGCCCTTAAAATATTTTAAGACTATTGTGACTTTTCTTTAAACAAATTGTGTTCCTCTGTTTAGACATTTACATTGGACGTGTACAAAATGTCACTTTTCAGGTTATCTTTTATTTATCGATACAGCAGATTTTATTCAATGGTGGCTGGAAAAGTCAAACTAGCACATCTACAGTATTTTTTCTACTTTTACTTTAGCTTTTACACAGGTAAGTTGTATAAAATAGACTAAGTAACTTACTTAATCCAGTCACTGAAGATATCAAGAAGTGATGCCGGGCTAGCGTCCTGATCCTTCTGTCATAGGTGGAAAAAAAGGTAAATTAGAGACATTGACATTTGTTACACATGGGCCATTGCTGAGGTTTTTGTGCAAACATAGGTTCTTAAACATATAATTAAATTTCTTGTGCTGTATCTTCAGGACCACACTGCTTCTCTGCCTCCTGAATTCCTGATTGCTGGGGGCGGTGTGCTCCTGAAGACTGGCAGTGCTGACCAGAGGTATGGTCGTGCTGCAGGCCTACCACGCTGGGAGAAACACAGGGAGTGCAAGTGTTAGGACTCACAAGCATGAGGACCCTTGACGTGAGTTGCGAGTTTACCTATTTTGGCCAAAATATCGACCAATATCTCATTTAACGTATTTATCTTATACATTATTTTTTTGCACTTTTTTTCCATTTTTATGCAGGATGCAGCAGGGTCCTTTAATGTTGGTTGGGTGAATTGGGGTGTCTGTCTTGTGGGGTGCACTCAATTAGAGCTGGACATCCCACCTGATCTAATAGTATGGGCGTTATTAATAGGCTGTAAGCCAAACACTGTGCATCACATGCATCTGTGTGACTGGCGTCCTATGCAAGTCCCATCCATGTGCATGTATAATACTACACAGCCACCCCTCCATGAATTGGGATGTTAGTGAGTGGCTGTAGTATTTTGCACATGTGCTGCCCCCACCTTTATCATGGAGGTCTGCTGCATCCTGCTGCTGCATTGATAATCTGACCTGGTGTTGGTAAAGCTGTATCTTTTTTTCTTTGATGTTTTTTGAAATATTGTTCTATGCCACTTTTAATTTTAGTGCTGAATCCAGCGATCCGACCAGCGACACAAAGGAGTGAGCAGGCTCTAAGCCACAAGTTTGGTAGTAGCATGGCTTCTTACCTAGGTAGCCGGACACTCAGAGCGCAGGATGGCCAGTAACCTGGGCAATGAGCTGTACAGTATGAACTTAAAATTCTCTCTGTTCTTGCGAATAATAGGTGGTAAATGGCAAAGTTGTTTATTTTAACAAGCATTTTCCAATTTTACCCATGTAAGAACTTGAAACAATCCCATTAAAGGGAATCTGTCACCAGGTTTTTACTACCCAATCTGCCAGAAGCACGATGAAATGGCAGAGACCCTGATTCCAGTGATGTGTCACTTACTGGGTTGCTTGTTGCAGTTTGAATAAAATCAAAACTTTTTTTCTGCTGCAGATCTGCCAGCTCTCTAAATGCTGAGATCTGTATAACCCCACCTACAACACAGATTTTGCCTATGCACAAAGCTGTCAGTCAGTGGCGTGGGCAGGTTTATACAGAGGGCATGATTATGGAGGACTACCTGGCAGCAGGATTACTGGTCCTCTAGTCTAGTGATCATCTCCTAATGAAAAAACTGATTTTTTTATCAAAACTTCTGCAAGCAGCCTAGTAAGTGACACGTCGCTGGAATCAGGATCTCTGCCACTTCGTTGTGTGTCTCAGATTAGGTGGCAAAAAAAATGATGATAGATTACCTTTAATAAGAACAATAAAGAAAAAAAATGTATCTAGACTTTCCCTTTAGGGACCTTTGAATTGCAGTTGTTTGACAAAGCAGGTACCAAATACTTGCTGCATCTTGCATCATAATGGCAAAGTGACAAGAAAAGTGTAGAGTTTCTTAACAAGATGCAGGTTACTCCAGATTATTTAAATATTGGAATCAGTTCACATTTATTTAATTTTCTCGCTATCAAACAGATAAAAATGTGCCATATTTAGGTATAAAGAAATGTTCTTATGTTGTATATAGAAAAGTAGTCTGCTGCATTTTCCCAGGGGGTAAAAAAAAAAAAAAAAAAAAAGCAACCAATGCAGTATATTTTTTATAATGTGTATCAATTGTCAATATATGCCTGAGTTACCTCCAACAGATTACAGAGTGTACAAAGCCCAAAAAACTACTGTTGTACTGACATTTCTTTGCTGACCGCAGGTTTACACAAGCATCTATTTTCAAGTCTGCATGACAGCTGTCACCAGAATATCAGGACAATCAGCAACAGACTGCGATCTCCCACCCTATCCCGCGACATATGTTAGGGGGCTCACTCACTTGTGAACATCCTAAAAGATTACAGTAGATACGAGGTCTATTCGTGAACACAAAGAACTTGTATGCCAAAGTCTGACATCTAAATGAGCTTATAGAAGGCCAGCCAGGAAGTGGCCCAGGGCTGTGTGAACAGGACATATTGCTGGAGCCCCCCACCGATAGGGCCAGAGGGCAATGCAGAGCCCACCGCCGGTAGGGCCACAGGGCAATGCAGAGCCCCACCGCCGGTAGGGCCACAGGGCAATGCAGAGCCCCACCGCCGGTAGGGCCACAGGGCAATGCAGAGCCCCACCGCCGGTAGGGCCACAGGGCAATGCAGAGCCCCACCGCCGGTAGGGCCACAGGGCAATGCAGAGCCCCACCGCCGGTAGGGCCACAGGGCAATGCAGAGCCCCACCGCCGGTAGGGCCACAGGGCAACGCAGAGCCCCACCGCCGGTAGGGCCACAGGGCAACGCAGAGCCCCACCGCCGGTAGGGCCACAGGGCAACGCAGAGCCCCACCGCCGGTAGGGCCACAGGGCAACGCAGAGCCCCACCGCCGGTAGGGCCACAGGGCAACGCAGAGCCCCACCGCCGGTAGGGCCACAGGGCAACGCAGAGCCCCCCCGCCGGTAGGGCCACAGGGCAACGCAGAGCCCCCCCGCCGGTAGGGCCACAGGGCAAAAAAAAGCCCCCCGCCGGTAGGGCCACAGGGCAAAAAAGAGCCCCCCCCGCCGGTAGGGCCACAGGGCAAAGCAGAGCCCCCCCCCGCCGGTGGGGCCACAGGGCAACGCAGAGCCCCCCGCTGGTAGGGCCACAGAGAAACGCAGAGCCCCCCGGTAAGGCCAGAGAGCAATGCAGAGCCTGCCCAAACAACCCAGTACGGCAAGGGAGCAATGCATAGCCCCCCCCCCCAGGCACAGCGGGCAATGCTGAGGCAGAATATAGGGGGCACCGCTCAGATAGCCCCGGGACTGCCCACACTCTGCGGCCCCCATTACATGCAGCATGGCTGCCCAGTCGCTCACCACTCCTGTCGCCTTCCTGAACTCTTTCGCTGCATTAGTGAACTGGTTATCGCGCAGGAAACGCAGCACGTGAGGGAAAAGATCGCTGGGCACCACACGCTGATCCGCCATGATTCTCGCTCCAACCACGCACACGCTGCACCACAGCAATCACGTGGAGACAGGAAGGAGCGACTTGCTGCTTGTCGCAAAACAATGTCGTCACCGGAACACGCGCCAGGACGAAGGGTTGAGCCTAGAGGTATTGTCTCCTTCCAAGTCCTGACTGCAGCCCGTACATTCTACGTCTTCCCAAGCGAGCCAGCTAGAATGTATGGGCTACTCACAGGACCTGGAAGGAGCCAATACATTCTGGAAGATAGCAGAATGTATGGGCTCGTGTCAGGTATATATTATTGGAGCCAGCAGAATGTATGGGCTCCTGTCAGGTATATATTATTGGAGGCAGGAGAATGTATGGGCTCCTGTCAGGTATATATTATTGGGGTCAGCAGAATGTATGGGATCCTGTCAGGTATATATTATTGGGGTCAGCAGAATGTATGGGATCCTGTCAGGTATATATTATTGGGGTCAGCAGAATGTATGAGCTCCTGTCAGGTATATATTATTGGAGGCAGCAGAATATATGGGCTCCTGTCAGGTATATATTATTGGAGGCAGCAGAATGTATGAGCTCCTGCCAGGTATATATTATTGGAGCCAGCAGAATGTATGGACTCCTGTCAGGTATATATTATTGGAGGCAGCAGAATGTATGGGCTCCTGTCAGGTATATATTATTGGAGGCAGCAGAATGTATGGGCTCCTGCCAGGTATATATTATTGGTGGCAGGAGAATCTATAGGCTCCTGTCAGGTATATATTATTGGAGGCAGCAGAATCTATGGGCTCCTGTCAGGTATATATTATTGGAGGCAGCAGAATGTATGGGCTCCTGTCAGGTATATATTATTGGAGGCAGCAGAATGTATGGGCTCCTGTCAGGTATATATTATTGGAGGTAGGAGAATGTATGGGCTCTTGTCAGGTATATATTATTGGAGGCAGGAGAATGTATGGGCTCTTGTCAGGTATATATTATTGGAGGCAGGAGAATGTATGGGATCCTGTCAGGTATATATTATTGGAGGTAGGAGAATGTATGGGCTCTTGTCAGGTATATATTATTGGAGGTAGGAGAATGTATGGGCTCTTGTCAGGTATATATTATTGGAGGTAGGAGAATGTATGGGCTCTTGTCAGGTATATATTATTGGAGGCAGGAGAATGTATGGGCTCCTTCCAGGTATATATTATTGGAGGCAGCAGAATCTATGGGCTCCTGTCAGGTATATATTATTGGAGGCAGCAGAATCTATGGGCTCCTGTCAGGTATATATTATTGGAGGCAGCAGAATCTATGGGCTCCTGTCAGGTATATATTATTGGAGGCAGGAGAATGTATGGGCTCCTGTCAGGTATATATTATTGGAGGCAGCAGAATGTATGGGCTCCTGTCAGGTATATATTATTGGAGGCAGCAGAATGTATGGGCTCCTGTCAGGTATATATTATTGGAGACAGGAGAATGTATGGGCTCCTGTCAGGTATATATTATTGGAGGCAGCAGAATGTATGGGCTCCTGCCAGGTATATATTATTGGAGGCAGCAGAATGTATGGGCTCCTGTCAGGTATATATTATTGGAGGCAGCAGAATGTATGGGCTCCTGTCAGGTATATATTATTGGAGGCAGCAGAATCTATGGGCTCCTGTCAGGTATATATTATTGGAGGCAGCAGAATCTATGGGCTCCTGTCAGGTATATATTATTGGAGGCAGCAGAATCTATGGGCTCCTGTCAGGTATATATTATTGCAGGCTGGAGAATCTATGGGCTCCTGTCAGGTATATATTATTGCAGGCTGGAGAATCTATGGGCTCCTGTCAGGTATATATTATTGGAAGCAGCAGAATCTATGGGCTCCTGTCAGGTATATATTATTGGAAGCAGCAGAATCTATGGACTCCTGTCAGGTATATATTATTGGAAGCAGCAGAATCTATGGACTCCTGTCAGGTATATATTATTGGAGGCAGGAGAATCTATGGGCTCCTGTCAGGTATATATTATTGGAGGCAGCAGAATGTATAGGCTCCTGTCAGGTATATATTATTGGAGGTAGGAGAATGTATAGGCTCCTGTCAGGTATATATTATTGGAGGTAGGAGAATGTATGGGCTCTTGTCAGGTATATATTATTGGAGGCAGGAGAATGTATGGGCTCCTGTCAGGTATATATTATTGGAGGTAGGAGAATGTATGGGCTCTTGTCAGGTATATATTATTGGAGGCAGCAGAATCTATGAGCTCCTGTCAGGTATATATTATTGGAGGCAGCAGAATCTATGGGCTCCTGTCAGGTATATATTATTGGAGGTAGGAGAATCTATGGGCTCCTGTCAGGTATATATTATTGGAGGCAGCAGAATCTATGGGCTCCTGTCAGGTATATATTATTGGAGGTAGGAGAATCTATGGGCTCCTGTCAGGTATATATTATTGGAGGCAGGAGAATGTATGGGCTCCTGTCAGGTATGTATTATTGGAGGCAACAGAATCTATGAGCTCCTGTCAGGTATATATTATTGGAGGCAGCAGAATCTATGAGCTCCTGTCAGGTATATATTATTGGAGGCAGCAGAATCTATGGGCTCCTGTCAGGTATATATTATTGGAGGCAGCAGAATGTATGGGCTCCTGTCAGGTATATATTATTGGAGGCAGCAGAATGTATGGGCTCCTGTCAGGTATATATTATTGGAGGCAGCAGAATCTATGGGCTCCTGTCAGGTATATATTATTGGAGGCAGCAGAATCTATGGGCTCCTGTCAGGTATATATTATTGGAGGCAGCAGAATCTATGGGCTCCTGTCAGGTATATATTATTGCAGGCTGGAGAATCTATGGGCTCCTGTCAGGTATATATTATTGCAGGCTGGAGAATCTATGGGCTCCTGTCAGGTATATATTATTGGAAGCAGCAGAATCTATGGGCTCCTGTCAGGTATATATTATTGGAAGCAGCAGAATCTATGGACTCCTGTCAGGTATATATTATTGGAAGCAGCAGAATCTATGGACTCCTGTCAGGTATATATTATTGGAGGCAGGAGAATCTATGGGCTCCTGTCAGGTATATATTATTGGAGGCAGCAGAATGTATAGGCTCCTGTCAGGTATATATTATTGGAGGTAGGAGAATGTATAGGCTCCTGTCAGGTATATATTATTGGAGGTAGGAGAATGTATGGGCTCTTGTCAGGTATATATTATTGGAGGCAGCAGAATGTATGGGCTCCTGTCAGGTATATATTATTGGAGGCAGCAGAATCTATGGGCTCCTGTCAGGTATATATTATTGGAGGCAGAAGAATCTATGGGCTCGATGTCAGGTATATATTATTGGAGGCAGGAGAATCTATGGGCTCCTGTCAGGTATATATTATTGGAAGCAGCAGAATCTATAGGCTCCTGTCAGGTATATATTATTGGAAGCAGCAGAATCTATGGGCTCCTGTCAGGTATATATTATTGGAGGCAGCAGAATCTATGGGCTCCTGTCAGGTATATATTATTGGAAGCAGCAGAATCTATGGACTCCTGTCAGGTATATATTATTGGAGGCAGGAGAATCTATGGGCTCCTGTCAGGTATATATTATTGGAGGCAGGAGAATGTATGGGCTCCTGCCAGGTATATATTATTGGAGGCAGGAGAATATATGGGCTCCTGTCAGGTATATATTATTGGAGGCAGCAGAATGTATGGGCTCCTGTCAGGTATATATTATTGGAGGCAGGAGAATGTATGGGCTCCTGTCAGGTATATATTATTGGAGACAGCAGAATCTATGGGCTCCTGTTAGGTATATATTATTGGAGGCAGCAGAATGTATGGGCTCCTGTCAGGTATATATTATTGGAGGCGGGAGAATGTATGGGCTCCTGTCAGGTATATATTATTGGAGGTTGGAGAATGTATGGGCTCCTGTCATGTATATATTATTGGAGGCAGGAGAATCTATGGACTCCTGTCAGGTATATATTATTGGAGGCTGCAGAATCTATGGGCTCCTGTCAGGTATATATAATTGGAGGCAGGAGAATGTATGGGCTCCTGTCAGGTAATATTATTGGAGGCAGCAGAATCTATGGGCTCCTGTCAGGTATATATTATTGGAGGTAGGAGAATCTATGGGCTCCTGTCAGGTATATATTATTGGAGGCAGGAGAATGTATGGGCTCCTGTCAGGTATGTATTATTGGAGGCAACAGAATCTATGAGCTCCTGTCAGGTATATATTATTGGAGGCAGCAGAATCTATGAGCTCCTGTCAGGTATATATTATTGGAGGCAGCAGAATCTATGGGCTCCTGTCAGGTATATATTATTGGAGGTAGGAGAATCTATGGGCTCCTGTCAGGTATATATTATTGGAGGCAGCAGAATCTATGGGCTCCTGTCAGGTATATATTATTGGAGGTAGGAGAATCTATGGGCTCCTGCCAGGTATATATTATTGGAGGCAGCAGAATGTATGGGCTCCTGTCAGGTATATATTATTGGAGGCAGGAGAATGCATGGGCTCCTGTCAGGTATATATTATTGGAGGCAGGAGAATATATGGGCTCCTGTCAGGTATATATTATTGGAGGCAGCAGAATGTATGGGCTCCTGTCAGGTATATATTATTGGAGGCAGGAGAATCTATAGGCTCCTGTCAGGTATATATTATTGGAGGCAGCAGAATCTATGGGCTCCTGTCAGGTATATATTATTGGAGGCAGCAGAATGTATGGGCTCCTGTCAGGTATATATTATTGGAGGCAGCAGAATGTATGGGCTCCTGTCAGGTATATATTATTGGAGGTAGGAGAATGTATGGGCTCTTGTCAGGTATATATTATTGGAGGCAGGAGAATGTATGGGCTCTTGTCAGGTATATATTATTGGAGGCAGGAGAATGTATGGGATCCTGTCAGGTATATATTATTGGAGGTAGGAGAATGTATGGGCTCTTGTCAGGTATATATTATTGGAGGCAGGAGAATGTATGGGCTCCTGTCAGGTATATATTATTGGAGGCAGGAGACTGTATGGGATCCTGTCAGGTATATATTATTGGAGGTAGGAGAATGTATGGGCTCTTGTCAGGTATATATTATTGGAGGTAGGAGAATGTATGGGCTCTTGTCAGGTATATATTATTGGAGGCAGGAGAATGTATGGGCTCCTTCCAGGTATATATTATTGGAGGCAGCAGAATGTATGGGCTCCTGTCAGGTATATATTATTGGAGGCAGCAGAATGTATGGGCTCCTGTCAGGTATATATTATTGCAGGCTGGAGAACCTATGGGCTCCCGTCAGGTATATATTATTGGAAGCAGCAGAATCTATGGGCTCCTGTCAGGTATATATTATTGGAGGCAGCAGAATCTATGGGCTCCTGTCAGGTATATATTATTGGAAGCAGCAGAATCTATGGACTCCTGTCAGGTATATATTATTGGAGGCAGGAGAATCTATGGGCTCCTGTCAGGTATATATTATTGGAGGCAGGAGAATGTATAGGCTCCTGTCAGGTATATATTATTGGAGGTAGGAGAATGTATAGGCTCCTGTCAGGTATATATTATTGGAGGTAGGAGAATGTATGGGCTCTTGTCAGGTATATATTATTGGAGGCAGGAGAATGTATGGGCTCCTGTCAGGTATATATTATTGGAGGTAGGAGAATGTATGGGCTCTTGTCAGGTATATATTATTGGAGGCAGGAGAATGTATGGGATCCTGTCAGGTATATATTATTGGAGGTAGGAGAATGTATGGGCTCTTGTCAGGTATATATTATTGGAGGCAGGAGAATCTATGGGCTCCTGTCAGGTATATATTATTGGAGGCAGCAGAATGTATGGGCTCCTGTCAGGTATATATTATTGGAGGTAGGAGAATGTATGGGCTCTTGTCAGGTATATATTATTGGAGGCAGGAGAATGTATGGGCTCCTGTCAGGTATATATTATTGGAGGTAGGAGAATGTATGGGCTCTTGTCAGGTATATATTATTGGAGGCAGGAGAATGTATGGGATCCTGTCAGGTATATATTATTGGAGGTAGGAGAATGTATGGGCTCTTGTCAGGTATATATTATTGGAGGCAGGAGAATCTATGGGCTCCTGTCAGGTATATATTATTGGAGGCAGCAGAATGTATGGGCTCCTGTCAGGTATATATTATTGGAGGCAGCAGAATGTATGGGCTCCTGTCAGGTATATATTATTGGAGGCAGCAGAATGTATGGGCTCCTGCCAGGTATATATTATTGGAGGCAGCAGAATGTATGGGCTCCTGTCAGGTATATATTATTGGAGGCAGCAGAATGTATGGGCTCCTGTCAGGTATATATTATTGGAGGCAGCAGAATCTATGGGCTCCTGTCAGGTATATATTATTGGAGGCAGAAGAATCTATGGGCTCGATGTCAGGTATATATTATTGGAGGCAGGAGAATCTATGGGCTCCTGTCAGGTATATATTATTGGAAGCAGCAGAATCTATGGGCTCCTGTCAGGTATATATTATTGGAAGCAGCAGAATCTATGGGCTCCTGTCAGGTATATATTATTGGAGGCAGCAGAATCTATGGGCTCCTGTCAGGTATATATTATTGGAAGCAGCAGAATCTATGGACTCCTGTCAGGTATATATTATTGGAGGCAGGAGAATCTATGGGCTCCTGTCAGGTATATATTATTGGAGGCAGCAGAATGTATGGGCTCCTGCCAGGTATATATTATTGGAGGCAGGAGAATATATGGGCTCCTGTCAGGTATATATTATTGGAGGCAGCAGAATGTATGGGCTCCTGTCAGGTATATATTATTGGAGGCAGGAGAATGTATGGGCTCCTGTCAGGTATATATTATTGGAGACAGCAGAATCTATGGGCTCCTGTTAGGTATATATTATTGGAGGCAGCAGAATGTATGGGCTCCTGTCAGGTATATATTATTGGAGGCGGGAGAATGTATGGGCTCCTGTCAGGTATATATTATTGGAGGTTGGAGAATGTATGGGCTCCTGTCATGTATATATTATTGGAGGCAGGAGAATCTATGGACTCCTGTCAGGTATATATTATTGGAGGCTGCAGAATCTATGGGCTCCTGTCAGGTATATATAATTGGAGGCAGGAGAATGTATGGGCTCCTGTCAGGTAATATTATTGGAGACAGCAGAATCTATGGGCTCCTGTTAGGTATATATTATTGGAGGCAGCAGAATGTATGGGCTCCTGTCAGGTATATATTATTGGAGGCGGGAGAATGTATGGGATCCTGTCAGGTATATATTATTGGAGGTAGGAGAATGTATGGGCTCTTCTCAGGTATATATTATTGGAGGTAGGAGAATGTATGGGCTCTTGTCAGGTATATATTATTGGAGGCAGGAGAATGTATGGGCTCCTTCCAGGTATATATTATTGGAGGCAGCAGAATCTATGGGCTCCTGTCAGGTATATATTATTGGAGGCAGCAGAATCTATGGGCTCCTGTCAGGTATATATTATTGGAGGCAGCAGAATCTATGGGCTCCTGTCAGGTATATATTATTGGAGGCAGGAGAATGTATGGGCTCCTGTCAGGTATATATTATTGGAGGCAGCAGAATGTATGGGCTCCTGTCAGGTATATATTATTGGAGGCAGCAGAATGTATGGGCTCCTGTCAGGTATATATTATTGGAGACAGGAGAATGTATGGGCTCCTGTCAGGTATATATTATTGGAGGCAGCAGAATGTATGGGCTCCTGCCAGGTATATGTTATTGGAGGCAGCAGAATGTATGGGCTCCTGTCAGGTATATATTATTGGAGGCAGCAGAATGTATGGGCTCCTGTCAGGTATATATTATTGGAGGCAGCAGAATCTATGGGCTCCTGTCAGGTATATATTATTGGAGGTAGCAGAATCTATGGGCTTCTGTCAGGTATATATTATTGCAGGCTGGAGAATCTATGGGCTCCTGTCAGGTATATATTATTGGAAGCAGCAGAATCTATGGACTCCTGTCAGGTATATATTATTGGAGGCAGGAGAATCTATGGGCTCCTGTCAGGTATATATTATTGGAGGCAGCAGAATGTATGGGCTCCTGCCAGGTATATATTATTGGAGGCAGGAGAATATATGGGCTCCTGTCAGGTATATATTATTGGAGGCAGCAGAATGTATGGGCTCCTGTCAGGTATATATTATTGGAGGCAGGAGAATGTATGGGCTCCTGTCAGGTATATATTATTGGAGACAGCAGAATCTATGGGCTCCTGTTAGGTATATATTATTGGAGGCAGCAGAATGTATGGGCTCCTGTCAGGTATATATTATTGGAGGCGGGAGAATGTATGGGCTCCTGTCAGGTATATATTATTGGAGGTTGGAGAATGTATGGGCTCCTGTCATGTATATATTATTGGAGGCAGGAGAATCTATGGACTCCTGTCAGGTATATATTATTGGAGGCTGCAGAATCTATGGGCTCCTGTCAGGTATATATAATTGGAGGCAGGAGAATGTATGGGCTCCTGTCAGGTAATATTATTGGAGGCAGCAGAATCTATGGGCTCCTGTCAGGTATATATTATTGGAGGTAGGAGAATCTATGGGCTCCTGTCAGGTATATATTATTGGAGGCAGGAGAATGTATGGGCTCCTGTCAGGTATGTATTATTGGAGGCAACAGAATCTATGAGCTCCTGTCAGGTATATATTATTGGAGGCAGCAGAATCTATGAGCTCCTGTCAGGTATATATTATTGGAGGCAGCAGAATCTATGGGCTCCTGTCAGGTATATATTATTGGAGGTAGGAGAATCTATGGGCTCCTGTCAGGTATATATTATTGGAGGCAGCAGAATCTATGGGCTCCTGTCAGGTATATATTATTGGAGGTAGGAGAATCTATGGGCTCCTGCCAGGTATATATTATTGGAGGCAGCAGAATGTATGGGCTCCTGTCAGGTATATAATTTTGGAGGCAGGAGAATGTATGGGCTCCTGTCAGGTATATATTATTGGAGGCAGCAGAATGTATGGGCTCCTGTCAGGTATATATTATTAGAGGCAGCAGAATGTATGGGCTCCTGTCAGGTATATATTATTGGAGGCAGCAGAATGTATGGGCTCCTGCCAGGTATATATTATTGGAGGCAGCAGAATGTATGGGCTCCTGCCAGGTATATATTATTGGAGGCAGCAGAATGTATGGGCTCCTCTCAGGTATATATTATTGGAGGCAGGAGAATGTATGGGCTCCTGTCAGGTATATATTATTGGAGGCAGCAGAATCTATGAGCTCCTGTCAGGTATATATTATTGGAGGCAGCAGAATCTATGGGCTCCTGTCAGGTATATATTATTGGAGGCAGCAGAATCTATGGGCTCCTGTCAGGTATATATTATTGGAGGCAGGAGAATCTATGGGCTCCTGTCAGGTATATATTATTGGAGGCAGGAGAATCTATGGGCTCCTGTCAGGTATATATTATTGGAGGTAGGAGAATCTATGGGCTCCTGTCAGGTATATATTATTGGAGGCAGGAGAATCTATGGGCTCCTGCCAGGTATATATTATTGGAGGCAGCAGAATGTATGGGCTCCTGTCAGGTATATATTATTGGAGGCAGCAGAATGTACGGGCTCCTGTCAGGTATATATTATTGGAGGCAGCAGAATGTATGGGCTCCTGTCGGGTATATATTATTGGAGGCAGCAGAATGTATGGGCTCCTGTCAGGTATATATTATTGGAGGCAGCAGAATGTATGGACTCCTGTCAGGTATATATTATTGGAGGCAGGAGAATGTATGGGCTCCTGTCAGGTATATATTATTGGAGGCAGCAGAATGTATGGGCTCCTGCCATTTATATATTATTGGAGGCAGCAGAATGTATGAGCTCCTGTCAGGTATATATTATTGGAGGCAGCAGAATATATGGGCTCCTGTCAGGTATATATTATTGGAGGCAGGAGAGTGTATGGGCTCCTGTCAGGTATATATTATTGGAGGCAGGAGAATGTATGGGCTCCTGTCAGGTATATATTATTGGAGGCAGGAGAATCTATGGGCTCCTGTCAGGTATATATTATTGGAGGCTGCAGAATCTATGGGCTCCTGTCAGGTATATATAATTGGAGGCAGGAGAATGTATGGGCTCCTGTCAGGTAATATTATTGGAGGCAGCAGAATGTATGGGCTCCTGTCAGGTATATATTATTGGTGGTAGGAGAATGTATGGGCTCCTGTCAGGTATATATTATTGGAGGCAGGAGAATCTATGGGCTCCTGTCAGGTATATATTATTGGAGGCAGGAGAATCTATGGGCTCCTGTCAGGTATATATTATTGGAGGCAGCAGAATCTATGGGCTCCTGTCAGGTATATATTATTGGAGGCAGGAGAATGTATGGGCTCCTGTCAGGTATATATTATTGGAGGCAGCAGAATGTATGGGCTCCTGTCAGGTTTATATTATTGGAGGCAGGAGAATGTATGGGCTCCTGTCAGGTATATATTATTGGAGGCAGGAGAATGTATGGGCTCCTGTCAGGTATATATTATTGGAGACAGCAGAATCTATGGGCTCCTGTTAGGTATATATTATTGGAGGCAGCAGAATGTATGGGCTCCTGTCAGGTATATATTATTGGTGGTAGGAGAATGTATAGGCTCCTGTCAGGTATATATTATTGGAGGCAGCAGAATGTATGGGCTCCTGTCAGGTATATATTATTGGTGGTAGGAGAATGTATGGACTCCTGTCAGGTATATATTATTGGAGGCAGGAGAATGTATGGGCTCCTGTCAGGTATATATTATTGGAGGCAGCAGAATGTATGGGCTCCTGTCAGGTATATATTATTGGAGACAGCAGAATCTATGGGCTCCTGTCAGGTATATATTATTGGAGGCAGCAGAATCTATGGGCTCCTGTTAGGTATATATTATTGGAGGCAGCAGAATGTATGGGCTCCTGTCAGGTATATATTATTGGAGGCAGCAGAATCTATGGGCTCCTGTCAGGTATATATTATTGGAGGCAGGAGAATGTATGGGCTCCTGTCAGGTATATATTATTGGAGGTAGGAGAATCTATGGGCTCCTGTCAGGTATATATTATTGGAGGCCGGAGAATCTATGGGCTCCTGTCAGGTATATATTATTGGAGGCAGCAGAATATATGGGCTCCTGTCAGGTATATATTATTGGAGGCAGCAGAATGTATGGGCTCCTGTCAGGTATATATTATTGGAGGCAGCAGAATGTATGGGCTCCTGTCAGGTATATATTATTGGAGGCAGCAGAATGTATGGGCTCCTGTCAGGTATATATTATTGGAGGTAGGAGAATCTATGGGCTCCTACCAGGTATATATTATTGGAGGCAGCAGAATGTATGGGCTCCTGTCAGGTATATATTATTGGTGGTAGGAGAATGTATGGACTCCTGTCAGGTATATATTATTGGAGGCAGGAGAATGTATGGGCTCCTGTCAGGTATATATTATTGGAGGCAGCAGAATGTATGGGCTCCTGTCAGGTATATATTATTGGAGACAGCAGAATCTATGGGCTCCTGTCAGGTATATATTATTGGAGGCAGCAGAATGTATGAGCTCCTGTCAGGTATATATTATTGGAGGCAGCAGAATCTATGGGCTCCTGTCAGGTATATATTATTGGAGGTAGGAGAATCTATGGGCTCCTGTCAGGTATATATTATTGGAGGCCGGAGAATCTATGGGCTCCTGTCAGGTATATATTATTGGAGGCAGCAGAATATATGGGCTCCTGTCAGGTATATATTATTGGAGGCAGCAGAATGTATGGGCTCCTGTCAGGTATATATTATTGGAGGCAGCAGAATGTATGGGCTCCTGTCAGGTATATATTATTGGAGGCAGGAGAATGTATGGGCTCCTGTCAGGTATATATTATTGGAGCCAGCAGAATCTATGGGCTCCTGTCAGGTATATATTATTGGAGACAGCAGAATCTATGGGCTCCTGTCAGGTATATATTATTGGAGGCAGCAGAATGTACGGGCTCCTGTCAGGTATATATTATTGGAGGTAGGAGAATGTATGGGCTCCTGTCAGGTATATATTATTGGAGGCAGCAGAATCTATGGGCTCATGTCAGGTATATATTATTGGAGTCAGCAGCATGTATGGGCTCCTGTCAGGTAGATATTATTGGAGGCAGCAGAATCTATGGGCTCCTGTCAGGTATATATTATTGGAGGCAGCAGAATCTATGGGCTCCTGTCAGGTATATATTATTGGAGGCAGCAGAATCTATGGGCTCCTGTCAGGTATATATTATTGGAGGCAGCAGAATCTATGGGCTCCTGTCAGGTATATATTATTAGAGGTAGGAGAATCTATGGGCTCCTGTCAGGTATATATTATTGGAGGCAGCAGAATCTATGGACTCCTGTCAGGTATATATTATTGGAGGCAGCAGAATCTATGGGCTCCTGTCGGGTATATATTATTGGAGGTAGGAGAATCTATGGGCTCCTACCGGGTATATATTATTGGAGGCAGCAGAATCTATGGGCTCCTACCAGGTATATATTATTGGAGGCAGCAGAATCTATGGGCTCCTGTCGGGTATATATTATTGGAGGTAGGAGAATCTATGGGCTCCTACCGGGTATATATTATTGGAGGTAGGAGAATGTATGGGCTCCTACCAGGTATATATTATTGGAGGTAGCAGAATCTATGGGCTCCTGTCAGGTATATATTATTGGAGGCAGGAGAATGTATGGGCTCCTATCAGGTATATATTATTGGAGGCAGCAGAATCTATGGGCTCCTGTCAGGTATATATTATTGGAGGCAGCAGAATGTATGGTCTCCTGTCAGGTATATATTATTGGAGGCAGCAGAATCTATGGGCTCCTGTCAGGTATATATTATTGGAGGCAGGAGAATGTATGGGCTCCTGTCAGGTATATATTATTGGAGGCAGCAGAATGTATGGGCTCCTGTCAGGTATATATTATTGGAGGCAGGAGAATGTATGGGCTCCTGTCAGGTATATATTATTGGAGGCAGCAGAATGTATGGGCTCCTGTCAGGTATATATTATTGGAGGCAGCAGAATGTATGGGCTCCTGTCAGGTATATATTATTGGAGGCAGCAGAATGTATGGGCTCCTGTCAGGTATATATTATTGGAGGTAGGAGAATCTATGGGCTCCTACCAGGTATATATTATTGGAGGCAGCAGAATGTATGGGCTCCTGTCAGGTATATATTATTGGAGGCAGGAGAATGTATGGGCTCCTGTCAGGTATATATTATTGGAGCCAGCAGAATGTATGGGCTCCTGTCAGGTATATATTATTGGAGGCAGCAGAATCTATGGGCTCCTGTCAGGTATATATTATTGGAGGTAGGAGAATGTATGGGCTCCTGTCAGGTATATATTATTGGAGGCAGCAGAATGTATGGGTTCCTGTCAGGTATATATTTTTGGAGGTAGGAGAATGTATGGGCTCCTGTCAGGTATATATTATTGGAGGCAGCAGAATCTATGGGCTCATGTCAGGTATATATTATTGGAGTCAGCAGCATGTATGGGCTCCTGTCAGGTATATATTATTGGAGGCAGCAGAATCTATGGGCTCCTGTCAGGTATATATTATTGGAGGCAGCAGAATCTATGGGCTCCTGTCAGGTATATATTATTGGAGGCAGCAGAATCTATGGGCTCCTGTCAGGTATACAGTTATATGAAAAAGTTTGGGCACCTCTATTAATCTTAAGCTTAATGTTTTATAAAAATTGGTGTTTTTGCAACAGCTATTTCAGTTTGATATATGTAATAACTGTTGGACACAGTAATGTTTCTGCCTTGAAATAAGGTTTATTGTACTAACACAAAATGTGCAATCTGCATTCAAACTAAATTTGACATGTGCATAAGTATGGGCACCATTATCATTTTCTTGTTTTAAAAACTCCTACCTACTTTTTACTGACGTACTAAAGCACTTTTTTTGGTTTTGTAACCTCATTGAGCTTTGAACTTCATAGCTAGGTGTATGCAATCATGAGAAAAGCTACTTAAAGTGGCCACTTGCAAGTTGTTCTCCTGTTTGAATCTCCTCTGAAGAGTGGCATCATGGGCTCCTCAAAACAACTGTCAAATGATCTGAAAACAAAGATTATTCAACATAGTTGTTCAGGGGAAGGATACAAAAAGCTGTCTCAGAGATTTAACCTGTCAGTTTCCACTGTGAGGAACATAGTAAGGAAATGGAAGAACACAGGGACAGTTCTTGTTAAGGCCTGAAGTTGCAGGCCAAGAAAAACATCAGAAAGGCAGAGAAGAAGAATGGTGAGATCAGTCAAGGGCAATCCTCAGACCACCTCTAGAGAGCTGCAGCATCAACTTGCTGCAGATGGTGTCACTGTGCATCGGTCAACTATACAACGCACTTTGCACAAGGAGAAGCTGTATGGGAGAGTGATGCGAAAGAAGCCGTTTCTGCAAGTACGCCACAAACAAAGTCGGCTGAGGTATACAAAAGCACATTTGGAGAATTCAATTTCTTTTTGGAAGAAGGTCCTGTGGACTGATGAAACCAACATTGAGTTGTTTGGTCATACAAAAAGGCGTTATGCATGGCGGCAAAAAAACAGAATTCCAAGAAAAACACTTGCTACCCACAGTAAAATTTGGTGGAGGTTCCATCATGCTTTGGGGCTGTGTAGCCAATGCCGGCATCGGGAATCTTGTTAAAGTTGAGGGACGCATGGATTCCACTCAGTATCAGCAGATTCTTGACAATAATATTCATGAATCAGTGATAAAGTCGAAGTTACGCAGGGGATGGATCTTTCAGCAAGACAATGATCCAAAACACCGCTCTAAATCTACTCAGGCATTCATGCAGAGGAACAATTACAATGTTCTGGAATGGCCATCCCAGTCCCCAGACCTGAATATCATTGAACATCTGTGGGATCATTTGAAGAGGGCTGTCCATGCTCGGCAACCGTCAAGCTTAAATGAACTGGAATTGTTTTGTAAAGAGGAATGGTCAAAAATACCTTCATCCAGGATCCAGGAAATCATTAAAAGCTACAGGAAGCGACTAGAGGCTGTTATTTTTGCAAAAGGAGGATCTACTAAATATTAATGTCACTTTTCTGGTGAGGTGCCCATACTTATGCACCTGTCAAATTTTGTTTGAATGCAGATTGCACATTTTCTGTTAGTACAATAAACCTCATTTCAAGGCAGAAACATTACTGTGTCCAACAGTAATTACATATATCAAACTGAAATAGCTGTTGCAAAAACACCAATTTTTATAAAACATTAAGCTTAAGATTACTAGGGGTGCCCAAACTTTTTCATATAACTGTATATTATTGGAGGCAGCAGAATCTATGGGCTTCTGTCAGGTATATATTATTGGAGGCCGGAGAATCTATGGGCTCCTGTCAGGTATATATTATTGGAGGCAGGAGAATGTATGGGCTCCTGTCAGGTATATATTATTGGAGGCAGCAGAATTTATGGGCTCCTGCCAGGTATATATTATTGGAGGCAGCAGAATGTATAGGCTCCTGTCAGGTATATATTATTGGAGGCAGGAGAATGTATGGGCTCCTGTCAGGTATATATTATTGGAGACAGGAGAATGTATGGGCTCCTGTCAGGTATATATTATTGGAGGCAGGAGAATGTATGGGCTCCTGTCAGGTATATATTATTGGAGGCAGCAGAATCTATGGGCTCCTGTCAGGTATATATTATTAGAGGTAGGAGAATCTATGGGCTCCTGTCAGGTATATATTATTGGAGGCAGCAGAATCTATGGGCTCCTGTCAGGTATATATTATTGGAGGCAGCACAATCTATGGGCTCCTGTCAGGTATATATTATTGGAGGTAGGAGAATGTATGGGCTCCTACCAGGTATATATTATTGGAGGTAGGATAATGTTTGGGCTCCTACCAGGTATATATTATTGGAGGTAGCAGAATCTATGGGCTCCTGTCAGGTATATATTATTGGAGGCAGCAGAATCTATGGGCTCCTGTCAAGTATATATTATTGGAGGCAGGAGAATGTATGGGCTCCTATCAGGTATATATTATTGGAGGCAGCAGAATGTATGGGCTCCTGTCAGGTATATATTTTTGGAGGCAGGACAATGTATTTGCTCCTGTCAGGTATATATTATTGGTGGTAGGAGAATGTATGGACTCCTGTCAGGTATATATTATTGGTGGTAGGAGAATGTATGGGCTCCTGTCAGGTATATATTATTGGAGGCAGCAGAATCTATGGGCTCCTGTCAGGTATATATTATTGGAGGCAGGAGAATGTATGGGCTCCTGTCAGGTATATATTATTGGAGGCAGCAGAATGTATGGGCTCCTGTCAGGTATATATTATTGGAGGCAGGAGAATGTATGGGCTCCTGTCAGGTATATATTATTGGAGACAGCAGAATCTATGGGCTCCTGTTAGGTATATATTATTGGAGGCAGCAGAATCTATGGGCTCCTGTCAGGTATATATTATTGGAGGCAGCAGAATGTATGAGCTCCTGTCAGCTATATATTATTGGAGGCAGCAGAATCTATGGGCTACTGTCAGGTCTATATTATTGGAGGTAGGAGAATCTATGGGCTCCTGTCAGGTATATATTATTGGAGGCCGGAGAATCTATGGGCTCCTGTCAGGTATATATTATTGGAGGCCGGAGAATCTATGGGCTCCTGTCAGGTATATATTATTGGAGGCAGCAGAATATATGGGCTCCTGTCAGGTATATATTATTGGAGGCAGCAGAATGTATGGGCTCCTGTCAGGTATATATTATTGGAGGCAGCAGAATGTATGGGCTCCTGTCAGGTATATATTATTGGAGGCAGCAGAATGTATGGGCTCCTGTCAGGTATATATTATTGGAGGCAGCAGAATGTATGGGCTCCTGTCAGGTATATATTATTGGAGGCTGCAGAATCTATGGGCTCCTGTCAGGTATATATTATTGGAGGCAGCAGAATCTATGGGCTCCTGTCAGGTATATATTATTGGAGGTAGGAGAATATATGGGCTCCTACCAGGTATATATTATTGGAGGTAGGAGAATGTATGGGCTCCTACCAGGTATATATTATTGGAGGTAGCAGAATCTATGGGCTCCTGTCAGGTATATATTATTGGAGGCAGCAGAATCTATGGGCTCCTGTCAGGTATATATTATTGGAGGCAGGAGAATGTATGGGCTCCTATCAGGTATATATTATTGGAGGCAGCAGAATCTATGGGCTCCTGTCAGGTATATATTATTGGAGGCAGCAGAACCTATGGGCTCCTGTCAGGTATATATTATTGGAAGCAGCAGAATCTATGGGCTCCTGTCAGGTATATATTATTGGAAGCAGCAGAATCTATGGGCTCCTGTCAGGTATATATTATTGGAGGCAGCAGAATCTATGGGCTCCTGTCAGGTATATATTATTGGAGGTAGGAGAATGTATGGGCTCCTGTCAGGTATATATTATTGGAGGCAGCAGAATGTATGGTCTCCTGTCAGGTATATATTATTGGAGGCAGCAGAATCTATGGGCTCCTGTCAGGTATATATTATTGGAGGCAGGAGAATGTATGGGCTCCTGTCAGGTATATATTATTGGAGGCAGCAGAATGTATGGGCTCCTGTCAGGTATATGTTATTGGAGGCAGGAGAATGTATGGGCTCCTGTCAGGTATATATTATTGGAGACAGCAGAATCTATGGGCTCCTGTTAGGTATATATTATTGGAGGCAGCAGAATGTATGGGCTCCTGTCAGGTATATATTATTGGAGGCAGCAGAATCTATGGGCTCCTGTCAGGTATATATTATTGGAGGCCGGAGAATCTATGGGCTCCTGTCAGGTATATATTATTGGAGGCAGCAGAATATATGGGCTCCTGTCAGGTGTATATTATTGGAGGCAGCAGAATGTATGGGCTCCTGTCAGGTATATATTATTGGAGGCAGCAGAATGTATGGGCTCCTGTCAGGTATATATTATTGGAGGCAGCAGAATGTATGGGCTCCTGTCAGGTATATATTATTGGAGGTAGGAGAATCGATGGGCTCCTACCAGGTATATATTATTGGAGGCAGGAGAATGTATGGGCTCCTGTCAGGTATATATTATTGGAGGCAGGAGAATGTATGGGCTCCTGTCAGGTATATATTATTGGAGCCAGCAGAATGTATGGGCTCCTGTCAGGTATATATTATTGGAGGCAGCAAAATGTATGGGCTCCTGTCAGGTATATATTATTGGAGGTAGGAGAATGTATGGGCTCCTGTCAGGTATATATTATTGAAGACAGCAGAATGTATGGGCTCCTGTCAGGTATATATTATTAGAGGTAGGAGAATGTATAGGCTCCTGTCAGGTATATATTATTGGAGGTAGGATAATGTATGGGCTCCTGTCAGGTATATATTATTGGAGGCAGCAGAATCTATGGGCTCCTGTCAGGTATATATTATTGGAGGCAGCAGAATGTATGGGCTCCTGTCAGGTATATATTATTGAAGGTAGGAGAATGTATGGGCTCCTGTCAGGTATATATTATTGGAGGCAGCAGAATGTATGGGCTCCTGTCATTTATATATTATTGGAGGTAGGAGAATGTATGGGCTCCTGTCAGGTATATATTATTGGAGGCAGCAGAATCTATGGGCTCATGTCAGGTATATATTATTGGACTCAGCAGCATGTATGGGCTCCTGTCAGGTATATATTATTGGATGCAGCAGAATCTATGGGCTCCTACCAGGTATATTGGAGAGAATAGTACTTGCTCACTTGTGTCCGAGGGTGATGGCGCATACTGATGCTCTTCAGTTTGCGTACCGGCAGGGACTGGGGGTGGACGATGCTGTAGCGTCTCTGCTACAAACAGTACATTCCTTTTTGGACAATGATGGAACCACAGTGCGTGCTTTGTTCTTTGATTTCTCTAGTGCGTTCAACACATTACAGCCACTCTTACTGCGTGGAAAGTTGATTAAAATGGCGCTGGATGAGGGACTTGTGAATTGGATAATTGACTACCTGTCGGATAGGCCACAGTTTGTTAGGTGGGGGACGGCTACATCAGATAGTGTACTGAGCAGTGTCGGAGCCCCGCAGGGAACAGTGCTGTCGCCATTCCTCTTTACATTGTACACAGCTGACTTTCAGTATAAATCAGACCGTTGTCACCTCCAGAAGTACTCGGATGACTCTGTGATAGTTGGCGGTATTGGGAAGGACCAGGATGAAGAGGAATATAGAAGGGTGGTTGCGGACTTTGTAGTATGGTGCCAGGCTAACCATCTAGAACTAAATGTTAAGAAAACCAGGGAGTTGGTGATGAGCTATGGAAGGTGCAAGAAGGTATGCCTACCTGTTACCATTGACGGTCAGGATGTGGAGATGGTGGACAGTTTCAAATATTTGGGGGTTTACCTGGATAGTAAGCTAGACTGGAAGTGCCACATGGAGAAGGTCTACAAGAAGGGGATGAGTAGATTGTACTTCCTAAGGAAGTTAAGGTCTTTTAATGTGTGTGGCAAAATGCTTGAGGTGTTCTACCAATCCATTGTGGCTAGTGCCACCTTTGCGGCAATAATTTGCTGGGGTAACAGTGTGCGTGTTGCTGACGCCAACAAGCTCAACAAACTTATAAAGAAGGCTAGCGCGACGGTGGGCCTACAGCTTGGGACTTTTGAAGAGGTGGTAGAGGATAGGATTAAGAAGAAGTGCAGAGCTATAATGAGCAACAACACACACCCGTTTTATGAACTGTTTGCGAAACAGAAGAGCACATTCAGCAATCGCCTAATACAACTAAGGTGTAAAAAGGAAAAATACAGGAGATCGTTTGTTCCAACAGCTATGGGGGTGTTTAACAAATGTCTGAAAAGCAATGTCTAAAGCATTCCAAATGTTATGTTATCATATGTGTCATGTTCGAGATCTGTGTTCTGCTGCTGTGATACCGCAATTTCCTCCGGGATAAATAAAGTATATCTTATCTTATCTTATCTTATATATTATTGGAGGCAGCAGAATCTATGGGCTCCTGTCAGGTATATATTATTGGAGGCCGGAGAATCTATGGGCTCCTGTCAGGTATATATTATTGGAGGCAGGAGAATGTATGGGCTCCTGTCAGGTATATATTATTGGAGGCAGGAGAATGTATGGGCTCCTGTCAGGTATATATTATTGGAGCCAGCAGAATGTATGGACTCCTGTCAGGTATATATTATTGGAGGCAGGAGAATGTATGGGCTCCTGTCAGGTATATATTATTGGAGGCAGCAGAATGTATGGGCTCCTGTCAGGTATATATTATTGGAGGCAGCAGAATCTATGGGCTCCTCTCAGGTATATATTATTGGAGGCAGCAGAATGTATGGGCTCCTGTCAGGTATATATTATTGGAGGTAGGAGAATCTATGGGCTCCTGTCAGGTATATATTATTGGAGGCCGGAGAATCTATGGGCTCCTGTCAGGTATATATTATTGGAGGCAGGAGAATGTATGGGCTCCTGTCAGGTATATATTATTGGAGGCAGGAGAATGTATGGGCTCCTGTCAGGTATATATTATTGGAGGCAGCAGAATATATGGGCTCCTGTCAGGTATATATTATTGGAGGCAGCAGAATGTATGGGCTCCTGTCAGGTATATATTATTGGAGGCAGCAGAATGTATGGGCTCCTGTCAGGTATATATTATTGGAGGTAGGAGAATCTATGGGCTCCTACCAGGTATATATTATTGGAGGCAGCAGAATGTATGGGCTCCTGTCAGGTATATATTATTGGTGGTAGGAGAATGTATATACTCCTGTCAGGTATATATTATTGGAGGCAGGAGAATGTATGGGCTCCTGTCAGGTATATATTATTGGAGGCAGCAGAATGTATGGGCTCCTGTCAGGTATATATTATTGGAGACAGCAGAATCTATGGGCTCCTGTTAGGTATATATTATTGGAGGCAGCAGAATGTATGAGCTCCTGTCAGGTATATATTATTGGAGGCAGCAGAATCTATGGGCTCCTGTCAGGTATATATTATTGGAGGTAGGAGAATCTATGGGCTCCTGTCAGGTATATATTATTGGAGGCCGGAGAATCTATGGGCTCCTGTCAGGTATATATTATTGGAGGCAGCAGAATATATGGGCTCCTGTCAGGTATATATTATTGGAGGCAGCAGAATGTATGGGCTTCTGTCAGGTATATATTATTGGAGGCAGCAGAATGTTTGGGCTCCTGTCAGGTATATATTATTGGAGGCAGGAGAATGTATGGGCTCCTGTCAGGTATATATTATTGGAGCCAGCAGAATGTATGGGCTCCTGTCAGGTATATATTATTGGAGGCAGCAGAATGTATGGGCTCCTGTCAGGTATATATTATTGGAGGCAGCAGAATGTTTGGGCTCCTGTCAGGTATATATTATTGGAGGCAGGAGAATGTATGGGCTCCTGTCAGGTATATATTATTGGAGCCAGCAGCATGTATGGGCTCCTGTCAGGTAGATATTATTGGAGGCAGCAGAATCTATGGGCTCCTGTCAGGTATATATTATTGGAGGCAGCAGAATCTATGGGCTCCTGTCAGGTATATATTATTGGAGGCAGCAGAATCTATGGGCTCCTATCAGGTATATATTATTGGAGGCAGCAGAATCTATGGGCTCCTGTCAGGTATATATTATTAGAGGTAGGAGAATCTATGGGCTCCTGTCAGGTATATATTATTGGAGGCAGCAGAATCTATGGGCTCCTGTCATGTATATATTATTGGAGGCAGCAGAATCTATGGGCTCCTGTCGGGTATATATTATTGGAGGTAGGAGAATCTAGGGGCTCCTATAGGGTATATATTATTGGAGGCAGCAGAATCTATGGGCTCCTGTCGGGTATATATTATTGGAGGTAGGAGAATCTATGGGCTCCTACCGGGTATATATTATTGGAGGTAGGAGAATGTATGGGCTCCTACCAGGTATATATTATTGGAGGTAGCAGAATCTATGGGCTCCTGTCAGGTATATATTATTGGAGGCAGGAGAATGTATGGGCTCCTATCAGGTATATATTATTGGAGGCAGCAGAATCTATGGGCTCCTGTCAGGTATATATTATTGGAGGCAGCAGAATGTATGGTCTCCTGTCAGGTATATATTATTGGAGGCAGCAGAATCTATGGGCTCCTGTCAGGTATATATTATTGGAGGCAGGAGAATGTATGGGCTCCTGTCAGGTATATATTATTGGAGGCAGCAGAATGTATGGGCTCCTGTCAGGTATATATTATTGGAGGCAGGAGAATGTATGGGCTCCTGTCAGGTATATATTATTGGAGGCAGCAGAATGTATGGGCTCCTGTCAGGTATATATTATTGGAGGCAGCAGAATGTATGGGCTCCTGTCAGGTATATATTATTGGAGGCAGCAGAATGTATGAGCTCCTGTCAGGTATATATTATTGGAGGCAGCAGAATCTATGGGCTCCTGTCAGGTATATATTATTGGAGGTAGGAGAATCTATGGGCTCCTGTCAGGTATATATTATTGGAGGCCGGAGAATCTATGGGCTCCTGTCAGGTATATATTATTGGAGGCAGCAGAATATATGGGCTCCTGTCAGGTATATATTATTGGAGGCAGCAGAATGTATGGGCTTCTGTCAGGTATATATTATTGGAGGCAGCAGAATGTTTGGGCTCCTGTCAGGTATATATTATTGGAGGCAGGAGAATGTATGGGCTCCTGTCAGGTATATATTATTGGAGCCAGCAGAATGTATGGGCTCCTGTCAGGTATATATTATTGGAGGCAGCAGAATGTATGGGCTCCTGTCAGGTATATATTATTGGAGGCAGCAGAATGTTTGGGCTCCTGTCAGGTATATATTATTGGAGGCAGGAGAATGTATGGGCTCCTGTCAGGTATATATTATTGGAGCCAGCAGCATGTATGGGCTCCTGTCAGGTAGATATTATTGGAGGCAGCAGAATCTATGGGCTCCTGTCAGGTATATATTATTGGAGGCAGCAGAATCTATGGGCTCCTGTCAGGTATATATTATTGGAGGCAGCAGAATCTATGGGCTCCTATCAGGTATATATTATTGGAGGCAGCAGAATCTATGGGCTCCTGTCAGGTATATATTATTAGAGGTAGGAGAATCTATGGGCTCCTGTCAGGTATATATTATTGGAGGCAGCAGAATCTATGGGCTCCTGTCATGTATATATTATTGGAGGCAGCAGAATCTATGGGCTCCTGTCGGGTATATATTATTGGAGGTAGGAGAATCTAGGGGCTCCTATAGGGTATATATTATTGGAGGCAGCAGAATCTATGGGCTCCTGTCGGGTATATATTATTGGAGGTAGGAGAATCTATGGGCTCCTACCGGGTATATATTATTGGAGGTAGGAGAATGTATGGGCTCCTACCAGGTATATATTATTGGAGGTAGCAGAATCTATGGGCTCCTGTCAGGTATATATTATTGGAGGCAGGAGAATGTATGGGCTCCTATCAGGTATATATTATTGGAGGCAGCAGAATCTATGGGCTCCTGTCAGGTATATATTATTGGAGGCAGCAGAATGTATGGTCTCCTGTCAGGTATATATTATTGGAGGCAGCAGAATCTATGGGCTCCTGTCAGGTATATATTATTGGAGGCAGGAGAATGTATGGGCTCCTGTCAGGTATATATTATTGGAGGCAGCAGAATGTATGGGCTCCTGTCAGGTATATATTATTGGAGGCAGGAGAATGTATGGGCTCCTGTCAGGTATATATTATTGGAGGCAGCAGAATGTATGGGCTCCTGTCAGGTATATATTATTGGAGGCAGCAGAATGTATGGGCTCCTGTCAGGTATATATTATTGGAGGCAGCAGAATGTATGGGCTCCTGTCAGGTATATATTATTGGAGGTAGGAGAATCTATGGGCTCCTACCAGGTATATATTATTGGAGGCAGCAGAATGTATGGGCTCCTGTCAGGTATATATTATTGGAGGCAGGAGAATGTATGGGCTCCTGTCAGGTATATATTATTGGAGCCAGCAGAATGTATGGGCTCCTGTCAGGTATATATTATTGGAGGCAGCAGAATCTATGGGCTCCTGTCAGGTATATATTATTGGAGGCAGCAGAATGTATGGGCTCCTGTCAGGTATATATTATTGGAGGTAGGAGAATGTATGGGCTCCTGTCAGGTATATATTATTGGAGGCAGCAGAATGTATGGGCTCCTGTCAGGTATATATTATTGGAGGTAGGAGAATGTATGGGCTCCTGTCAGGTATATATTATTGGAGGCAGCAGAATCTATGGGCTCATGTCAGGTATATATTATTGGAGTCAGCAGCATGTATGGGCTCCTGTCAGGTAGATATTATTGGAGGCAGCAGAATCTATGGGCTCCTGTCAGGTATATATTATTGGAGGCAGCAGAATCTATGGGCTCCTGTCAGGTATACAGTTATATGAAAAAGTTTGGGCACCTCTATTAATCTTAAGCTTAATGTTTTATAAAAATTGGTGTTTTTGCAACAGCTATTTCAGTTTGATATATGTAATAACTGTTGGACACAGTAATGTTTCTGCCTTGAAATAAGGTTTATTGTACTAACAGAAAATGTGCAATCTGCATTCAAACTAAATTTGACATGTGCATAAGTATGGGCACCATTATCATTTTCTTGTTTTAAAAACTCCTACCTACTTTTTACTGACGTACTAAAGCACTTTTTTTGGTTTTGTAACCTCATTGAGCTTTGAACTTCATAGCTAGGTGTATGCAATCATGAGAAAAGCTACTTAAAGTGGCCACTTGCAAGTTGTTCTCCTGTTTGAATCTCCTCTGAAGAGTGGCATCATGGGCTCCTCAAAACAACTGTCAAATGATCTGAAAACAAAGATTATTCAACATAGTTGTTCAGGGGAAGGATAAAAAAAGCTGTCTCAGAGATTTAACCTGTCAGTTTCCACTGTGAGGAACATAGTAAGGAAATGGAAGAACACAGGGACAGTTCTTGTTAAGGCCTGAAGTTGCAGGCCAAGAAAAACATCAGAAAGGCAGAGAAGAAGAATGGTGAGATCAGTCAAGGGCAATCCTCAGACCACCTCTAGAGAGCTGCAGCATCAACTTGCTGCAGATGGTGTCACTGTGCATCGGTCAACTATACAACGCACTTTGCACAAGGAGAAGCTGTATGGGAGAGTGATGCGAAAGAAGCCGTTTCTGCAAGTACGCCACAAACAAAGTCGGCTGAGGTATACAAAAGCACATTTGGAGAATTCAATTTCTTTTTGGAAGAAGGTCCTGTGGACTGATGAAACCAACATTGAGTTGTTTGGTCATACAAAAAGGCGTTATGCATGGCGGCAAAAAAACAGAATTCCAAGAAAAACACTTGCTACCCACAGTAAAATTTGGTGGAGGTTCCATCATGCTTTGGGGCTGTGTAGCCAATGCCGGCATCGGGAATCTTGTTAAAGTTGAGGGACGCATGGATTCCACTCAGTATCAGCAGATTCTTGACAATAATATTCATGAATCAGTGATAAAGTCGAAGTTACGCAGGGGATGGATCTTTCAGCAAGACAATGATCCAAAACACCGCTCCAAATCTACTCAGGCATTCATGCAGAGGAACAATTACAATGTTCTGGAATGGCCATCCCAGTCCCCAGACCTGAATATCATTGAACATCTGTGGGATCATTTGAAGAGGGCTGTCCATGCTCGGCAACCGTCAAGCTTAAATGAACTGGAATTGTTTTGTAAAGAGGAATGGTCAAAAATACCTTCATCCAGGATCCAGGAAATCATTAAAAGCTACAGGAAGCGACTAGAGGCTGTTATTTTTGCAAAAGGAGGATCTACTAAATATTAATGTCACTTTTCTGGTGAGGTGCCCATACTTATGCACCTGTCAAATTTTGTTTGAATGCAGATTGCACATTTTCTGTTAGTACAATAAACCTCATTTCAAGTCAGAAACATTACTGTGTCCAACAGTTATTACATATATCAAACTGAAATAGCTGTTGCAAAAACACCAATTTTTATAAAACATTAAGCTTAAGATTACTAGGGGTGCCCAAACTTTTTCATATAACTGTATATTATTGGAGGCAGCAGAATCTATGGGCTCCTGTCAGGTATATATTATTGGAGGCCGGAGAATCTATGGGCTCCTGTCAGGTATATATTATTGGAGGCAGGAGAATGTATGGGCTCCTGTCAGGTATATATTATTGGAGGCAGCAGAATTTATGGGCTCCTGCCAGGTATATATTATTGGAGGCAGCAGAATGTATAGGCTCCTGTCAGGTATATATTATTGGAGGCAGGAGAATGTATGGGCTCCTGTCAGGTATATATTATTGGAGGCAGGAGAATGTATGGGCTCCTGTCAGGTATATATTATTGGAGGCAGGAGAATGTATGGGCTCCTGTCAGGTATATATTATTGGAGGCAGCAGAATCTATGGGCTCCTGTCAGGTATATATTATTAGAGGTAGGAGAATCTATGGGCTCCTGTCAGGTATATATTATTGGAGGCAGCAGAATCTATGGGCTCCTGTCAGGTATATATTATTGGAGGCAGCACAATCTATGGGCTCCTGTCAGGTATATATTATTGGAGGTAGGAGAATGTATGGGCTCCTACCAGGTATATATTATTGGAGGTAGGAGAATGTATGGGCTCCTACCAGGTATATATTATTGGAGGTAGCAGAATCTATGGGCTCCTGTCAGGTATATATTATTGGAGGCAGCAGAATGTATGAGCTCCTGTCAGCTATATATTATTGGAGGCAGCAGAATCTATGGGCTCCTGTCAGGTCTATATTATTGGAGGTAGGAGAATCTATGGGCTCCTGTCAGGTATATATTATTGGAGGCCGGAGAATCTATGGGCTCCTGTCAGGTATATATTATTGGAGGCCGGAGAATCTATGGGCTCCTGTCAGGTATATATTATTGGAGGCAGCAGAATATATGGGCTCCTGTCAGGTATATATTATTGGAGGCAGCAGAATGTATGGGCTCCTGTCAGGTATATATTATTGGAGGCAGGAGAATGTATGGGCTCCTGTCAGGTATATATTATTGGAGACAGGAGAATGTATGGGCTCCTGTCAGGTATATATTATTGGAGGCAGGAGAATGTATGGGCTCCTGTCAGGTATATATTATTGGAGGCAGCAGAATCTATGGGCTCCTGTCAGGTATATATTATTAGAGGTAGGAGAATCTATGGGCTCCTGTCAGGTATATATTATTGGAGGCAGCAGAATCTATGGGCTCCTGTCAGGTATATATTATTGGAGGCAGCACAATCTATGGGCTCCTGTCAGGTATATATTATTGGAGGTAGGAGAATGTATGGGCTCCTACCAGGTATATATTATTGGAGGTAGGATAATGTTTGGGCTCCTACCAGGTATATATTATTGGAGGTAGCAGAATCTATGGGCTCCTGTCAGGTATATATTATTGGAGGCAGCAGAATCTATGGGCTCCTGTCAAGTATATATTATTGGAGGCAGGAGAATGTATGGGCTCCTATCAGGTATATATTATTGGAGGCAGCAGAATGTATGGGCTCCTGTCAGGTATATATTTTTGGAGGCAGGAGAATGTATTTGCTCCTGTCAGGTATATATTATTGGTGGTAGGAGAATGTATGGACTCCTGTCAGGTATATATTATTGGTGGTAGGAGAATGTATGGGCTCCTGTCAGGTATATATTATTGGAGGCAGCAGAATCTATGGGCTCCTGTCAGGTATATATTATTGGAGGCAGGAGAATGTATGGGCTCCTGTCAGGTATATATTATTGGAGGCAGCAGAATCTATGGGCTCCTGTTAGGTATATATTATTGGAGGCAGCAGAATCTATGGGCTCCTGTCAGGTATATATTATTGGAGGCAGCAGAATGTATGAGCTCCTGTCAGCTATATATTATTGGAGGCAGCAGAATCTATGGGCTCCTGTCAGGTCTATATTATTGGAGGTAGGAGAATCTATGGGCTCCTGTCAGGTATATATTATTGGAGGCCGGAGAATCTATGGGCTCCTGTCAGGTATATATTATTGGAGGCCGGAGAATCTATGGGCTCCTGTCAGGTATATATTATTGGAGGCAGCAGAATATATGGGCTCCTGTCAGGTATATATTATTGGAGGCAGCAGAATGTATGGGCTCCTGTCAGGTATATATTATTGGAGGCAGCAGAATGTATGGGCTCCTGTCAGGTATATATTATTGGAGGCAGCAGAATGTATGGGCTCCTGTCAGGTATATATTATTGGAGGCAGCAGAATGTATGGGCTCCTGTCAGGTATATATTATTGGAGGCTGCAGAATCTATGGGCTCCTGTCAGGTATATATTATTGGAGGCAGCAGAATCTATGGGCTCCTGTCAGGTATATATTATTGGAGGTAGGAGAATGTATGGGCTCCTACCAGGTATATATTATTGGAGGTAGGAGAATGTATGGGCTCCTACCAGGTATATATTATTGGAGGTAGGAGAATCTATGGGCTCCTGTCAGGTATATATTATTGGAGGCAGCAGAATCTATGGGCTCCTGTCAGGTATATATTATTGGAGGCAGGAGAATGTATGGGCTCCTATCAGGTATATATTATTGGAGGCAGCAGAATCTATGGGCTCCTGTCAGGTATATATTATTGGAGGCAGCAGAACCTATGGGCTCCTGTCAGGTATATATTATTGGAAGCAGCAGAATCTATGGGCTCCTGTCAGGTATATATTATTGGAAGCAGCAGAATCTATGGGCTCCTGTCAGGTATATATTATTGGAGGCAGCAGAATCTATGGGCTCCTGTCAGGTATATATTATTGGAGGTAGGAGAATGTATGGGCTCCTGTCAGGTATATATTATTGGAGGCAGCAGAATGTATGGTCTCCTGTCAGGTATATATTATTGGAGGCAGCAGAATCTATGGGCTCCTGTCAGGTATATATTATTGGAGGCAGGAGAATGTATGGGCTCCTGTCAGGTATATATTATTGGAGGCAGCAGAATGTATGGGCTCCTGTCAGGTATATGTTATTGGAGGCAGGAGAATGTATGGGCTCCTGTCAGGTATATATTATTGGAGACAGCAGAATCTATGGGCTCCTGTTAGGTATATATTATTGGAGGCAGCAGAATGTATGGGCTCCTGTCAGGTATATATTATTGGAGGCAGCAGAATCTATGGGCTCCTGTCAGGTATATATTATTGGAGGCCGGAGAATCTATGGGCTCCTGTCAGGTATATATTATTGGAGGCAGCAGAATATATGGGCTCCTGTCAGGTGTATATTATTGGAGGCAGCAAAATGTATGGGCTCCTGTCAGGTATATATTATTGGAGGCAGCAGAATGTATGGGCTCCTGTCAGGTATATATTATTGGAGGCAGCAGAATGTATGGGCTCCTGTCAGGTATATATTATTGGAGGTAGGAGAATCGATGGGCTCCTACCAGGTATATATTATTGGAGGCAGCAGAATGTATGGGCTCCTGTCAGGTATATATTATTGGAGGCAGGAGAATGTATGGGCTCCTGTCAGGTATATATTATTGGAGCCAGCAGAATGTATGGGCTCCTGTCAGGTATATATTATTGGAGCCAGCAGAATGTATGGACTCCTGTCAGGTATATATTATTGGAGGCAGGAGAATGTATGGGCTCCTGTCAGGTATATATTATTGGAGGCAGCAGAATGTATGGGCTCCTGTCAGGTATATATTATTGGAGGCAGCAGAATCTATGGGCTCCTGTCAGGTATATATTATTGGAGGCAGCAGAATGTATGGGCTCCTGTCAGGTATATATTATTGGAGGCAGGAGAATGTATGGGCTCCTGTCAGGTATATATTATTGGAGACAGCAGAATCTATGGGCTCCTGTTAGGTATATATTATTGGAGGCAGCAGAATGTATGAGCTCCTGTCAGGTATATATTATTGGAGGCAGCAGAATCTATGGGCTCCTGTCAGGTATATATTATTAGAGGTAGGAGAATCTATGGGCTCCTGTCAGGTATCTATTATTGGAGGCAGCAGAATCTATGGGCTCCTGTCAGGTATATATTATTGGAGGCAGCACAATCTATGGGCTCCTGTCAGGTATATATTATTGGAGGTAGGAGAATGTATGGGCTCCTACCAGGTATATATTATTGGAGGTAGGAGAATGTATGGGCTCCTACCAGGTATATATTATTGGAGGTAGCAGAATCTATGGGCTCCTGTCAGGTATATATTATTGGAGGCAGCAGAATCTATGGGCTCCTGTCAGGTATATATTATTGGAGGCAGCAGAATCTATGGGCTCCTGTCAGGTATATATTATTGGAGGCAGCAGAATCTATGGGCTCCTGTCAGGTATATATTATTGGAGGCAGCAGAATGTATGGGCTCCTGTCAGGTATATATTATTGGAGGTAGGAGAATGTATGGGCTCCTGTCAGGTATATATTATTGGAGGCAGCAGAATGTATGGGCTCCTGTCAGGTATATATTATTGGAGGTAGGAGAATGTATGGGCTCCTGTCAGGTATATATTATTGGAGGCAGCAGAATCTATGGGCTCATGTCAGGTATATATTATTGGACTCAGCAGCATGTATGGGCTCCTGTCAGGTATATATTATTGGAGGCAGCAGAATCTATGGGCTCCTGTCAGGTATATAGTATTGGAGGCAGCAGAATGTATGGGCTCCTGTCAGGTATATATTATTGGATGCAGCAGAATCTATGGGCTCCTACCAGGTATATTGGAGAGAATAGTACTTGCTCACTTGTGTCCGAGGGTGATGGCGCATACTGATGCTCTTCAGTTTGCGTACCGGCAGGGACTGGGGGTGGACGATGCTGTAGCGTCTCTGCTACAAACAGTACATTCCTTTTTGGACAATGATGGAACCACAGTGCGTGCTTTGTTCTTTGATTTCTCTAGTGCGTTCAACACATTACAGCCACTCTTACTGCGTGGAAAGTTGATTAAAATGGCGGTGGATGAGGGACTTGTGAATTGGATAATTGACTACCTGTCGGATAGGCCACAGTTTGTTAGGTGGGGGACGGCTACATCAGATAGTGTACTGAGCAGTGTCGGAGCCCCGCAGGGAACAGTGCTGTCGCCATTCCTCTTTACATTGTACACAGCTGACTTTCAGTATAAATCAGACCGTTGTCACCTCCAGAAGTACTCGGATGACTCTGTGATAGTTGGCGGTATTGGGAAGGACCAGGATGAAGAGAAATATAGAAGGGTGGTTGCGGACTTTGTAGTATGGTGCCAGGCTAACCATCTAGAACTAAATGTTAAGAAAACCAGGGAGTTGGTGATGAGCTATGGAAGGTGCAAGAAGGTATGCCTACCTGTTACCATTGACGGTCAGGATGTGGAGATGGTGGACAGTTTCAAATATTTGGGGGTTTACCTGGATAGTAAGCTAGACTGGAAGTGCCACATGGAGAAGGTCTACAAGAAGGGGATGAGTAGATTGTACTTCCTAAGGAAGTTAAGGTCTTTTAATGTGTGTGGCAAAATGCTTGAGGTGTTCTACCAATCCATTGTGGCTAGTGCCACCTTTGCGGCAATAATTTGCTGGGGTAACAGTGTGCGTGTTGCTGACGCCAACAAGCTCAACAAACTTATAAAGAAGGCTAGCGCGACGGTGGGCCTACAGCTTGGGACTTTTGAAGAGGTGGTAGAGGATAGGATTAAGAAGAAGTGCAGAGCTATAATGAGCAACAACACACACCCGTTTTATGAACTGTTTGCGAAACAGAAGAGCACATTCAGCAATCGCCTAATACAACTAAGGTGTAAAAAGGAAAAATACAGGAGATCGTTTGTTCCAACAGCTATGGGGGTGTTTAACAAATGTCTGAAAAGCAATGTCTAAAGCATTCCAAATGTTATGTTATCATATGTGTCATGTTCGACATCTGTGTTCTGCTGCTGTGATACCGCAATTTCCTCCGGGATAAATAAAGTATATCTTATCTTATCTTATCTTATATATTATTGGAGGCAGCAGAATCTATGGGCTCCTGTCAGGTATATATTATTGGAGGCCGGAGAATCTATGGGCTCCTGTCAGGTATATATTATTGGAGGCAGGAGAATGTATGGGCTCCTGTCAAGTATATATTATTGGAGGCAGCAGAATGTATGGGCTCCTGCCAGGTATATATTATTGGAGGCAGCAGAATGTATAGGCTCCTGTCAGGTATATATTATTGCAGGCAGGAGAATGTATGGGCTCCTGTCAGGTATATATTATTGGAGCCAGCAGAATGTATGGACTCCTGTCAGGTATATATTATTGGAGGCAGGAGAATGTATGGGCTCCTGTCAGGTATATATTATTGGAGGCAGCAGAATGTATGGGCTCCTGTCAGGTATATATTATTGGAGGCAGCAGAATCTATGGGCTCCTGTCAGGTATATATTATTGGAGGCAGCAGAATCTATGGGCTCCTGTCAGGTATATATTATTGGAGGCAGGAGAATGTATGGGCTCCTGTCAGGTATATATTATTGGAGGCAGCAGAATGTATGGGCTCCTGTCAGGTATATATTATTGGAGGCAGGAGAATGTATGGGCTCCTGTCAGGCATATATTATTGGAGACAGCAGAATCTATGGGCTCCTGTTAGGTATATATTATTGGAGGCAGCAGAATCTATGGGCTCCTGTCAGGTATATATTATTGGAGGCAGCAGAATGTATGAGCTCCTGTCAGCTATATATTATTGGAGGCAGCAGAATCTATGGGCTCCTGTCAGGTCTATATTATTGGAGGTAGGAGAATCTATGGGCTCCTGTCAGGTATATATTATTGGAGGCCGGAGAATCTATGGGCTCCTGTCAGGTATATATTATTGGAGGCCGGAGAATCTATGGGCTCCTGTCAGGTATATATTATTGGAGGCAGAAGAATATATGGGCTCCTGTCAGGTATATATTATTGGAGGCAGCAGAATGTATGGGCTCCTGTCAGGTATATATTATTGGAGGCAGCAGAATGTATGGGCTCCTGTCAGGTATATATTATTGGAGGCAGCAGAATGTATGGGCTCCTGTCAGGTATATATTATTGGAGGCTGCAGAATCTATGGGCTCCTGTCAGGTATATATTGTTGGAGGCAGCAGAATCTATGGGCTCCTGTCAGGTATATATTATTGGAGGCAGGAGAATGTATGGGCTCCTATCAGGTATATATTATTGGAGGCAGCAGAATCTATGTGCTCCTGTCAGGTATATATTATTGGAGGCAGCAGAACCTATGGGCTCCTGTCAGGTATATATTATTGGAAGCAGCAGAATCTATGGGCTCCTGTCAGGTATATATTATTGGAAGCAGCAGAATCTATGGGCTCCTGTCAGGTATATATTATTGGAGGCAGCAGAATCTATGGGCTCCTGTCAGGTATATATTATTGGAGGTAGGAGAATGTATGGGCTCCTGTCAGGTATATATTATTGGAGGCAGCAGAATGTATGGTCTCCTGTCAGGTATATATTATTGGAGGCAGCAGAATCTATGGGCTCCTGTCAGGTATATATTATTGGAGGCAGGAGAATGTATGGGCTCCTGTCAGGTATATATTATTGGAGGCAGCAGAATGTATGGGCTCCTGTCAGGTATATATTATTGGAGGCAGGAGAATGTATGGGCTCCTGTCAGGTATATATTATTGGAGACAGCAGAATCTATGGGCTCCTGTTAGGTATATATTATTGGAGGCAGCAGAATGTATGGGCTCCTGTCAGGTATATATTATTGGAGGCAGCAGAATCTATGGGCTCCTGTCAGGTATATATTATTGGAGGCCGGAGAATCTATGGGCTCCTGTCAGGTATATATTATTGGAGGCAGCAGAATATATGGGCTCCTGTCAGGTATATATTATTGGAGGCAGCAGAATGTATGGGCTCCTGTCAGGTATATATTATTGGAGGCAGCAGAATGTATGGGCTCCTGTCAGGTATATATTATTGGAGGCAGCAGAATGTATGGGCTCCTGTCAGGTATATATTATTGGAGGTAGAAGAATCGATGGGCTCCTACCAGGTATATATTATTGGAGGCAGCAGAATGTATGGGCTCCTGTCAGGTATATATTATTGGAGGCAGGAGAATGTATGGGCTCCTGTCAGGTATATATTATTGGAGGCAGCAGAATGTATGGGCTCCTGTCAGGTATATATTATTGGAGGCAGCAGAATATATGGGCTCCTGTCAGGTATATATTATTGGAGACAGCAGAATGTATGAGCTCCTGTCAGGTATATATTATTGGAGGCAGCAGAATCTATGGGCTCCTGTCAGGTATATATTATTGGAGGTAGGAGAATCTATGGGCTCCTGTCAGGTATATATTATTGGAGGCCGGAGAATCTATGGGCTCCTGTCAGGTATATATTATTGGAGGCAGCAGAATATATGGGCTCCTGTCAGGTATATATTATTGGAGGCAGCAGAATGTATGGGCTCCTGTCAGGTATATATTATTGGAGGCAGCAGAATGTTTGGGCTCCTGTCAGGTATATATTATTGGAGGCAGGAGAATGTATGGGCTCCTGTCAGGTATATATTATTGGAGCCAGCAGAATGTATGGGCTCCTGTCAGGTATATATTATTGGAGGCAGCAGAATCTATGGGCTCCTGTCAGGTATATATTATTGGAGGCAGCAGAATGTACGGGCTCCTGTCAGGTATATATTATTGGAGGTAGGAGAATGTATGGGCTCCTGTCAGGTATATATTATTGGAGGCAGCAGAATCTATGGGCTCATGTCAGGTATATATTATTGGAGTCAGCAGCATGTATGGGCTCCTGTCAGGTAGATATTATTGGAGGCAGCAGAATCTATGGGCTCCTGTCAGGTATATATTATTGGAGGCAGCAGAATCTATGGGCTCCTGTCAGGTATATATTATTGGAGGCAGCAGAATCTATGGGCTCCTGTCAGGTATATATTATTGGAGGCAGCAGAATCTATGGGCTCCTGTCAGGTATATATTATTAGAGGTAGGAGAATCTATGGGCTCCTGTCAGGTATATATTATTGGAGGCAGCAGAATCTATGGGCTCCTGTCATGTATATATTATTGGAGGCAGCAGAATCTATGGGCTCCTGTCGGGTATATATTATTGGAGGTAGGAGAATCTAGGGGCTCCTATAGGGTATATATTATTGGAGGTAGCAGAATCTATGGGCTCCTGTCGGGTATATATTATTGGAGGTAGGAGAATCTATGGGCTCCTACCGGGTATATATTATTGGAGGTAGGAGAATGTATGGGCTCCTACCAGGTATATATTATTGGAGGTAGCAGAATCTATGGGCTCCTGTCAGGTATATATTATTGGAGGCAGGAGAATGTATGGGCTCCTATCAGGTATATATTATTGGAGGCAGCAGAATCTATGGGCTCCTGTCAGGTATATATTATTGGAGGCAGCAGAATGTATGGTCTCCTGTCAGGTATATATTATTGGAGGCAGCAGAATCTATGGGCTCCTGTCAGGTATATATTATTGGAGGCAGGAGAATGTATGGGCTCCTGTCAGGTATATATTATTGGAGCCAGCAGAATCTATGGGCTCCTGTCAGGTATATATTATTGGAGGCAGCAGAATCTATGGGCTCCTGTCAGGTATATATTATTGGAGGCAGCAGAATGTACGGGCTCCTGTCAGGTATATATTATTGGAGGTAGGAGAATGTATGGGCTCCTGTCAGGTATATATTATTGGAGGCAGCAGAATCTATGGGCTCATGTCAGGTATATATTATTGGAGTCAGCAGCATGTATGGGCTCCTGTCAGGTAGATATTATTGGAGGCAGCAGAATCTATGGGCTCCTGTCAGGTATATATTATTGGAGGCAGCAGAATCTATGGGCTCCTGTCAGGTATATATTATTGGAGGCAGCAGAATCTATGGGCTCCTGTCAGGTATATATTATTGGAGGCAGCAGAATCTATGGGCTCCTGTCAGGTATATATTATTAGAGGTAGGAGAATCTATGGGCTCCTGTCAGGTATATATTATTGGAGGCAGCAGAATCTATGGGCTCCTGTCGGGTATATATTATTGGAGGTAGGAGAATCTATGGGCTCCTACCGGGTATATATTATTGGAGGCAGCAGAATCTATGGGCTCCTACCAGGTATATATTATTGGAGGCAGCAGAATCTATGGGCTCCTGTCGGGTATATATTATTGGAGGTAGGAGAATCTATGGGCTCCTACCGGGTATATATTATTGGAGGTAGGAGAATGTATGGGCTCCTACCAGGTATATGTTATTGGAGGTAGCAGAATCTATGGGCTCCTGTCAGGTATATATTATTGGAGGCAGGAGAATGTATGGGCTCCTATCAGGTATATATTATTGGAGGCAGCAGAATCTATGGGCTCCTGTCAGGTATATATTATTGGAGGCAGCAGAATGTATGGTCTCCTGTCAGGTATATATTATTGGAGGCAGCAGAATCTATGGGCTCCTGTCAGGTATATATTATTGGAGGCAGGAGAATGTATGGGCTCCTGTCAGGTATATATTATTGGAGCCAGCAGAATCTATGGGCTCCTGTCAGGTATATATTATTGGAGGCAGGAGAATGTATGGGCTCCTGTCAGGTATATATTATTGGAGGCAGCAGAATGTATGGGCTCCTGTCAGGTATATATTATTGGAGGCAGCAGAATGTATGGGCTCCTGTCAGGTATATATTATTGGAGGCAGCAGAATGTATGGGCTCCTGTCAGGTATATATTATTGGAGGTAGGAGAATCTATGGGCTCCTACCAGGTATATATTATTGGAGGCAGCAGAATGTTTGGGCTCCTGTCAGGTATATATTATTGGAGGCAGGAGAATGTATGGGCTCCTGTCAGGTATATATTATTGGAGCCAGCAGAATGTATGGGCTCCTGTCAGGTATATATTATTGGAGGCAGCAGAATCTATGGGCTCCTGTCAGGTATATATTATTGGAGGCAGCAGAATGTATGGGCTCCTGTCAGGTATATATTATTGGAGGTAGGAGAATGTATGGGCTCCTGTCAGGTATATATTATTGGAGGCAGCAGAATGTATGGGCTCCTGTCAGGTATATATTATTGGAGGTAGGAGAATGTATGGGCTCCTGTCAGGTATATATTATTGGAGGCAGCAGAATCTATGGGCTCATGTCAGGTATATATTATTGGAGTCAGCAGCATGTATGGGCTCCTGTCAGGTATATATTATTGGAGGCAGCAGAATCTATGGGCTCCTGTCAGGTATATATTATTGGAGGCAGCAGAATCTATGGGCTCCTGTCAGGTATATATTATTGGAGGCAGCAGAATCTATGGGCTCCTGTCAGGTATACAGTTATATGAAAAAGTTTGGGCACCTCTATTAATCTTAAGCTTAATGTTTTATAAAAATTGGTGTTTTTGCAACAGCTATTTCAGTTTGATATATGTAATAACTGTTGGACACAGTAATGTTTCTGCCTTGAAATAAGGTTTATTGTACTAACAGAAAATGTGCAATCTGCATTCAAACTAAATTTGACATGTGCATAAGTATGGGCACCATTATCATTTTCTTGTTTTAAAAACTCCTACCTACTTTTTACTGACGTACTAAAGCACTTTTTTTGGTTTTGTAACCTCATTGAGCTTTGAACTTCATAGCTAGGTGTATGCAATCATGAGAAAAGCTACTTAAAGTGGCCACTTGCAAGTTGTTCTCCTGTTTGAATCTCCTCTGAAGAGTGGCATCATGGGCTCCTCAAAACAACTGTCAAATGATCTGAAAACAAAGATTATTCAACATAGTTGTTCAGGGGAAGGATACAAAAAGCTGTCTCAGAGATTTAACCTGTCAGTTTCCACTGTGAGGAACATAGTAAGGAAATGGAAGAACACAGGGACAGTTCTTGTTAAGGCCTGAAGTTGCAGGCCAAGAAAAACATCAGAAAGGCAGAGAAGAAGAATGGTGAGATCAGTCAAGGGCAATCCTCAGACCACCTCTAGAGAGCTGCAGCATCAACTTGCTGCAGATGGTGTCACTGTGCATCGGTCAACTATACAACGCACTTTGCACAAGGAGAAGCTGTATGGGAGAGTGATGCGAAAGAAGCCGTTTCTGCAAGTACGCCACAAACAAAGTCGGCTGAGGTATACAAAAGCACATTTGGAGAATTCAATTTCTTTTTGGAAGAAGGTCCTGTGGACTGATGAAACCAACATTGAGTTGTTTGGTCATACAAAAAGGCGTTATGCATGGCGGCAAAAAAACAGAATTCCAAGAAAAACACTTGCTACCCACAGTAAAATTTGGTGGAGGTTCCATCATGCTTTGGGGCTGTGTAGCCAATGCCGGCATCGGGAATCTTGTTAAAGTTGAGGGACGCATGGATTCCACTCAGTATCAGCAGATTCTTGACAATAATATTCATGAATCAGTGATAAAGTCGAAGTTACGCAGGGGATGGATCTTTCAGCAAGACAATGATCCAAAACACCGCTCTAAATCTACTCAGGCATTCATGCAGAGGAACAATTACAATGTTCTGGAATGGCCATCCCAGTCCCCAGACCTGAATATCATTGAACATCTGTGGGATCATTTGAAGAGGGCTGTCCATGCTCGGCAACCGTCAAGCTTAAATGAACTGGAATTGTTTTGTAAAGAGGAATGGTCAAAAATACCTTCATCCAGGATCCAGGAAATCATTAAAAGCTACAGGAAGCGACTAGAGGCTGTTATTTTTGCAAAAGGAGGATCTACTAAATATTAATGTCACTTTTCTGGTGAGGTGCCCATACTTATGCACCTGTCAAATTTTGTTTGAATGCAGATTGCACATTTTCTGTTAGTACAATAAACCTCATTTCAAGGCAGAAACATTACTGTGTCCAACAGTTATTACATATATCAAACTGAAATAGCTGTTGCAAAAACACCAATTTTTATAAAACATTAAGCTTAAGATTACTAGGGGTGCCCAAACTTTTTCATATAACTGTATATTATTGGAGGCAGCAGAATCTATGGGCTTCTGTCAGGTATATATTATTGGAGGCCGGAGAATCTATGGGCTCCTGTCAGGTATATATTATTGGAGGCAGGAGAATGTATGGGCTCCTGTCAGGTATATATTATTGGAGGCAGCAGAATTTATGGGCTCCTGCCAGGTATATATTATTGGAGGCAGCAGAATGTATAGGCTCCTGTCAGGTATATATTATTGGAGGCAGGAGAATGTATGGGCTCCTGTCAGGTATATATTATTGGAGACAGGAGAATGTATGGGCTCCTGTCAGGTATATATTATTGGAGGCAGGAGAATGTATGGGCTCCTGTCAGGTATATATTATTGGAGGCAGCAGAATCTATGGGCTCCTGTCAGGTATATATTATTAGAGGTAGGAGAATCTATGGGCTCCTGTCAGGTATATATTATTGGAGGCAGCAGAATCTATGGGCTCCTGTCAGGTATATATTATTGGAGGCAGCACAATCTATGGGCTCCTGTCAGGTATATATTATTGGAGGTAGGAGAATGTATGGGCTCCTACCAGGTATATATTATTGGAGGTAGGATAATGTTTGGGCTCCTACCAGGTATATATTATTGGAGGTAGCAGAATCTATGGGCTCCTGTCAGGTATATATTATTGGAGGCAGCAGAATCTATGGGCTCCTGTCAAGTATATATTATTGGAGGCAGGAGAATGTATGGGCTCCTATCAGGTATATATTATTGGAGGCAGCAGAATGTATGGGCTCCTGTCAGGTATATATTTTTGGAGGCAGGAGAATGTATTTGCTCCTGTCAGGTATATATTATTGGTGGTAGGAGAATGTATGGACTCCTGTCAGGTATATATTATTGGTGGTAGGAGAATGTATGGGCTCCTGTCAGGTATATATTATTGGAGGCAGCAGAATCTATGGGCTCCTGTCAGGTATATATTATTGGAGGCAGGAGAATGTATGGGCTCCTGTCAGGTATATATTATTGGAGGCAGCAGAATGTATGGGCTCCTGTCAGGTATATATTATTGGAGGCAGGAGAATGTATGGGCTCCTGTCAGGTATATATTATTGGAGACAGCAGAATCTATGGGCTCCTGTTAGGTATATATTATTGGAGGCAGCAGAATCTATGGGCTCCTGTCAGGTATATATTATTGGAGGCAGCAGAATGTATGAGCTCCTGTCAGCTATATATTATTGGAGGCAGCAGAATCTATGGGCTCCTGTCAGGTCTATATTATTGGAGGTAGGAGAATCTATGGGCTCCTGTCAGGTATATATTATTGGAGGCCGGAGAATCTATGGGCTCCTGTCAGGTATATATTATTGGAGGCCGGAGAATCTATGGGCTACTGTCAGGTATATATTATTGGAGGCAGCAGAATCTATGGGCTCCTGTCAGGTATATATTATTGGAGGCAGCAGAATGTATGGGCTCCTGTCAGGTATATATTATTGGAGGCAGCAGAATGTATGGGCTCCTGTCAGGTATATATTATTGGAGGCAGCAGAATGTATGGGCTCCTGTCAGGTATATATTATTGGAGGCAGCAGAATGTATGGGCTCCTGTCAGGTATATATTATTGGAGGCTGCAGAATCTATGGGCTCCTGTCAGGTATATATTATTGGAGGCAGCAGAATCTATGGGCTCCTGTCAGGTATATATTATTGGAGGTAGGAGAATGTATGGGCTCCTACCAGGTATATATTATTGGAGGTAGGAGAATGTATGGGCTCCTACCAGGTATATATTATTGGAGGTAGCAGAATCTATGGGCTCCTGTCAGGTATATATTATTGGAGGCAGCAGAATCTATGGGCTCCTGTCAGGTATATATTATTGGAGGCAGGAGAATGTATGGGCTCCTATCAGGTATATATTATTGGAGGCAGCAGAATCTATGGGCTCCTGTCAGGTATATATTATTGGAGGCAGCAGAACCTATGGGCTCCTGTCAGGTATATATTATTGGAAGCAGCAGAATCTATGGGCTCCTGTCAGGTATATATTATTGGAAGCAGCAGAATCTATGGGCTCCTGTCAGGTATATATTATTGGAGGCAGCAGAATCTATGGGCTCCTGTCAGGTATATATTATTGGAGGTAGGAGAATGTATGGGCTCCTGTCAGGTATATATTATTGGAGGCAGCAGAATGTATGGTCTCCTGTCAGGTATATATTATTGGAGGCAGCAGAATCTATGGGCTCCTGTCAGGTATATATTATTGGAGGCAGCAGAATCTATGGGCTCCTGTCAGGTATATATTATTGGAGGCAGGAGAATGTATGGGCTCCTGTCAGGTATATATTATTGGAGGCAGGAGAATGTATGGGCTCCTGTCAGGTATATATTATTGGAGACAGCAGAATCTATGGGCTCCTGTTAGGTATATATTATTGGAGGCAGCAGAATGTATGGGCTCCTGTCAGGTATATATTATTGGAGGCAGCAGAATCTATGGGCTCCTGTCAGGTATATATTATTGGAGGCCGAAGAATCTATGGGCTACTGTCAGGTATATATTATTGGAGGCAGCAGAATATATGGGCTCCTGTCAGGTATATATTATTGGAGGCAGCAGAATGTATGGGCTCCTGTCAGGTATATATTATTGGAGGCAGCAGAATGTATGGGCTCCTGTCAGGTATATATTATTGGAGGTAGGAGAATCGATGGGCTCCTACCAGGTATATATTATTGGAGGCAGCAGAATGTATGGGCTCCTGTCAGGTATATATTATTGGAGGCAGGAGAATGTATGGGCTCCTGTCAGGTATATATTATTGGAGCCAGCAGAATGTATGGGCTCCTGTCAGGTATATATTATTGGAGGCAGCAGAATGTATGGGCTCCTGTCAGGTATATATTATTGAAGGTAGGAGAATGTATGGGCTCCTGTCAGGTATATATTATTGGAGGCAGCAGAATGTATGGGCTCCTGTCAGGTATATATTATTGGAGGTAGGAGAATGTATGGGCTCCTGTCAGGTATATATTATTGGAGGCAGCAGAATCTATGGGCTCATGTCAGGTATATATTATTGGACTCAGCAGCATGTATGGGCTCCTGTCAGGTATATATTATTGGAGGCAGCAGAATCTATGGGCTCCTGTCAGGTATATATTATTGGATGCAGCAGAATCTATGGGCTCCTACCAGGTATATTGGAGAGAATAGTACTTGCTCACTTGTGTCCGAGGGTTATGGCGCATACTGATGCTCTTCAGTTTGCGTACCGGCAGGGACTGGGGGTGGACGATGCTGTAGCGTCTCTGCTACAAACAGTACATTCCTTTTTGGACAATGATGGAACCACAGTGCGTGCTTTGTTCTTTGATTTCTCTAGTGCGTTCAACACATTACAGCCACTCTTACTGCGTGGAAAGTTGATTAAAATGGCGCTGGATGAGGGACTTGTGAATTGGATAATTGACTACCTGTCGGATAGGCCACAGTTTGTTAGGTGGGGGACGGCTACATCAGATAGTGTACTGAGCAGTGTCGGAGCCCCGCAGGGAACAGTCCTGTCGCCATTCCTCTTTACATTGTACACAGCTGACTTTCAGTATAAATCAGACCGTTGTCACCTCCAGAAATACTCGGATGACTCTGTGATAGTTGGCGGTATTGGGAAGGACCAGGATGAAGAGGAATATAGAAGGGTGGTTGCGGACTTTGTAGTATGGTGCCAGGCTAACCATCTAGAACTAAATGTTAAGAAAACCAGGGAGTTGGTGATGAGCTATGGAAGGTGCAAGAAGGTATGCCTACCTGTTACCATTGACGGTCAGGATGTGGAGATGGTGGACAGTTTCAAATATTTGGGGGTTTACCTGGATAGTAAGCTAGACTGGAAGTGCCACATGGAGAAGGTCTACAAGAAGGGGATGAGTAGATTGTACTTCCTAAGGAAGTTAAGGTCTTTTAATGTGTGTGGCAAAATGCTTGAGGTGTTCTACCAATCCATTGTGGCTAGTGCCACCTTTGCGGCAATAATTTGCTGGGGTAACAGTGTGCGTGTTGCTGACGCCAACAAGCTCAACAAACTTATAAAGAAGGCTAGCGCGACGGTGGGCCTACAGCTTGGGACTTTTGAAGAGGTGGTAGAGGATAGGATTAAGAAGAAGTGCAGAGCTATAATGAGCAACAACACACACCCGTTTTATGAACTGTTTGCGAAACAGAAGAGCACATTCAGCAATCGCCTAATACAACTAAGGTGTAAAAAGGAAAAATACAGGAGATCGTTTGTTCCAACAGCTATGGGGGTGTTTAACAAATGTCTGCAAAGCAATGTCTAAAGCATTCCAAATGTTATGTTATCATATGTGTCATGTTCGAGATCTGTGTTCTGCTGCTGTGATACCGCAATTTCCTCCGGGATAAATAAAGTATATCTTATCTTATCTTATCTTATCTTATATATTATTGGAGGCAGCAGAATCTATGGGCTCCTGTCAGGTATATATTATTGGAGGCCGGAGAATCTATGGGCTCCTGTCAGGTATATATTATTGGAGGCAGGAGAATGTATGGGCTCCTGTCAGGTATATATTATTGGAGGCAGCAGAATGTATGGGCTCCTGCCAGGTATATATTATTGGAGGCAGCAGAATGTATAGGCTCCTGTCAGGTATATATTATTGGAGGCAGGAGAATGTATGGGCTCCTGTCAGGTATATATTATTGGAGCCAGCAGAATGTATGGACTCCTGTCAGGTATATATTATTGGAGGCAGGAGAATGTATGGGCTCCTGTCAGGTATATATTATTGGAGGCAGCAGAATGTATGGGCTCCTGTCAGGTATATATTATTGGAGGCAGCAGAATCTATGGGCTCCTGTCAGGTATATATTATTGGAGGCAGCAGAATGTATGGGCTCCTGTCAGGTATATATTATTGGAGGCAGGAGAATGTATGGGCTCCTGTCAGGTATATATTATTGGAGACAGCAGAATCTATGGGCTCCTGTTAGGTATATATTATTGGAGGCAGCAGAATGTATGAGCTCCTGTCAGGTATATATTATTGGAGGCAGCAGAATCTATGGGCTCCTGTCAGGTATATATTATTAGAGGTAGGAGAATCTATGGGCTCCTGTCAGGTATATATTATTGGAGGCAGCAGAATCTATGGGCTCCTGTCAGGTATATATTATTGGAGGCAGCACAATCTATGGGCTCCTGTCAGGTATATATTATTGGAGGTAGGAGAATGTATGGGCTCCTACCAGGTATATATTATTGGAGGTAGGAGAATGTATGGGCTCCTACCAGGTATATATTATTGGAGGTAGCAGAATCTATGGGCTCCTGTCAGGTATATATTATTGGAGGCAGCAGAATCTATGGGCTCCTGTCAGGTATATATTATTGGAGGCAGCAGAATCTATGGGCTCCTGTCAGGTATATATTATTGGAGGCAGCAGAATCTATGGGCTCCTGTCAGGTATATATTATTGGAGGCAGCAGAATGTATGGGCTCCTGTCAGGTATATATTATTGGAGGTAGGAGAATGTATGGGCTCCTGTCAGGTATATATTATTGGAGGCAGCAGAATGTATGGGCTCCTGTCAGGTATATATTATTGGAGGTAGGAGAATGTATGGGCTCCTGTCAGGTATATATTATTGGAGGCAGCAGAATCTATGGGCTCATGTCAGGTATATATTATTGGACTCAGCAGCATGTATGGGCTCCTGTCAGGTATATATTATTGGAGGCAGCAGAATCTATGGGCTCCTGTCAGGTATATAGTATTGGAGGCAGCAGAATGTATGGGCTCCTGTCAGGTATATATTATTGGATGCAGCAGAATCTATGGGCTCCTACCAGGTATATTGGAGAGAATAGTACTTGCTCACTTGTGTCCGAGGGTGATGGCGCATACTGATGCTCTTCAGTTTGCGTACCGGCTTGGACTGGGGGTGGACGATGCTGTAGCGACTCTGCTACAAACAGTACATTCCTTTTTGGACAATGATGGAACCACAGTGCGTGCTTTGTTCTTTGATTTCTCTAGTGCGTTCAACACATTACAGCCACTCTTACTGCGTGGAAAGTTGATTAAAATGGCGGTGGATGAGGGACTTGTGAATTGGATAATTGACTACCTGTCGGATAGGCCACAGTTTGTTAGGTGGGGGACGGCTACATCAGATAGTGTACTGAGCAGTGTCGGAGCCCCGCAGGGAACAGTGCTGTCGCCATTCCTCTTTACATTGTACACAGCTGACTTTCAGTATAAATCAGACCGTTGTCACCTCCAGAAGTACTCGGATGACTCTGTGATAGTTGGCGGTATTGGGAAGGACCAGGATGAAGAGAAATATAGAAGGGTGGTTGCGGACTTTGTAGTATGGTGCCAGGCTAACCATCTAGAACTAAATGTTAAGAAAACCAGGGAGTTGGTGATGAGCTATGGAAGGTGCAAGAAGGTATGCCTACCTGTTACCATTGACGGTCAGGATGTGGAGATGGTGGACAGTTTCAAATATTTGGGGGTTTACCTGGATAGTAAGCTAGACTGGAAGTGCCACATGGAGAAGGTCTACAAGAAGGGGATGAGTAGATTGTACTTCCTAAGGAAGTTAAGGTCTTTTAATGTGTGTGGCAAAATGCTTGAGGTGTTCTACCAATCCATTGTGGCTAGTGCCACCTTTGCGGCAATAATTTGCTGGGGTAACAGTGTGCGTGTTGCTGACGCCAACAAGCTCAACAAACTTATAAAGAAGGCTAGCGCGACGGTGGGCCTACAGCTTGGGACTTTTGAAGAGGTGGTAGAGGATAGGATTAAGAAGAAGTGCAGAGCTATAATGAGCAACAACACACACCCGTTTTATGAACTGTTTGCGAAACAGAAGAGCACATTCAGCAATCGCCTAATACAACTAAGGTGTAAAAAGGAAAAATACAGGAGATCGTTTGTTCCAACAGCTATGGGGGTGTTTAACAAATGTCTGAAAAGCAATGTCTAAAGCATTCCAAATGTTATGTTATCATATGTGTCATGTTCGAGATCTGTGTTCTGCTGCTGTGATACCGCAATTTTCTCCGGGATAAATAAAGTATATCTTATCTTATCTTATCTTATATATTATTGGAGGCAGCAGAATCTATGGGCTCCTGTCAGGTATATATTATTGGAGGCCGGAGAATCTATGGGCTCCTGTCAGGTATATATTATTGGAGGCAGGAGAATGTATGGGCTCCTGTCAGGTATATATTATTGGAGGCAGCAGAATGTATGGGCTCCTGCCAGGTATATATTATTGGAGGCAGCAGAATGTATAGGCTCCTGTCAGGTATATATTATTGGAGGCAGGAGAATGTATGGGCTCCTGTCAGGTATATATTATTGGAGCCAGCAGAATGTATGGACTCCTGTCAGGTATATATTATTGGAGGCAGGAGAATGTATGGGCTCCTGTCAGGTATATATTATTGGAGGCAGCAGAATGTATGGGCTCCTGTCAGGTATATATTATTGGAGGCAGCAGAATCTATGGGCTCCTGTCAGGTATATATTATTGGAGGCAGCAGAATCTATGGGCTCCTGTCAGGTATATATTATTGGAGGCAGGAGAATGTATGGGCTCCTGTCAGGTATATATTATTGGAGGCAGCAGAATGTATGGGCTCCTGTCAGGTATATATTATTGGAGGCAGGAGAATGTATGGGCTCTTGTCAGGCATATATTATTGGAGACAGCAGAATCTATGGGCTCCTGTTAGGTATATATTATTGGAGGCAGCAGAATCTATGGGCTCCTGTCAGGTATATATTATTGGAGGCAGCAGAATGTATGAGCTCCTGTCAGCTATATATTATTGGAGGCAGCAGAATCTATGGGCTCCTGTCAGGTCTATATTATTGGAGGTAGGAGAATCTATGGGCTCCTGTCAGGTATATATTATTGGAGGCCGGAGAATCTATGGGCTCCTGTCAGGTATATATTATTGGAGGCCGGAGAATCTATGGGCTCCTGTCAGGTATATATTATTGGAGGCAGCAGAATATATGGGCTCCTGTCAGGTATATATTATTGGAGGCAGCAGAATGTATGGGCTCCTGTCAGGTATATATTATTGGAGGCAGCAGAATGTATGGGCTCCTGTCAGGTATATATTATTGGAGGCAGCAGAATGTATGGGCTCCTGTCAGGTATATATTATTGGAGGCTGCAGAATCTATGGGCTCCTGTCAGGTATATATTGTTGGAGGCAGCAGAATCTATGGGCTCCTGTCAGGTATATATTATTGGAGGCAGGAGAATGTATGGGCTCCTATCAGGTATATATTATTGGAGGCAGCAGAATCTATGTGCTCCTGTCAGGTATATATTATTGGAGGCAGCAGAACCTATGGGCTCCTGTCAGGTATATATTATTGGAAGCAGCAGAATCTATGGGCTCCTGTCAGGTATATATTATTGGAAGCAGCAGAATCTATGGGCTCCTGTCAGGTATATATTATTGGAGGCAGCAGAATCTATGGGCTCCTGTCAGGTATATATTATTGGAGGTAGGAGAATGTATGGGCTCCTGTCAGGTATATATTATTGGAGGCAGCAGAATGTATGGTCTCCTGTCAGGTATATATTATTGGAGGCAGCAGAATCTATGGGCTCCTGTCAGGTATATATTATTGGAGGCAGGAGAATGTATGGGCTCCTGTCAGGTATATATTATTGGAGGCAGCAGAATGTATGGGCTCCTGTCAGGTATATATTATTGGAGGCAGGAGAATGTATGGGCTCCTGTCAGGTATATATTATTGGAGACAGCAGAATCTATGGGCTCCTGTTAGGTATATATTATTGGAGGCAGCAGAATGTATGGGCTCCTGTCAGGTATATATTATTGGAGGCAGCAGAATCTATGGGCTCCTGTCAGGTATATATTATTGGAGGCCGGAGAATCTATGGGCTCCTGTCAGGTATATATTATTGGAGGCAGCAGAATATATGGGCTCCTGTCAGGTATATATTATTGGAGGCAGCAGAATGTATGGGCTCCTGTCAGGTATATATTATTGGAGGCAGCAGAATGTATGGGCTCCTGTCAGTTATATATTATTGGAGGCAGCAGAATGTATGGGCTCCTGTCAGGTATATATTATTGGAGGTAGGAGAATCGATGGGCTCCTACCAGGTATATATTATTGGAGGCAGCAGAATGTATGGGCTCCTGTCAGGTATATATTATTGGAGGCAGGAGAATGTATGGGCTCCTGTCAGGTATATATTATTGGAGCCAGCAGAATGTATGGGCTCCTGTCAGGTATATATTATTGGAGGCAGCAGAATGTATGGGCTCCTGTCAGGTATATATTATTGGAGGTAGGAGAATGTATGGGCTCCTGTCAGGTATATATTATTGGAGACAGCAGAATGTATGGGCTCCTGTCAGGTATATATTATTGGAGGCAGGAGAATGTATGGGCTCCTGTCAGGTATATATTATTGGAGGCAGCAGAATGTATGGGCTCCTGTCAGGTATATATTATTGGAGGCAGGAGAATGTATGGGCTCCTGTCAGGTATATATTATTGGAGACAGCAGAATCTATGGGCTCCTGTTAGGTATATATTATTGGAGGCAGCAGAATGTATGGGCTCCTGTCAGGTATATATTATTGGAGGCAGCAGAATCTATGGGCTCCTGTCAGGTATATATTATTGGAGGCCGGAGAATCTATGGGCTCCTGTCAGGTATATATTATTGGAGGCAGCAGAATATATGGGCTCCTGTCAGGTATATATTATTGGAGGCAGCAGAATGTATGGGCTCCTGTCAGGTATATATTATTGGAGGCAGCAGAATGTATGGGCTCCTGTCAGGTATATATTATTGGAGGCAGGAGAATGTATGGGCTCCTGTCAGGTATATATTATTGGAGACAGCAGAATCTATGGGCTCCTGTCAGGTATATATTATTGGAGGCAGCAGAATGTATGGGCTCCTGTCAGGTATATATTATTGAAGGTAGGAGAATGTATGGGCTCCTGTCAGGTATATATTATTGGAGGTAGGATAATGTATGGGCTCCTGTCAGGTATATATTATTGGAGGCAGCAGAATCTATGGGCTCCTGTCAGGTATATATTATTGGAGGCAGCAGAATGTATGGGCTCCTGTCAGGTATATATTATTGAAGGTAGGAGAATGTATGGGCTCCTGTCAGGTATATATTATTGGAGGCAGCAGAATGTATGGGCTCCTGTCAGGTATATATTATTGGAGGTAGGAGAATGTATGGGCTCCTGTCAGGTATATATTATTGGAAGCAGCAGAATCTATGGGCTCATGTCAGGTATATATTATTGGACTCAGCAGCATGTATGGGCTCCTGTCAGGTATATATTATTGGAGGCAGCAGAATCTATGGGCTCCTGTCAGGTATATATTATTGGATGCAGCAGAATCTATGGGCTCCTACCAGGTATATTGGAGAGAATAGTACTTGCTCACTTGTGTCCGAGGGTGATGGCGCATACTGATGCTCTTCAGTTTGCGTACCGGCAGGGACTGGGGGTGGACGATGCTGTAGCGTCTCTGCTACAAACAGTACATTCCTTTTTGGACAATGATGGAACCACAGTGCGTGCTTTGTTCTTTGATTTCTCTAGTGCGTTCAACACATTACAGCCCCTCTTACTGCGTGGAAAGTTGATTAAAATGGCGCTGGATGAGGGACTTGTGAATTGGATAATTGACTACCTGTTGGATAGGCCACAGTTTGTTAGGTGGGGGACGGCTACATCAGATAGTGTACTGAGCAGTGTCGGAGCCCCGCAGGGAACAGTCCTGTCGCCATTCCTCTTTACATTGTACACAGCTGACTTTCAGTATAAATCAGACCGTTGTCACCTCCAGAAGTACTCGGATGACTCTGTGATAGTTGGCGGTATTGGGAAGGACCAGGATGAAGAGGAATATAGAAGGGTGGTTGCGGACTTTGTAGTATGGTGCCAGGCTAACCATCTAGAACTAAATGTTAAGAAAACCAGGGAGTTGGTGATGAGCTATGGAAGGTGCAAGAAGGTATGCCTACCTGTTACCATTGACGGTCAGGATGTGGAGATGGTGGACAGTTTCAAATATTTGGGGGTTTACCTGGATAGTAAGCTAGACTGGAAGTGCCACATGGAGAAGGTCTACAAGAAGGGGATGAGTAGATTGTACTTCCTAAGGAAGTTAAGGTCTTTTAATGTTTGTGGCAAAATGCTTGAGGTGTTCTACCAATCCATTGTGGCTAGTGCCACCTTTGCGGCAATAATTTGCTGGGGTAACAGTGTGCGTGTTGCTGACGCCAACAAGCTCAACAAACTTATAAAGAAGGCTAGCGCGACGGTGGGCCTACAGCTTGGGACTTTTGAAGAGGTGGTAGAGGATAGGATTAAGAAGAAGTGCAGAGCTATAATGAGCAACAACACACACCCGTTTTATGAACTGTTTGCGAAACAGAAGAGCACATTCAGCAATCGCCTAATACAACTAAGGTGTAAAAAGGAAAAATACAGGAGATCGTTTGTTCCAACAGCTATGGGGGTGTTTAACAAATGTCTGAAAAGCAATGTCTAAAGCATTCCAAATGTTATGTTATCATATGTGTCATGTTCGAGATCTGTGTTCTGCTGCTGTGATACCGCAATTTCCTCCGGGATAAATAAAGTATATCTTATCTTATCTTATCTTATCTTATCTTATATATTATTGGAGGCAGCAGAATCTATGGGCTCCTGTCAGGTATATATTATTGGAGGCCGGAGAATCTATGGGCTCCTGTCAGGTATATATTATTGGAGGCAGGAGAATGTATGGGCTCCTGTCAGGTATATATTATTGGAGGCAGCAGAATGTATGGGCTCCTGCCAGGTATATATTATTGGAGGCAGCAGAATGTATAGGCTCCTGTCAGGTATATATTATTGGAGGCAGGAGAATGTATGGGCTCCTGTCAGGTATATATTATTGGAGCCAGCAGAATGTATGGACTCCTGTCAGGTATATATTATTGGAGGCAGGAGAATGTATGGGCTCCTGTCAGGTATATATTATTGGAGGCAGCAGAATGTATGGGCTCCTGTCAGGTATATATTATTGGAGGCAGCAGAATCTATGGGCTCCTGTCAGGTATATATTATTGGAGGCAGCAGAATGTATGGGCTCCTGTCAGGTATATATTATTGGAGGCAGGAGAATGTATGGGCTCCTGTCAGGTATATATTATTGGAGACAGCAGAATCTATGGGCTCCTGTTAGGTATATATTATTGGAGGCAGCAGAATGTATGAGCTCCTGTCAGGTATATATTATTGGAGGCAGCAGAATCTATGGGCTCCTGTCAGGTATATATTATTAGAGGTAGGAGAATCTATGGGCTCCTGTCAGGTATATATTATTGGAGGCAGCAGAATCTATGGGCTCCTGTCAGGTATATATTATTGGAGGCAGCACAATCTATGGGCTCCTGTCAGGTATATATTATTGGAGACAGCAGAATCTATGGGCTTCTGTTAGGTATATATTATTGGAGGCAGCAGAATCTATGGGCTCCTGTCAGGTATATATTATTGGAGGCAGCAGAATGTATGAGCTCCTGTCAGGTATATATTATTGGAGGCAGCAGAATCTATGGGCTCCTGTCAGGTATATATTATTGGAGGTAGGAGAATCTATGGGCTCCTGTCAGGTATATATTATTGGAGGCCGGAGAATCTATGGGCTCCTGTCAGGTATATATTATTGGAGGCAGCAGAATATATGGGCTCCTGTCAGGTATATATTATTGGAGGCAGCAGAATGTATGGGCTCCTGTCAGGTATATATTATTGGAGGCAGCAGAATGTATGGGCTCCTGTCAGGTATATATTATTGGAGGCAGCAGAATGTATGGGCTCCTGTCAGGTATATATTATTGGAGGCTGCAGAATCTATGGGCTCCTGTCAGGTATATATTATTGGAGGCAGCAGAATCTATGGGCTCCTGTCAGGTATATATTATTGGAGGTAGGAGAATGTATGGGCTCCTACCAGGTATATATTATTGGAGGTAGGAGAATCTATGGGCTCCTACCAGGTATATATTATTGGAGGTAGCAGAATCTATGGGCTCCTGTCAGGTATATATTATTGGAGGCAGCAGAATCTATGGGCTCCTGTCAGGTATATATTATTGGAGGCAGGAGAATGTATGGGCTCCTATCAGGTATATATTATTGGAGGCAGCAGAATGTATGGGCTCCTGTCAGGTATATATTATTGGAGGCAGCAGAATGTATGGGCTCCTGTCAGGTATATATTATTGGAGGCAGGAGAATGTATGAGCTCCTGTCAGGTATATATTATTGGAGGCAGCAGAATCTATGGACTCCTGTCAGGTATATATTATTGGAGGCAGCAGAATGTATGGGCTCCTGTCAGGTATATCTTATTGCAGGCAGGAGAATGTATGGGCTCCTGTCAGGTATATATTATTGGAGACAGCAGAATCTATGGGCTCCTGTTAGGTATATATTATTGGAGGCAGCAGAATGTATGAGCTCCTGTCACGTATATATTATTGGAGGCAGCAGAATCTATGGGCTCCTGTCAGGTATATATTATTGGAGGTAGGAGAATCTATGGGCTCCTGTCAGGTATATATTATTGGAGGCTGGAGAATCTATGGGCTCCTGTCAGGTATATATTATTGGAGGTAGGAGAATCTATGGGCTCCTACCAGGTATATATTATTGGAGGTAGCAGAATCTATGGGCTCCTGTCAGGTATATATTATTGGAGGCAGCAGAATCTATGGGCTCCTGTCAGGTATATATTATTGGAGGCAGGAGAATGTATGGGCTCCTATCAGGTATATATTATTGGAGGCAGCAGAATCTATGGGCTCCTGTCAGGTATATATTATTGGAGGCAGCAGAATGTATTGTCTCCTGTCAGGTATATATTATTGGAGGCAGCAGAATGTATGGGCTCCTGTCAGGTATATATTATTGGAGGCAGCAGAATGTATGGGCTCCTGTCAGGTATATATTATTGGAGGCAGGAGAATGTATGAGCTCCTGTCAGGTATATATTATTGGAGGCAGCAGAATCTATGGGCTCTTGTCAGGTATATATTATTGGAGGCAGGAGAATGTATGGGCTCCTGTCAGGTATATATTATTGGAGGCAGCAGAATGTATGGGCTCCTGTCAGGTATATCTTATTGGAGGCAGGAGAATGTATGGGCTCCTGTCAGGTATATATTATTGGAGACAGCAGAATCTACGGGCTCCTGTCAGGTATATATTATTGGAGGTAGGAGAATCTATGGGCTCCTGTCAGGTATATATTATTGGAGGCCGGAGAATCTATGGGCTCCTGTCAGGTATATATTATTGGAGGCAGCAGAATCTATGGGCTCCTGTCAGGTATATATTATTGGAGGCAGCAGAATGTATGGGCTCCTGTCAGGTATATATTATTGGAGGCAGCAGAATATATGGGCTCCTGTCAGGTATATATTATTGGAGGCAGCAGAATGTATGGGCTCCTGTCAGGTATATATTATTGGAGGCAGCAGAATGTATGGGCTCCTGTCAGGTATATATTATTGGAGGTAGGAGAATCTATGGGCTCCTACCAGGTATATATTATTGGAGGCAGCAGAATGTATGGGCTCCTGTCAGGTATATATTATTGGAGGCAGGAGAATGTATGGGCTCCTGTCAGGTATATATTATTGGAGCCAGCAGAATGTATGGGCTCCTGTCAGGTATATATTATTGGAGGCAGCAGAATGTATGGGCTCCTGTCAGGTATATATTATTGGAGGCAGCAGAATGTATGGGCTCCTGTCAGGTATATATTATTGGAGGTAGGAGAATGTATGGGCTCCTGTCAGGTATATATTATTGGAGGCAGCAGAATGTATGGGCTCCTGTCAGGTATATATTATTGGAGGTAGGAGAATGTATGGGCTCCTGTCAGGTATATATTATTGGAGGCAGCAGAATCTATGGGCTCATGTCAGGTATATATTATTGGAGTCAGCAGCATGTATGGGCTCCTGTCAGGTATATATTATTGGAGGCAGCAGAATCTATGGGCTCCTGTTAGGTATATATTATGGGAGGCAGCAGAATCTATGGGCTCCTGTCAGGTATATATTATTGGAGGCAGCAGAATCTATGGGCTCCTGTCAGGTATATATTATTGGAGGCAGCAGAATGTATGGGCTCCTGTTAGGTATATATTATTGGAGGCAGCAGAATGTATGGGCTCCTGTCAGGTATATATTATTGGAGGCAGCAGAATCTATGGACTCCTGTCAGGTATATATTATTGGAGGCAGCAGAATCTATGGGCTCCTGTCAGGTATATATTATTGGAGGCAGCAGAATCTATGGGCTCCTGTCAGGTATATATTATTAGAGGTAGGAGAATCTATGGGCTCCTGTCAGGTATATATTATTGGAGGCAGCAGAATCTATGGGCTCCTGTCAGGTATATATTATTGGAGGCAGCAGAATCTATGGGCTCCTGTCAGGTATATATTATTGGAGGTAGGAGAATGTATGGGCTCCTACCAGGTATATATTATTGGAGGTAGGAGAATGTATGGGCTCCTACCAGGTATATATTATTGGAGGTAGCAGAATGTATGGGCTCCTGTCAGGTATATATTATTGGAGGCAGCAGAATATATGGGCTCCTGTCAGGTATATATTATTGGAGGCAGCAGAATGTATGGGCTCCTGTCAGGTATATATTATTGGAGGCAGCAGAATGTATGGGCTCCTGTCAGGTATATATTATTGGAGGTAGGAGAATCTATGGGCTCCTACCAGGTATATATTATTGGAGGCAGCAGAATGTATGGGCTCCTGTCAGGTATATATTATTGGAGGCAGGAGAATGTATGGGCTCCTGTCAGGTATATATTATTGGAGCCAGCAGAATGTATGGGCTCCTGTCAGGTATATATTATTGGAGGCAGCAGAATCTATGGGCTCCTGTCAGGTATATATTATTGGAGGCAGCAGAATGTATGGGCTCCTGTCAGGTATATATTATTGGAGGTAGGAGAATGTATGGGCTCCTGTCAGGTATATATTATTGGAGGCAGCAGAATGTATGGGCTCCTGTCAGGTATATATTATTGGAGGTAGGAGAATGTATGGGCTCCTGTCAGGTATATATTATTGGAGGCAGCAGAATCTATGGGCTCATGTCAGGTATATATTATTGGAGTCAGCAGCATGTATGGGCTCCTGTCAGGTATATATTATTGGAGGCAGCAGAATCTATGGGCTCCTGTTAGGTATATATTATGGGAGGCAGCAGAATCTATGGGCTCCTGTCAGGTATATATTATTGGAGGCAGCAGAATCTATGGGCTCCTGTCAGGTATATATTATTGGAGGCAGCAGAATGTATGGGCTCCTGTTAGGTATATATTATTGGAGGCAGCAGAATGTATGGGCTCCTGTCAGGTATATATTATTGGAGGCAGCAGAATCTATGGACTCCTGTCAGGTATATATTATTGGAGGCAGCAGAATCTATGGGCTCCTGTCAGGTATATATTATTGGAGGCAGCAGAATCTATGGGCTCCTGTCAGGTATATATTATTGGAGGCAGCAGAATCTATGGGCTCCTGTCAGGTATATATTATTGGAGGCAGCAGAATCTATGGGCTCCTGTCAGGTATATATTATTGGAGGTAGGAGAATGTATGGGCTCCTACCAGGTATATATTATTGGAGGTAGGAGAATGTATGGGCTCCTACCAGGTATATATTATTGGAGGTAGCAGAATCTATGGGCTCCTGTCAGGTATATATTATTGGAGGCAGCAGAATCTATGGGCTCCTGTCAGGTATATATTATTGGAGGCAGGAGAATGTATGGGCTCCTATCAGGTATATATTATTGGAGGCAGCAGAATCTATGGGCTCCTGTCAGGTATATATTATTGGAGCCAGCAGAATGTATGGGCTCCTGTCAGGTATATATTATTGGAGCCAGCAGAATGTATGGGCCCCTGTCAGATATATAATATTGGTGGTAAGAGAATGTATGGGCTCCTGTCAGGTATATATTATTGGAGGCAGGAGAATGTATGGGCTCCTGTCAGGTATATATTATTGGAGGCAGGAGAATGTATGGGCTCCTGTCAGGTATATATTATTGGAGGCAGCAGAATCTATGGGCCGCTGTCAGGTATATATTATTGGAGGCAGCAGAATCTATGGGCTCCTGTCAGGTATATATTATTGAAGGCAGCAGAATCTATGGGCTCCTGTCAGGTATATATTATTGGAGGTTGCAGAATCTATGGGCTCCTGTCAGGTATATATTATTGGAGGCAGCAGAATCTATGGGCTCCTGTCAGGTATATATTATTGGAGGTAGGAGAATCTATGGGCTCCTACCAGGTATATATTATTGGAGGCAGCAGAATGTATGGGCTCCTGTCAGGTATATATTATTGGAGGCTGCAGAATCTATGGGCTCCTGTCAGGTATATATTATTGGAGCCAGCAGAATGTATGGGCTCCTGTCAGGTATATATTATTGGATGCAGCAGAATGTATGGGCTCCTGTCAGGTATATATTATTGGAGGCAGCAGAATGTATGGGCTCCTGTCAGGTATATATTATTGGAGGCAGCAGAATCTATGGGCTCCTGTCAGGTATATATTATTGGAGGCAGCAGAATGTATGGGCTCCTGTCAGGTATATATTATTCGAGGCAGCAGAATCTATGGGCTCATCAGGTATATATTATTGGAGGCAGCAGAATCTATGGGCTCCTGTCAGGTATATATTATTGGAGGTAGGAGAATCTATGGGCTCCTGTCAGGTATATATTATTGGAAGCAGCAGAATCTATGGGCTCCTGTCAGGTATATATTATTGGAGGCAGCAGAATCTATAGGCTCCTGTCAGGTATATATTATTGGAGGCAGCAGAATCTATGGGCTCCTGTCAGGTATATATTATTGGAGGCAGGAGAATGTATGGGCTCCTACCAGGTATATATTATTGGAGGTAGCAGAATCTATGGGCTCCTGTCAGGTATATATTATTGGAGGCAGGAGAATGTATGGGCTCCTGTCTGGTATATATTATTGGAGGCAGCAGAATCTATGGGCTCCTACCAGGTATATATTATTGGAGGCAGCAGAATCTATGGGCTCCTGTCAGGTCTATATTATTGGAGGCTGCAGAATGTATGGGCTCCTGTCAGGTATATATTATTGGAGGTATGAGAAAGTATGGGCTCCTACCAGGTATATATTATTGGAGGCAGGAGAATCTATGGGCTCCTGTCAGGTATGTATTATTGGAGGCAGCAGAATGTATGGGTTCCTGTCAGGTATATATTATTGGAGGTAGCAGAATCTATGGGCTCCTGTCAGGTATATATTATTGGAGGCAGCAGAATGTATGGACTCCTGTCAGGTATATATTATTGGAGGCAGCAGAATGTATGGGCTCCTGTCAGGTATATATTATTGGAGGTATGAGAAAGTATGGGCTCCTACCAGGTATATATTATTGGAGGCAGGAGAATGTATGGGCTCCTGTCAGATATATATTATTGGAGGCAGGAGAATGTATGGGCTCCTGTTGGGTATATATTATTGGAGGCAGGAGAATGTATGGGCTCCTGTTGGGTATATATTATTGGAGGCAGCAGAATGTATGGGCTCCTGTCAGGTATATATTATTGGAGGTATGAGAAAGTATGGGCTCCTACCGGGTATATATTATTGGAGGTAGGAGAATGTATGGGCTCCTGTCAGGTATATATTATTGGAGGTAGGAGAATGTATGGGCTCCTGTCAGGTATATATTATTGGAGGTATGAGAAAGTATGGGCTCCTACCAGGTATATATTATTGGAGGCAGGAGAATGTATGGGCTCCTGTCAGGTATATATTATTGGAGGCAGGAGAATGTATGGGCTCCTGTCAGGTATATATTATTGGAGGCAGGAGAATGTATGTCTCCTGTCAGGTATATATTATTGGAGGCAGGAGAATCTATGGGCTCCTACCAGGTATATATTATTGGAGGCAGCAGAATCTATGGGCTCCTGTCAGGTATATATTATTGGAGGCCGAAGAATCTATGGGCTCCTGTCAGGTATATATTATTGGAGGCAGGAGAATGTATGGCTGGGCTCCTGTCAGGTATATATTATTGGAGGTAGGAGAATGTATGGTCTCCTGTCAGGTATATATTATTGGAGGTAGGAGAATGTATGGTCTCCTGTCAGGTATATATTATTGGAGGCAGCAGAATGTATGGTCTCCTGTCAGGTATATATTATTGGAGGCAGCAGAATGTATGGGCTCCTGTCAGGTATATATTATTGGAGACAGGAGAATGTATGGGCTCCTGTCAGGTATATATTATTGGAGGCAGCAGAATGTATGGTCTCCTGTCAGGTATATATTATTGGAGGCAGCAGAATGTATGGGCTCCTGTCAGAAATATATTATTGGAGGTAGGAGAATGTATGGGCTCCTGTCAGGTATATATTATTGGAGGCAGGAGAATGTATGGGCTCCTGCCAGGTATATATTATTGGAGGCAGGAGAATCTATGGGCTCCTACCAGGTATATATTATTGGAGGCAGCAGTATCTATGGGCTCCTGGCAGGTATATATTATTGGACGCCGCAGAATCTATGGGCTCCTGTCAGGTATATATTATTGGAGGCAGGAGAATGTATGGCTGGGCTCCTGTCAGATATATATTATTGGAGGTAGGAGAATGTATGGTCTCCTGTCAGGTATATATTATTGGAGGTAGGAGAATGTATGGTCTCCTGTCAGGTATATATTATTGGAGGCAGCAGAATGTATGGTCTCCTGTCAGGTATATATTATTGGAGGCAGCAGAGTGTATGGGCTCCTGTCAGGTATATATTATTGGAGACAGGAGAATGTATGGGCTCCTGTCAGGTATATATTATTGGAGGCAGCAGAATGTATGGTCTCCTGTCAGGTATATATTATTGGAGGCAGCAGAATGTATGGGCTCCTGTCAGAAATATATTATTGGAGGTAGGAGAATGTATGGGCTCCTGTCAGGTATATATTATTGGAGGCAGGAGAATGTATGGGCTCCTGCCAGGTATATATTATTGGAGGCAGCAGAATGTATGGGCTCCTGTCAGGTATATATTATTGGAGGCAGGAGATTGTATGGGCTCCTGTCAGATATATATTATTGGAGGTAGGAGAATGTATGGGCTCCTGTCAGATATATATTATTGGAGGCAGGAGAATGTATGGGCTCCTGCCAGGTATATATTATTGGAGGCAGCAGAATGTATGGGCTCCTGTCAGGTATATATTATTGGAGGTAGGAGAATGTATGGGCTCCTGTCAGGTATATATTATTGGAGGCTGGAGAATGTATGGGCTCCTGTAAGGTATATATTATTGGAGGCAGGAGAATGTATGGGCTTCTGTGAGGTATATATTATTGGAGCCATGAGAATCTATGGTTTCCTGTCAGGTATATATTATTGGAGGCAGCAGAATCTATGAGCTCCTGTCAGGTATATATTATTGGAGGTAGGAGAATGTATGGGCTCCTGTCAGGTATATATTATTGGAGGCAGCAGAATCTATGGGCTCCTGTCAGGTATATATTATTGGAGGTAGGAGAATGTATGGGCTCCTGTCAGGTATATATTATTGGAGGCAGGAGAATATATGGGCTCCTGTCAGGTATATATTATTGGAGTCAGCAGAATGTATAGGCTCCTGTCAGGTATATATTATTGGAGGCAGGAGAATATATGGGCTCCTGTCAGGTATATATTATTGGAGTCAGCAGAATGTATGGGCTCCTGTCAGGTATATATTATTGGAGGCAGGAGAATGTATGGCCTCCTGTCAGGTATATATTATTGGAGGCAGCAGAATGTATGGGCTCCTACCAGGTATATATTATTGGAGGCAGCAGAATGTATGGGCTCCTACCAGGTATATATTATTGGAGGCTGCAGAATCTATGGGATCCTGTCAGGTATATATTATTGGAGGTAGGAGAATGTATGGGCTCCTGTCAGGTATATATTATTGGAGGCAGCAGAATATATGGGCTCCTGTCAGGTATATATTATTGGAGGCAGCAGAATATATGGGCTCCTGTCAGGTATATATTATTGGAGGCAGCAGAATGTATGGGCTCCTGTCAGGTATATATTATTGGAGGCAGGAGAATGTATGGGCTCCTACCAGGTATATATTATTGGAGGTGCAGAATGTATGGGCTCCTCCCAGTTATATATTATTGGAGGCAGCAGAATCTATGGGCTCCTACCAGGTATATATTATTGGAGGTAGGAGAATCTATGGGCTCCTGTCAGGTATATATTATTGGAGGCAGGAGAATCTATGGGCTCCTGTCAGGTATATATTATTGGAGGCAGGAGAATCTATGGGCTCCTGTCAGGTATATATTATTGGAGGCAGCAGAATCTATGGGCTCCTACCAGGTATATATTATTGGAGGTAGGAGAATCTATGGGCTCCTACCAGGTATATATTAATGGAGGTAGGAGAATCTATGGGCTCCTGTCAGGTATATATTATTGGAGGCAGGAGAATCTATGGGCTCCTGTCAGGTATACATTATTGGAGCCAGCAGAATCTATGGGCTCCTGTCAGGTATATATTTTTGGAGGCTGGAGAATGTATGAGCTCCTGTCAGGTATATATTATTGGAGGCAGGAGAATCTATGGGCTCCTGTCAGGTATATATTATTGGAGGCAGCAGAATCTATGGGCTCCTGTCAGGTATATATTATTGGAGGCAGGAGAATCTATGGGCTCCTGTCAGGTATATATTATTGGAGGCAGGAGAATATATGGGCTCCTGTCAGGTATATATTATTGGAGGCAGGAGAATGTATGGGCTCCTGTCAGGTATATATTATTGGAGGCAGGAGAATGTATGGGCTCCTCTCAGGTATATATTATTGGAGGCAGCAGAATCTATGGGCTCCTACCAGGTATATATTATTGGAGGTAGGAGAATCTATGGGCTCCTACCAGGTATATATTATTGGAGGTAGGAGAATCTATGGGCTCCTGTCAGGTATATATTATTGGAGGCAGGAGAATCTATGGGCTCCTGTCAGGTATATATTATTGGAGGCTGCAGAATCTATGGGCTCCTGTCAGGTATATATTATTGGAGGCAGCAGAATGTATGAGCTCCTGTCAGGTATATATTATTGGAGGCAGCAGAATCTATGGGCTCCTGTCAGGTATATATTATTGGAGGCAGGAGAATCTATGGGCTCCTGTCAGGTATATATTATTGGAGGCAGGAGAATCTATGGGCTCCTGTCAGGTATATATTATTGGAGGCAGGAGAATATATGGGCTCCTGTCAAGTATATATTTTTGGAGGCAGGAGAATCTATGGGCTCCTGTCAGGTATATATTATTGGAGGCAGCAGAATCTATGGGCTCCTGCGAATTATATATTATTGGAGGCAGCAGAATCTATGGGCTCCTGTCAGGTATATATTATTGGAGGCAGGAGAATATATGGGCTCCTGTCAGGTATATATTATTGGAGTCAGCAGAATGTATGGGCTCTTGTCAGGTATATATTATTGGAGGCAGGAGAATGTATGGGCTCCTACCAGGTATATATTATTGGAGGCAGGAGAATCTATGGGCTCCTGTCAGGTATATATTATTGGAGGCAGCAGAATGTATGGGCTCCTACCAGGTATGTATTATTGGAGGCAGCAGAATCTATGGGCTCCTGTCAGGTATATATTATTGGAGATAGGAGAATGTATGGGCTCCTGTCAGGTATATATTATTGGAGGTAGGAGAATGTATGGGCTCCTGTCAGGTATATATTATTGGAGGCAGGAGAATGTATGGGCTCCTACCAGGTATATATTATTGGAGGCGCAGAATGTATGGGCTCCTACCAGGTATATATTATTGGAGGCAGCAGAATGTAGGGGCTCCTGTCAGGTATATATTATTGGAGGCGCAGAATGTATGGGCTCCTACCAGGTATATATTATTGGAGGCAGCAGAATGTATGGGCTCCTACCAGGTATATATTATTTTAGGCAGCAGAATGTAGGGGCTCCTACCAGGTATATATTATTGGAGGTAGGAGAATCTATGGGCTCCTGTCAGGTATATATTATTGGAGGCAGGAGAATCTATGGGCTCCTGTCAGGTATATATTATTGGAGGCAGGAGAATCTATGGGCTCCTGTCAGGTATATATTATTGGAGGCAGCAGAATCTATGGGCTCCTATCAGGTATATATTATTGGAGGTAGGAGAATGTATGGGCTCCTGCCAGGTATATATTATTGGAGGCAGCAGAATGTATGGGCTCCTGTCAGGTATATATTATTGGAGGCAGGAGATTGTATGGGCTCCTGTCAGATATATATTATTGGAGGTAGGAGAATGTATGGGCTCCTGTCAGATATATATTATTGGAGGCAGGAGAATGTATGGGCTCCTGCCAGGTATATATTATTGGAGGCAGCAGAATGTATGGGCTCCTGTCAGGTATATATTATTGGAGGCAGGAGATTGTATGGGCTCCTGTCAGATATATATTATTGGAGGTAGGAGAATGTATGGGCTCCTGTCAGATATATATTATTGGAGGCAGGAGAATGTATGGGCTCCTGCCAGGTATATATTATTGGAGGCAGCAGAATGTATGGGCTCCTGTCAGGTATATATTATTGGAGGTAGGAGAATGTATGGGCTCCTGTCAGGTATATATTATTGGAGGCTGGAGAATGTATGGGCTCCTGTAAGGTATATATTATTGGAGGCAGGAGAATGTATGGGCTTCTGTGAGGTATATATTATTGGAGCCATGAGAATCTATGGTTTCCTGTCAGGTATATATTATTGGAGGCAGCAGAATCTATGAGCTCCTGTCAGGTATATATTATTGGAGGTAGGAGAATGTATGGGCTCCTGTCAGGTATATATTATTGGAGGCAGCAGAATCTATGGGCTCCTGTCAGGTATATATTATTGGAGGTAGGAGAATGTATGGGCTCCTGTCAGGTATATATTATTGGAGGCAGGAGAATATATGGGCTCCTGTCAGGTATATATTATTGGAGTCAGCAGAATGTATAGGCTCCTGTCAGGTATATATTATTGGAGGCAGGAGAATATATGGGCTCCTGTCAGGTATATATTATTGGAGTCAGCAGAATGTATGGGCTCCTGTCAGGTATATATTATTGGAGGCAGGAGAATGTATGGCCTCCTGTCAGGTATATATTATTGGAGGCAGCAGAATGTATGGGCTCCTACCAGGTATATATTATTGGAGGCAGCAGAATGTATGGGCTCCTACCAGGTATATATTATTGGAGGCTGCAGAATCTATGGGATCCTGTCAGGTATATATTATTGGAGGTAGGAGAATGTATGGGCTCCTGTCAGGTATATATTATTGGAGGCAGCAGAATATATGGGCTCCTGTCAGGTATATATTATTGGAGGCAGCAGAATATATGGGCTCCTGTCAGGTATATATTATTGGAGGCAGCAGAATGTATGGGCTCCTGTCAGGTATATATTATTGGAGGCAGGAGAATGTATGGGCTCCTACCAGGTATATATTATTGGAGGTGCAGAATGTATGGGCTCCTCCCAGTTATATATTATTGGAGGCAGCAGAATCTATGGGCTCCTACCAGGTATATATTATTGGAGGTAGGAGAATCTATGGGCTCCTGTCAGGTATATATTATTGGAGGCAGGAGAATCTATGGGCTCCTGTCAGGTATATATTATTGGAGGCAGGAGAATCTATGGGCTCCTGTCAGGTATATATTATTGGAGGCAGCAGAATCTATGGGCTCCTACCAGGTATATATTATTGGAGGTAGGAGAATCTATGGGCTCCTACCAGGTATATATTAATGGAGGTAGGAGAATCTATGGGCTCCTGTCAGGTATATATTATTGGAGGCAGGAGAATCTATGGGCTCCTGTCAGGTATACATTATTGGAGCCAGCAGAATCTATGGGCTCCTGTCAGGTATATATTTTTGGAGGCTGGAGAATGTATGAGCTCCTGTCAGGTATATATTATTGGAGGCAGGAGAATCTATGGGCTCCTGTCAGGTATATATTATTGGAGGCAGCAGAATCTATGGGCTCCTGTCAGGTATATATTATTGGAGGCAGGAGAATCTATGGGCTCCTGTCAGGTATATATTATTGGAGGCAGGAGAATATATGGGCTCCTGTCAGGTATATATTATTGGAGGCAGGAGAATGTATGGGCTCCTGTCAGGTATATATTATTGGAGGCAGGAGAATGTATGGGCTCCTCTCAGGTATATATTATTGGAGGCAGCAGAATCTATGGGCTCCTACCAGGTATATATTATTGGAGGTAGGAGAATCTATGGGCTCCTACCAGGTATATATTATTGGAGGTAGGAGAATCTATGGGCTCCTGTCAGGTATATATTATTGGAGGCAGGAGAATCTATGGGCTCCTGTCAGGTATATATTATTGGAGGCTGCAGAATCTATGGGCTCCTGTCAGGTATATATTATTGGAGGCAGCAGAATGTATGAGCTCCTGTCAGGTATATATTATTGGAGGCAGCAGAATCTATGGGCTCCTGTCAGGTATATATTATTGGAGGCAGGAGAATCTATGGGCTCCTGTCAGGTATATATTATTGGAGGCAGGAGAATCTATGGGCTCCTGTCAGGTATATATTATTGGAGGCAGGAGAATATATGGGCTCCTGTCAAGTATATATTTTTGGAGGCAGGAGAATCTATGGGCTCCTGTCAGGTATATATTATTGGAGGCAGCAGAATCTATGGGCTCCTGCGAATTATATATTATTGGAGGCAGCAGAATCTATGGGCTCCTGTCAGGTATATATTATTGGAGGCAGGAGAATATATGGGCTCCTGTCAGGTATATATTATTGGAGTCAGCAGAATGTATGGGCTCTTGTCAGGTATATATTATTGGAGGCAGGAGAATGTATGGGCTCCTACCAGGTATATATTATTGGAGGCAGGAGAATCTATGGGCTCCTGTCAGGTATATATTATTGGAGGCAGCAGAATGTATGGGCTCCTACCAGGTATGTATTATTGGAGGCAGCAGAATCTATGGGCTCCTGTCAGGTATATATTATTGGAGGTAGGAGAATGTATGGGCTCCTGTCAGGTATATATTATTGGAGGTAGGAGAATGTATGGGCTCCTGTCAGGTATATATTATTGGAGGCAGGAGAATGTATGGGCTCCTACCAGGTATATATTATTGGAGGCGCAGAATGTATGGGCTCCTACCAGGTATATATTATTGGAGGCAGCAGAATGTAGGGGCTCCTGTCAGGTATATATTATTGGAGGCGCAGAATGTATGGGCTCCTACCAGGTATATATTATTGGAGGCAGCAGAATGTATGGGCTCCTACCAGGTATATATTATTTTAGGCAGCAGAATGTAGGGTCTCCTACCAGGTATATATTATTGGAGGTAGGAGAATCTATGGGCTCCTGTCAGGTATATATTATTGGAGGCAGGAGAATCTATGGGCTCCTGTCAGGTATATATTATTGGAGGCAGGAGAATCTATGGGCTCCTGTCAGGTATATATTATTGGAGGCAGCAGAATCTATGGGCTCCTATCAGGTATATATTATTGGAGGTAGGAGAATCTATGGGCTCCTACCAGGTATATATTATTGGAGGTAGGAGAATCTATGGGCTCCTGTCAGGTATATATTATTGGAGGCAGGAGAATCTATGGGCTCCTGTCAGGTATATATTATTGGAGCCAGCAGAATCTATGGGCTCCTGTCAGGTATATATTATTGGAGGCAGCAGAATCTATGGGCTCCTGTCAGGTATATATTATTGGAGGCAGCAGAATCTATGGGCTCCTGTCAGGTATATATTATTGGAGGCAGCAGAATGTATGGGCTCCTGTCAGGTATATATTATTGGAGGCAGGAGAATGTATGGGCTCCTACCAGGTATATATTATTGGAGGCAGCAGAATCTATGGGCTCCTGTCAGGTATATATTATTGGAGGCAGCAGAATCTATGGGCTCCTGTCTGGTATATATTATTGGAGGCAGCAGAATCTATGGGCTCCTACCAGGTATATATTATTGGAGGCTGCAGAATCTATGGGCTCCTGTCAGGTATATATTATTGGAGGCAGCAGAATGTATGGGCTCCTGTCAGGTATATATTATTGGAGGCAGCATAATGTATGGGCTCCTGTCAGGTATATATTATTGGAGGTAGGAGAATCTATGGGCTCCTGTCAGGTATATATTATTGGAGGCAGCAGAATGTATGGGCTCCTGTCAGGTATATATTATTGGAGGTAGGAGAATCTATGGGCGCCTGTCAGGTATATAGTATTGGAGGCAGCAGAATCTATGGGCTCCTACCAGGTATATATTATTGGAGGCAGCAGAATGTATGGGCTCCTGTCAGGTATATATTATTGGAGGCAGCAGAATCTATGGGCTCCTACCAGGTATATATTATTTGATGCAGCAGAATGTATGAGCTCCTGTCAGGTATATATTATTGGAGGCAGCAGAATCTATGGGCTCCTACCAGGTATATATTATTGGAGGTAGGAGAATGTATGGGCTCCTGTCAGGTATATATTATTGGAGGCAGGAGAATGTATGGGCTCCTGTCAGGTATATATTATTGGAGCCAGCAGAATGTATGGGCTCCTGTCAGGTATATATTATTGGAGCCAGCAGAATGTATGGGCTCCTGTCAGGTATATATTATTGGAGGCAGGAGAATGTATGGGCTCCTGTCAGCTATATATTATTGGAGGCAGCAGAATGTTTGGGCTCCTGTCAGGTATATATTATTGGAGGCAGCAGAATGTATGGGCTCCTGTCAGGTATATATTATTGGAGGTAGGAGAATGTATGGGCTCCTGTCAGGTATATATTATTGGAGGCAGGAGAATGTATGGGCTCCTGTCAGGTATATATTATTGGAGGCAGCAGAATGTATGGGCTCCTGTCAGGTATATATTATTGGAGGCAGCAGAATGTATGGGCTCCTGTCAGGTATATATTATTGGAGGTAGGAGAATGTATGGGCTCCTGTCAGGTATATATTATTGGAGGCAGGAGAATGTATGGGCTCCTGTCAGGTATATATTATTGGAGGCAGGAGAATGTATGGGCTCCTGTCAGGTATATATTATTGGAGGCAGGAGAATGTATGGGCTCCTGTCAGGTATATATTATTGGAGGCAGGAGAATGTATGGGCTCCTGTCAGGTATATATTATTGGAGGCAGCAGAATCTATGGGCTCCTGTCAGGTATATATTATTGGAGGCAGCAGAATCTATGGGCTCCTGTCAGGTATATATTATTGGAGGCAGCAGAATCTATGGGCTCCTGTCTGGTATATATTATTGGAGGCAGCAGAATCTATGGGCTCCTACCAGGTATATATTATTGGAGGCTGCAGAATCTATGGGCTCCTGTCAGGTATATATTATTGGAGGCAGGAGAATCTATGGGCTCCTGTCAGGTATATATTATTGGAGGCAGCAGAATCTATGGGCTCCTGTCAGGTATATATTACTGGAGGCTGCAGAATGTATGGGCTCCTGTCAGGTATATATTATTGGAGGCAGCAGAAACTATGGGCTCCTGTCAGGTATATATTATTGGAGGCAGCAGAATGTATGGGCTCCTGTCAGGTATATATTATTGGAGGTAGGAAAATGTATGGGCTCCTGTCAGGTATATATTATTGGAGGTATGAGAAAGTATGGGCTCCTACCAGGTATATATTATTGGAGGCAGGAGAATGTATGGGCTCCTGTCAGGTATATATTATTGGAGGTAGGAGAATGTATGGGCTCCTGTCAGGTATATATTATTGGAGGTATGGGAAAGTATGGGCTCCTACCAGGTATATATTATTGGAGGCAGGAGAATGTATGGGCTCCTGTCAGGTATATATTATTGGAGGCAGGAGAATGTATGGGCTCCTGTCAGGTATATATTGTTGGAGGCAGGAGAATGTATGGGCCCCTACCAGGTATATATTATTGGAGGCAGCAGAATCTATGGGCTCCTGTTAGGTATATATTATTGAAGGCTGCAGAATGTATGGGCTCCTGTCAGGTATATATTATTGGAGGCAGCAGAATCTATGGGCTCCTACCAGGTATATATTATTGGAGGCAGCAGAATCTATGGGCTCCTGTCAGGTATATATTATTGGAGGCAGGAGAATGTATGGCCGGGCTCCTGTCAGGTATATATTATTGGAGGTAGGAGAATGTATGGTCTCCTGTCAGGTATATATTATTGGAGGTAGGAGAATGTATGGTCTCCTGTCAGGTATATATTATTGGAGGCAGCAGAATGTATGGGCTCCTGTCAGGTATATAGTAATGGAGGCAGGAGAATGTATGGGCTCCTGTCAGGTATATATTATTGGAGGCAGCAGAATGTATGGGCTCCTGTCAGGTATATATTATTGGAGGCAGCAGAATGTATGGGCTCCTGTCAGGTATATATTATTGGAGGCAGCAGAATGTATGGTCTCCTGTCAGGTATATATTATTGGAGGCAGCAGAATGTGTGTGCTCCTGTCAGGTATATATTATTGGAGGTAGGAGAATGTATGGGCTCCTGTCAGGTATATATTATTGGAGGCAGGAGAATGTATGGGCTCCTGCCAGGTATATATTGTTGGAGGCAGCAGAATCTATGGGCTCCTGTCAGGTATATATTATTGGAGGCAGGAGAATGTATGGGCTCCTGTCAGGTATATATTATTGGAGGTAGGAGAATGTATGGGCTCCTGTCAGATATATATTATTGGAGGCAGGAGGATGTATGGGCTCCTGCCAGTTATATATTATTGGAGGCAGTAGAATGTATGGGCTCCTGTTAGGTATATATTATTGGAGGCAGCAGAATGTATGGGCTCCTGTCAGGTATATATTATTGGAGGTAGGAGAATGTATGGGCTCCTGTCAGGTATATATTATTGGAGGCAGGAGAATGTATGGGCTCCTGTAAGGTATATATTATTGGAGGCAGGAGAATGTATGTTCTCCTGTCAGATATATATTATTGGAGGCAGCAGAATGTATGGGCTCCTGTCAGGTATATATTATTGGAGGCAGCAGAATCTATGGGCTCCTGTTAGGTATATATTATTGGAGGCAGCAGAATGTATGAGCTCCTGTCAGGTATATATTATTGGAGGCAGCAGAATCTATGGGCTCCTGTCAGGTATATATTATTGGAGGCAGGAGAATCTATGGGCTCCTGTCAGGTATATATTATTGGAGGCAGCAGAATCTATGGGCTCCTGTCAGGTATATATTATTGGAGGCAGGAGAATGTATGGGCTCCTGTCAGGTATATATTATTGGATGCAGCAGAATGTATGGGCTCCTGTCAGGTATATATTATTGGAGGCAGCAGAATGTATGGGCTCCTGTCAGGTATATATTATTGGAGGCAGCAGAATCTATGGGCTCCTGTCAGGTATATATTATTGGAGGCAGCAGAATGTATGGGCTCCTGTCAGGTATATATTATTCGAGGCAGCAGAATCTATGGGCTCATCAGGTATATATTATTGGAGGCAGCAGAATCTATGGGTTCCTGTCAGGTATATATTATTGGAGGTAGTAGAATCTATGGGCTCCTGTCAGGTATATATTATTGGAGGCAGCAGAATCTATGGGCTCCTGTCAGGTATATATTATTGGAGGCAGCAGAATCTATAGGCTCCTGTCAGGTATATATTATTGGAGGCAGCAGAATCTATGGGCTCCTGTCAGGTATATATTATTGGAGGCAGGAGAATGTATGGGCTCCTACCAGGTATATATTATTGGAGGCAGCAGAATCTATGGGCTCCTGTCAGGTATATATTATTGGAGGCAGGAGAATGTATGGGCTCCTGTCTGGTATATATTATTGGAGGCAGCAGAATCTATGGGCTCCTGTCAGGTCTATATTATTGGAGGCTGCAGAATGTATGGGCTCCTGTCAGGTATATATTATTGGAGGTATGAGAAAGTATGGGCTCCTACCAGGTATATATTATTGGAGGCAGGAGAATCTATGGGCTCCTGTCAGGTATATATTATTGGAGGCAGCAGAATGTATGGGCTCCTGTCAGGTATATATTATTGGAGGCAGCAGAATCTATGGGCTCCTGTCAGGTATATATTATTGGAGGCAGCAGAATGTATGGGCTCCTGTCAGGTATATATTATTGGAGGCAGCAGAATGTATGGGCTCCTGTCAGGTATATATTATTGGAGGTATGAGAAAGTATGGGCTCCTACCAGGTATATATTATTGGAGGCAGGAGAATGTATGGGCTCCTGTCAGGTATATATTATTGGAGGCAGGAGAATGTATGGGCTCCTGTCAGGTATATATTATTGGAGGTAGGAGAATGTATGGGCTCCTGTCAGCTATATATTATTGGAGGTATGAGAAAGTATGGGCTCCTACCAGGTATATATTATTGGAGGCAGGAGAATGTATGGGCTCCTGTCAGATATATATTATTGGAGGCAGGAGAATGTATGGGCTCCTGTCGGGTATATATTATTGGAGGCAGCAGAATGTATGGGCTCCTGTCAGGTATATAGTATTGGAGGTATGAGAAAGTATGGGCTCCTACCAGGTATATATTATTGGAGGCAGGAGAATGTATGGGCTCCTGTCAGGTATATATTATTGGAGGTAGGAGAATGTATGGGCTCCTGTCAGGTATATATTATTGGAGGTATGAGAAAGTATGGGCTCCTACCAGGTATATATTATTGGAGGCAGGAGAATGTATGGGCTCCTGTCAGGTATATATTATTGGAGGCAGCATAATGTATGGGCTCCTGTCAGGTATATATTATTGGAGGTAGGAGAATCTATGGGCTCCTGTCAGGTATATATTATTGGAGGCAGCAGAATGTATGGGCTGCTGTCAGGTATATATTATTGGAGGTAGGAGAATCTATGGGCGCCTGTCAGGTATATAGTATTGGAGGCAGCAGAATCTATGGGCTCCTACCAGGTATATATTATTGGAGGCAGCAGAATGTATGGGCTCCTGTCAGGTATATATTATTGGAGGCAGCAGAATCTATGGGCTCCTACCAGGTATATATTATTTGATGCAGCAGAATGTATGAGCTCCTGTCAGGTATATATTATTGGAGGCAGCAGAATCTATGGGCTCCTACCAGGTATATATTATTGGAGGTAGGAGAATGTATGGGCTCCTGTCAGGTATATATTATTGGAGGCAGGAGAATGTATGGGCTCCTGTCAGGTATATATTATTGGAGCCAGCAGAATGTATGGGCTCCTGTCAGGTATATATTATTGGAGCCAGCAGAATGTATGGGCTCCTGTCAGGTATATATTATTGGAGGCAGGAGAATGTATGGGCTCCTGTCAGCTATATATTATTGGAGGCAGCAGAATGTATGGGCTCCTGTCAGGTATATATTATTGGAGGCAGCAGAATGTATGGGCTCCTGTCAGGTATATATTATTGGAGGTAGGAGAATGTATGGGCTCCTGTCAGGTATATATTATTGGAGGCAGGAGAATGTATGGGCTCCTGTCAGGTATATATTATTGGAGGCAGCAGAATGTATGGGCTCCTGTCAGGTATATATTATTGGAGGCAGCAGAATGTATGGGCTCCTGTCAGGTATATATTATTGGAGGTAGGAGAATGAATGGGCTCCTGTCAGGTATATATTATTGGAGGCAGGAGAATGTATGGGCTCCTGTCAGGTATATATTATTGGAGGCAGGAGAATGTATGGGCTCCTGTAAGGTATATATTATTGGAGGCAGGAGAATGTATGGGCTCCTGTCAGGTATATATTATTGGAGGCAGCAGAATCTATGGGCTCCTGTCAGGTATATATTATTGGAGGCAGCAGAATCTATGGGCTCCTGTCAGGTATATATTATTGGAGGCAGCAGAATCTATGGGCTCCTGTCTGGTATATATTATTGGAGGCAGCAGAATCTATGGGCTCCTACCAGGTATATATTATTGGAGGCTGCAGAATCTATGGGCTCCTGTCAGGTATATATTATTGGAGGCAGGAGAATCTATGGGCTCCTGTCAGGTATATATTATTGGAGGCAGCAGAATCTATGGGCTCCTGTCAGGTATATATTACTGGAGGCTGCAGAATGTATGGGCTCCTGTCAGGTATATATTATTGGAGGCAGCAGAAACTATGGGCTCCTGTCAGGTATATATTATTGGAGACAGCAGAATGTATGGGCTCCTGTCAGGTATATATTATTGGAGGTAGGAAAATGTATGGGCTCCTGTCAGGTATATATTATTGGAGGTATGAGAAAGTATGGGCTCCTACCAGGTATATATTATTGGAGGCAGGAGAATGTATGGGTTCCTGTCAGGTATATATTATTGGAGGTAGGAGAATGTATGGGCTCCTGTCAGGTATATATTATTGGAGGTATGGGAAAGTATGGGCTCCTACCAGGTATATATTATTGGAGGCAGGAGAATGTATGGGCTCCTGTCAGGTATATATTATTGGAGGCAGGAGAATGTATGGGCTCCTGTCAGGTATATATTGTTGGAGGCAGGAGAATGTATGGGCCCCTACCAGGTATATATTATTGGAGGCAGCAGAATCTATGGGCTCCTGTTAGGTATATATTATTGAAGGCTGCAGAATGTATGGGCTCCTGTCAGGTATATATTATTGGAGGCAGCAGAATCTATGGGCTCCTACCAGGTATATATTATTGGAGGCAGCAGAATCTATGGGCTCCTGTCAGGTATATATTATTGGAGGCAGGAGAATGTATGGCCGGGCTCCTGTCAGGTATATATTATTGGAGGTAGGAGAATGTATGGTCTCCTGTCAGGTATATATTATTGGAGGTAGGAGAATGTATGGTCTCCTGTCAGGTATATATTATTGGAGGCAACAGAATGTATGGGCTCCTGTCAGGTATATAGTAATGGAGGCAGGAGAATGTATGGGCTCCTGTCAGGTATATATTATTGGAGGCAGCAGAATGTATGGGCTCCTGTCAGGTATATATTATTGGAGGCAGCAGAATGTATGGTCTCCTGTCAGGTATATATTATTGGAGGCAGCAGAATGTATGGGCTCCTGTCAGGTATATATTATTGGAGGTAGGAGAATGTATGGGCTCCTGTCAGGTATATATTATTGGAGGCAGGAGAATGTATGGGCTCCTGCCAGGTATATATTGTTGGAGGCAGCAGAATCTATGGGCTCCTGTCAGGTATATATTATTGGAGGCAGGAGAATGTATGGGCTCCTGTCAGGTATATATTATTGGAGGTAGGAGAATGTATGGGCTCCTGTCAGATATATATTCTTGGAGGCAGGAGGATGTATGGGCTCCTGCCAGGTATATATTATTGGAGGCAGTAGAATGTATGGGCTCCTGTTAGGTATATATTATTGGAGGCAGCAGAATGTATGGGCTCCTGTCAGGTATATATTATTGGAGGTAGGAGAATGTATGGGCTCCTGTCAGGTATATATTATTGGAGGCAGGAGAATGTATGGGCTCCTGTAAGGTATATATTATTGGAGGCAGGAGAATGTATGTTCTCCTGTCAGGTATATATTATTGGAGGCAGCAGAATGTATGGGCTCCTGTCAGGTATATATTATTGGAGGCTGCAGAATCTATGGGCTCCTGTCAGGTATATATTATTGGAGGCAGCAGAATCTATGGGCTCCTGTTAGGTATATATTATTGGAGGCAGCAGAATGTATGAGCTCCTGTCAGGTATATATTATTGGAGGCAGCAGAATCTATGGGCTCCTGTCAGGTATATATTATTGGAGGCAGGAGAATCTATGGGCTCCTGTCAGGTATATATTATTGGAGGCAGCAGAATCTATGGGCTCCTGTCAGGTATATATTATTGGAGGCAGGAGAATCTATGGGCTCCTGTCAGGTATATATTATTGGAGGCAGGAGAATGTATGGGCTCCTGTCAGCTATATATTATTGGAGGCAGCAGAATGTATGGGCTCCTGTCAGGTATATATTATTGGAGGCAGCAGAATGTATGGGCTCCTGTCAGGTATATATTATTGGAGGTAGGAGAATGTATGGGCTCCTGTCAGGTATATATTATTGGAGGCAGGAGAATGTATGGGCTCCTGTCAGGTATATATTATTGGAGGCAGCAGAATGTATGGGCTCCTGTCAGGTATATATTATTGGAGGCAGCAGAATGTATGGGCTCCTGTCAGGTATATATTATTGGAGGTAGGAGAATGTATGGGCTCCTGTCAGGTATATATTATTGGAGGCAGGAGAATGTATGGGCTCCTGTCAGGTATATATTATTGGAGGCAGGAGAATGTATGGGCTCCTGTCAGGTATATATTATTGGAGGCAGGAGAATGTATGGGCTCCTGTCAGGTATATATTATTGGAGGCAGCAGAATCTATGGGCTCCTGTCAGGTATATATTATTGGAGGCAGCAGAATCTATGGGCTCCTGTCAGGTATATATTATTGGAGGCAGCAGAATCTATGGGCTCCTGTCTGGTATATATTATTGGAGGCAGCAGAATCTATGGGCTCCTACCAGGTATATATTATTGGAGGCTGCAGAATCTATGGGCTCCTGTCAGGTATATATTATTGGAGGCAGGAGAATCTATGGGCTCCTGTCAGGTATATATTATTGGAGGCAGCAGAATCTATGGGCTCCTGTCAGGTATATATTACTGGAGGCTGCAGAATGTATGGGCTCCTGTCAGGTATATATTATTGGAGGCCGCAGAAACTATGGGCTCCTGTCAGGTATATATTATTGGAGGCAGCAGAATGTATGGGCTCCTGTCATTTATATATTATTGGAGGTAGGAAAATGTATGGGCTCCTGTCAGGTATATATTATTGGAGGTATGAGAAAGTATGGGCTCCTACCAGGTATATATTATTGGAGGCAGGAGAATGTATGGGCTCCTGTCAGGTATATATTATTGGAGGTAGGAGAATGTATGGGCTCCTGTCAGGTATATATTATTGGAGGTATGGGAAAGTATGGGCTCCTACCAGGTATATATTATTGGAGGCAGGAGACTGTATGGGCTCCTGTCAGGTATATATTATTGGAGGCAGGAGAATGTATGGGCTCCTGTCAGGTATATATTGTTGGAGGCAGGAGAATGTATGGGCCCCTACCAGGTATATATTATTGGAGGCAGCAGAATCTATGGGCTCCTGTTAGGTATATATTATTGAAGGCTGCAGAATGTATGGGCTCCTGTCAGGTATATATTATTGGAGGCAGCAGAATCTATGGGCTCCTACCAGGTATATATTATTGGAGGCAGCAGAATCTATGGGCTCCTGTCAGGTATATATTATTGGAGGCAGGAGAATGTATGGCCGGGCTCCTGTCAGGTATATATTATTGGAGGTAGGAGAATGTATGGTCTCCTGTCAGGTATATATTATTGGAGGTAGGAGAATGTATGGTCTCCTGTCAGGTATATATTATTGGAGGCAACAGAATGTATGGGCTCCTGTCAGGTATATAGTAATGGAGGCAGGAGAATGTATGGGCTCCTGTCAGGTATATATTATTGGAGGCAGCAGAATGTATGGGCTCCTGTCAGGTATATATTATTGGAGGCAGCAGAATGTATGGTCTCCTGTCAGGTATATATTATTGGAGGCAGCAGAATGTATGGGCTCCTGTCAGGTATATATTATTGGAGGTAGGAGAATGTATGGGCTCCTGTCAGGTATATATTATTGGAGGCAGGAGAATGTATGGGCTCCTGCCAGGTATATATTGTTGGAGGCAGCAGAATCTATGGGCTCCTGTCAGGTATATATTATTGGAGGCAGGAGAATGTATGGGCTCCTGTCAGGTATATATTATTGGAGGTAGGAGAATGTATGGGCTCCTGTCAGATATATATTATTGGAGGCAGGAGGATGTATGGGCTCCTGCCAGGTATATATTATTGGAGGCAGTAGAATGTATGGGCTCCTGTTAGGTATATATTATTGGAGGCAGCAGAATGTATGGGCTCCTGTTAGGTATATATTATTGGAGGTAGGAGAATGTATGGGCTCCTGTCAGGTATATATTATTGGAGGCAGGAGAATGTATGGGCTCCTGTAAGGTATATATTATTGGAGGCAGGAGAATGTATGTTCTCCTGTCAGGTATATATTATTGGAGGCAGCAGAATGTATGGGCTCCTGTCAGGTATATATTATTGGAGGCTGCAGAATCTATGGGCTCCTGTCAGGTATATATTATTGGAGGCAGCAGAATCTATGGGCTCCTGTTAGGTATATATTATTGGAGGCAGCAGAATGTATGAGCTCCTGTCAGGTATATATTATTGGAGGCAGCAGAATCTATGGGCTCCTGTCAGGTATATATTATTGGAGGCAGGAGAATCTATGGGCTCCTGTCAGGTATATATTATTGGAGGCAGCAGAATCTATGGGCTCCTGTCAGGTATATATTATTGGAGGCAGGAGAATGTATGGGCTCCTGTCAGGTATATATTATTGGATGCAGCAGAATGTATGGGCTCCTGTCAGGTATATATTATTGGAGGCAGCAGAATGTATGGGCTCCTGTCAGGTATATATTATTGGAGGCAGCAGAATCTATGGGCTCCTGTCAGGTATATATTATTGGAGGCAGCAGAATGTATGGGCTCCTGTCAGGTATATATTATTCGAGGCAGCAGAATCTATGGGCTCATCAGGTATATATTATTGGAGGCAGCAGAATCTATGGGTTCCTGTCAGGTATATATTATTGGAGGTAGTAGAATCTATGGGCTCCTGTCAGGTATATATTATTGGAGGCAGCAGAATCTATGGGCTCCTGTCAGGTATATATTATTGGAGGCAGCAGAATCTATAGGCTCCTGTCAGGTATATATTATTGGAGGCAGCAGAATCTATGGGCTCCTGTCAGGTATATATTATTGGAGGCAGGAGAATGTATGGGCTCCTACCAGGTATATATTATTGGAGGCAGCAGAATCTATGGGCTCCTGTCAGGTATATATTATTGGAGGCAGGAGAATGTATGGGCTCCTGTCTGGTATATATTATTGGAGGCAGCAGAATCTATGGGCTCCTGTCAGGTCTATATTATTGGAGGCTGCAGAATGTATGGGCTCCTGTCAGGTATATATTATTGGAGGTATGAGAAAGTATGGGCTCCTACCAGGTATATATTATTGGAGGCAGGAGAATCTATGGGCTCCTGTCAGGTATATATTATTGGAGGCAGCAGAATGTATGGGCTCCTGTCAGGTATATATTATTGGAGGCAGCAGAATCTATGGGCTCCTGTCAGGTATATATTATTGGAGGCAGCAGAATGTATGGGCTCCTGTCAGGTATATATTATTGGAGGCAGCAGAATGTATGGGCTCCTGTCAGGTATATATTATTGGAGGTATGAGAAAGTATGGGCTCCTACCAGGTATATATTATTGGAGGCAGGAGAATGTATTGGCTCCTGTCAGGTATATATTATTGGAGGCAGGAGAATGTATGGGCTCCTGTCAGGTATATATTATTGGAGGTAGGAGAATGTATGGGCTCCTGTCAGGTATATATTATTGGAGGTATGAGAAAGTATGGGCTCCTACCAGGTATATATTATTGGAGGCAGGAGAATGTATGGGCTCCTGTCAGATATATATTATTGGAGGCAGGAGAATGTATGGGCTCCTGTCGGGTATATATTATTGGAGGCAGCGGAATGTATGGGCTCCTGTCAGGTATATATTATTGGAGGCAGGGCCGGCGTCAGCACCCGGCGCACCCGGGCAAATGCCGGGGCCCTGAGCAGGCAGAGGGGCCCACTGGCGGTCGCGCACCCCGCTGGGCTATGGGCGGAGGAGAGCGGTGTCTGCGCCCGCCCTTCTCCGCCGCTTTCTCAGGGCCCCGGCAGCCCGATACTTACCTCTCCCCGTGCCTCCGCAGATCCGCTGTCTTCCTGCTGTGCGCTCCCTGTGACGTCTCAGGTCAGAGGGCGCGGTGACGTCTTTACACCGCGCCCTCCCCTGAGCCGTCACAGGGAGCGCTGAGCGGGAAGACGCCGACAACGCTGGAGTTCGGAGCCGAGCAGCGAGCGGCGGGCAGCAGCAGGTAGCGGGCAGCAGGTAGCAGGTGAGGAGAAGGGAGGTGAGTATTTGATTTTTTTTTTTTTTTTTTTAATGTATGGAGGCATGGGGCATTATAAAGAGGGGAGGGGGGGCATCCTGCATGGGGCATTATAAAGAGGAGGGGTGACAGCCTGCATGGGGCATTATAAGGTGGGGAACAGCCTGCATGGGGCATTATAAAGAGGGGGGGATTCCTGCTTTGGGCATTATAATGAGGAGGGGTGACAGCCTGCATGGGGCATTATAAGGTGGGGACCAGCCTGCATGGGGCATTATAAGGTGGGGAACAGCCTGCACGGGGCATTATAAAGAGAGGGGGGGCATCCTGCATGGGGCATTATAAAGAGGAGGGGTGACAGCCTGCATGGGGCATTATAAGGTGGGGAACAGCCTGCATGGGGCATTATAAAGAGGGGGGGATTCCTGCTTGGGGCATTATAATGAGGAGGGGTGACAGCCTGCATGGGGCATTATAAGGTGGGGAACAGCCTGCACGGGGCATTATAAAGAGAGGGGGGGCATCCTGCATGGGGCATTATAAAGAGGAGGGGTGACAGCCTGCATGGGGCATTATAAAGAGGGGGGGCAGCCTGTATGGGGCATTATGTGGGGGGTAACAGCCTGCATGGAGCATTAAAAGGGGGGGGCCTGTATGGGGCATTATGTGGGGGGGAACAGCCTGCATGGAGCATTATAAGGGGGGGGGGGGCAGCCTGTATGGGGCATTATGTGGGGGGTAACAGCCTGCATGCAGCATTATATGGGGACCGGTATCCTGTATGGAGCGTTATATGGGGGCCAGTATCCTGTATGGAGCGTTATATGGGGGCCAGTATTCTGTATGGAGCCTTATATGGGGGCCAGTATTCCGTATGGAGCCTTATATGGGGGCCAGTATTCCATATGGGGGCCAGTATTCCGTATGGAGCCTTATATGGGGGCCAGTATTCCGTATGGAACCTTATATGGGGGCCAGTATTCCTTATGGAGCCTTATATGGGGGCCAGTATTCCATATGGAGCCTTATATAGGGGCCAGTATTCCATATGGGGCCTTATATGGGGGCCAGTATTCCATATGGGGCCTTATATGGGGGCCAGTATTCCGTATGGAGCCTTATATGGGGGCCAGTATTCCGTATGGAGCCTTATATGGGGGCCAGTATTCCGCATGGAGCCTTATATGGGGGTCAGTATTCCGCATGGAGCCTTATATGGGGGTCAGTATTCCGCATGGAGCCTTATATGGGGGTCAGTATTCCGCATGGAGCCTTATATGGGGGTCAGTATTCCGTATGGGGTCTTATATGGGGGCCAGTATTCCGTATGGGGTCTTATATGGGGGCCAGTATTCCGTATGGGGTCTTATATGGGGGCCAGTATTCCGTATGGGCGTTATATGGGGACCAGTATTCCGTATGGAGCCTTATATGGGGGCCACTATTCTGTGTGGAGCGATTCACCGGTTTCTGAGCTATTGTGGAATTTACAATAGATATCACTCATGAAGTGAAATCTTTGCATTGTACTATATATATATATTTCTCCGCCGTATCTCTGCATCATGAATCGTGGTATGTGTTAAAGGGGCCCACTGAGACTCTTTCGCCCGGGGCCCAGAAAAACCTGGAGCCGGCCCTGAGGAGGTATGAGAAAGTATGGGCTCCTACCAGGTATATATTATTGGAGGCAGGAGAATGTATGGGCTCCTGTCAGGTATATATTATTGGAGGTAGGAGAATGTATGGGCTCCTGTCAGGTATATATTATTGGAGGTATGAGAAAGTATGGGCTCCTACCAGGTATATATTATTGGAGGCAGGAGAATGTATGGGCTCCTGTCAGGTATATATTATTGGAGGCAGGAGAATGTATGGGCTCCTGTCAGGTATATATTATTGGAGGCAGGAGAATGTATGGGCTCCTGTCAGGTATATATTATTGGAGGCAGGAGAATCTATGGACTCCTACCAGGTATATATTATTGGAGGCAGCAGAATCTATGGGCTCCTGTCAGGTATATATTATTGGAGGCCGAAGAATCTATGGGCTCCTGTCAGGTATATATTATTGGAGGCAGGAGAATGTATGGCTGGGCTCCTGTCAGGTATATATTATTGGAGGTAGGAGAATGTATGGTCTCCTGTCAGGTATATATTATTGGAGGTAGGAGAATGTATGGTCTCCTGTCAGGTATATATTATTGGAGGCAGCAGAATGTATGGTCCCCTGTCAGGTATATATTATTGGAGGCAGCCGAATGTATGGGCTCCTGTCAGGTATATATTATTGGAGACAGGAGAATGTATGGGCTCCTGTCAGGTATATATTATTGGAGGCAGCAGAATGTATGGTCTCCTGTCAGGTATATATTATTGGAGGCAGCAGAATGTATGGGCTCCTGTCAGAAATATATTATTGGAGGTAGGAGAATATATGGGCTCCTGTCAGGTATATATTATTGGAGGCAGGAGAATGTATGGGCTCCTGCCAGGTATATATTATTGGAGGCAGGAGAATCTATGGGCTCCTACCAGGTATATATTATTGGAGGCAGCAGAATCTATGGGCTCCTGGCAGGTATATATTATTGGAGGCCGCAGAATCTATGGGCTCCTGTCAGGTATATATTATTGGAGGCAGGAGAATGTATGGCTGGGCTCCTGTCAGGTATATATTATTGGAGGTAGGAGAATGTATGGTCTCCTGTCAGGTATATATTATTGGAGGTAGGAGAATGTATGGTCTCCTGTCAGGTATATATTATTGGAGGCAGCAGAATGTATGTTCTCCTGTCAGGTATATATTATTGGAGGCAGCAGAATGTATGGGCTCCTGTCAGGTATATATTATTGGAGACAGGAGAATGTATGGGCTCCTGTCAGGTATATATTATTGGAGGTAGCAGAATGTATGGTCTCCTGTCAGGTATATATTATTGGAGGCAGCAGAATGTATGGGCTCCTGTCAGAAATATATTATTGGAGGTAGGAGAATGTATGGGCTCCTGTCAGGTATATATTATTGGAGGCAGGAGAATGTATGGGCTCCTGCCAGGTATATATTATTTTAGGCAGCAGAATCTATGGGCTCCTACCAGGTATATATTATTTGATGCAGCAGAATGTATGAGCTCATGTCAGGTATATATTATTGGAGGCAGCAGAATCTATGGGCTCCTACCAGGTATATATTATTGGAGGTAGGAGAATGTATGGGCTCCTGTCAGGTATATATTATTGGAGGCAGGAGAATGTATGGGCTCCTGTCAGGTATATATTATTGGAGCCAGCAGAATGTATGGGCTCCTGTCAGGTATATATTATTGGAGGCAGGAGAATGTATGGGCTCCTGTCAGGTATATATTATTGGAGGCAGCAGAATGTATGGGCTCCTGTCAGGTATATATTATTGGAGGCAGCAGAATGTATGGGCTCCTGTCAGGTATATATTATTGGAGGTAGGAGAATGTATGGGCTCCTGTCAGGTATATATTATTGGAGGCAGGAGAATGTATGGGCTCCTGTCAGGTATATATTATTGGAGGCAGCAGAATGTATGGGCTCCTGTCAGGTATATATTATTGGAGGCAGCAGAATGTATGGGCTCCTGTCAGGTATATATTATTGGAGGTATGAGAAAGTATGGGCTCCTACCAGGTATATATTATTGGAGGCAGGAGAATGTATGGGCTCCTGTCAGGTATATATTATTGGAGGCAGGAGAATGTATGGGCTCCTGTCAGGTATATATTATTGGAGGCAGGAGAATGTATGGGCTCCTGTCAGGTATATATTATTGGAGGCAGCAGAATCTATGGGCTCCTGTCAGGTATATATTATTGGAGGCAGCAGAATCTATGGGCTCCTGTCAGGTATATATTATTGGAGGCAGGAGAATGTATGGCCGGGCTCCTGTCTGGTATATATTATTGGAGGCAGCAGAATCTATGGGCTCCTACCAGGTATATATTATTGGAGGCTGCAGAATCTATGGGCTCCTGTCAGGTATATATTATTGGAGGCAGGAGAATCTATGGGCTCCTGTCAGGTATATATTATTGGAGGCAGCAGAATCTATGGGCTCCTGTCAGGTATATATTACTGGAGGCTGCAGAATGTATGGGCTCCTGTCAGGTATATATTATTGGAGGCAGCAGAAACTATGGGCTCCTGTCAGGTATATATTATTGGAGGCAGCAGAATGTATGGGCTCCTGTCAGGTATATATTATTGGAGGTAGGAAAATGTATGGGCTCCTGTCAGGTATATATTATTGGAGGTATGAGAAAGTATGGGCTCCTACCAGGTATATATTATTGGAGGCAGGAGAATGTATGGGCTCCTGTCAGGTATATATTATTGGAGGTAGGAGAATGTATGGGCTCCTGTCAGGTATATATTATTGGAGGTATGGGAAAGTATGGGCTCCTACCAGGTATATATTATTGGAGGCAGGAGAATGTATGGGCTCCTGTCAGGTATATATTATTGGAGGCAGGAGAATGTATGGGCTCCTGTCAGGTATATATTGTTGGAGGCAGGAGAATGTATGGGCCCCTACCAGGTATATATTATTGGAGGCAGCAGAATCTATGGGCTCCTGTTAGGTATATATTATTGAAGGCTGCAGAATGTATGGGCTCCTGTCAGGTATATATTATTGGAGGCAGCAGAATCTATGGGCTCCTACCAGGTATATATTATTGGAGGCAGCAGAATCTATGGGCTCCTGTCAGGTATATATTATTGGAGGCAGGAGAATGTATGGCCGGGCTCCTGTCAGGTATATATTATTGGAGGTAGGAGAATGTATGGTCTCCTGTCAGGTATATATTATTGGAGGTAGGAGAATGTATGGTCTCCTGTCAGGTATATATTATTGGAGGCAGCAGAATGTATGGGCTCCTGTCAGGTATATAGTAATGGAGGCAGGAGCATGTATGGGCTCCTGTCAGGTATATATTATTGGAGGCAGCAGAATGTTTGGGCTCCTGTCAGGTATATATTATTGGAGGCTACAGAATGTATGGTCTCCTGTCAGGTATATATTATTGGAGGCAGCAGAATGTATGGGCTCCTGTCAGGTATATATTATTGGAGGTAGGAGAATGTATGGGCTCCTGTCAGGTATATATTATTGGAGGCAGGAAAATGTATGGGCTCCTGCCAGGTATATATTGTTGGAGGCAGCAGAATCTATGGGCTCCTGGCAGGTATATATTATTGGAGGCCGCAGAATCTATGGGCTCCTGTCAGGTATATATTATTGGAGGCAGGAGAATGTATGGCTGGGCTCCTGTCAGGTATATATTATTGGAGGTAGGAGAATGTATGGTCTCCTGTCAGGTATATATTATAGGAGGTAGGAGAATGTATGGTCTCCTGTCAGGTATATATTATTGGAGGCAGCAGAATGTATGTTCTCCTGTCAGGTATATATTATTGGAGGCAGCAGAATGTATGGGCTCTTGTCAGGTATATATTATTGGAGACAGGAGAATGTATGGGCTCCTGTCAGGTATATATTATTGGAGGTAGCAGAATGTATGGTCTCCTGTCAGGTATATATTATTGGAGGCAGCAGAATGTATGGGCTCCTGTCAGAAATATATTATTGGAGGTAGGAGAATGTATGGGCTCCTGTCAGGTATATATTATTGGAGGCAGGAGAATGTATGGGCTCCTGCCAGGTATATATTATTGGAGGCAGCAGAATCTATGGGCTCCTACCAGGTATATATTATTTGATGCAGCAGAATGTATGAGCTCCTGTCAGGTATATATTATTGGAGGCAGCAGAATCTATGGGCTCCTACCAGGTATATATTATTGGAGGTAGGAGAATGTATGGGCTCCTGTCAGGTATATATTATTGGAGGCAGGAGAATGTATGGGCTCCTGTCAGGTATATATTATTGGAGCCAGCAGAATGTATGGGCTCCTGTCAGGTATATATTATTGGAGGCAGGAGAATGTATGGGCTCCTGTCAGGTATATATTATTGGAGGCAGCAGAATGTATGGGCTCCTGTCAGGTATATATTATTGGAGGCAGCAGAATGTATGGGCTCCTGTCAGGTATATATTATTGGAGGTAGGAGAATGTATGGGCTCCTGTCAGGTATATATTATTGGAGGCAGGAGAATGTATGGGCTCCTGTCAGGTATATATTATTGGAGGCAGCAGAATGTATGGGCTCCTGTCAGGTATATATTATTGGAGGCAGCAGAATGTATGGGCTCCTGTCAGGTATATATTATTGGAGGTATGAGAAAGTATGGGCTCCTACCAGGTATATATTATTGGAGGCAGGAGAATGTATGGGCTCCTGTCAGGTATATATTATTGGAGGTAGGAGAATGTATGGGCTCCTGTCAGGTATATATTATTGGAGGTATGAGAAAGTATGGGCTCCTACCAGGTATATATTATTGGAGGCAGGAGAATGTATGGGCTCCTGTCATGTATATATTATTGGAGGCAGGAGAATGTATGGGCTCCTGTCAGGTATATATTATTGGAGGCAGGAGAATGTATGGGCTCCTGTCAGGTATATATTATTGGAGGCAGGAGAATCTATGGCCTCCTACCAGGTATATATTATTGGAGGCAGCAGAATCTATGGGCTCCTGTCAGGTATATATTATTGGAGGCCGAAGAATCTATGGGCTCCTGTCAGGTATATATTATTGGAGGCAGGAGAATGTATGGCTGGGCTCCTGTCAGGTATATATTATTGGAGGTAGGAGAATGTATGGTCTCCTGTCAGATATATATTATTGGAGGTAGGAGAATGTATGGTCTCCTGTCAGGTATATATTATTGGAGGCAGCAGAATGTATGGTCCCCTGTCAGGTATATATTATTGGAGGCAGCCGAATGTATGGGCTCCTGTCAGGTTTATATTATTGGAGACAGGAGAATGTATGGGCTCCTGTCAGGTATATATTATTGGAGGCAGCAGAATGTATGGTCTCCTGTCAGGTATATATTATTGGAGGCAGCAGAATGTATGGGCTCCTGTCAGAAATATATTATTGGAGGTAGGAGAATATATGGGCTCCTGTCAGGTATATATTATTGGAGGCAGGAGAATGTATGGGCTCCTGCCAGGTATATATTATTGGAGGCAGGAGAATCTATGGGCTCCTACCAGGTATATATTATTGGAGGCAGCAGAATCTATGGGCTCCTGGCAGGTATATATTATTGGAGGCCGCAGAATCTATGGGCTCCTGTCAGGTATATATTATTGGAGGCAGGAGAATGTATGGCTGGGCTCCTGTCAGGTATATATTATTGGAGGTAGGAGAATGTATGGTCTCCTGTCAGGTATATATTATTGGAGGTAGGAGAATGTATGGTCTCCTGTCAGGTATATATTATTGGAGGCAGCAGAATGTATGGTCTCCTGTCAGGTATATATTATTGGAGGCAGCAGAATGTATGGGCTCCTGTCAGGTATATATTATTGGAGACAGGAGAATGTATGGGCTCCTGTCAGGTATATATTATTGGAGGCAGCAGAATGTATGGTCTCCTGTCAGGTATATATTATTGGAGGCAGCAGAATGTATGGGCTCCTGTCAGAAATATATTATTGAAGGTAGGAGAATGTATGGGCTCCTGTCAGGTATATATTATTGGAGGTATGAGAAAGTATGGGCTCCTACCAGGTATATATTATTGGAGGCAGGAGAATGTATGGGCTCCTGTCAGGTATATATTATTGGAGGCAGGAGAATGTATGGGCTCCTGTCAGGTATATATTATTGGAGGCAGGAGAATGTATGGGCTCCTGTCAGGTATATATTATTGGAGGCAGGAGAATCTATGGACTCCTACCAGGTATATATTATTGGAGGCAGCAGAATCTATGGGCTCCTGTCAGGTATATATTATTGGAGGCCGAAGAATCTATGGGCTCCTGTCAGGTATATATTATTGGAGGCAGGAGAATGTATGGCTGGGCTCCTGTCAGGTATATATTATTGGAGGTAGGAGAATGTATGGTCTCCTGTCAGGTATATATTATTGGAGGTAGGAGAATGTATGGTCTCCTGTCAGGTATATATTATTGGAGGCAGCAGAATGTATGGTCCCCTGTCAGGTATATATTATTGGAGGCAGCCGAATGTATGGGCTCCTGTCAGGTATATATTATTGGAGACAGGAGAATGTATGGGCTCCTGTCAGGTATATATTATTGGAGGCAGCAGAATGTATGGTCTCCTGTCAGGTATATATTATTGGAGGCAGCAGAATGTATGGGCTCCTGTCAGAAATATATTATTGGAGGTAGGAGAATATATGGGCTCCTGTCAGGTATATATTATTGGAGGCAGGAGAATGTATGGGCTCCTGCCAGGTATATATTATTGGAGGCAGGAGAATCTATGGGCTCCTACCAGGTATATATTATTGGAGGCAGCAGAATCTATGGGCTCCTGGCAGGTATATATTATTGGAGGCCGCAGAATCTATGGGCTCCTGTCAGGTATATATTATTGGAGGCAGGAGAATGTATGGCTGGGCTCCTGTCAGGTATATATTATTGGAGGTAGGAGAATGTATGGTCTCCTGTCAGGTATATATTATTGGAGGTAGGAGAATGTATGGTCTCCTGTCAGGTATATATTATTGGAGGCAGCAGAATGTATGTTCTCCTGTCAGGTATATATTATTGGAGGCAGCAGAATGTATGGGCTCCTGTCAGGTATATATTATTGGAGACAGGAGAATGTATGGGCTCCTGTCAGGTATATATTATTGGAGGTAGCAGAATGTATGGTCTCCTGTCAGGTATATATTATTGGAGGCAGCAGAATGTATGGGCTCCTGTCAGAAATATATTATTGGAGGTAGGAGAATGTATGGGCTCCTGTCAGGTATATATTATTGGAGGCAGGAGAATGTATGGGCTCCTGCCAGGTATATATTATTGGAGGCAGCAGAATCTATGGGCTCCTACCAGGTATATATTATTTGATGCAGCAGAATGTATGAGCTCCTGTCAGGTATATATTATTGGAGGCAGCAGAATCTATGGGCTCCTGTCAGGTATATATTATTGGAGGCAGGAGAATGTATGGGCTCCTGCCAGGTATATATTATTGGAGGCAGGAGAATCTATGGGCTCCTACCAGGTATATATTATTGGAGGCAGCAGAATCTATGGGCTCCTGGCAGGTATATATTATTGGAGGCCGCAGAATCTATGGGCTCCTGTCAGGTATATATTATTGGAGGCAGGAGAATGTATGGCTGGGCTCCTGTCAGGTATATATTATTGGAGGTAGGAGAATGTATGGTCTCCTGTCAGGTATATATTATTGGAGGTAGGAGAATGTATGGTCTCCTGTCAGGTATATATTATTGGAGGCAGCAGAATGTATGGTCTCCTGTCAGGTATATATTATTGGAGGCAGCAGAATGTATGGGCTCCTGTCAGGTATATATTATTGGAGACAGGAGAATGTATGGGCTCCTGTCAGGTATATATTATTGGAGGCAGCAGAATGTATGGTCTCCTGTCAGGTATATATTATTGGAGGCAGCAGAATGTATGGGCTCCTGTCAGAAATATATTATTGAAGGTAGGAGAATGTATGGGCTCCTGTCAGGTATATATTATTGGAGGTATGAGAAAGTATGGGCTCCTACCAGGTATATATTATTGGAGGCAGGAGAATGTATGGGCTCCTGTCAGGTATATATTATTGGAGCCAGCAGAATGTATGGGCTCCTGTCAGGTATATATTATTGGAGGCAGGAGAATGTATGGGCTCCTGTCAGGTATATATTATTGGAGGCAGCAGAATGTATGGGCTCCTGTCAGGTATATATTATTGGAGGCAGCAGAATGTATGGGCTCCTGTCAGGTATATATTATTGGAGGTAGGAGAATGTATGGGCTCCTGTCAGGTATATATTATTGGAGGCAGGAGAATGTATGGGCTCCTGTCAGGTATATATTATTGGAGGCAGCAGAATGTATGGGCTCCTGTCAGGTATATATTATTGGAGGCAGCAGAATGTATGGGCTCCTGTCAGGTATATATTATTGGAGGTATGAGAAAGTATGGGCTCCTACCAGGTATATATTATTGGAGGCAGGAGAATGTATGGGCTCCTGTCAGGTATATATTATTGGAGGCAGGAGAATGTATGGGCTCCTGTCAGGTATATATTATTGGAGGCAGGAGAATGTATGGGCTCCTGTCAGGTATATATTATTGGAGGCAGCAGAATCTATGGGCTCCTGTCAGGTATATATTATTGGAGGCAGCAGAATCTATGGGCTCCTGTCAGGTATATATTATTGGAGGCAGGAGAATGTATGGCCGGGCTCCTGTCTGGTATATATTATTGGAGGCAGCAGAATCTATGGGCTCCTACCAGGTATATATTATTGGAGGCTGCAGAATCTATGGGCTCCTGTCAGGTATATATTATTGGAGGCAGGAGAATCTATGGGCTCCTGTCAGGTATATATTATTTTAGGCAGCAGAATCTATGGGCTCCTGTCAGGTATATATTACTGGAGGCTGCAGAATGTATGGGCTCCTGTCAGGTATATATTATTGGAGGCAGCAGAAACTATGGGCTCCTGTCAGGTATATATTATTGGAGGCAGCAGAATGTATGGGCTCCTGTCAGGTATATATTATTGGAGGTAGGAAAATGTATGGGCTCCTGTCAGGTATATATTATTGGAGGTATGAGAAAGTATGGGCTCCTACCAGGTATATATTATTGGAGGCAGGAGAATGTATGGGCTCCTGTCAGGTATATATTATTGGAGGTAGGAGAATGTATGGGCTCCTGTCAGGTATATATTATTGGAGGTATGGGAAAGTATGGGCTCCTACCAGGTATATATTATTGGAGGCAGCAGAATCTATGGGCTCCTGTCAGGTATATATTATTGGAGGCAGGAGAATGTATGGGCTCCTGTCAGGTATATATTATTGGAGGCAGCAGAATCTATGGGCTCCTACCAGGTATATATTATTGGAGGCAGCAGAATCTATGGGCTCCTGTCAGGTATATATTATTGGAGGCAGGAGAATGTATGGCCGGGCTCCTGTCAGGTATATATTATTGGAGGTAGGAGAATGTATGGTCTCCTGTCAGGTATATATTATTGGAGGTAGGAGAATGTATGGTCTCCTGTCAGGTATATATTATTGGAGGCAGCAGAATGTATGGGCTCCTGTCAGGTATATAGTAATGGAGGCAGGAGCATGTATGGGCTCCTGTCAGGTATATATTATTGGAGGCAGCAGAATGTTTGGGCTCCTGTCAGGTATATATTATTGGAGGCTACAGAATGTATGGTCTCCTGTCAGGTATATATTATTGGAGGCAGCAGAATGTATGGGCTCCTGTCAGGTATATATTATTGGAGGTAGGAGAATGTATGGGCTCCTGTCAGGTATATATTATTGGAGGCAGGAAAATGTATGGGCTCCTGCCAGGTATATATTGTTGGAGGCAGCAGAATCTATGGGCTCCTGGCAGGTATATATTATTGGAGGCCGCAGAATCTATGGGCTCCTGTCAGGTATATATTATTGGAGGCAGGAGAATGTATGGCTGGGCTCCTGTCAGGTATATATTATTGGAGGTAGGAGAATGTATGGTCTCCTGTCAGGTATATATTATTGGAGGTAGGAGAATGTATGGTCTCCTGTCAGGTATATATTATTGGAGGCAGCAGAATGTATGTTCTCCTGTCAGGTATATATTATTGGAGGCAGCAGAATGTATGGGCTCCTGTCAGGTATATATTATTGGAGACAGGAGAATGTATGGGCTCCTGTCAGGTATATATTATTGGAGGTAGCAGAATGTATGGTCTCCTGTCAGGTATATATTATTGGAGGCAGCAGAATGTATGGGCTCCTGTCAGAAATATATTATTGGAGGTAGGAGAATGTATGGGCTCCTGTCAGGTATATATTATTGGAGGCAGGAGAATGTATGGGCTCCTGCCAGGTATATATTATTGGAGGCAGCAGAATCTATGGGCTCCTACCAGGTATATATTATTTGATGCAGCAGAATGTATGAGCTCCTGTCAGGTATATATTATTGGAGGCAGCAGAATCTATGGGCTCCTACCAGGTATATATTATTGGAGGTAGGAGAATGTATGGGCTCCTGTCAGGTATATATTATTGGAGGCAGGAGAATGTATGGGCTCCTGTCAGGTATATATTATTGGAGCCAGCAGAATGTATGGGCTCCTGTCAGGTATATATTATTGGAGGCAGGAGAATGTATGGGCTCCTGTCAGGTATATATTATTGGAGGCAGCAGAATGTATGGGCTCCTGTCAGGTATATATTATTGGAGGCAGCAGAATGTATGGGCTCCTGTCAGGTATATATTATTGGAGGTAGGAGAATGTATGGGCTCCTGTCAGGTATATATTATTGGAGGCAGGAGAATGTATGGGCTCCTGTCAGGTATATATTATTGGAGGCAGCAGAATGTATGGGCTCCTGTCAGGTATATATTATTGGAGGCAGCAGAATGTATGGGCTCCTGTCAGGTATATATTATTGGAGGTATGAGAAAGTATGGGCTCCTACCAGGTATATATTATTGGAGGCAGGAGAATGTATGGGCTCCTGTCAGGTATATATTATTGGAGGTAGGAGAATGTATGGGCTCCTGTCAGGTATATATTATTGGAGGTATGAGAAAGTATGGGCTCCTACCAGGTATATATTATTGGAGGCAGGAGAATGTATGGGCTCCTGTCATGTATATATTATTGGAGGCAGGAGAATGTATGGGCTCCTGTCAGGTATATATTATTGGAGGCAGGAGAATGTATGGGCTCCTGTCAGGTATATATTATTGGAGGCAGGAGAATCTATGGCCTCCTACCAGGTATATATTATTGGAGGCAGCAGAATCTATGGGCTCCTGTCAGGTATATATTAGTGGAGGCCGAAGAATCTATGGGCTCCTGTCAGGTATATATTATTGGAGGCAGGAGAATGTATGGCTGGGCTCCTGTCAGGTATATATTATTGGAGGTAGGAGAATGTATGGTCTCCTGTCAGGTATATATTATTGGAGACAGGAGAATGTATGGGCTCCTGTCAGGTATATATTATTGGAGGCAGCAGAATGTATGGTCTCCTGTCAGGTATATATTATTGGAGGCAGCAGAATGTATGGGCTCCTGTCAGAAATATATTATTGGAGGTAGGAGAATATATGGGCTCCTGTCAGGTATATATTATTGGAGGCAGGAGAATGTATGGGCTCCTGCCAGGTATATATTATTGGAGGCAGGAGAATCTATGGGCTCCTACCAGGTATATATTATTGGAGGCAGCAGAATCTATGGGCTCCTGGCAGGTATATATTATTGGAGGCCGCAGAATCTATGGGCTCCTGTCAGGTATATATTATTGGAGGCAGGAGAATGTATGGCTGGGCTCCTGTCAGGTATATATTATTGGAGGTAGGAGAATGTATGGTCTCCTGTCAGGTATATATTATTGGAGGTAGGAGAATGTATGGTCTCCTGTCAGGTATATATTATTGGAGGCAGCAGAATGTATGGTCTCCTGTCAGGTATATATTATTGGAGGCAGCAGAATGTATGGGCTCCTGTCAGGTATATATTATTGGAGACAGGAGAATGTATGGGCTCCTGTCAGGTATATATTATTGGAGGCAGCAGAATGTATGGTCTCCTGTCAGGTATATATTATTGGAGGCAGCAGAATGTATGGGCTCCTGTCAGAAATATATTATTGAAGGTAGGAGAATGTATGGGCTCCTGTCAGGTATATATTATTGGAGGCAGGAGAATGTATGGGCTCCTGCCAGGTATATATTATTGGAGGCAGCAGAATCTATGGGCTCCTACCAGGTATATATTATTTCATGCAGCAGAATGTATGAGCTCCTGTCAGGTATATATTATTGGAGGCAGCAGAATCTATGGGCTCCTACCAGGTATATATTATTGGAGGTAGGAGAATGTATGGGCTCCTGTCAGGTATATATTATTGGAGGCAGGAGAATGTATGGGCTCCTGTCAGGTATATATTATTGGAGCCAGCAGAATGTATGGGCTCCTGTCAGGTATATATTATTGGAGGCAGGAGAATGTATGGGCTCCTGTCAGGTATATATTATTGGAGGCAGCAGAATGTATGGGCTCCTGTCAGGTATATATTATTGGAGGCAGCAGAATGTATGGGCTCCTGTCAGGTATATATTATTGGAGGTAGGAGAATGTATGGGCTCCTGTCAGGTATATATTATTGGAGGCAGGAGAATGTATGGGCTCCTGTCAGGTATATATTATTGGAGGCAGCAGAATGTATGGGCTCCTGTCAGGTATATATTATTGGAGGCAGCAGAATGTATGGGCTCCTGTCAGGTATATATTATTGGAGGTAGGAGAATGTATGGGCTCCTGTCAGGTATATATTATTGGAGGCAGGAGAATGTATGGGCTCCTGTCAGCTATATATTATTGGAGGCAGGAGAATGTATGGGCTCCTGTCAGGTATATATTATTGGAGGCAGGAGAATGTATGGGCTCCTGTCAGGTATATATTATTGGAGGCAGCAGAATCTATGGGCTCCTGTCAGGTATATATTATTGGAGGCAGCAGAATCTATGGGCCCCTGTCAGGTATATATTATTGGAGGCAGGAGAATGTATGGCCGGGCTCCTGTCTGGTATATATTATTGGAGGCAGCAGAATCTATGGGCTCCTACCAGGTATATATTATTGGAGGCTGCAGAATCTATGGGCTCCTGTCAGGTATATATTATTGGAGGCAGGAGAATCTATGGGCTAATGTCAGGTATATATTATTGGAGGCAGCAGAATCTATGGGCTCCTGTCAGGTATATATTACTGGAGGCTGCAGAATGTATGGGCTCCTGTCAGGTATATATTATTGGAGGCAGCAGAAACTATGGGCTCCTGTCAGGTATATATTATTGGAGGCAGCAGAATGTATGGGCTCCTGTCAGGTATATATTATTGGAGGTAGGAAAATGTATGGGCTCCTGTCAGGTATATATTATTGGAGGTATGAGAAAGTATGGGCTCCTACCAGGTATATATTATTGGAGGCAGGAGAATGTATGGGCTCCTGTCAGGTATATATTATTGGAGGTAGGAGAATGTATGGGCTCCTGTCAGGTATATATTATTGGAGGTATGGGAAAGTATGGGCTCCTACCAGGTATATATTATTGGAGGCAGGAGAATGTATGGGCTCCTGTCAGGTATATATTATTGGAGGCAGGAGAATGTATGGGCTCCTGTCAGGTATATATTGTTGGAGGCAGGAGAATGTATGGGCCCCTACCAGGTATATATTATTGGAGGCAGCAGAATCTATGGGCTCCTGTTAGGTATATATTATTGAAGGCTGCAGAATGTATGGGCTCCTGTCAGGTATATATTATTGGAGGCAGCAGAATCTATGGGCTCCTACCAGGTATATATTATTGGAGGCAGCAGAATCTATGGGCTCCTGTCAGGTATATATTATTGGAGGCAGGAGAATGTATGGCCGGGCTCCTGTCAGGTATATATTATTGGAGGTAGGAGAATGTATGGTCTCCTGTCAGGTATATATTATTGGAGGTAGGAGAATGTATGGTCTCCTGTCAGGTATATATTATTGGAGGCAGCAGAATGTATGGGCTCCTGTCAGGTATATAGTAATGGAGGCAGGAGCATGTATGGGCTCCTGTCAGGTATATATTATTGGAGGCAGCAGAATGTTTGGGCTCCTGTCAGGTATATATTATTGGAGGCTACAGAATGTATGGTCTCCTGTCAGGTATATATTATTGGAGGCAGCAGAATGTATGGGCTCCTGTCAGGTATATATTATTGGAGGTAGGAGAATGTATGTGCTCCTGTCAGGTATATATTATTGGAGGCAGGAAAATGTATGGGCTCCTGCCAGGTATATATTGTTGGAGGCAGCAGAATCTATGGGCTCCTGTCAGGTATATATTATTGTAGGCAGGAGAATGTATGGGCTCCTGTCAGGTATATATTATTGGAGGTAGGAGAATGTATGGGCTCCTGTCAGATATATATTATTGGAGGCAGGAGGATGTATGGGCTCCTGCCAGGTATATATTATTGGAGACAGTAGAATGTATGGGCTCCTGTCAGGTATATATTATTGGAGGCAGCAGAATGTATGGGCTCCTGTCAGGTATATATTATTGGAGGTAGGAGAATGTATGGGCTCCTGTAAGGTATATATTATTGGAAGCAGGAGAATGTATGGGCTCCTGTCAGGTATATATTATTGGAGGCAGCAGAATGTATGGGCTCCTGTCAGGTATATATTATTGGAGGCTGCAGAATCTATGGGCTCCTGTCAGGTATATATTATTGGAGGCAGCAGAATCTATGGGCTCCTGTTAGGTATATATTATTGGAGGCAGCAGAATGTATGAGCTCCTGTCAGGTATATATTATTGGAGGCAGCGGAATCTATGGGCTCCTGTCAGGTATATATTATTGGAGGCAGGAGAATCTATGGGCTCCTGTCAGGTATATATTATTGGAGGCAGCAGAATCTATGGGCTCCTGTCAGGTATATATTATTGGAGGTATGAGAAAGTATGGGCTCCTACCGGGTATATATTATTGGAGGTAGGAGAATGTATGGGCTCCTGTCAGGTATATATTATTGGAGGTAGGAGAATGTATGGGCTCCTGTCAGGTATATATTATTGGAGGTATGAGAAAGTATGGGCTCCTACCAGGTATATATTATTGGAGGCAGGAAAATGTATGGGCTCCTGTCAGGTATATATTATTGGAGGCAGGAGAATGTATGGGCTCCTGTCAGGTATATATTATTGGAGGCAGGAGAATGTATGGGCTCCTGTCAGGTATATATTATTGGAGGCAGGAGAATCTATGGGCTCCTACCAGGTATATATTATTGGAGGCAGCAGAATCTATGGGCTCCTGTCAGGTATATATTATTGGAGGCCGAAGAATCTATGGGCTCCTGTCAGGTATATATTATTGGAGGCAGGAGAATGTATGGCTGGGCTCCTGTCAGGTATATATTATTGGAGGTAGGAGAATGTATGGTCTCCTGTCAGGTATATATTATTGGAGGTAGGAGAATGTATGGTCTCCTGTCAGGTATATATTATTGGAGGCAGCAGAATGTATGGTCTCCTGTCAGGTATATATTATTGGAGGCAGCAGAATGTATGGGCTCCTGTCAGGTATATATTATTGGAGACAGGAGAATGTATGGGCTCCTGTCAGGTATATATTATTGGAGGCAGCAGAATGTATGGTCTCCTGTCAGGTATATATTATTGGAGGCAGCAGAATGTATGGGCTCCTGTCAGAAATATATTATTGGAGGTAGGAGAATGTATGGGCTCCTGTCAGGTATATATTATTGGAGGCAGGAGAATGTATGGGCTCCTGCCAGGTATATATTATTGGAGGCAGGAGAATCTATGGGCTCCTACCAGGTATATATTATTGGAGGCAGCAGAATCTATGGGCTCCTGGCAGGTATATATTATTGGACGCCGCAGAATCTATGGGCTCCTGTCAGGTATATATTATTGGAGGCAGGAGAGTGTATGGTTGGGCTCCTGTCAGATATATATTATTGGAGGTAGGAGAATGTATGGTCTCCTGTCAGGTATATATTATTGGAGGTAGGAGAATGTATGGTCTCCTGCCAGGTATATATTATTGGAGGCAGCAGAATGTATGGTCTCCTGTCAGGTATATATTATTGGAGGCAGCAGAATGTATGGGCTCCTGTCAGGTATATATTATTGGAGACAGGAGAATGTATGGGCTCCTGTCAGGTATATATTATTGGAGGCAGCAGAATGTATGGTCTCCTGTCAGGTATATATTATTGGAGGCAGCAGAATGTATGGGCTCCTGTCAGAAATATATTATTGGAGGTAGGAGAATGTATGGGCTCCTGTCAGGTATATATTATTGGAGGCAGGAGAATGTATGGGCTCCTGCCAGGTATATATTATTGGAGGCAGCAGAATGTATGGGCTCCTGTCAGGTATATATTATTGGAGGCAGGAGAATGTATGGGCTCCTGTCAGATATATATTATTGGAGGTAGGAGAATGTATGGGCTCCTGTCAGATATATATTATTGGAGGCAGGAGAATGTATGGGCTCCTGCCAGGTATATATTATTGGAGGCAGCAGAATGTATGGGCTCCTGTCAGGTATATATTATTGGAGGTAGGAGAATGTATGGGCTCCTGTCAGGTATATATTATTGGAGGCTGAAGAATGTGTGGGCTCCTGTAAGGTATATATTATTGGAGGCAGGAGAATGTATGGGCTTCTGTGAGGTATATATTATTGGAGCCATGAGAATCTATGGTTTCCTGTCAGGTATATATTATTGGAGGCAGCAGAATCTATGAGCTCCTGTCAGGTATATATTATTGGAGGTAGGAGAATGTATGGGCTCCTGTCAGGTATATATTATTGGAGGCAGCAGAATCTATGGGCTCCTGTCAGGTATATATTATTGGAGGTAGGAGAATGTATGGGCTCCTGTCAGGTATATATTATTGGAGGCAGGAGAATATATGGGCTCCTGTCAGGTATATATTATTGGAGTCAGCAGAATGTATGGGCTCCTGTCAGGTATATATTATTGGAGGCAGGAGAATATATGGGCTCCTGTCAGGTATATATTATTGGAGTCAGCAGAATGTATGGGCTCCTGTCAGGTATATATTATTGGAGGCAGGAGAATGTATGGCCTCCTGTCAGGTATATATTATTGGAGGCAGCAGAATGTATGGGCTCCTACCAGGTATATATTATTGGAGGCAGCAGAATGTATGGGCTCCTACCAGGTATATATTATTGGAGGCTGCAGAATCTATGGGATCCTGTCAGGTATATATTATTGGAGGTAGGAGAATGTATGGGCTCCTGTCAGGTATATATTATTGGAGGCAGCAGAATATATGGGCTCCTGTCAGGTATATATTATTGGAGGCAGCAGAATATATGGGCTCCTGTCAGGTATATATTATTGGAGGCAGCAGAATGTATGGGCTCCTGTCAGGTATATATTATTGGAGGCAGGAGAATGTATGGGCTCCTACCAGGTATATATTATTGGAGGTGCAGAATGTATGGGCTCCTCCCAGTTATATATTATTGGAGGCAGCAGAATCTATGGGCTCCTACCAGGTATATATTATTGGAGGTAGGAGAATCTATGGGCTCCTGTCAGGTATATATTATTGGAGGCAGGAGAATCTATGGGCTCCTGTCAGGTATATATTATTGGAGGCAGGAGAATCTATGGGCTCCTGTCAGGTATATATTATTGGAGGCAGCAGAATCTATGGGCTCCTACCAGGTATATATTATTGGAGGTAGGAGAATCTATGGGCTCCTACCAGGTATATATTATTGGAGGTAGGAGAATCTATGGGCTCCTGTCAGGTATATATTATTGGAGGCAGGAGAATCTATGGGCTCCTGTCAGGTATATATTATTGGAGCCAGCAGAATCTATGGGCTCCTGTCAGGTATATATTTTTGGAGGCTGGAGAATGTATGAGCTCCTGTCAGGTATATATTATTGGAGGCAGGAGAATCTATGGGCTCCTGTCAGGTATATATTATTGGAGGCAGCAGAATCTATGGGCTCCTGTCAGGTATATATTATTGGAGGCAGGAGAATCTATGGGCTCCTGTCAGGTATATATTATTGGAGGCAGGAGAATATATGGGCTCCTGTCAGGTATATATTATTGGAGGCAGGAGAATGTATGGGCTCCTGTCAGGTATATATTATTGGAGGCAGGAGAATGTATGGGCTCCTCTCAGGTATATATTATTGGAGGCAGCAGAATCTATGGGCTCCTACCAGGTATATATTATTGGAGGTAGGAGAATCTATGGGCTCCTACCAGGTATATATTATTGGAGGTAGGAGAATCTATGGGCTCCTGTCAGGTATATATTATTGGAGGCAGGAGAATCTATGGGCTCCTGTCAGGTATATATTATTGGAGGCTGCAGAATCTATGGGCTCCTGTCAGGTATATATTATTGGAGGCAGCAGAATGTATGAGCTCCTGTCAGGTATATATTATTGGAGGCAGCAGAATCTATGGGCTCCTGTCAGGTATATATTATTGGAGGCAGGAGAATCTATGGGCTCCTGTCAGGTATATATTATTGGAGGCAGGAGAATCTATGGGCTCCTGTCAGGTATATATTATTGGAGGCAGGAGAATATATGGGCTCCTGTCAAGTATATATTTTTGGAGGCAGGAGAATCTATGGGCTCCTGTCAGGTATATATTATTGGAGGCAGCAGAATCTATGGGCTCCTGCGAATTATATATTATTGGAGGCAGCAGAATCTATGGGCTCCTGTCAGGTATATATTATTGGAGGCAGGAGAATATATGGGCTCCTGTCAGGTATATATTATTGGAGTCAGCAGAATGTATGGGCTCTTGTCAGGTATATATTATTGGAGGCAGGAGAATGTATGGGCTCCTACCAGGTATATATTATTGGAGGCAGGAGAATCTATGGGCTCCTGTCAGGTATATATTATTGGAGGCAGCAGAATGTATGGGCTCCTACCAGGTATGTATTATTGGAGGCAGCAGAATCTATGGGCTCCTGTCAGGTATATATTATTGGAGGTAGGAGAATGTATGGGCTCCTGTCAGGTATATATTATTGGAGGTAGGAGAATGTATGGGCTCCTGTCAGGTATATATTATTGGAGGCAGGAGAATGTATGGGCTCCTACCAGGTATATATTATTGGAGGCGCAGAATGTATGGGCTCCTACCAGGTATATATTATTGGAGGCAGCAGAATGTAGGGGCTCCTGTCAGGTATATATTATTGGAGGCGCAGAATGTATGGGCTCCTACCAGGTATATATTATTGGAGGCAGCAGAATGTATGGGCTCCTACCAGGTATATATTATTTTAGGCAGCAGAATGTAGGGGCTCCTACCAGGTATATATTATTGGAGGTAGGAGAATCTATGGGCTCCTGTCAGGTATATATTATTGGAGGCAGGAGAATCTATGGGCTCCTGTCAGGTATATATTATTGGAGGCAGGAGAATCTATGGGCTCCTGTCAGGTATATATTATTGGAGGCAGCAGAATCTATGGGCTCCTACCAGGTATATATTATTGGAGGTAGGAGAATCTATGGGCTCCTACCAGGTATATATTATTGGAGGTAGGAGAATCTATGGGCTCCTGTCAGGTATATATTATTGGAGGCAGGAGAATCTATGGGCTCCTGTCAGGTATATATTATTGGAGGCAGCAGAATCTATGGGCTCCTGTCAGGTATATATTATTGGAGGCAGCAGAATCTATGGGCTCCTGTCAGGTATATATTATTGGAGGCAGCAGAATCTATGGGCTCCTGTCAGGTATATATTATTGGAGGCAGCAGAATGTATGGGCTCCTGTCAGGTATATATTATTGGAGGCAGGAGAATGTATGGGCTCCTACCAGGTATATATTATTGGAGGCAGCAGAATCTATGGGCTCCTGTCAGGTATATATTATTGGAGGCAGCAGAATCTATGGGCTCCTGTCTGGTATATATTATTGGAGGCAGCAGAATCTATGGGCTCCTACCAGGTATATATTATTGGAGGCTGCAGAATCTATGGGCTCCTGTCAGGTATATATTATTGGAGGCAGCAGAATGTATGGGCTCCTGTCAGGTATATATTATTGGAGGCAGCATAATGTATGGGCTCCTGTCAGGTATATATTATTGGAGGTAGGAGAATCTATGGGCTCCTGTCAGGTATATATTATTGGAGGCAGCAGAATGTATGGGCTCCTGTCAGGCATATATTATTGGAGATAGGAGAATCTATGGGCGCCTGTCAGGTATATAGTATTGGAGGCAGCAGAATCTATGGGCTCCTACCAGGTATATATTATTGGAGGCAGCAGAATGTATGGGCTCCTGTCAGGTATATATTATTGGAGGCAGCAGAATCTATGGGCTCCTACCAGGTATATATTATTTGATGCAGCAGAATGTATGAGCTCCTGTCAGGTATATATTATTGGAGGCAGCAGAATCTATGGGCTCCTACCAGGTATATATTATTGGAGGTAGGAGAATGTATGGGCTCCTGTCAGGTATATATTATTGGAGGCAGGAGAATGTATGGGCTCCTGTCAGGTATATATTATTGGAGCCAGCAGAATGTATGGGCTCCTGTCAGGTATATATTATTGGAGCCAGCAGAATGTATGGGCTCCTGTCAGGTATATATTATTGGAGGCAGGAGAATGTATGGGCTCCTGTCAGCTATATATTATTGGAGGCAGCAGAATGTATGGGCTCCTGTCAGGTATATATTATTGGAGGCAGCAGAATGTATGGGCTCCTGTCAGGTATATATTATTGGAGGTAGGAGAATGTATGGGCTCCTGTCAGGTATATATTATTGGAGGCAGGAGAATGTATGGGCTCCTGTCAGGTATATATTATTGGAGGCAGCAGAATGTATGGGCTCCTGTCAGGTATATATTATTGGAGGCAGCAGAATGTATGGGCTCCTGTCAGGTATACATTATTGGAGGTAGGAGAATGTATGGGCTCCTGTCAGGTATATATTATTGGAGGCAGGAGAATGTATGGGCTCCTGTCAGGTATATATTATTGGAGGCAGGAGAATGTATGGGCTCCTGTCAGGTATATATTATTGGAGGCAGGAGAATGTATGGGCTCCTGTCAGGTATATATTATTGGAGGCAGCAGAATCTATGGGCTCCTGTCAGGTATATATTATTGGAGGCAGCAGAATCTATGGGCTCCTGTCAGGTATATATTATTGGAGGCAGCAGAATCTATGGGCTCCTGTCTGGTATATATTATTGGAGGCAGCAGAATCTATGGGCTCCTACCAGGTATATATTATTGGAGGCTGCAGAATCTATGGGCTCCTGTCAGGTATATATTATTGGAGGCAGGAGAATCTATGGGCTCCTGTCAGGTATATATTATTGGAGGCAGCAGAATCTATGGGCTCCTGTCAGGTATATATTACTGGAGGCTGCAGAATGTATGGGCTCCTGTCAGGTATATATTATTGGAGGCAGCAGAAACTATGGGCTCCTGTCAGGTATATATTATTGGAGGCAGCAGAATGTATGGGCTCCTGTCAGGTATATATTATTGGAGGTAGGAAAATGTATGGGCTCCTGTCAGGTATATATTATTGGAGGTATGAGAAAGTATGGGCTCCTACCAGGTATATATTATTGGAGGCAGGAGAATGTATGGGCTCCTGTCAGGTATATATTATTGGAGGTAGGAGAATGTATGGGCTCCTGTCAGGTATATATTATTGGAGGTATGGGAAAGTATGGGCTCCTACCAGGTATATATTATTGGAGGCAGGAGAATGTATGGGCTCCTGTCAGGTATATATTATTGGAGGCAGGAGAATGTATGGGCTCCTGTCAGGTATATATTGTTGGAGGCAGGAGAATGTATGGGCCCCTACCAGGTATATATTATTGGAGGCAGCAGAATCTATGGGCTCCTGTTAGGTATATATTATTGAAGGCTGCAGAATGTATGGGCTCCTGTCAGGTATATATTATTGGAGGCAGCAGAATCTATGGGCTCCTACCAGGTATATATTATTGGAGGCAGCAGAATCTATGGGCTCCTGTCAGGTATATATTATTGGAGGCAGGAGAATGTATGGCCGGGCTCCTGTCAGGTATATATTATTGGAGGTAGGAGAATGTATGGTCTCCTGTCAGGTATATATTATTGGAGGTAGGAGAATGTGTGGTCTCCTGTCAGGTATATATTATTGGAGGCAGCAGAATGTATGGGCTCCTGTCAGGTATATAGTAATGGAGGCAGGAGAATGTATGGGCTCCTGTCAGGTATATATTATTGGAGGCAGCAGAATGTATGGGCTCCTGTCAGGTATATATTATTGGAGGCAGCAGAATGTATGGTCTCCTGTCAGGTATATATTATTGGAGGCAGCAGAATGTATGGGCTCCTGTCAGGTATATATTATTGGAGGTAGGAGAATGTATGGGCTCCTGTCAGGTATATATTATTGGAGGCAGGAGAATGTATGGGCTCCTGCCAGGTATATATTGTTGGAGGCAGCAGAATCTATGGGCTCCTGTCAGGTATATATTATTGGAGGCAGGAGAATGTATGGGCTCCTGTCAGGTATATATTATTGGAGGTAGGAGAATGTATGGGCTCCTGTCAGATATATATTATTGGAGGCAGGAGGATGTATGGGCTCCTGCCAGGTATATATTATTGGAGGCAGTAGAATGTATGGGCTCCTGTTAGGTATATATTATTGGAGGCAGCAGAATGTATGGGCTCCTGTCAGGTATATATTATTGGAGGTAGGAGAATGTATGGGCTCCTGTCAGGTATATATTATTGGAGGCAGGAGAATGTATGGGCTCCTGTAAGGTATATATTATTGGAGGCAGGAGAATGTATGTTCTCCTGTCAGGTATATATTATTGGAGGCAGCAGAATGTATGGGCTCCTGTCAGGTATATATTATTGGAGGCTGCAGAATCTATGGGCTCCTGTCAGGTATATATTATTGGAGGCAGGAGAATCTATGGGCTCCTGTCAGGTATATATTATTGGAGGCAGGAGAATATATGGGCTCCTGTCAAGTATATATTTTTGGAGGCAGGAGAATCTATGGGCTCCTGTCAGGTATATATTATTGGAGGCAGCAGAATCTATGGGCTCCTGCGAATTATATATTATTGGAGGCAGCAGAATCTATGGGCTCCTGTCAGGTATATATTATTGGAGGCAGGAGAATATATGGGCTCCTGTCAGGTATATATTATTGGAGTCAGCAGAATGTATGGGCTCTTGTCAGGTATATATTATTGGAGGCAGGAGAATGTATTGGCTCCTACCAGGTATATATTATTGGAGGCAGGAGAATCTATGGGCTCCTGTCAGGTATATATTATTGGAGGCAGCAGAATGTATGGGCTCCTACCAGGTATGTATTATTGGAGGCAGCAGAATCTATGGGCTCCTGTCAGGTATATATTATTGGAGGTAGGAGAATGTATGGGCTCCTGTCAGGTATATATTATTGGAGGTAGGAGAATGTATGGGCTCCTGTCAGGTATATATTATTGGAGGCAGGAGAATGTATGGGCTCCTACCAGGTATATATTATTGGAGGCGCAGAATGTATGGGCTCCTACCAGGTATATATTATTGGAGGCAGCAGAATGTAGGGGCTCATGTCAGGTATATATTATTGGAGGCGCAGAATGTATGGGCTCCTACCAGGTATATATTATTGGAGGCAGCAGAATGTATGGGCTCCTACCAGGTATATATTATTTTAGGCAGCAGAATGTAGGGGCTCCTACCAGGTATATATTATTGGAGGTAGGAGAATCTATGGGCTCCTGTCAGGTATATATTATTGGAGGCAGGAGAATCTATGGGCTCCTGTCAGGTATATATTATTGGAGGCAGGAGAATCTATGGGCTCCTGTCAGGTATATATTATTGGAGGCAGCAGAATCTATGGGCTCCTACCAGGTATATATTATTGGAGGTAGGAGAATCTATGGGATCCTACCAGGTATATATTATTGGAGGTAGGAGAATCTATGGGCTCCTGTCAGGTATATATTATTGGAGGCAGGAGAATCTATGGGCTCCTGTCAGGTATATATTATTGGAGGCAGCAGAATCTATGGGCTCCTGTCAGGTATATATTATTGGAGGCAGCAGAATCTATGGGCTCCTGTCAGGTATATATTATTGGAGGCAGCAGAATCTATGGGCTCCTGTCAGGTATATATTATTGGAGGCAGCAGAATGTATGGGCTCCTGTCAGGTATATATTATTGGAGGCAGGAGAATGTATGGGCTCCTACCAGGTATATATTATTGGAGGCAGCAGAATCTATGGGCTCCTGTCAGGTATATATTATTGGAGGCAGCAGAATCTATGGGCTCCTGTCTGGTATATATTATTGGAGGCAGCAGAATCTATGGGCTCCTACCAGGTATATATTATTGGAGGCTGCAGAATCTATGGGCTCCTGTCAGGTATATATTATTGGAGGCAGCAGAATGTATGGGCTCCTGTCAGGTATATATTATTGGAGGCAGCATAATGTATGGTCTCCTGTCAGGTATATATTATTGGAGGTAGGAGAATCTATGGGCTCCTGTCAGGTATATATTATTGGAGGTAGGAGAATCTATGGGCTCCTGTCAGGTATATATTATTGGAGGCAGCAGAATGTATGGGCTCCTGTCAGGTATATATTATTGGAGGTAGGAGAATCTATGGGCGCCTGTCAGGTATATAGTATTGGAGGCAGCAGAATCTATGGGCTCCTACCAGGTATATATTATTGGAGGCAGCAGAATGTATGGGCTCCTGTCAGGTATATATTATTGGAGGCAGCAGAATCTATGGGCTCCTACCAGGTATATATTATTTGATGCAGCAGAATGTATGAGCTCCTGTCAGGTATATATTATTGGAGGCAGCAGAATCTATGGGCTCCTACCAGGTATATATTATTGGAGGTAGGAGAATGTATGGGCTCCTGTCAGGTATATATTATTGGAGGCAGGAGAATGTATGGGCTCCTGTCAGGTATATATTATTGGAGCCAGCAGAATGTATGGGCTCCTGTCAGGTATATATTATTGGAGCCAGCAGAATGTATGGGCTCCTGTCAGGTATATATTATTGGAGGCAGGAGAATGTATGGGCTCCTGTCAGCTATATATTATTGGAGGCAGCAGAATGTATGGGCTCCTGTCAGGTATATATTATTGGAGGCAGCAGAATGTATGGGCTCCTGTCAGGTATATATTATTGGAGGTAGGAGAATGTATGGGCTCCTGTCAGGTATATATTATTGGAGGCAGGAGAATGTATGGGCTCCTGTCAGGTATATATTATTGGAGGCAGCAGAATGTATGGGCTCCTGTCAGGTATATATTATTGGAGGCAGCAGAATGTATGGGCTCCTGTCAGGTATATATTATTGGAGGTAGGAGAATGTATGGGCTCCTGTCAGGTATATATTATTGGAGGCAGGAGAATGAATGGGCTCCTGTCAGGTATATATTATTGGAGGCAGGAGAATGTATGGGCTCCTGTCAGGTATATATTATTGGAGGCAGGAGAATGTATGGGCTCCTGTCAGGTATATATTATTGGAGGCAGCAGAATCTATGGGCTCCTGTCAGGTATATATTATTGGAGGCAGCAGAATCTATGGGCTCCTGTCAGGTATATATTATTGGAGGCAGCAGAATCTATGGGCTCCTGTCTGGTATATATTATTGGAGGCAGCAGAATCTATGGGCTCCTACCAGGTATATATTATTGGAGGCTGCAGAATCTATGGGCTCCTGTCAGGTATATATTATTGGAGGCAGGAGAATCTATGGGCTCCTGTCAGGTATATATTATTGGAGGCAGCAGAATCTATGGGCTCCTGTCAGGTATATATTACTGGAGGCTGCAGAATGTATGGGCTCCTGTCAGGTATATATTATTGGAGGCAGCAGAAACTATGGGCTCCTGTCAGGTATATATTATTGGAGGCAGCAGAATGTATGGGCTCCTGTCAGGTATATATTATTGGAGGTAGGAAAATGTATGGGCTCCTGTCAGGTATATATTATTGGAGGTATGAGAAAGTATGGGCTCCTACCAGGTATATATTATTGGAGGCAGGAGAATGTATGGGCTCCTGTCAGGTATATATTATTGGAGGTAGGAGAATGTATGGGCTCCTGTCAGGTATATATTATTGGAGGTATGGGAAAGTATGGGCTCCTACCAGGTATATATTATTGGAGGCAGGAGAATGTATGGGCTCCTGTCAGGTATATATTATTGGAGGCAGGAGAATGTATGGGCTCCTGTCAGGTATATATTGTTGGAGGCAGGAGAATGTATGGGCCCCTACCAGGTATATATTATTGGAGGCAGCAGAATCTATGGGCTCCTGTTAGGTATATATTATTGAAGGCTGCAGAATGTATGGGCTCCTGTCAGGTATATATTATTGGAGGCAGCAGAATCTATGGGCTCCTACCAGGTATATATTATTGGAGGCAGCAGAATCTATGGGCTCCTGTCAGGTATATATTATTGGAGGCAGGAGAATGTATGGCCGGGCTCCTGTCAGGTATATATTATTGGAGGTAGGAGAATGTATGGTCTCCTGTCAGGTATATATTATTGGAGGCAGCAGAATGTATGGGCTCCTGTCAGGTATATAGTAATGGAGGCAGGAGAATGTATGGGCTACTGTCAGGTATATATTATTGGAGGCAGCAGAATGTATGGGCTCCTGTCAGGTATATATTATTGGAGGCAGCAGAATGTATGGTCTCCTGTCAGGTATATATTATTGGAGGCAGCAGAATGTATGGGCTCCTGTCAGGTATATATTATTGGAGGTAGGAGAATGTATGGGCTCCTGTCAGGTATATATTATTGGAGGCAGGAGAATGTATGGGCTCCTGCCAGGTATATATTATTGGAGGCAGCAGAATCTATGGGCTCCTGTCAGGTATATATTATTGGAGGCAGGAGAATGTATGGGCTCCTGTCAGGTATATATTATTGGAGGTAGGAGAATGTATGGGCTCCTGTCAGATATATATTATTGGAGGCAGGAGGATGTATGGGCTCCTGCCAGGTATATATTATTGGAGGCAGTAGAATGTATGGGCTCCTGTTAGGTATATATTATTGGAGGCAGCAGAATGTATGGGCTCCTGTCAGGTATATATTATTGGAGGTAGGAGAATGTATGGGCTCCTGTCAGGTATATATTATTGGAGGCAGGAGAATGTATGGGCTCCTGTAAGGTATATATTATTGGAGGCAGGAGAATGTATGTTCTCCTGTCAGGTATATATTATTGGAGGCAGCAGAATGTATGGGCTCCTGTCAGGTATATATTATTGGAGGCTGCAGAATCTATGGGCTCCTGTCAGGTATATATTATTGGAGGCAGCAGAATCTATGGGCTCCTGTTAGGTATATATTATTGGAGGCAGCAGAATGTATGAGCTCCTGTCAGGTATATATTATTGGAGGCAGCAGAATCTATGGGCTCCTGTCAGGTATATATTATTGGAGGCAGGAGAATCTATGGGCTCCTGTCAGGTATATATTATTGGAGGCAGCAGAATCTATGGGCTCCTGTCAGGTATATATTATTGGAGGCAGGAGAATGTATGGGCTCCTGTCAGGTATATATTATTGGATGCAGCAGAATGTATGGGCTCCTGTCAGGTATATATTATTGGAGGCAGCAGAATGTATGGGCTCCTGTCAGGTATATATTATTGGAGGCAGCAGAATCTATGGGCTCCTGTCAGGTATATATTATTGGAGGCAGCAGAATGTATGGGCTCCTGTCAGGTATATATTATTCGAGGCAGCAGAATCTATGGGCTCATCAGGTATATATTATTGGAGGCAGCAGAATCTATGGGTTCCTGTCAGGTATATATTATTGGAGGTAGTAGAATCTATGGGCTCCTGTCAGGTATATATTATTGGAGGCAGCAGAATCTATGGGCTCCTGTCAGGTATATATTATTGGAGGCAGCAGAATCTATAGGCTCCTGTCAGGTATATATTATTGGAGGCAGCAGAATCTATGGGCTCCTGTCAGGTATATATTATTGGAGGCAGGAGAATGTATGGGCTCCTACCAGGTATATATTATTGGAGGCAGCAGAATCTATGGGCTCCTGTCAGGTATATATTATTGGAGGCAGGAGAATGTATGGGCTCCTGTCTGGTATATATTATTGGAGGCAGCAGAATCTATGGGCTCCTGTCAGGTCTATATTATTGGAGGCTGCAGAATGTATGGGCTCCTGTCAGGTATATATTATTGGAGGTATGAGAAAGTATGGGCTCCTACCAGGTATATATTATTGGAGGCAGGAGAATCTATGGGCTCCTGTCAGGTATATATTATTGGAGGCAGCAGAATGTATGGGCTCCTGTCAGGTATATATTATTGGAGGCAGCAGAATCTATGGGCTCCTGTCAGGTATATATTATTGGAGGCAGCAGAATGTATGGGCTCCTGTCAGGTATATATTATTGGAGGCAGCAGAATGTATGGGCTCCTGTCAGGTATATATTATTGGAGGTATGAGAAAGTATGGGCTCCTACCAGGTATATATTATTGGAGGCAGGAGAATGTATGGGCTCCTGTCAGGTATATATTATTGGAGGCAGGAGAATGTATGGGCTCCTGTCAGGTATATATTATTGGAGGTAGGAGAATGTATGGGCTCCTGTCAGGTATATATTATTGGAGGTATGAGAAAGTATGGGCTCCTACCAGGTATATATTATTGGAGGCAGGAGAATGTATGGGCTCCTGTCAGATATATATTATTGGAGGCAGGAGAATGTATGGGCTCCTGTCGGGTATATATTATTGGAGGCAGCAGAATGTATGGGCTCCTGTCAGGTATATATTATTGGAGGTATGAGAAAGTATGGGCTCCTACCAGGTATATATTATTGGAGGCAGGAGAATGTATGGGCTCCTGTCAGGTATATATTATTGGAGGTAGGAGAATGTATGGGCTCCTGTCAGGTATATATTATTGGAGGTATGAGAAAGTATGGGCTCCTACCAGGTATATATTATTGGAGGCAGGAGAATGTATGGGCTCCTGTCAGGTATATATTATTGGAGGCAGCATAATGTATGGGCTCCTGTCAGGTATATATTATTGGAGGTAGGAGAATCTATGGGCTCCTGTCAGGTATATATTATTGGAGGCAGCAGAATGTATGGGCTCCTGTCTGGTATATATTATTGGAGGTAGGAGAATCTATGGGCGCCTGTCAGGTATATAGTATTGGAGGCAGCAGAATCTATGGGCTCCTACCAGGTATATATTATTGGAGGCAGCAGAATGTATGGGCTCCTGTCAGGTATATATTATTGGAGGCAGCAGAATCTATGGGCTCCTACCAGGTATATATTATTTGATGCAGCAGAATGTATGAGCTCCTGTCAGGTATATATTATTGGAGGCAGCAGAATCTATGGGCTCCTACCAGGTATATATTATTGGAGGTAGGAGAATGTATGGGCTCCTGTCAGGTATATATTATTGGAGGCAGGAGAATGTATGGGCTCCTGTCAGGTATATATTATTGGAGCCAGCAGAATGTATGGGCTCCTGTCAGGTGTATATTATTGGAGCCAGCAGAATGTATGGGCTCCTGTCAGGTATATATTATTGGAGGCAGGAGAATGTATGGGCTCCTGTCAGCTATATATTATTGGAGGCAGCAGAATGTATGGGCTCCTGTCAGGTATATATTATTGGAGGCAGCAGAATGTATGGGCTCCTGTCAGGTATATATTATTGGAGGTAGGAGAATGTATGGGCTCCTGTCAGGTATATATTATTGGAGGCAGGAGAATGTATGGGCTCCTGTCAGGTATATATTATTGGAGGCAGCAGAATGTATGGGCTCCTGTCAGGTATATATTATTGGAGGCAGCAGAATGTATGGGCTCCTGTCAGGTATATATTATTGGAGGTAGGAGAATGTATGGGCTCCTGTCAGGTATATATTATTGGAGGCAGGAGAATGTATGGGCTCCTGTCAGGTATATATTATTGGAGGCAGGAGAATGTATGGGCTCCTGTCAGGTATATATTATTGGAGGCAGGAGAATGTATGGGCTCCTGTCAGGTATATATTATTGGAGGCAGCAGAATCTATGGGCTCCTGTCAGGTATATATTATTGGAGGCAGCAGAATCTATGGGCTCCTGTCAGGTATATATTATTGGAGGCAGCAGAATCTATGGGCTCCTGTCTGGTATATATTATTGGAGGCAGCAGAATCTATGGGCTCCTACCAGGTATATATTATTGGAGGCTGCAGAATCTATGGGCTCCTGTCAGGTATATATTATTGGAGGCAGGAGAATCTATGGGCTCCTGTCAGGTATATATTATTGGAGGCAGCAGAATCTATGGGCTCCTGTCAGGTATATATTACTGGAGGCTGCAGAATGTATGGGCTCCTGTCAGGTATATATTATTGGAGGCAGCAGAAACTATGGGCTCCTGTCAGGTATATATTATTGGAGGCAGCAGAATGTATGGGCTGCTGTCAGGTATATATTATTGGAGGTAGGAAAATGTATGGGCTCCTGTCAGGTATATATTATTGGAGGTATGAGAAAGTATGGGCTCCTACCAGGTATATATTATTGGAGGCAGGAGAATGTATGGGCTCCTGTCAGGTATATATTATTGGAGGTAGGAGAATGTATGGGCTCCTGTCAGGTATATATTATTGGAGGTATGGGAAAGTATGGGCTCCTACCAGGTATATATTATTGGAGGCAGGAGAATGTATGGGCTCCTGTCAGGTATATATTATTGGAGGCAGGAGAATGTATGGGCTCCTGTCAGGTATATATTGTTGGAGGCAGGAGAATGTATGGGCCCCTACCAGGTATATATTATTGGAGGCAGCAGAATCTATGGGCTCCTGTTAGGTATATATTATTGAAGGCTGCAGAATGTATGGGCTCCTGTCAGGTATATATTATTGGAGGCAGCAGAATCTATGGGCTCCTACCAGGTATATATTATTGGAGGCAGCAGAATCTATGGGCTCCTGTCAGGTATATATTATTGGAGGCAGGAGAATGTATGGCCGGGCTCCTGTCAGGTATATATTATTGGAGGTAGGAGAATGTATGGTCTCCTGTCAGGTATATATTATTGGAGGTAGGAGAATGTATGGTCTCCTGTCAGGTATATATTATTGGAGGCAGCAGAATGTATGGGCTCCTGTCAGGTATATAGTAATGGAGGCAGGAGAATGTATGGGCTCCTGTCAGGTATATATTATTGGAGGCAGCAGAATGTATGGGCTCCTGTCAGGTATATATTATTGGAGGCAGCAGAATGTATGGTCTCCTGTCAGGTATATATTATTGGAGGCAGCAGAATGTATGGGCTCCTGTCAGGTATATATTATTGGAGGTAGGAGAATGTATGGGCTCCTGTCAGGTATATATTATTGGAGGCAGGAGAATGTATGGGCTCCTGCCAGGTATATATTGTTGGAGGCAGCAGAATCTATGGGCTCCTGTCAGGTATATATTATTGGAGGCAGGAGAATGTATGGGCTCCTGTCAGGTATATATTATTGGAGGTAGGAGAATGTATGGGCTCCTGTCAGATATATATTATTGGAGGCAGGAGGATGTATGGGCTCCTGCCAGGTATATATTATTGGAGGCAGTAGAATGTATGGGCTAATGTTAGGTATATATTATTGGAGGCAGCAGAATGTATGGGCTCCTGTCAGGTATATATTATTGGAGGTAGGAGAATGTATCGGCTCCTGTCAGGTATATATTATTGGAGGCAGGAGAATGTATGGGCTCCTGTAAGGTATATATTATTGGAGGCAGGAGAATGTATGTTCTCCTGTCAGGTATATATTATTGGAGGCAGCAGAATGTATGGGCTCCTGTCAGGTATATATTATTGGAGGCTGCAGAATCTATGGGCTCCTGTCAGGTATATATTATTGGAGGCAGCAGAATCTATGGGCTCCTGTTAGGTATATATTATTGGAGGCAGTAGAATGTATGAGCTCCTGTCAGGTATATATTATTGGAGGCAGCAGAATCTATGGGCTCCTGTCAGGTATATATTATTGGAGGCAGGAGAATCTATGGGCTCCTGTCAGGTATATATTATTGGAGGCAGCAGAATCTATGGGCTCCTGTCAGGTATATATTATTGGAGGCAGGAGAATGTATGGGCTCCTGTCAGGTATATATTATTGGATGCAGCAGAATGTATGGGCTCCTGTCAGGTATATATTATTGGAGGCAGCAGAATCTATGGGCTCCTGTCAGGTATATATTATTGGAGGCAGCAGAATCTATGGGCTCCTGTCAGGTATATATTATTGGATGCAGCAGAATGTATGGGCTCCTGTCAGGTATATATTATTCGAGGCAGCAGAATCTATGGGCTCATCAGGTATATATTATTGGAGGCAGCAGAATCTATGGGTTCCTGTCAGGTATATATTATTGGAGGTAGTAGAATCTATGGGCTCCTGTCAGGTATATATTATTGGAGGCAGCAGAATCTATGGGCTCCTGTCAGGTATATATTATTGGAGGCAGCAGAATCTATAGGCTCCTGTCAGGTATATATTATTGGAGGCAGCAGAATCTATGGGCTCCTGTCAGGTATATATTATTGGAGGCAGGAGAATGTATGGGCTCCTACCAGGTATATATTATTGGAGGCAGCAGAATCTATGGGCTCCTGTCAGGTATATATTATTGGAGGCAGGAGAATGTATGGGCTCCTGTCTGGTATATATTATTGGAGGCAGCAGAATCTATGGGCTCCTGTCAGGTCTATATTATTGGAGGCTGCAGAATGTATGGGCTCCTGTCAGGTATATATTATTGGAGGTATGAGAAAGTATGGGCTCCTACCAGGTATATATTATTGGAGGCAGGAGAATCTATGGGCTCCTGTCAGTTATATATTATTGGAGGCAGCAGAATGTATGGGCTCCTGTCAGGTATATATTATTAGAGGCAGCAGAATCTATGGGCTCCTGTCAGGTATATATTATTGGAGGCAGCAGAATGTATGGGCTCCTGTCAGGTATATATTATTGGAGGCAGCAGAATGTATGGGCTCCTGTCAGGTATATATTATTGGAGGTATGACAAAGTATGGGCTCCTACCAGGTATATATTATTGGAGGCAGGAGAATGTATGGGCTCCTGTCAGGTATATATTATTGGAGGCAGGAGAATGTATGGGCTCCTGTCAGGTATATATTATTGGAGGTAGGAGAATGTATGGGCTCCTGTCAGGTATATATTATTGGAGGTATGAGAAAGTATGGGCTCCTACCAGGTATATATTATTGGAGGCAGGAGAATGTATGGGCTCCTGTCAGATATATATTATTGGAGGCAGGAGAATGTATGGGCTCCTGTCGGGTATATATTATTGGAGGCAGCAGAATGTATGGGCTCCTGTCAGGTATATATTATTGGAGGTATGAGAAAGTATGGGCTCCTACCAGGTATATATTATTGGAGGCAGGAGAATGTATGGGCTCCTGTCAGGTATATATTATTGGAGGTAGGAGAATGTATGGGCTCCTGTCAGGTATATATTATTGGAGGTATGAGAAAGTATGGGCTCCTACCAGGTATATATTATTGGAGGCAGGAGAATGTATGGGCTCCTGTCAGGTATATATTATTGGAGGCAGGAGAATGTATGGGCTCCTGTCAGGTATATATTATTGGAGGCAGGAGAATGTATGGGCTCCTGTCAGATATATATTATTGGAGGCAGGAGAATCTATGGGCTCCTACCAGGTATATATTATTGGAGGCAGCAGAATCTATGGGCTCCTGTCAGGTATATATTATTGGAGGCCGAAGAATCTATGGGCTTCTGTCAGGTATATATTATTGGAGGCAGGAGAATGTATGGCTGGGCTCCTGTCAGGTATATATTATTGGAGGTAGGAGAATGTATGGTCTCCTGTCAGGTATATATTATTGGAGGTAGGAGAATGTATGGTCTCCTGTCAGGTATATATTATTGGAGGCAGCAGAATGTATGGTCCCCTGTCAGGTATATATTATTGGAGGCAGCCGAATGTATGGGCTCCTGTCAGGTATATATTATTGGAGACAGGAGAATGTATGGGCTCCTGTCAGGTATATATTATTGGAGGCAGCAGAATGTATGGTCTCCTGTCAGGTATATATTATTGGAGGCAGCAGAATGTATGGGCTCCTGTCAGAAATATATTATTGGAGGTAGGAGAATATATGGGCTCCTGTCAGGTATATATTATTGGAGGCAGGAGAATGTATGGGCTCCTGCCAGATATATATTATTGGAGGCAGGAGAATCTATGGGCTCCTACCAGGTATATATTATTGGAGGCAGCAGAATCTATGGGCTCCTGGCAGGTGTATATTATTGGAGGCCGCAGAATCTATGGGCTCCTGTCAGGTATATATTATTGGAGGCAGGAGAATGTATGGCTGGGCTCCTGTCAGGTATATATTATTGGAGGTAGGAGAATGTATGGTCTCCTGTCAGGTATATATTATTGGAGGTAGGAGAATGTATGGTCTCCTGTCAGGTATATATGATTGGAGGCAGCAGAATGTATGTTCTCCTGTCAGGTATATATTATTGGAGGCAGCAGAATGTATGGGCTCCTGTCAGGTATATATTATTGGAGACAGGAGAATGTATGGGCTCCTGTCAGGTATATATTATTGGAGGCAGCAGAATGTATGGTCTCCTGTCAGGTATATATTATTGGAGGCAGCAGAATGTATGGGCTCCTGTCAGAAATATATTATTGGAGGTAGGAGAATGTATGGGCTCCTGTCAGGTATATATTATTGGAGGCAGGAGAATGTATGGGCTCCTGCCAGGTATATATTATTGGAGGCAGCAGAATCTATGGGCTCCTACCAGGTATATATTATTTGATGCAGCAGAATGTATGAGCTCCTGTCAGGTATATATTATTGGAGGCAGCAGAAGCTATGGGCTCCTACCAGGTATATATTATTGGAGGTAGGAGAATGTATGGGCTCCTGTCAGGTATATATTATTGGAGGCAGGAGAATGTATGGGCTCCTGTCAGGTATATATTATTGGAGCCAGCAGAATGTATGGGCTCCTGTCAGGTATATATTATTGGAGGCAGGAGAATGTATGGGCTCCTGTCAGGTATATATTATTGGAGGCAGCAGAATGTATGGGCTCCTGTCAGGTATATATTATTGGAGGCAGCAGAATGTATGGGCTCCTGTCAGGTATATATTATTGGAGGTAGGAGAATGTATGGGCTCCTGTCAGGTATATATTATTGGAGGCAGGAGAATGTATGGGCTCCTGTCAGGTATATATTATTGGAGGCAGCAGAATGTATGGGCTCCTGTCAGGTATATATTATTGGAGGCAGCAGAATGTATGGGCTCCTGTCAGGTATATATTATTGGAGGTATGAGAAAGTATGGGCTCCTACCAGGTATATATTATTGGAGGCAGGAGAATGTATGGGCTCCTGTCATGTATATATTATTGGAGGTAGGAGAATGTATGGGCTCCTGTCAGGTATATATTATTGGAGGTATGAGAAACTATGGGCTCCTACCAGGTATATATTATTGGAGGCAGGAGAATGTATGGGCTCCTGTCAGGTATATATTATTGGAGGCAGGAGAATGTATGGGCTCCTGTCAGGTATATATTATTGGAGGCAGGAGAATGTATGGGCTCCTGTCAGGTATATATTATTGGAGGCAGGAGAATCTATGGGCTCCTACCAGGTATATATTATTGGAGGCAGCAGAATCTATGGGCTCCTGTCAGGTATATATTATTGGAGGCCGAAGAATCTATGGGCTCCTGTCAGGTATATATTATTGGAGGCAGGAGAATGTATGGCTGGGCTCCTGTCAGGTATATATTATTGGAGGTAGGAGAATGTATGGTCTCCTGTCAGGTATATATTATTGGAGGTAGGAGAATGTATGGTCTCCTGTCAGGTATATATTATTGGAGGCAGCAGAATGTATGGTCCCCTGTCAGGTATATATTATTGGAGGCAGCCGAATGTATGGGCTCCTGTCAGGTGTATATTATTGGAGACAGGAGAATGTATGGGCTCCTGTCAGGTATATATTATTGGAGGCAGCAGAATGTATGGTCTCCTGTCAGGTATATATTATTGGAGGCAGCAGAATGTATGGGCTCCTGTCAGAAATATATTATTGGAGGTAGGAGAATATATGGGCTCCTGTCAGGTATATATTATTGGAGGCAGGAGAATGTATGGGCTCCTGCCAGGTATATATTATTGGAGGCAGGAGAATCTATGGGCTCCTACCAGGTATATATTATTGGAGGCAGCAGAATCTATGGGCTCCTGGCAGGTATATATTATTGGAGGCCGCAGAATCTATGGGCTCCTGTCAGGTATATATTATTGGAGGCAGGAGAATGTATGGCTGGGCTCCTGTCAGGTATATATTATTGGAGGTAGGAGAATGTATGGTCTCCTGTCAGGTATATATTATTGGAGGTAGGAGAATGTATGGTCTCCTGTCAGGTATATATTATTGGAGGCAGCAGAATGTATGGTCTCCTGTCAGATATATATTATTGGAGGCAGCAGAATGTATGGGCTCCTGTCAGGTATATATTATTGGAGACAGGAGAATGTATGGGCTCCTGTCAGGTATATATTATTGGAGGCAGCAGAATGTATGGTCTCCTGTCAGGTATATATTATTGGAGGCAGCAGAATGTATGGGCTCCTGTCAGAAATATATTATTGGAGGTAGGAGAATGTATGGGCTCCTGTCAGGTATATATTATTGGAGGCAGGAGAATGTATGGGCTCCTGCCAGGTATATATTATTGGAGGCAGCAGAATCTATGGGCTCCTACCAGGTATATATTATTTGATGCAGCAGAATGTATGAGCTCCTGTCAGGTATATATTATTGGAGGCAGCAGAATCTATGGGCTCCTACCAGGTATATATTATTGGAGGTAGGAGAATGTATGGGCTCCTGTCAGGTATATATTATTGGAGGCAGGAGAATGTATGGGCTCCTGTCAGGTATATATTATTGGAGCCAGCAGAATGTATGGGCTCCTGTCAGGTATATATTATTGGAGGCAGGAGAATGTATGGGCTCCTGTCAGGTATATATTATTGGAGGCAGCAGAATGTATGGGCTCCTGTCAGGTATATATTATTGGAGGCAGCAGAATGTATGGGCTCCTGTCAGGTATATATTATTGGAGGTAGGAGAATGTATGGGCTCCTGTCAGGTATATATTATTGGAGGCAGGAGAATGTATGGGCTCCTGTCAGGTATATATTATTGGAGGCAGCAGAATGTATGGGCTCCTGTCAGGTATATATTATTGGAGGCAGCAGAATGTATGGGCTCCTGTCAGGTATATATTATTGGAGGTAGGAGAATGTATGGGCTCCTGTCAGGTATATATTATTGGAGGCAGGAGAATGTATGGGCTCCTGTCAGGTATATATTATTGGAGGCAGGAGAATGTATGGGCTCCTGTCAGGTATATATTATTGGAGGCAGGAGAATGTATGGGCTCCTGTCAGGTATATATTATTGGAGGCAGCAGAATCTATGGGCTCCTGTCAGGTATATATTATTGGAGGCAGCAGAATCTATGGGCTCCTGTCAGGTATATATTATTGGAGGCAGGAGAATGTATGGCCGGGCTCCTCTCAGGTATATATTATTGGAGGCAGCAGAATCTATGGGCTCCTACCAGGTATATATTATTGGAGGCTGCAGAATCTATGGGCTCCTGTCAGGTATATATTATTGGAGGCAGGAGAATCTATGGGCTCCTGTCAGGTATATATTATTGGAGGCAGCAGAATCTATGGGCTCCTGTCAGGTATATATTACTGGAGGCTGCAGAATGTATGGGTTCCTGTCAGGTATATATTATTGGAGGCAGCAGAAACTATGGGCTCCTGTCAGGTATATATTATTGGAGGCAGCAGAATGTATGGGCTCCTGTCAGGTATATATTATTGGAGGTAGGAAAATGTATGGGCTCCTGTCAGGTATATATTATTGGAGGTATGAGAAAGTATGGGCTCCTACCAGGTATATATTATTGGAGGCAGGAGAATGTATGGGCTCCTGTCAGGTATATATTATTGGAGGTAGGAGAATGTATGGGCTCCTGTCAGGTATATATTATTGGAGGTATGGGAAAGTATGGGCTCCTACCAGGTATATATTATTGGAGGCAGGAGAATGTATGGGCTCCTGTCAGGTATATATTATTGGAGGCAGGAGAATGTATGGGCTCCTGTCAGGTATATATTGTTGGAGGCAGGAGAATGTATGGGCCCCTACCAGGTATATATTATTGGAGGCAGCAGAATCTATGGGCTCCTGTTAGGTATATATTATTGAAGGCTGCAGAATGTATGGGCTCCTGTCAGGTATATATTATTAGAGGCAGCAGAATCTATGGGCTCCTACCAGGTATATATTATTGGAGGCAGCAGAATCTATGGGCTCCTGTCAGGTATATATTATTGGAGGCAGGAGAATGTATGGCCGGGCTCCTGTCAGGTATATATTATTGGAGGTAGGAGAATGTATGGTCTCCTGTCAGGTATATATTATTGGAGGTAGGAGAATGTATGGTCTCCTGTCAGGTATATATTATTGGAGGCAGCAGAATGTATGGGCTCCTGTCAGGTATATAGTAATGGAGGCAGGAGCATGTATGGGCTCCTGTCAGGTATATATTATTGGAGGCAGCAGAATGTTTGGGCTCCTGTCAGGTATATATTATTGGAGGCTACAGAATGTATGGTCTCCTGTCAGGTATATATTATTGGAGGCAGCAGAATGTATGGGCTCCTGTCAGGTATATATTATTGGAGGTAGGAGAATGTATGGGCTCCTGTCAGGTATATATTATTGGAGGCAGGAAAATGTATGGGCTCCTGCCAGGTATATATTGTTGGAGGCAGCAGAATCTATGGGCTCCTGTCAGGTATATATTATTGTAGGCAGGAGAATGTATGGGCTCCTGTCAGGTATATATTATTGGAGGTAGGAGAATGTATGGGCTCCTGTCAGATATATATTATTGGAGGCAGGAGGATGTATGGGCTCCTGCCAGGTATATATTATTGGAGACAGTAGAATGTATGGGCTCCTGTCAGGTATATATTATTGGAGGCAGCAGAATGTATGGGCTCCTGTCAGGTATATATTATTGGAGGTAGGAGAATGTATGGGCTCCTGTCAGGTATATATTATTGGAGGCAGGAGAATGTATGGGCTCCTGTAAGGTATATATTATTGGAAGCAGGAGAATGTATGGGCTCCTGTCAGGTATATATTATTGGAGGCAGCAGAATGTATGGGCTCCTGTCAGGTATATATTATTGGAGGCTGCAGAATCTATGGGCTCCTGTCAGGTATATATTATTGGAGGCAGCAGAATCTATGGGCTCCTGTTAGGTATATATTATTGGAGGCAGCAGAATGTATGAGCTCCTGTCAGGTATATATTATTGGAGGCAGCGGAATCTATGGGCTCCTGTCAGGTATATATTATTGGAGGCAGGAGAATCTATGGGCTCCTGTCAGGTATATATTATTGGAGGCAGCAGAATCTATGGGCTCCTGTCAGGTATATATTATTGGAGGCAGGAGAATGTATGGGCTCCTGTCAGGTATATATTATTGGATGCACCAGAATGTATGGGCTCCTGTCAGGTATATATTATTGGAGGCAGCAGAATGTATGGGCTCCTGTCAGGTATATATTATTGGAGGCAGCAGAATCTATGGGCTCCTGTCAGGTATATATTATTGGAGGCAGCAGAATGTATGGGCTCCTGTCAGGTATATATTATTCGAGGCAGCAGAATCTATGGGCTCATCAGGTATATATTATTGGAGGCAGCAGAATCTATGGGCTCCTGTCAGTTATATATTATTGGAGGTAGGAGAATCTATGGGCTCCTGTCAGGTATATATTATTGGAGGCAGCAGAATCTATGGGCTCCTGTCAGGTATATATTATTGTAGGCAGCAGAATCTATAGGCTCCTGTCAGGTATATATTATTGGAGGCAGCAGAATCTATGGGCTCCTGTCAGGTATATATTATTGGAGGCAGGAGAATGTATGGGCTCCTACCAGGTATATATTATTGGAGGCAGCAGAATCTATGGGCTCCTGTCAGGTATATATTATTGGAGGCAGGAGAATGTATGGGCTCCTGTCTGGTATATATTATTGGAGGCAGCAGAATCTATGGGCTCCTACCAGGTATATATTATTGGAGGCAGCAGAATCTATGGGCTCCTGTCAGGTCTATATTATTGGAGGCTGCAGAATGTATGGGCTCCTGTCAGGTATATATTATTGGAGGTATGAGAAAGTATGGGCTCCTACCAGGTATATATTATTGGAGGCAGGAGAATCTATGGGCTCCTGTCAGGTATATATTATTGGAGGCAGGAGAATGTATGGGCTCCTGTCAGGTATATATTATTGGAGGTATGAGAAAGTATGGGCTCCTACCAGGTATATAATATTGGAGGCAGGAGAATGTATGGGCTCCTGTCAGATATATATTATTGGAGGCAGGAGAATGTATGGGCTCCTGTCGGGTATATATTATTGGAGGCAGCAGAATGTATGGGCTCCTGTCAGGTATATATTATTGGAGGTATGAGAAAGTATGGGCTCCTACCAGGTATATATTATTGGAGGCAGGAGAATGTATGGGCTCCTGTCAGGTATATATTATTGGAGGTAGGAGAATGTATGGGCTCCTGTCAGGTTTATATTATTGGAGGTATGAGAAAGTATGGGCTCCTACCAGGTATATATTATTGGAGGCAGGAGAATGTATGGGCTCCTGTCAGGTATATATTATTGGAGGCAGGAGAATGTATGGGCTCCTGTCAGGTATATATTATTGGAGGCAGGAGAATGTATGGGCTCCTGTCAGGTATATATTATTGGAGGCAGGAGAATCTATGGGCTCCTACCAGGTATATATTATTGGAGGCAGCAGAATCTATGGGCTCCTGTCAGGTATATATTATTGGAGGCCGAAGAATCTATGGGCTCCTGTCAGGTATATATTATTGGAGGCAGGAGAATGTATGGCTGGGCTCCTGTCAGGTATATATTATTGGAGGTAGGAGAATGTATGGTCTCTTGTCAGGTATATATTATTGGAGGTAGGAGAATGTATGGTCTCCTGTCAGGTATATATTATTGGAGGCAGCAGAATGTATGGTCTCCTGTCATGTATATATTATTGGAGGCAGCCGAATGTATGGGCTCCTGTCAGGTATATATTATTGGAGACAGGAGAATGTATGGGCTCCTGTCAGGTATATATTATTGGAGGTATGAGAAAGTATGGGCTCCTACCAGGTATATATTATTGGAGGCAGGAGAATGTATGGGCTCCTGTCAGGTATATATTATTGGAGGCAGGAGAATGTATGGGCTCCTGTCAGGTATATATTATTGGAGGCAGGAGAATGTATGGGCTCCTGTCAGGTATATATTATTGGAGGCAGGAGAATGTATGGGCTCCTGTCAGGTATATATTATTGGAGGCAGCAGAATCTATGGGCTCCTGTCAGGTATATATTATTGGAGGCAGCAGAATCTATGGGCTCCTGTCAGGTATATATTATTGGAGGCAGGAGAATGTATGGCCGGGCTCCTGTCTGGTATATATTATTGGAGGCAGCAGAATCTATGGGCTCCTACCAGGTATATATTATTGGAGGCTGCAGAATCTATGGGCTCCTGTCAGGTATATATTATTGGAGGCAGGAGAATCTATGGGCTCCTGTCAGGTATATATTATTGGAGGCAGCAGAATCTATGGGCTCCTGTCAGGTATATATTACTGGAGGCTGCAAAATGTATGGGCTCCTGTCAGGTATATATTATTGGAGGCAGCAGAAACTATGGGCTCCTGTCAGGTATATATTATTGGAGGCAGCAGAATGTATGGGCTCCTGTCAGGTATATATTATTGGAGATAGGAAAATGTATGGGCTCCTGTCAGGTATATATTATTGGAGGTATGAGAAAGTCTGGGCTCCTACCAGGTATATATTATTGGAGGCAGGAAAATGTATGGGCTCCTGTCAGGTATATATTATTGGAGGTAGGAGAATGTATGGGCTCCTGTCAGGTATATATTATTGGAGGTATGGGAAAGTATGGGCTCCTACCAGGTATATATTATTGGAGGCAGGAGAATGTATGGGCTCCTGTCAGGTATATATTATTGGAGGCAGGAGAATGTATGGGCTCCTGTCAGGTATATATTGTTGGAGGTAGGAGAATGTATGGGCCCCTACCAGGTATATATTATTGGAGGCAGCAGTATCTATGGGCTCCTGTTAGGTATATATTATTGAAGGCTGCAGAATGTATGGGCTCCTGTCAGGTATATATTATTGGAGGCAGCAGAATCTATGGGCTCCTACCAGGTATATATTATTGGAGGCAGCAATATCTATGGGCTCCTGTCAGGTATATATTATTGGAGGCAGGAGAATGTATGGCCGGGCTCCTGTCAGGTATATATTATTGGAGGTAGGAGAATGTATGGTCTCCTGTCAGGTATATATTATTGGAGGTAGGAGAATGTATGGTCTCCTGTCAGGTATATATTATTGGAGGCAGCAGAATGTATGGGCTCCTGTCAGGTATATAGTAATGGAGGCAGGAGAATGTATGGGCTCCTGTCAGGTATATATTATTGGAGGCAACAGAATGTATGGGCTCCTGTCAGGTATATATTATTGGAGGCAGCAGAATGTATGGTCTCCTGTCAGGTATATATTATTGGAGGCAGCAGAATGTATGGGCTCCTGTCAGGTATATATTATTGGAGGTAGGAGAATGTATGGGCTCCTGTCAGGTATATATTATTGGAGGCAGGAGAATGTATGGGCTCCTGCCAGGTATATATTGTTGGAGGCAGCAGAATCTATGGGCTCCTGTCAGGTATATATTATTGGAGGCAGGAGAATGTATGGGCTCCTGTCAGGTATATATTATTGGAGGTAGGAGAATGTATGGGCTCCTGTCAGATATATATTATTGGAGGCAGGAGGATGTATGGGCTCCTGCCAGGTATATATTATTGGAGGCAGTAGAATGTATGGGCTCCTGTCAGGTATATATTATTGGAGGCAGCAGAATGTATGGGCTCCTGTCAGGTATATATTATTGGAGGTAGGAGAATGTATGGGCTCCTGTCAGGTATATATTATTGGAGGCAGGAGAATGTATGGGCTCCTGTAAGGTATATATTATTGGAGGCAGGAGAATGTATGGGCTCCTGTCAGGTATATATTATTGGAGGCAGCAGAATGTATGGGCTCCTGTCAGGTATATATTATTGGAGGCAGCAGAATGTATGGGCTCCTGTCAGGTATATATTATTGGAGGCAGGAGAATGTATGGGCTCCTGTCAGGTATATATTATTGGAGGTAGGAGAATCTATGGGCTCCTGTCAGGTATATATTATTGGAGGCAGCAGAATGTATGGGCTCCTGTCAGGTATATATTATTGGAGGTAGGAGAATCTATGGGCGCCTGTCAGGTATATATTATTGGAGGCAGCAGAATGTATGGGCTCCTGTCAGGTATGTATTATTGGAGGCAGCAGAATCTATGGGCTCCTGTCAGGTATATATTATTGGAGGCAGGAGAATGTATGGGCTCCTGTCAGGTATATATTATTGGAGGCAGGAGAATGTATGGGCTCCTGTCAGGTATATATTATTGGAGCCAGCAGAATGTATGGGCTCCTGTCAGGTATATATTATTGGAGGCAGGAGAATGTATGGGCTCCTGTCAGGTATATATTATTGGAGGCAGGAGAATGTATGGGCTCCTGTCAGGTATATATTATTGGAGGCAGCAGAATGTATGGGCTCCTGTCAGGTATATATTATTGGAGGCAGCAGAATGTATGGGCTCCTGTCAGGTATATATTATTGGAGGTAGGAGAATGTATGGGCTCCTGTCAGGTATATATTATTGGAAGTATGAGAAAGTATGGGCTCCTACCAGGTATATATTATTGGAGGCAGGAGAATGTATGGGCTCCTGTCAGGTATATATTATTGGAGGTAGGAGAATGTATGGGCTCCTGTCAGGTATATATTATTGGAGGTATGAGAAAGTATGGGCTCCTTCCAGGTATATATTATTGGAGGCAGGAGAATGTATGCGCTCCTGTCAGGTATATATTATTGGAGGCAGGAGAATGTATGGGCTCCTGTCAGGTATATATTATTGGAGGCAGGAGAATGTATGGGCTCCTGTCAGGTATATATTATTGGAGGCAGGAGAATGTATGGGCTCCTGTCAGGTATATATTATTGGAGGCAGCAGAATCTATGGGCTCCTGTCAGGTATATATTATTGGAGGCAGCAGAATCTATGGGCTCCTGTCAGGTATATATTATTGGAGGCAGGAGAATGTATGGCCGGGCTCCTGTCTGGTATATATTATTGGAGGCAGCAGAATCTATGGGCTCCTACCAGGTATATATTATTGGAGGCTGCAGAATCTATGGGCTCCTGTCAGGTATATATTATTGGAGGTAGGAGAATCTATGGGCTCCTGTCAGGTATATATTATTGGAGGCAGCAGAATCTATGGGCTCCTGTCAGGTATATATTACTGGAGGCCGCAGAATGTATGGGCTCCTGTGAGGTATATATTATTGGAGGCAGCAGAAACTATGGGCTCCTGTCAGGTATATATTATTGGAGGCAGCAGAATGTATGGGCTCCTGTCAGGTATATATTATTGGAGGTAGGAAAATGTATGGGCTCCTGTCAGGTATATATTATTGGAGGTATGAGAAAGTATGGGCTCCTACCAGGTATATATTATTGGAGGCAGCAGAATGTATGGGCTCCTGTCAGATATATATTATTGGAGGTAGGAGAATGTATGGACTCCTGTCAGGTATATATTATTGGAGGCAGGAGAATGTATGGGCTCCTGCCAGGTATATATTATTGGAGGCAGCAGAATCTATGGGCTCCTGTCAGGTATATATTATTGGAGGCAGGAGAATGTATGGGCTCCTGTCAGGTATATATTATTGGAGGTAGGAGAATGTATGGGCTCCTGTCAGATATATATTATTGGAGGCAGGAGGATGTATGGGCTCCTGCCAGGTATATATTATTGGAGGTAGGAGAATGTATGGGCTCCTGTCAGATATATATTATTGGAGGCAGCAGAATGTATGGGCTCCTGTCAGGTATATATTATTGGAGGCAGTAGAATGTATGGGCTCCTGTCAGGTATATATTATTGGAGGCAGGAGAATGTATGGGCTCCTGTCAGGTATACAGTCATATGAAAAAGTTTGGGCACCCCTATTAATCTTAAGCTTAATGTTTTATAAAAATTGGTGTTTTTGCAACAGCTATTTCAGTTTGATATATGTAATAACTGTTGGACACAGTAATGTTTCTGCCTTGAAATGAGGTTTATTGTGCTAACAGAAAATGTGCAATCTGCATTCAAACAAAATTTGACCGGTGCATAAGTATGGGCACCCTTATCATTTTCTTGTTTTAAATACTCCTGCCTACTTTTTACTGACTTACTAAAGCACTTTTTTTGGTTTTGTAACCTCATTGAGCTTTGAACTTTATAGCCAGGTGTATGCAATCATGAGAAAAGCTACTTAAAGTGGCCACTTGCAAGTTGTTCTCCTGTTTGAATCTCCTCTGAAGAGTGGCATCATGGGCTCCTCAAAACAACTGTCAAATGATCTGAAAACAAAGATTATTCAACATAGTTGTTCAGGGGAAGGATACAGAAAGCTGTCTCAGAGATTTAACCTGTCAGTTTCCACTGTGAGGAACATAGTAAGGAAATGGAAGAACATAGGGACAGTTCTTGTTAAGGCCAGAAGTGTCAGGACAAGAAAAACATCAGAAAGGCAGAGAAGAAGAATGATGAGATCAGTCAAGGACAATCCTCAGACCACCTCCAGAGAGCTGCAGCATCAACTTGCTGCAGATGGTGTCACTGTGCATCGGTCAACTATACAACGCACTTTGCACAAGGAGAAGCTGTATGGGAGAGTGATGCGAAAGAAGCCGTTTCTGCAAGTACGCACAAATAGAGTCGGCTGAGGTATGCAAAAGCACATTTGAAGAAGCCTATTTCTTTTTGGAAGAAGGTCCTGTGGACTGATGAAACCAAGATTGAGTTGTTTGGTCATACAAAAAGGCGTTATGCATGGTGGCAAAAAAACACAGCATTCCAAGAAAAACACTTGCTACCCACAGTAAAATTTGGTGGAGGTTCCATCATGCTTTGGGGCTGTGTGGTCAATGCCGGCACTGGGAATCTTGTTAAAGTTGAGGGACGCATGGATTCCACTCAGTATCAGCAGATTCTTGGCAATAGTGTTCAAGAATCAGTGATAAAGTTGAAGTTACGCAGTGGATGGATCTTTCAGCAAGACAATGATCCAAAACACCGCTCCAAATCTACTCAGGCATTCATGCAGAGGAACAATTACAATGTTCTGGAATGGCCATCCCAGTCCCCAGACCTGAATATCATTGAACATCTGTGGGATCATTTGAAGAGGGCTGTCCATGCTCGGCGACCATCAAACTTAACTGAACTGGAATTGTTTTGTAAAGAGGAATGGTCAAAAATACCTTCATCCAGGATCCAGGAACTCATTAAAAGCTACAGGAAGCGACTAGAGGCTGTTATTTTTGCAAAAGGAGGATCTACTAAATATTAATGTCACTTTTCTGGTGAGGTGCCCATACTTATGCACCTGTCAAATTTTGTTTGAATGCAGATTGCACATTTTCTGTTAGTACAATAAACCTCATTTCAAGGCAGAAACATTACTGTATCCAACAGTTATTACATGTATTAAACTGAAATAGCTGTTGCAAAAACACCAATTTTTATAAAACATTAAGCTTAAGATTAATAGGGGTGCCCAAACTTTTTCATATGACTGTATATTATTGGAGGTAGGAGAATGTATGGGCTCCTGTCAGATATATATTATTGGAGGCAGCAGAATGTATGGGCTCCTGTCAGGTATATATTATTGGAGGCAGTAGAATGTATGGGCTCCTGTCAGGTATATATTATTGGAGGCAGCAGAATGTATGGGCTCCTGTCAGGTATATATTATTGGAGGTAGGAGAATGTATGGGCTCCTGTCTGGTATATATTATTGGAGGCAGGAGAATGTATGGGCTCCTGTAAGGTATATATTATTGGAGGCAGGAGAATGTATGGGCTCCTGTGAGGTATATATTATTGGAGCCAGCAGAATGTATGGGCTCCTGTCAGGTATATATTATTGGAGGCAGCAGAATCTATGGGCTCCTGTCATGTATATATTATTGGAGGCTGCAGAATCTATGGGCTCCTGTCAGGTATATATAATTGGAGGTAGGAGAATCTATGGACTCCTGTCAGGTATATATTATTGGAGGCAGCAGAATGTATGGGCTCCTGTCAGGTATATATTAATGGAGCCAGCAGAATGTGTGTGCTCCTGTCAGGTATATATTATTGGATGCAGCAGAATGTATGGGCTCCTGTCAGGTATATATTATTGGAGGCAGCAGAATCTATGGGCTCCTGTCAGGTATATATTATTGGAGGCAGCAGAATGTATGGGCTCCTGTCAGGTATATATTATTGGAGGCAGCAGAATGTATGGGCTCCTGTCAGGTATATATTATTGGAGGCAGCAGAATGTATGGGCTCTTGTCAGGTATATATTATTGGAGGCAGCAGAATGTATGGGCTCTTGTCAGGTATATATTATTGGAGGTAGGAGAATGTATGGGCCCCTGTCAGGTATATATTATTGGAGGCTGGAGAATGTATGGGCTCCTGTCAGGTATATATTATTGGAGGCAGCAGAATGTATGGGCTACTGTCCGGTATATATTATTGGAGGCAGCAGAATGTATGGGCTCCTGTCGGGTATATATTAGTGGAGGCAGGAGAATGTATGGGCTCCTGTCAGGTATATATTATTGGAGGCAGCAGAATGTATGGGCTCCTGTCAGGTATATATCATTTGAGGTAGGAGAATGTATGGGCTCCTGTGAGGTATATATTATTGGAGCCAGCAGAATGTATGGGCTCCTGTCAGGTATATGTTATTGGAGGCAGGAGAATGTATGGGCTCCTGTCAGGTATATATTATTGGAGGCAGCAGAATCTATGGGCTCCTGTCAGGTATATATTATTGGAGGCAGCAGAATGTATGGGCTCCTGTCAGGTATATATTATTGGAGGCAGGAGAATGTATGGGCTCCTGTCAGGTATATATAATTGGAGGCAGGAGAATCTATGGACTCCTGTCAGGTATATATTATTGGAGGGCGCAGAATTTATGGGCTCCTGTCAGTTATATATTATTGGAGGCAGGAGAATGTATGGGCTCCTGTCAGGTATATATTATTGGAGGCTGGAGAATGTATGGGCTCCAGTCAGGTATATATTATTGGAGGTAGGAGAATGTATGGGCTCCTGTCAGGTATATATAATTGGAGGTAGGAGAATGTATGGGCTCCTGTCAGGTATATATTATTGGAGGCAGCAGAATGTATGCGCTCCTGTCAGGTATATATAATTGGAGGTAGGAGAATCTATGGACTCCTGTCAGGTATATATTATAGGAGGCAGCAGTATGTATGGTGTCCTGTCAGGTATATATTATTGGAGGCAGCAGAATGTATGGTCTCCTGTCAGATATATATTATTGGAGGCAGCAGAATGTATGGGCTCCTGTCAGGTATATATTATTGGAGGCAGCTGAATGTATTGGCTCCTGTCAGGTATATATTATTGGAGGCAGCAGAATGTACGGGCTCCTGTCAGGTATATATTATTGGAGGCAGCAGAATGTACGGGCTCCTGTCAGGTATATATTATTGGAGGCAGCAGAATGTATGGGCTCCTGTAAGGTATATATTATTGGAGGCAGCAGAATGTATGGTCTCCTGTCAGGTATATATTATTGAAGGTAGGAGAATCTATGGGCTCCTGTCAGGTATATATTATTGGAGGCAGGGGAATGTATGGGCTCCTGTCAGGTATATATTATTGGAGGCAGCAGAATCTATGGGCTCCTGTCAGGTATATATAATTGGAGGTAGGAGAATCTATGGACTCCTGTCAGGTATATATTATTGGAGGTAGGAGAATCTATGGACTCCTGTCAGGTATATATTATTGGAGGCAGCAGAATCTATGGGCTCCTGTCAGGTATATATTATTGGAGGCAGGAGAATGTATGGGCTCCTGTCAGGTATATATAATTGGAGGTAGGAGAATCTATGGACTCCTGTCAGGTATATATTATTGGAGGCAGCAAAATGTATGGTCTCCTGTCAGGTATATATTATTGGAGGTAGGAGAATCTATGGGCTCCTGTCAGGTATATATTATTGATGGCATGAGAATCTATGGGCTCCTGTCAGGTATATATTATTGGAGGCAGCAGAATCTATGGGCTCCTGTCAGGTATATATAATTGGAGGTAGGAGAATCTATGGACTCCTGTCAGGTATATATTATTGGAGGTAGGAGAATCTATGGACTCCTGTCAGGTATATATTATTGGAGGCAGCAGAATCTATGGGCTCCTGTCAGGTATATATTATTGGAGGCAGGAGAATGTATGGGCTCCTGTCAGGTATATATAATTGGAGGTAGGAGAATCTATGGACTCCTGTCAGGTATATATTATTGGAGGCAGCAAAATGTATGGTCTCCTGTCAGGTATATATTATTGGAGGTAGGAGAATCTATGGGCTCCTGTCAGGTATATATTATTGATGGCATGAGAATCTATGGGCTCCTGTCAGGTATATATTATTGGAGGCAGCAGAATCTAAGGGCTCCTGTCAGGTATATATAATTGGAGGTAGGAGAATCTATGGACTCCTGTCAGGTATATATTACTGGAGGTAGGAGAATCTATGGACTCCTGTCAGGTATATATTATTGGAGGTAGGAGAATCCATGGGCTCCTGTCAGGTATATATTATTGGAGGCAGGGGAATGTATGGGCTCCTGTCAGGTATATATTATTGGAGGTAGGAGAATCCATGGGCTCCTGTCAGGTATATATTATTGGAGGCAGGGGAATGTATGGGCTCCTGTCAGGTATATATTATTGGAGGCAGCAGAATCTATGGGCTCCTGTCAGGTATATATTATTGGAGGCAGGAGAATCTATGGGCTCCTTTCAGGTATATATTATTGGAGGCAGCAGAATCTATGGGCTCCTGTCAGGTATATATAATTGGAGGTAGGAGAATCTATGGACTCCTGTCAGGTATATATTATTGAAGGCCGCAGAATGTATGGGTTCCTGTCAGGTATATATAATTGGAGGCAGCAGAATGTATGGGCTCCTGTCAGGTATATATTATTGGAGGCAGCAGAATGTATGGGCTCCTACCAGGTATATATTATTGGAGGCAGCAGAATCTATGGGCTCCTGTCAGGTATATATTATTGGAGGCAGGAGAATGTATGGGCTCCTGTCAGGTATATATTATTGGAGGCAGTAGAATGCATGGGCTACTGTCAGGTATATATTATTGGAGGCAGCTGAATCTATGGGCTCCTGTCAGGTATATATTATTGGAGGCAGGAGAATGTATGGGCTCCTGTCAGGTATATATAATTGGAGGTAGGAAAATCTATGGACTCCTGTCACGTATATATTATTAGAGGCACCAGAATGTATGGGTCCTATCAGGTATATATTACTGGAAGCAGCAGAATCTATGGGCTCCTGTCAGGTATATATTAGTTATATATTATTGGAGGCAGGAGAATGTTTGGGCTCCTGTCAGGTATATATTATTGGAGTCAGCAGAATCTATGGTCTCCTGTCAGGTATATATTATTGGAGGCAGGAGAATGTATGGGCTCCTGTCAGGTATATATTATTGGAGGCAGGAGAATGTATGGGCTCCTGTCAGGTATATATTATTGGAGGCAGCAGAATCTATGGGCTCCTGTCAGGTATATATTATTGGAGGCAGGAGAATGTATGGGCTCCTGTCAGGTATATATAATTGGAGGTAGGAGAATCTATGGACTCCTGTCAGGTATATATTATTGGAGGCAGGAGAATGTATGTGCTCCTGTCAGGTATATATTATTGGAGGCAGCAGGAATGTATGGGATCCTGTCAGGTATATAGTATTGGAGACAGGAGAATGTATGGGCTCCTGTCAGGTATATATTATTGGAGTCAGCAGCATGTATGGGATCCTGTCAGGTATATATAATTGGAGGTAGGAGAATCTATGGACTCCTGTCAGGTATGTATTATTGGAGGCAGCAGAATGTATGGGCTCCTGTCAGGTATATATTATTGGAGGCAGCAGAATCTATGGGCTCCTGTCAGGTATATAATATTGGAGGCAGCAGCATGTATGGGATCCTGTCAGGTATATATTATTGGAGGCAGGAGAATGTATGGGCTCCTGTCAGGTATATATAATTGGAGGCAGGAGAATCTATGGACTCCTGTCAGGTATATATTATTGGAGGGCGCAGAATCTATGGGCTCCTGTCAGTTATATATTATTGGAGGCAGGAGAATGTATGGGCTCCTGTCAGGTATATATTATTGGAGGCTGGAGAATGTATGGGCTCCAGTCAGGTATATATTATTGGAGGTAGGAGAATGTATGGGCTCCTGTCAGGTATATATAATTGGAGGTAGGAGAATGTATGGGCTCCTGTCAGGTATATATTATTGGAGGCAGCAGAATGTATGCGCTCCTGTCAGGTATATATAATTGGAGGTAGGAGAATCTATGGACTCCTGTCAGGTATATATTATAGGAGGCAGCAGAATGTATGGTGTCCTGTCAGGTATATATTATTGGAGGCAGCAGAATGTATGGTCTCCTGTCAGGTATATATTATTGGAGGCAGCAGAATGTATGGGCTCCTGTCAGGTATATATTATTGGAGGCAGCTGAATGTATTGGCTCCTGTCAGGTATATATTATTGGAGGCAGCAGAATGTACGGGCTCCTGTCAGGTATATATTATTGGAGGCAGCAGAATGTACGGGCTCCTGTCAGGTATATATTATTGGAGGCAGCAGAATGTATGGGCTCCTGTAAGGTATATATTATTGGAGGCAGCAGAATGTATGGTCTCCTGTCAGGTATATATTATTGAAGGTAGGAGAATCTATGGGCTCCTGTCAGGTATATATTATTGGAGGCAGGGGAATGTATGGGCTCCTGTCAGGTATATATTATTGGAGGCAGCAGAATCTATGGGCTCCTGTCAGGTATATATAATTGGAGGTAGGAGAATCTATGGACTCCTGTCAGGTATATATTATTGGAGGTAGGAGAATCTATGGACTCCTGTCAGGTATATATTATTGGAGGCAGCAGAATCTATGGGCTCCTGTCAGTTATATATTATTGGAGGCAGGAGAATGTATGGGCTCCTGTCAGGTATATATAATTGGAGGTAGGAGAATCTATGGACTCCTGTCAGGTATATATTATTGGAGGCAGCAAAATGTATGGTCTCCTGTCAGGTATATATTATTGGAGGTAGGAGAATCTATGGGCTCCTGTCAGGTATATATTATTGATGGCATGAGAATCTATGGGCTCCTGTCAGGTATATATTATTGGAGGCAGCAGAATCTAAGGGCTCATGTCAGGTATATATAATTGGAGGTAGGAGAATCTATGGACTCCTGTCAGGTATATATTATTGGAGGTAGGAGAATCTATGGACTCCTGTCAGGTATATATTATTGGAGGTAGGAGAATCCATGGGCTCCTGTCAGGTATATATTATTGGAGGCAGGGGAATGTATGGGCTCCTGTCAGGTATATATTATTGGAGGTAGGAGAATCCATGGGCTCCTGTCAGGTATATATTATTGGAGGCAGGGGAATGTATGGGCTCCTGTCAGGTATATATTATTGGAGGCAGCAGAATCTATGGGCTCCTGTCAGGTATATATTATTGGAGGCAGGAGAATCTATGGGCTCCTTTCAGGTATATATTATTGGAGGCAGCAGAATCTATGGGCTCCTGTCAGGTATATATAATTGGAGGTAGGAGAATCTATGGACTCCTGTCAGGTATATATTATTGAAGGCCGCAGAATGTATGGGTTCCTGTCAGGTATATATAATTGGAGGCAGCAGAATGTATGGGCTCCTGTCAGGTATATATTATTGGAGGCAGCAGAATGTATGGGCTCCTACCAGGTATATATTATTGGAGGCAGCAGAATCTATGGGCTCCTGTCAGGTATATATTATTGGAGGCAGGAGAATGTATGGGCTCCTGTCAGGTATATACTATTGGAGGCAGGAGAATGTATGGGCTCCTGTCAGGTATATATTATTGGAGGCAGCAGAATCTATGGGCTCCTGTCAGGTATATATTATTGGAGGCAGGAGAATGTATGGGCTCCTGTCAGGTATATATAATTGGAGGTAGGAGAATCTATGGACTCCTGTCAGGTATATATTATTGGAGGCAGGAGAATGTATGTGCTCCTGTCAGGTATATATTATTGGAGGCAGCAGGAATGTATGGGATCCTGTCAGGTATATAGTATTGGAGGCAGGAGAATGTATGGGCTCCTGTCAGGTATATATTATTGGAGTCAGCAGCATGTATGGGATCCTGTCAGGTATATATAATTGGAGGTAGGAGAATCTATGGACTCCTGTCAGGTATGTATTATTGGAGGCAGCAGAATGTATGGGCTCCTGTCAGGTATATATTATTGGAGGCAGCAGAATCTATGGGCTCCTGTCAGGTATATATTATTGGAGGCAGCAGCATGTATGGGATCCTGTCAGGTATATATTATTGGAGGCAGCAGAATCTATGGGCTCCTGTCAGGTATATATTATTGGAGGCAGGAGAATGTATGGGCTCCTGTCAGGTATATATTATTGGAGGCAGAAGAATGTATGGGCTTCTGTCAGGTATATATTATTGGAGGCAGCAGAATCTATGGGCTCCTGTCAGGTATATATTATTGGAGGCAGCAGAATGTATGGGCTCCTGTCAGGTATATATTATTGGAGGCAGCAGAATCTATGGGCTCCTGTCAGGTATATATTATTGGAGGCAGGAGAATCTATGGGCTCCTGTCAGGTATATATTATTGGTGGCAGGAGAATGTATCGGCTCCTGTCAGGTATATATTATTGGAGGCAGCAGAATGTATGGGCTCCTGTCAGATATATATTATTGGAGGCAGCAGAATCTATGGGCTCCTGTCAGGTATATATTATTGGAGGCTGGAGAATCTATGGGCTCCTGTCAGGTATATATAATTGGAGGCAGGAGAATGTATGGGCTCCTGTCAGGTATATATTATTGGAGGCAGGAGAATGTATGGGCTCCTGTCAGGTATATATTATTGGAGGTATGAGAATGTATGGGCTCCTGTCAGGTATATATTATTGAAGGCAGGAGAATGTATGGGCTCCTGTCAGGTATATATTATTGGAGGTATGAGAATGTATGGACTCCTGTCAGGTATATATTATTGGAGGCAGGAGAATGTATGGGCTCCTGTCAGGTATATATTATTGGAGGTATGAGAATGTATGGGCTCCTGTCAGGTATATATTATTGGAGGCAGCAGAATGTATGGGCTCCTGTCAGGTATATATTATTGGAGGTAGGAGAATGTATGAGCTCCTGTCAGGTATATATTATTGGAGGCAGCAGAATGTATGGGCTCCTGTCAGGTATATATTATTGGAGGCAGGAGAGTGTATGGGCTCCTGTCAGGTATATATTATTGGAGGTATGAGAAAGTATGGGCTCCTGTCAGGTATATATTATTGGAGGCAGGAGAATGTATAGGCTCCTGTCAGGTATATATTATTGGAGGCAGCAGAATGTATGGGCTCCTGTCAGGTATATATTATTGGAGGCAGGAGAATGTATGAGCTCCTGTCAGGTATATATTATTGGAGGCAGGAGAATGTATGAGCTCCGGTCAGGTATATATTATTGGAGGTATGAGAAAGTATGGGCTCCTGTCAGGTATATATTATTGGAGGTATGAGAATGTATGGGCTCCTGTCAGGTATATATTATTGGAGGCAGCAGAATGTATGGGCTCCTGTCAGGTATATATTATTGGAGGCAGGAGAATGTATGAGCTCCTGTCAGGTATATATTATTGGAGGCAGGAGAATGTATGAGCTCCTGTTAGGTATATATTATTGGAGGCAGGAGAATATATGGGCTCCTGTCAGGTATATATTATTGGAGGCAGGAGAATGTATGGGCTCCTGTCAGGTATATATTTTTGGAGGCAGGAGAATGTATGAGCTCCTGTCAGGTATATATTATTGGAGGCAGGAGAATGTATGAGCTCCTGTCAGGTATATATTATTGGAGGCAGGAGAATATATGGGCTCCTGTCAGGTATATATTATTGGAGGCAGGAGAATCTATGGGCTCCTGTCAGGTATATATTATTGGAGGCAGGAGAATGTATGGGCTCCTGTCAGGTATATATTATTGGAGGCACCAGGAATGTATGGGCTCCTGTCAGGTATATATTATTGGAGGCAGCAGAATGTATGGGCTCCTGTCAGGTATATATTATTGGAGGCAGCAGAATTTATGGGCTCCTGTCAGGTATATATTATTGGAGGCAGGAGAATGTATGGGCTCCTGTCAGGTATATATTATTGGAGGTAGGAGAATCTATTGGCTCCTACCAGGTATATATTATTGGAGGCAGGAGAATGTATGGGCTCCTGTCAGGTATATATTATTGGAGGTAGGAGAATGTATGGGCTCCTGTCAGGTATATATTATTGGAGGTAGGAGAATGTATGGGCTCCTGTCAGGTATATATTATTGGAGGCAGGAGAATATATGGTCTCCTGTCAGGTATATATTATTAGAGGTAGGAGAATGTATGGGCTCCTGTCAGGTATATATTATTGGAGGCAGCAGAATCTATGGGCTCCTGTCAGGTATATATTATTGGAGGCAGGAGAATCTATGGGCTCCTATCAGGTATATATTATTGGAGGCAGGAGAATCTATGGGCTCCTGTCAGGTATATATTATTGGAGGCAGCATGAATGTATGGGCTCCTGTCAAGTATATATTATTGGAGGCAGGAGAATCTATGGGCTCCTACCAGGTATATATTATTGGAGGCAGGAGAATCTATGGGCTCCTGTCGGGTATATATTATTGGAGGCAGCAGAATGTATGGGCTCCTGTCAGGTATATATTATTGGAGGTATGAGAATGTATGGGCTCCTGTCAGGTATATATTATTGGAGGCAGCAGAATGTATGGGCTCCTGTCAGGTATATATTATTGGAGGTAGGAGAATGTATGAGCTCCTGTCAGGTATATATTATTGGAGGCAGCAGAATGTATGAGCTCCTGTCAGGTATATATTATTGGAGGCAGCAGAATGTATGAGCTCCTGTCAGGTATATATTATTGGAGGTATAAGAAAGTATGGGCTCCTGTCAGGTATATATTATTGGAGGCAGGAGAATGTATGGGCTCCTGTCAGGTATATATTATTGGAGACAGGAGAATGTATGAGCTCCTGTCAGGTATATATTATTGGAGGCAGGAGAATGTATGGGCTCCTGTCAGGTATATATTATTGGAGGCAGGAGAATGTATGGGCTCCTGTCAGGTATATATTATTGGAGGCAGGAGAATGTATGAGCTCCTGTCAGGTATATATTATTGGAGGCAGGAGAATGTATGGGCTCCTACCAGGTATATATTATTGGAGGCAGGAGAATGTATGATCTCCTGTCAGGTATATATTATTGGAGGCAGGAGAATGTATGGACTCCTGTCAGGTATATATTATTGGAGGTAGGAGAGTCTATTGGCTCCTACCAGTTATATATTATTGGAGGCAGGAGAATGTATGGGCTTCTGTCAGGTATATATTATTGGAGGCAGGAGAATGTATGGACTCCTGTCAGGTATATATTATTGGAGGTAGGAGAGTCTATTGGCTCCTACCAGGTATATATTATTGGAGGCAGGAGAATGTATGGGCTCCTGTCAGGTATATATTATTGTAGGTAGGAGAATCTATGGGCTCCTGTCAGGTATATATTATTGGAGGCAGCAGAATGTATGGGCTCCTGTCAGGTATATATTATTGAAGGCAGCAGAATGTATGGGCTCCTGTCAGGTATATATTATTGGAGGCAGGAGAATGTATGGGCTCCTGTCAGGTATATATTATTGGAGGCAGGAGAATGTATGGGCTCCTCTCACGTATATATTATTGGAGGCAGCAGAATGTATGGGCTCCTGTCAGGTATATATTATTGGAGGCAGCAGAATGTATGGGCTCCTGTCAGGTATATATTATTGGAGGCAGCAGAATCTATGGGCTCCTGTCAGGTATATATTATTGGAGGCAGGAGAATGTATCGGCTCCTGTCAGGTATATATTATTGGAGGTAGGAGAATCTATGGGCTCCTACCAGGTATATATTATTGGAGGCAGGAGAATCTATGTGCTCCTGTCAGGTATATATTATTGGAGGCAGGAGAATGTATGGGATTCTGTCAGCTATATATATTATTGGAGGCAGCAGAATGTATGGGCTCATGTCAGGTATATATTATTGGAGGCAGGAGAATCTATGGGCTCCTGTCAGGTATATATTATTGGAGGTAGGAGAATCTATTGGCTCCTTCCAGGTATATATTATTGGAGGCAGGAGAATGTATGGGCTCCTGTCAGGTATATATTATTGGAAGCAGCAGAATGTATGGGCTCCTGTCAGGTATATATTATTGGAGGCAACAGAATCTATGGGCTCCTGTCAGGTATATATTATTGCAGGCAGCAGAATCTATGGGCTCCTGTCAGGTATATATTATTGGAGGCAGCAGAATGTACGGGCTCCTGTCAGGTATATATTATTGGAGGCAGGAGAATGTATGGGCTCCTGTCAGGTATATATTATTGGAGGCAGGAGAATCTATGGGCTCCTGTCAGGTATATATTAATGGAGGTAGGAGAATCTATGGGCTCCTACCAGGTATATATTATTGGAGGCAGCAGAATCTATGGGCTCCTGTCAGGTATATATTATTGGAGGCAGGAGAATGTATGGGCTCCTACCAGGTATATATTATTGGAGGTAGGACAATCTATGAGCTCCTACCAGGTATATATTATTGGAGGCAGCAGAATCTATGGGCTCCTGTCAGGTATATATTATTGGAGGAAGGAGAATCTATGGGCTCCTACCAGGTATATATTATTGGAGCCAGCACAATCTATGGGCTCCTGCAGGTATATATTATTGGAGGCTGGAGAATGTATGGCCTCCTGTCAGGTATATATTATTGGAGGCAGGAGAATCTATGTGCTCCTGTCAGGTATATATTATTGGAGGCAGGAGAATGTATGGGCTCCTGTCAGCTATATATATTATTGGAGGCAGCAGAATGTATGGGCTCATGTCAGGTATATATTATTGGAGGCAGGAGAATCTATGGGCTCCTGTCAGGTATATATTATTGGAGGTAGGAGAATCTATTGGCTCCTTCCAGGTATATATTATTGGAGGCAGGAGAATGTATGGGCTCCTGTCAGGTATATATTATTGGAAGCAGCAGAATGTATGGGCTCCTGTCAGGTATATATTATTGGAGGCAACAGAATCTATGGGCTCCTGTCAGGTATATATTATTGCAGGCAGCAGAATCTATGGGCTCCTGTCAGGTATATATTATTGGAGGCAGCAGAATGTACGGGCTCCTGTCAGGTATATATTATTGGAGGCAGGAGAATGTATGGGCTCCTGTCAGGTATATATTATTGGAGGCAGGAGAATCTATGGGCTCCTGTCAGGTATATATTAATGGAGGTAGGAGAATCTATGGGCTCCTACCAGGTATATATTATTGGAGGCAGCAGAATCTATGGGCTCCTGTCAGGTATATATTATTGGAGGCAGGAGAATGTATGGGCTCCTACCGGGTATATATTATTGGAGGTAGGACAATCTATGGGCTCCTACCAGGTATATATTATTGGAGGCAGCAGAATCTATGGGCTCCTGTCAGGTATATATTATTGGAGGAAGGAGAATCTATGGGCTCCTACCAGGTATATATTATTGGAGCCAGCACAATCTATGGGCTCCTGCAGGTATATATTATTGGAGGCTGGAGAATGTATGGCCTCCTGTCAGGTATATATTATTGGAGGCAGGAGAATCTATGGGCTCCTGTCAGGTATATATTATTGGAGGCAGTAGAATCTATGGGCTCCTGTCAGGTATATATTATTGGAGGCTGGAGAATGTATGGGCTCCTGTAAGGTATATATTATAGGAGGCAGCAGAATCTATGGGCTCCTGTCAGGTATATATTATTGGAGGCAGGAGAATGTATGGGCTCCTGTCAGGTATATATTATTGGAGGCAGGAGAATGTTTGGGCTCCTGTCAGGTATATATTATTGGAGGCAGGAGAATGTATGGGCTCCTACCAGGTATATATTATTGGAGGCTGGAGAATGTATGGACTCCTGTCAGGTATATATTATTGGAGCCAGCAGAATGTATGGGCTCTAGTCAAGTATATATTATTGGAGGCTGGAGAATGTATGGGCTCCTGTCAGGTATATATTATTGGAGGCAGGAGAATGTATGGGCTCCTGTGAGGTATATATTATTGGAGCCAGCAGAATGTATGGGCTCCTGTCAGGTATATATTATTGGAGGCTGGAGAATGTATGGGCTCCTGTCAGGTATATATTATTGGAGGCAGGAGAATGTATGGGCTCCTGTCAGGTATATATTATTGGAGCCAGCAGAATGTATGGGCTCCTGTCAGGTATATATTATTGGAGACAGGAGAATCTATGGGCTCCTACCAGGTATATATTATTGGAGGCAGGAGAATCTATGGACTCCTGACAGGTATATATTATTGGAGGTAGGAAAATCTATGGGCTCCTACCAGGTATATATTATTGGAGCCAGCAGAATCTATGGGCTCCTGTCAGGTATATATTATTGGAGGCAGGAGAATCTATGGGCTCCTGTCAGGTATATATTATTGGAGGCAGTAGAATCTATGGGCTCCTGTCAGGTATATATTATTGGAGGCTGGAGAATCTATTGGCTCCTACCAGGTATATATTATTGGAGGCAGGATAATCTATTGGCTCCTACCAGGTATATATTATTGGAGGCAGGAGAATGTATGGGCTCCTGTCAGGTATATATTATTGGGGGCAGCAGAATGTATGGGCTCCTGTCAGGTATATATTATTGGAGGTAGGAGAATCTATGGGCTCCTGTCAGGTATATATTATTGGAGGTAGGAGAATGTATGGGCTCCTGTCAGGTATATATTATTGGAGTCAGCAGAATCTATGGGCTCCTGTCAGGTATATATTATTGGAGGCAGGAGAATGTATGGGCTCCTGTCAGGTATATATTATTGGAGGCAGGAGAATGTATAGGCTCCTGTCAGGTATATATTATTGGAGGTAGCAGAATCTATGGTCTCCTGTCAGGTATATATTATTGGAGGCAGCAGGAATGTATGGGATCCTGTCAGGTATATATTATTGGAGGCAGCAGAATGTATGGGCTCCTGTCAGGTATATAGTATTGGAGGCAGGAGAATGTATGGGCTCCCGTCAGGTATATAGTATTGGAGGCAGGAGAATGTATGGGCTCCTGTCAGGTATATATTATTGGAGGCAGGAGAATGTATGGGCTCCTGTCAGGTATATATTATTGGAGGCAGCAGAATGTATGGGCTCCTGTCAGGTATATATTATTGGAGGTAGGAGAATCTATGGGCTCCTGTCAGGTATATATTATTGGAGGTAGGAGAATGTATGGGCTCCTGTCAGGTATATATTATTGGAGTCAGCAGCATGTATGGGATCCTGTCAGGTATATATTATTGGAGGCAGCAGAATCTATGGGCTCCTGTCAGGTATATAGTATTGGAGGCAGCAGAATGTATGGGCTCCTGTCAAGTATATATTATTGGAGGCAGGAGAATGTATGGGCTCCTGTCAAGTATATATTATTGGAGGCAGGAGAATGTATGGGCTCATGTCAGGTATATAGTATTGGAGGCAGCAGAATGTATGGGCTCCTGTCAGGTATATATTATTGGAGGCAGGAGAATGTATGGGCTCCTGTCAGGTATATATTATTGGAGGCAGCAGAATATATGGGCTCCTTTCGGGTATATATTATTGGAGGCAGGAGAATGTATGGGCTCCTGTCAGGTATATATTATTGGAGGCAGCAGAATCTATGGGCTCCTGTCAGGTATATATTATTGGAGCCAGCAGAATCTATGGGCTCCTGTCAGGTATATATTATTGGAGGCAGCAGGAATGTATGGGCTCCTGTCAGGTATATATTATTGGAGGCTGCAGAATCTATGGGCTCCTGTCAGGTATATATTATTGGAGCCAGCAGAATCTATGGGCTCCTGTCAGGTATATATTATTGGAGGCAGCAGAATCTATGGGCTCCAGCCAGGTATATATTATTGGAGGCAGCAGGATCTATGGGCTCCTGTCAGGTATATATTATTGGAGGCAGGAGAATGTATGGGCTCCTGTCAAGTATATATTATTGGAGGCAGGAGAATGTATGGGCTCCTGTCAGGTATATATTATTGGAGGCAGGAGAATGTATGGGCTCCTGTCAGGTATATATTATTGGAGGCAGGAGAATCTATGGGCTCCTGTCAAGTATATATTATTGGAGGCAGGAGAATCTATGGGCTCCTGTCAGGTATATATTATTGGAGGTAGGAGAATGTATGGGCTCCTGTCAGGTATATATTATTGGAGGCATGAGAATATATGGGCTCCTGTCAGGTATATATTATTGGAGGCAGGAGAATGTATGGGCTCCTGTCAGGTATATGTTATTGGAGGCAGCAGAATCTATGGGCTCCTGTCAGGTATATATTATTGGAGGCAGCAGAATCTATGGGCTCCTGTCAGGTATATATTATTGGAGGTAGGAGAATGTATGGGCTCTTGTCAGGTATATATTATTGGAGGCAGGAGAATGTATGGGCTCCTGTGAGGTATATATTATTGGAGGCAGGAGAATGTATGGGCTCCTGTCAGGTATATATTATTGGAGGCAGCAGAATCTATGGGCTCCTACCAGGTATATCTTACTGGAGGTAGGAGAATGTATGGGCTCCTGTCAGGTATATATTGGAGGCAGCAGAATCTATGGGCTCCTGTCAGGTATATATTATTGGGGGCAGCAGAATGTATGGGCTTCTGTTAGGTATATATTATTGGAGGCAGCAGAATCTATGGGCTCCTGTCAGGTATATATTATTGGAGGCAGGAGAATGTATGGGCTCCTGTCAGGTATATATTATTGCAGCCAGCAGAATGTATGGGCTCCTTTCAGTTATATATTATTGGAGGCAGGAGAATCTATGGGCTCCTGTCAGATATATATTATTGGAGGCAGCAGAATATATGGGCTCCTTTCGGGTATATATTATTGGAGGCAGGAGAATGTATGGGCTCCTGTCAGATTCTGCTGCCTCCAATACAATATACCTATGGGCTCCTACCAGGTATATATTACTGGAGGTAGGAGAATGTATGGGCTCCTGTCAGGTATATATTGGAGGCAGCAGAATCTATGGGCTCCTGTCAGGTATATATTATTGGAGGCTGGAGAATGTATGGGCTCCTGTCAGGTATATATTATTGGAGGCAGCAGGATCTATGGGCTCCTGTCAGGTATATATTATTGGAGGCAGGAGAATGTATGGGCTCCTGTCAAGTATATATTATTGGAGGCAGGAGAATGTATGGGCTCCTGTCAGGTATATATTATTGGAGGCAGGAGAATGTATGGGCTCCTGTCAGGTATATATTATTGGAGGCAGGAGAATCTATGGGCTCCTGTCAAGTATATATTATTGGAGGCAGGAGAATCTATGGGCTCCTGTCAGGTATATATTATTGGAGGTAGGAGAATGTATGGGCTCCTGTCAGGTATATATTATTGGAGGCATGAGAATATATGGGCTCCTGTCAGGTATATATTATTGGAGGCAGGAGAATGTATGGGCTCCTGTCAGGTATATGTTATTGGAGGCAGCAGAATCTATGGGCTCCTGTCAGGTATATATTATTGGAGGCAGCAGAATCTATGGGCTCCTGTCAGGTATATATTATTGGAGGTAGGAGAATGTATGGGCTCTTGTCAGGTATATATTATTGGAGGCAGGAGAATGTATGGGCTCCTGTGAGGTATATATTATTGGAGGCAGGAGAATGTATGGGCTCCTGTCAGGTATATATTATTGGAGGCAGCAGAATCTATGGGCTCCTACCAGGTATATCTTACTGGAGGTAGGAGAATGTATGGGCTCCTGTCAGGTATATATTGGAGGCAGCAGAATCTATGGGCTCCTGTCAGGTATATATTATTGGGGGCAGCAGAATGTATGGGCTTCTGTTAGGTATATATTATTGGAGGCAGCAGAATCTATGGGCTCCTGTCAGGTATATATTATTGGAGGCAGGAGAATGTATGGGCTCCTGTCAGGTATATATTATTGCAGCCAGCAGAATGTATGGGCTCCTTTCAGTTATATATTATTGGAGGCAGGAGAATCTATGGGCTCCTGTCAGATATATATTATTGGAGGCAGCAGAATATATGGGCTCCTTTCGGGTATATATTATTGGAGGCAGGAGAATGTATGGGCTCCTGTCAGATTCTGCTGCCTCCAATACAATATACCTATGGGCTCCTACCAGGTATATATTACTGGAGGTAGGAGAATGTATGGGCTCCTGTCAGGTATATATTGGAGGCAGCAGAATCTATGGGCTCCTGTCAGGTATATATTATTGGAGGCTGGAGAATCTATGGGCTCCTGTCAGGTATATATTATTGGAGGCAGGAGAATGTATGGGCTCCTGTCAGGTATATTGTATTGGAGGCAGCAGAATCTATGGGCTCCTACCAGGTATATATTACTGGAGGTAGGAGAATGTATGGGCTCCTGTCAGGTATATATTGGAGGCAGCAGAATCTATGGGCTCCTGTCAGGTATATATTATTGGAGGCTGGAGAATTTATGGGCTCCTACCAGGTATATATTATTGGAGGCAGGAGAATCTATGGGCTCCTGTCAGGTATATATTATTGGAGCCAGCAGAATGTATGGGCTCCTCTCAGGTATATATTACTGGAGGCAGGAGAATGTATGGGCTCCTACCAGGTATATATTATTGGAGGCAGGAGAATGTATGGGCTCCTGTCAGGTATATATTATTGGAGGCTGGAGAATCTATGGGCTCCTCTCAGGTATATATTATTGGAGGCAGGAGAATATATGGGCTCCTGTCAGGTATATATTATTGGAAGCAGGAGAATGTATGGGCTCCTGTCAAGTATATATTACTGGAGGCAGCAGAATGTAGGGGCTCCTACCAGGTATATATTATTGGAGGTAGCAGAATCTATGGGTTCCTGTCAGGTATATATTATAGGAGGCAGGAGAATGTATGGGCTCCTGTCAGGTATATTTTATTGGAGGCAGCAGAATCTATGGACTCCTGTCAGGTATATATTATTGGAGCCAGCAGAATGTATGGACTCCTGTAAGGTATATATTATTGGAGCCAGCAGAATGTATGGACTCCTACCATGTATATATTATTGGAGGCAGGAGAATGTATGGGCTCCTGTCAGGTATATATTATTGGAGGCTGGAGAATGTATGAGCTCCTACCAGGTATATATTATTGGAGCCAGCAGAATCTATGGGCTTCTTTCAGTTTTATATTATTGGAGGCAGCAGAATGTATGGGCTCCTGTCAGGTGTATAGTATTGGAGGCAGGAGAATGTATGGACTCCTGTCAGGTATATATTACTGGATGCAGCAGAATGTATGGGCTCCTACCAGGTATATATTATTGGAGGCAGCAGAATCTATGGGCTCCTGTCATGTATATATTATTGGAGGCAGCAGAATGTATGGGCTCCTACCAGGTATATATTATTGGAGGCAGCAGAATCTATGGGCTCCTGTCATGTATATATTATTGGAGGCAGCAGAATGTATGGGCTCCTGTCAGGTATATATTATTGAAGGCACCAGAATGTATTGGCTCCTGTCATGTATATATTATTGGGGGCAGCAGAATCTATGGGCTCCTGACAGGTATATATTATTAGAGGTAGGAGAATCTATGGGCTCCTGTCAGGTATATATTATTGGAGGCAGCAGAATCTATGGGCTCCTGTCAGGTATATATTATTGGAGGCAGCAGAATATATGGGCTCCTGTCAGGTATATATTATTGGAGATAGGAGAATGTATGGGCTCCTGTCAGGTATATATTATTGGAGGCAGCAGAATCTATGGGCTCCTGTCAGATATATATTATTGGAGGCAGCAGAATCTATGGGCTCCTGTCAGGTATATATTATTGGAGGCAGCAGAATCTATGGGCTCCTGTCAGGTATATATTATTAGAGGTAGGAGAATCTATCGGCTCCTGTCAGGTATATATTATTGGAGGCAGCAGAATCTATGGGCTCCTGTCAGGTATATATTATTGGAGGCAGCAGAATATATGGGCTCCTGTCAGGTATATAGTATTAGAGGCAGCACAATCTATGGACTTCTGTCAGGTATATATTATTGGAGGTAGGAGAATGTATGGGCTCCTACCAGGTATATATTATTGGAGGTAGGAGAATGTATGGGCTCCTACCAGGTATATATTATTGGAGGTAGCAGAATCTATGGGCTCCTGTCAGGTATATATTATTGGAGGCAGGAGAATGTATGGGCTCCTGTCGGGTATATTTTATTGGAGGCAGCAGAATCTATGGGCTCCTGTCAGGTATATATTATTGGAGGCAGCAGAATGTATGGGCTCCTGTCAGGTATATGTTATTGGAGGCAGCAGAATCTATGGGCTCCTGTCAGGTATATATTATTGGAGGTAGGAGAATGTATGGGCTCTTGTCAGGTATATATTATTGGAGGCAGGAGAATGTATGGGCTCCTGTGAAGTATATATTATTGGAGGCAGGAGAATGTATGGGCTCCTGTCAGGTATATATTATTGGAGGCAGCAGAATCTATGGGCTCCTACCAGGTATATATTATTGGAGGCAGGAGAATGTATGGGCTCCTGTCAGGTATATATTATTGGAGGCTGGAGAATCTATGGGCTCCTCTCAGGTATATATTATTGGAGGCAGGAGAATATATGGGCTCCTGTCAGGTATATATTATTGGAAGCAGGAGAATGTATGGGCTCCTGTCAGGTATATTTTATTGGAGGCAGCAGAATCTATGGACTCCTGTCAGGTATATATTATTGGAGCCAGCAGAATGTATGGACTCCTACCATGTATATATTATTGGAGGCAGGAGAATGTATGGGCTCCTGTCAGGTATATATTATTGGAGGCTGGAGAATGTATGAGCTCCTGTCAGGTATATATTATTGGAGGTAGGAGAATGTATGGGCTCCTCTCAGGTATATATTATTGGAGACAGCAGAATGTATGGGTCCTGACAGGTATATATTATTGGAGCCAGTAGAATGTATGGGCTCCTGTCAGGTATATATTATTGGAGCCAGCAGAATCTATGGGCTTCTTTCAGTTCTATATTATTGGAGGCAGCAGAATGCATGGGCTCCTACCAGGTATATATTTTTGGAGGCTGGAGAATGTATGGGCTCCTGTCAGGTTTATATTATTGGAGGCAGGAGAATGTATGGGCTCCTGTCAGGTATATATTATTGGAGGCAGGAGAATGTATGAGCTCCTGTCAGGTATATATTATTGGAGGCAGGAGAATGTATGAGCTCCTGTCAGGTATATATTATTGGAGACAGCAGAATGTATGGGCTCCTGTCAGGTATATATTATTGGAGGCAGGAGAATGTATGGACTCCTGTCAGGTATATATTACTGGAGGCAGCAGAATGTATGGGCTCCTACCAGTTATATATTATTGGAGGCAGCAGAATCTATGGGCTCCTGTCATGTATATATTATTGGAGGCAGCAGAATGTATGGGTTCCTACCAGTTATATATTATTGGAGGCAGCAGAATCTATGGGCTCCTGTCATGTATATATTATTGGAGGCAGCAGAATGTATGGGCTCCTGTCAGGTATATATTATTGGAGGCAGTTGAATCTATGGGCTCCTACCTGGTATATATTATTGAAGGCAGCAGAATGTATGGGCTCCTGTCATGTATATATTATTGGGGGCAGCAGAATCTATGGGCTCCTGACAGGTACCGTATATTCCGGCGTATAAGACGACCTGGTGTATAAGACGACCCCCCTACTTTCCTGTTAAAATATAGAGTTTAGGATATATTCACCGTATAAGACTACCCCTTTTCCAACGCATACCAAACACCGGTAAAAATTAAAAAAAAACAGATTTGAATTTAACATGGTCCTTTTTTAATTTAAATTCTTATGACATGCAGGTATATAGCAGGAAAACTGTCACTCATAAACATATTAAAATAGGGGGGACCCCACGTCATTTTTTGGGGGGGTCCCCCATTCTAATAGCTAGTAAAGGCTAGGTATTCAGCTGGGGGCTGATATTAGTAGCCTGGGAAGCTCCGTGGGTATTACCCCCTTCCCAGACTTCAAACATCTGCCCCAGCCGTCTGCTTAACCTCCGCTAGAGACTATAATGATGGTGGATCCCACGCCAATTTTCTTTTTAAAAAATCCTTTATTTTAACACTAAATGACAATTGAGGGGTTAATAAAGATGCAGTCCCTAAATTATTATTAATTTTGTAATTAATTTTTCCCAAAAATGTTGACGTGGGCTTCGCCATATTTTTGTGTCCAGCCAGGTACAGCAGGCAGGAACGGGCTGCCCCCAACCACCAGCTGCCTATTTGTACCTGGCCGGACACAACAATATAGGGAAGCCCTTTTTTTTTAAATTATTTCATGAAATAATTAAAAAAAAAAAGACGTGGGGCTTCGCCCTATTTTTGTGTCCAGCCAGGTACAACTAGGCAGCTGGGGGCTGGAATCTGCAGCGCAGGGAGGCCCAAGCTTTCTGGGCCCCCCCCCCGCTGCAAATTGCAGTCCGCAGCCACCCCGGAAAATGGCGCGTTCATAGAAGCGCCATCTTCTGGCGCTGTACCCAACTCATCCAGGGCCCTGGTGCGGTGGCTCACTGGGTAATAAAGGGGTTAAGGCCAGCTTGGCATTATCAGCTGGCCCTAAGCCCGAAATTCATGGGGTCACGCCAATATTAGACATGACCGCCATGAATTTCTAGTAAAGTAATTAAAAAAAACACAAACACCCAGAATAAAGTCCTTTAATTGAAATAAAGACACAATCCTTTATTGTTCTAAATTAAACCATACTTACCATCACGCCCATTCCAGCTGAAGCCAACGATCTCCTGCAATAAAAGTAAAATAATAAAGCAACCTCATCCTTACCTCTCCATGGTTCCCAGGACCGGTCCAGCTCTGCTACATTCACATGACAGGCTGCACCGCAGCAGAACGCTGCCGTTCAGCTTGCCATGCGGCAGACACTGAGAAGCGCAGGCATGCTTGTGCTCCTCAGTGTCTGACTGTGACGGCATCCAGATGAGCCGAGATCATGTCCAATGAACTCGGCTCACCTCATGCACGTCACTGACAGCGTGGGAAAATTCTCCTGCTCCCCGCATGCGCAGTAGAAGTTTCCCACGCTGTCAGTGACGGACGTCCATGAGGTGAGCTGAGTTCATTGTCGGCTCATCTGGATGCCGTCACAGCGAGACACTGAGGAGCGCAAGCATGCCTGCGCTTCTCAGTGTCTGCGGGATGACAGGCTGGATGGCAGCGTTCTGCTGCGGTCCAGCCTGTCATCTCGATGTAGCAGAGCTGGAGCTGTCGTGGGAACCATGGAAAGGTAAGGATGAGGTTGCTTTATTATTTTTCTTTTATTGCAGGAGATCGTTGGCTTCAGCTGGAATGGGCGTGATGGTAAGTATGGTTTAATTTAGAACAATAAAGAATTGTGTCTTTATTTCAATTAAAGGACTTTATTCTGGGTGTTTGTGTTTTTTTTAACTTTGACTATGGGGTTAGTAATGGGGGTGTCTTATAGACGCCTCTCCATTACTAACCTGGGCTTGATGTCAGCTGGCATTATAAGCTGACATCAACCCCAGCCCTATTACCCCCTGCCACCGCACCAGGGCAGCGTGGAAGAGCGAGGCTAAGTGCCAGAATTGGCGCATCCTATGAATGCGCCATTTCTGGGGCGGCTGACGGCTGGTGTTTCTAGCCTGGGAGGGGGCCAATATTCATGGCACCCTTCCTGGGCTATTAATATCAGCCCCCAGCTGTCTGCCTAGCCTTTGCTAGCTATTAAATTAGGGGGGACCCCACGTCATTTTTTTGGAGGGGTCCCCCATTTTAATAGCTAGTAAAGGCTATGTATTCAGCTGGGGGCTGATATTAGTAGCCTGGGAAGCTCCGTGGGTATTACCCCCTTCCCAGGCTTCAAACATCTGCCCCAGCCGTCTGCTTAACCTCCGCTAGAGACTAAAATTAAGGGGAACCCCACGCCAATTTTTTTTTAAATAAATCCGTTATTTTAACACTAGATGACAAGTACAGTAACCAGCACTATCACTGTACTTCATATATATGTGACTGACATGTTTCTATCTATCTAATCTATGTGTGATGCTCTATTCTGTCTGTTATAAATTGTCGGGTACCGCTGCTGAATTGCCGGCCGGCTTTTTTAAAGAGACGGTGCATGAAAACACTATTATTTGTTTTAATAAATCCTTTACACTAAATGACAAGTACAGTAAGCAATACTGTCACTGTACTTCATATGTATGTGACTGACATGTTTCTATCTATCTAATCTATGTGTGAAGCTCTATTCTTTCTATTCTAAATTGTCGGGTGCCGGCTTATGCCGCTGCTGAATTGCCGGCTTTTCATATATTGTCACAGAAGCGATGCGAACTTCCCTGCTCCGGACACAGCGCACCGCTTCTGTGACAAGTGAAAGCTGTCGGCACAGAAGCCCCGCGCTGTGGACGGAGCTGGGAATACGCAGCGATGTGTCAGTTTCAGCACAGAAGCGCTGACTGTCTGGACCTACCGCCGCCGTATTTTAATTCCCTCCACCTTATATTAACTCCGACATGGCAGGGATACGGCCACGGCAGCTTATTAACACCCCCAGAGTATCCCCGCATGTCAATTTCTGAAAGTTCAAAAGCATTACCGGCGTATAAGACGACCCCAGACTAGACAGAAGATTTTTCAGTCTTCAAAAGTCGTCTTATACGCCGGAATATACGTATATATTATTAGAGGTAGGAGAATCTATGGGCTCCTGTCAGGTATATATTATTGGAGGCAGCAGAATCTATGGGCTCCTGTCAGGTATATATTATTGGAGGCAGCAGAATATATGGGCTCCTGTCAGGTATATAGTATTAGAGGCAGCACAATCTATGGACTCCTGTCAGGTATATATTATTGGAGGTAGGAGAATGTATGGGCTCCTACCAGGTATATATTATTGGAGGTAGGAGAATGTATGGGCTCCTGTCAGGTATATATTATTGGAGGCAGCAGAATCTATGGGCTCCTGTCAGGTATATATTATTGGAGGCAGCAGAATCTATGGGCTCCTGTCAGGTATATATTATTGGAGGCAGCAGAATCTATGGTTTCCTGTCAGGTATATATTATTAGAGGTAGGAGAATCTATGGGCTCCTGTCAGGTATATATTATTGGAGGCAGCAAAATCTATGGGCTCCTGTCAGGTATATATTATTGGAGGCAGCAGAATATATGGGCTCCTGTCAGGTATATAGTATTAGAGGCAGCACAATTTATGGACTCCTGTCAGGTATATATTATTGGAGGTAGGAGAATGTATGGGCTCCTACCAGGTATATATAATTGGAAGTAGGAGAATGTATGGGCTCCTACCAGGTATATATTATTGGAGGTAGCAGAATCTATGGGCTCCTGTCAGGTATATATTATTGGAGGCAGGAGAATGTATGGGCTCCTGTCAGGTATATTTTATTGGAGGTTGCAGAATCTATGGGCTCCTGTCAGGTATATATTATTGGAGGCAGCAGAATGTATGGGCTCCTGTCAGGTATATATTATTGGAGCCAGCAGAATGTATGGGCTCCTACCAGGTATATATTATTGGTGGCAGGAGAATGTATGGGCTCCTGTCAGGTATATATTATTAGAGGTAGGAGAATGTATGGGCTCCTGTCAGGTATATATTATTGGAGGCAGGAGAATGTATGGGCTCCTGTCAGGTATATATTATTAGAGGTAGGAGAATGTATGGGCTCCTGTCAGGTATATATTATTGGAGGCAGGAGAATGTATGGGCTCCTGTCAGGTATATATTATTAGAGGTAGGAGAATGTATGGGCTCCTGTCAGGTATATATTATTAGAGGTAGGAGAATGTTTGGGCTCCAACAAGGTATATATTATTGGAGGCAGCAGAATCTATGGGCTCCTGTCAGGTATATATTATTGGAGGCAGCAGAATGTATGGGCTCCTGTCAGGTATATATTATTGGAGGCAGCAGAATGTATGGGCTCCTGTCAGGTATATATTATTGGAGGCAGCAAAATCTATGGGCTCCTGTCAGGTATATATTATTGGAGGCAGGAGAATGTATGGGCTCCTGTCAGGTATATATTATTGGAGGCAGCAGAATCTATGGGCTCCTGTCAGGTATATATTATTGGAGGTAGGAGAATGTATGGACTCCTGTCAGGTATATATTATTGGAGGCAGCAGAATGTATGGGCTCCTGTCAGGTATATATTATTGGAGGCAGGAGAATGTATGGGCTCCTGTCAGGTATATATTATTGGAGGCAGCAGAATCTATGGGCTTCTGTCAGGTATATATTATTGGAGGCAGCAGAATCTATGGGCTCCAGTCAGGTATATATTATTGGAGGCAGGAGAATGTATGGGCTCCTGTCAGGTATATATTATTGGAGCCAGCAGAATGTATGGACTCCTGTCAGGTATATATTACTTTTAGCAGCAGAATCTATGGGCTCCTGTCAGGTATATATTATTGGAGGCAGGAGAATGTATGGGCTCCTGTCAGGTATATAGTATTGGAGGCAGGAGAATGTATGGGCTCCTGTCAGGTATATAGTATTGGAGGTAGGAGAATGTATGGGCTCCTACCAGGTATATATTATTGGAGGTAGGAGAATGTATGGGCTCCTACCAGGTAAATATAATATTAGAGGCAGCAGAATCTATGGGCTCCTGTCAGGTATATATTATTGGAGGCAGGAGAATGTATGGACTCCTGTCAGGTATATATTATTGGAGCCAGCAGAATGTATGGGCTCCTACCAGGTATATATTATTGGAGGCAGGAGAATGTATGGGCTCCTGTCAGGTATATTTTATTGGAGGCAGCAGAATGTATGGGCTCCTGTCAGGTATATATTATTGGAGGCAGGAGAATGTATGGGCTCCTGTCAGGTATATATTATTGGAGGCAGCAGAATCTATGGGCTCCTGTCAGGTATATATTATTGGAGGTAGGAGAATGTATGGGCTCCTACCAGGTATATATTATTGGAGGCTGGAGAATGTATGGGCTCCTGTCAGGTACAGTTATATGAAAAAGTTTGGGCACCCCTATTAATCTTAAGCTTAATGTTTTATAAAAATTGGTGTTTTTGCAACAGCTATTTCAGTTTGATATATGTAATAACTGTTGGACACAGTAATGTTTCTGCCTTGAAATGAGGTTTATTGTACTAACAGAAAATGTGCAATCTGCATTCAAACAAAATTTGACAGGTGCATAAGTATGGGCACCCTTATCATTTTCTTGTTTTAAATACTCCTATCTACTTTTTACTGACTTACTAAAGCACTTTTTTTGGTTTTGTAACCTCATTGAGCTCTGAACTTCATAGCCAGGTATATGCAATCATGATAAAAGCTACTTAAAGTGGCCACTTGCAAGTTGTTCTCCTGTTTGAATCTCCTCTGAAGAGTGGCATCATGGGCTCCTCAAAACAACTGTCAAATGATCTGAAAACAAAGATTATTCAACATAGTTGTTCAGGGGAAGGATACAAAAAGCTGTCTCAGAGATTTAACCTGTCAGTTTCCACTGTGAGGAACATAGTAAGGAAATGGAAGAGCACAGGGACAGTTCTTGTTAAGGCCAGAAGTGGCAGGCCAAGAAAAACATCAGAAAGGCAGAGAAGAAGATTGGTGAGATCAGTCAAGGTCAATCCTCAGACCACCTCCAGAGAGCTGCAGCATCAACTTGCTGCAGATGGTGTCACTGTGCATCGGTCAACTATACAACGCACTTTGCACAAGGAGAAGCTGTATGGGAGAGTGATGCGAAAGAAGCCGTTTCTGCAAGCACGCCACAAACAGAGTCGGCTGAGGTATGCAAAAGCACATTTGGAGAAGCCAATTTCTTTCTGGAAGAAGGTCCTGTGGACTGATGAAACCAAGATTGAGTTGTTTGGTCATACAAAAAGGCGTTATGCATGGCGGCAAAAAAACACAGCATTCCAAGAAAAACACTTGCTACCCACAGTAAAATTTGGTGGAGGTTCCATCATGCTTTGGGGCTGTGTGGCCAATTCCGGCACTGGGAATCTTGTTAAAGTTGAGGGACGCATGGATTCCACTCAGTATCAGCAGATTCTTGACAATAATGTTCAAGAATCAGTGATAAAGTTGAAGTTACGCAGGGGATGGATCTTTCAGCAAGACAATGATCCAAAACACCGCTCCAAATCTACTCAGGCATTCATGCAGAGGAACAATTACAATGTTCTGGAATGGCCATCCCAGTCCCCAGACCTGAATATCATTGAACATCTGTGGTATCATTTGAAGAGGGCTGTCCATGCTCGACGACCATCAAACTTTACTGAACTGGAATTGTTTTGTAAAGAGGAATGGTCAGAAATACCTTCATCCAGGATCCAGGAAATCATTAAAAGCTACAGGAAGCGACTAGAGGCTGTTATTGTTGCAAAAGGAGGATCTACTAAATATTAATGTCACTTTTCTGGTGAGGTGCCCATACTTATGCACCTGTCAAATTTTGTTTGAATGCAGATTGCATATTTTCTGTTAGTACAATAAACCTCATTTCAAGGCTGAAACATTACTGTGTCCAACGGTTATTACATATATCAAACTGAAATAGCTGTTGCCAAAATACCAATTTTTATAAAACATTAAGCTTAAGATTAATAGGGGTGCCCAAACTTTTTCATATAGCTGTATATATTATTGGAGCCAGCAGAATGTATGGGCTCCTACCAGGTATATCTTATTGGAGGCAGCAGAATCTATGGGCTCCTGTCAGGTATATATTATTGGATGTAGGAGAATGTATGGGCTCCTGTCAGGTATATATTATTAGAGGTAGGAGAATGTTTGGGTTCCAACCAGGTATATATTATTGGAGGCAGGAGAATGTATGGGCTCCTGTCAGGTATATATTATTAGAGGTAGGAGAATGTTTGGGCTCCAACCAGGTATATATTATTGGAGGCAGGAGAATGTAAGGGCTCCTGTCAGGTATATATTATTGGAGGCAGGAGGATGTATGGGCTCCTGTCAGGTATATATTATTAGAGGTAGGAGAATGTTTGGGCTCCAACCAGGTATATATTATTGGAGGCAGGAGAATGTATGGGCTCCTGTCAGGTATATATTATTAGAGGTAGGAGAATGTATGGGCTCCTGTTTGGTATATATTATTAGAGGTAGGAGAATGTTTGGGCTCCAACCAGGTATATATTATTGGAGGCAGCAGAATCTATGGGCTCCTGTCAGGTATATATTATTGGAGGCTGGAGAATGTATGAGTTCCTGTCAGGTATATATTATTGGAGGCAGGAGAATATATGGGCTCTTGTCAGGTATATATTATTGGAGGCAGCAGAATGTATGGGCTCTTGTCAGGTATATATTATTGGAGGCAGCAGAATGTATGGGCTCCTACCAGGTATATATTATTGGAGGCAGCAGAATCTATGGGCTCCTACCAGGTATATATTATTGGAGGTAGGAGAATCTATGGGCTCCTGTCAGGTATATATTATTGGAGGCAGGAGAATCTATGGGCTCCTGTCAGGTATATATTAATGGAGGCAGCAGAATCTATGGGCTCCTGTCAGGTATATATTATTGGAGGCAGGAGCATGTATGGGCTCCTGTCAGGTATATATTATTGGAGGCAGCAGAATGTATGGGCTCCTGTCAGGGATATATTATTGGAAGCAGGAGAATGTATGGGCTCCTGTCAGGTATATATTATTAGAGGCAGCAGAATGTATGGGCTCCTGTCAGGTATATATTAGGTATATATTATTGGAGCCAGCAGAATGTATGGGCTCCTACTAGGTATATATTATTTGACGCAGGAGAATGTATGGGCTCCTGTCAGGTATATATTATTGGAGGTAGGAGAATGTATGGGCTCCTACCACGTATATATTATTGGATGCAGGAGAATGTATGGGCTCCTGTCAGGTATATATTATTGGAGGTAGGGGAATCTATAGGCTCCTGTCAGGTATATATTATTGGAGGCAGCAGAATCTATGGGCTCCTGTCAGGTATATATTATTGGAGGCTGGAGAATGTATGGGCTCCTGTCAGGTATATATTATTGAAGCCAGCAGAATGTATGGGCTCCTCTCAGGTATATATTATTGGAGGCAGGAGAATGTATGGGCTCCTACCAGGTATATATTATTGGAGGCAGGAGAATGTATGGGCTCCTGTCAGGTATATATTATTGGAGGCTGGAGAATCTATGGGCTCCTCTCAGGTATATATTATTGGAGGCAGGAGAATATATGGGCTCCTGTCAGGTATATATTATTGGAAGCAGGAGAATGTATGGGCTCCTGTGAAGTATATATTACTGGAGGCAGCAGAATGTATGGGCTCCTACCAGGTATATATTATTGGAGGTAGCAGAATCTATGGGCTCCTGTCAGGTATATATTATTGGAGGCAGGAGAATGTATGGGCTCCTGTCAGGTATATTTTATTGGAGGCAGCAGAATCTATGGACTCCTGTCAGGTATATATTATTGGAGCCAGCAGAATGTATGGACTCCTACCATGTATATATTATTGGAGGCTGGAGAATGTATGAGCTCCTGTCAGGTATATAATATTGGAGGTAGGAGAATGTATGGGCTCCTGTCAGGTATATATTATTGGAGACAGCAGATTGTATGGGTCCTGACAGGTATATATTATTGGAGCCAGTAGAATGTATGGGCTCCTGTCAGGTATATATTATTGGAGCCAGCAGAATCTATGGGCTTCTTTCAGTTCTATATTATTGGAGGCAGCAGAATGCATGGGCTCCTGTCAGGTATATAGTATTGGAGGCAGGAGAATCTATGGGCTCCTACCAGGTATATATTATTGGAGGCTGGAGAATGTATGGGCTCCTGTCAGGTTTATATTATTGGAGGCAGGAGAATGTATGGGCTCCTGTCAGGTATATATTATTGGAGGCAGGAGAATGTATGGGCTCCTGTCAGGTATATATTATTGGAGGCAGGAGAATGTATGGACTCCTGTCAGGTATATATTACTGGAGGCAGCAGAATGTATGGGCTCCTACCAGGTATATATTATTGGAGGCAGCAGAATCTATGGGATCCTGTCATGTATATATTATTGGAGGCAGCAGAATGTATGGGCTCCTACCAGGTATATATCATTGGAGGCAGCAGAATCTATGGGCTCCTGTCATGTATATATTATTGGAGGCAGCAGAATGTATGGGCTCCTGTCAGGTATATATTATTGGAGGCAGTTGAATCTATGGGCTCCTACCTGGTATATATTATTGAAGGCAGCAGAATGTATAGGCTCCTGTCATGTATATATTATTGGGGGCAGCAGAATCTATGGGCTCCTGACAGGTATATATTATTAGAGGTAGGAGAATCTATGGGCTCCTGTCAGTTATATATTATTGGAGGCAGCAGAATCTATGGGCTCCTGTCAGGTATATATTATTGGAGGCAGCAGAATATATGGGCTCCTGTCAGGTATATAGTATTAGAGGCAGCACAATCTATGGACTCCTGTCAGGTATATATTATTGGAGGTAGGAGAATGTATGGGCTCCTACCAGGTATATATTATTGGAGGTAGGAGAATGTATGGGCTCCTGTCAGGTATATATTATTGGAGGCAGCAGAATGTATGGGCTCCTGTCAGGTATATATTATTGGAGGCAGCAGAATCTATGGGCTCCTGTCAGGTATATATTATTGGAGGCAGCAGAATCTATGGGCTCCTGTCAGGTATATATTATTAGAGGTAGGAGAATCTATGGGCTCCTGTCAGGTATATATTATTGGAGGCAGCAGAATCTATGGGCTCCTGTCAGGTATATATTATTGGAGGCAGCAGAATATATGGGCTCCTGTCAGGTATATAGTATTAGAGGCAGCACAATCTATGGACTCCTGTCAGGTATATATTATTGGAGGTAGGAGAATGTATGGGCTCCTACCAGGTATATATTATTGGAGGTAGGAGAATGTATGGGCTCCTACCAGGTATATATTATTGGAGGTAGCAGAATCTATGGGCTCCTGTCAGGTATATATTATTGGAGGCAGGAGAATGTATGGGCTCCTGTCAGGTATATTTTATTGGAGGTTGCAGAATCTATGGGCTCCTGTCAGGTATATATTATTGGAGATAGCAGAATGTATGGGCTCCTGTCAGGTATATATTATTGGAGCCAGCAGAATGTATGGGCTCCTACCAGGTATATATTATTGGTGGCAGGAGAATGTATGGGCTCCTGTCAGGTATATATTATTAGAGGTAGGAGAATGTATGGGCTCCTGTCAGGTATATATTATTGGAGGCAGGAGAATGTATGGGCTCCTGTCAGGTATATATTATTAGAGGTAGGAGAATGTATGGGCTCCTGTCAGGTATATATGATTGGAGGCAGGAGAATGTATGGGCTCCTGTCAGGTATATATTATTAGAGGTAGGAGAATGTATGGGCTCCTGTCAGGTATATATTATTAGAGGTAGGAGAATGTTTGGGCTCCAACAAGGTATATATTATTTGAGGCAGCAGAATCTATGGGCTCTTGTCAGGTATATATTATTGGAGGCAGCAGAATGTATGGGCTCCTGTCAGGTATATATTATTGGAGGCAGCAGAATGTATGGGCTCCTGTCAGGTATATATTATTGGAGGCAGCAGAATCTATGGGCTCCTGTCAGGTATATATTATTGGAGGCAGGAGAATGTATGGGCTCCTGTCAGGTATATATTATTGGAGGCAGGAGAATGTATGGACTCCTGTCAGGTATATATTATTGGAGGCAGCAGAATGTATGGGCTCCTGTCAGGTATATATTATTGGAGGCAGGAGAATGTATGGGCTCCTGTCAGGTATATATTATTGGAGGCAGCAGAATCTATGGGCTCCTGTCAGGTATATATTATTAGAGGTAGGAGAATCTATGGGCTCCTGTCAGGTATATATTATTGGAGGCAGCAGAATATATGGGCTCCTGTCAGGTATATAGTATTAGAGGCAGCACAATCTATGGACTCCTGTCAGGTATATATTATTGAAGGTAGGAGAATGTATGGGCTCCTACCAGGTGTATATTATTGGAGGTAGGAGAATGTATGGGCTCCTACCAGGTATATATTATTGGAGGTAGCAGAATCTATGGGCTCCTGTCAGGTATATATTATTGGAGGCAGGAGAATGTATGGGCTCCTGTCAGGTATATTTTATTGGAGGTTGCAGAATCTATGGGCCCTTGAGGAAGCGGCCATTTTTGGGCCGCGAAACGCGCGTCGGGGCTTGCTACTACGCGGCTATTATCACTAGCTAGTGATTGGCTTCTCACTGGGTCAGATGACCTAATATATAAGAATTGTCCCTATGGTTATCCCTCTCTTTAACAGCAATTACCTCATTCTTATTATTGGATTATTTTACTGCATGAATTTTGGGATCATGGGGACTTTTACTGCTGGCTATTTCCTTTAGTGTACATCTTTCTTGGCCACCATCTATATATTGGGGGTTTGCCACTGTGTGGCTATTATCACTGGCCTGTGATTGACCTTCACTGGGTAAGATTGCCTAACACATAGGACCTGTCCCTTTGATAATCCCTTTCTTTAGCAATAATCACTTTACTCGGAAACATACTTACAATTGTGTTCCGATATATACCAATATACTTTTATTATTGGTTTTAGTATATATATTACTTTGCTGCATGAATTTTTGGGATTATGGGGACTCTTGTTGCCGGCTATCTTCTTCAGTGAATACCTTCCTTGGCCACCATCTATATATTGTCACCTTATATTGTATTCTATGTGTAATTTTAAATGTTGTAATAAAATTTGAATGTTTTATGCCTATAAAAAAAACTCTGTGTTTCTCAAATTTATTATATATAACATGAGTTGTCATGACTTGGCGCTCAGGGTCAGTTTCTTTTTCCCTCAGATGCGCCAATTTAGCTATAAAAGGGTTAAATTGTTGATATATTATTAGAGGTAGGAGAATGTTTGGGCTCCAACAAGGTATGGGCTCCTGTCAGGTATATATTATTAGAGGTAGGAGAATGTATGGGCTCCTACCAGGTATATATTATTGGAGGCAGGAGAATGTATGGGCTCCTGTCAGGTATATATTATTAGAGGTAGGAGAATGTATGGGCTCCTGTCAGGTATATATTATTGGAGGCAGGAGAATGTATGGGCTCCTGTCAGGTATATATTATTAGAGGTAGGAGAATGTATGGGCTCCTGTCAGGTATATATTATTAGAGGTAGGAGAATGTTTGGGCTCCAACCAGGTATATATTATTGGAGGCAGGAGAATGTAAGGGCTCCTGTCAGGTATATATTATTGGAGGCAGGAGGATGTATGGGCTCCTGTCAGGTATATATTATTAGAGGTAGGAGAATGTTTGGGCTCCAACCAGGTATATATTATTGGAGGCAGGAGAATGTATGGGCTCCTGTCAGGTATATATTATTAGAGGTAGGAGAATGTATGGGCTCCTGTTTGGTATATATTATTAGAGGTAGGAGAATGTTTGGGCTCCAACCAGGTATATATTATTGGAGGCAGCAGAATCTATGGGCTCCTGTCAGGTATATATTATTGGAGGCTGGAGAATGTATGAGTTCCTGTCAGGTATATATTATTGGAGGCAGGAGAATATATGGGCTCTTGTCAGGTATATATTATTGGAGGCAGCAGAATGTATGGGCTCTTGTCAGGTATATATTATTGGAGGCAGCAGAATGTATGGGCTCCTACCAGGTATATATTATTGGAGGCAGCAGAATCTATGGGCTCCTACCAGGTATATATTATTGGAGGTAGGAGAATCTATGGGCTCCTGTCAGGTATATATTATTGGAGGCAGGAGAATCTATGGGCTCCTGTCAGGTATATATTAATGGAGGCAGCAGAATCTATGGGCTCCTGTCAGGTATATATTATTGGAGGCAGGAGAATGTATGGGCTCCTGTCAGGTATATATTATTGGAGGCAGCAGAATGTATGGGCTCCTGTCAGGGATATATTATTGGAAGCAGGAGAATGTATGGGCTCCTGTCAGGTATATATTATTAGAGGCAGCAGAATGTATGGGCTCCTGTCAGGTATATATTAGGTATATATTATTGGAGCCAGCAGAATGTATGGGCTCCTACTAGGTATATATTATTTGACGCAGGAGAATGTATGGGCTCCTGTCAGGTATATATTATTGGAGGTAGGAGAATGTATGGGCTCCTACCACGTATATATTATTGGATGCAGGAGAATGTATGGGCTCCTGTCAGGTATATATTATTGGAGGTAGGAGAATCTATAGGCTCCTGTCAGGTATATATTATTGGAGGCAGCAGAATCTATGGGCTCCTGTCAGGTATATATTATTGGAGGCTGGAGAATGTATGGGCTCCTGTCAGGTATATATTATTGGAGCCAGCAGAATGTATGGGCTCCTCTCAGGTATATATTATTGGAGGCAGGAGAATGTATGGGCTCCTACCAGGTATATATTATTGGAGGCAGGAGAATGTATGGGCTCCTGTCAGGTATATATTATTGGAGGCTGGAGAATCTATGGGCTCCTCTCAGGTATATATTATTGGAGGCAGGAGAATATATGGGCTCCTGTCAGGTATATATTATTGGAAGCAGGAGAATGTATGGGCTCCTGTGAAGTATATATTACTGGAGGCAGCAGAATGTATGGGCTCCTACCAGGTATATATTATTGGAGGTAGCAGAATCTATGGGCTCCTGTCAGGTATATATTATTGGAGGCAGGAGAATGTATGGGCTCCTGTCAGGTATATTTTATTGGAGGCAGCAGAATCTATGGACTCCTGTCAGGTATATATTATTGGAGCCAGCAGAATGTATGGACTCCTACCATGTATATATTATTGGAGGCAGGAGAATGTATGGGCTCCTGTCAGGTATATATTATTGGAGGCTGGAGAATGTATGAGCTCCTGTCAGGTATATATTATTGGAGGTAGGAGAATGTATGGGCTCCTGTCAGGTATATATTATTGGAGACAGCAGATTGTATGGGTCCTGACAGGTATATATTATTGGAGCCAGTAGAATGTATGGGCTCCTGTCAGGTATATATTATTGGAGCCAGCAGAATCTATGGGCTTCTTTCAGTTCTATATTATTGGAGGCAGCAGAATGCATGGGCTCCTGTCAGGTATATAGTATTGGAGGCAGGAGAATCTATGGGCTCCTACCAGGTATATATTATTGGAGGCTGGAGAATGTATGGGCTCCTGTCAGGTTTATATTATTGGAGGCAGGAGAATGTATGGGCTCCTGTTAGGTATATATTATTGGAGGCAGGAGAATGTATGGGCTCCTGTCAGGTATATATTATTGGAGGCAGGAGAATGTATGGACTCCTGTCAGGTATATATTACTGGAGGCAGCAGAATGTATGGGCTCCTACCAGGTATATATTATTGGAGGCAGCAGAATCTATGGGATCCTGTCATGTATATATTATTGGAGGCAGCAGAATGTATGGGCTCCTACCAGGTATATATCATTGGAGGCAGCAGAATCTATGGGCTCCTGTCATGTATATATTATTGGAGGCAGCAGAATGTATGGGCTCCTGTCAGGTATATATTATTGGAGGCAGTTGAATCTATGGGCTCCTACCTGGTATATATTATTGAAGGCAGCAGAATGTATGGGCTCCTGTCATGTATATATTATTGGGGGCAGCAGAATCTATGGGCTCCTGACAGGTATATATTATTAGAGGTAGGAGAATCTATGGGCTCCTGTCAGTTATATATTATTGGAGGCAGCAGAATCTATGGGCTCCTGTCAGGTATATATTATTGGAGGCAGCAGAATATATGGGCTCCTGTCAGGTATATAGTATTAGAGGCAGCACAATCTATGGACTCCTGTCAGGTATATATTATTGGAGGTAGGAGAATGTATGGGCTCCTACCAGGTATATATTATTGGAGGTAGGAGAATGTATGGGCTCCTGTCAGGTATATATTATTGGAGGCAGCAGAATGTATGGGCTCCTGTCAGGTATATATTATTGGAGGCAGCAGAATCTATGGGCTCCTGTCAGGTATATATTATTGGAGGCAGCAGAATCTATGGGCTCCTGTCAGGTATATATTATTAGAGGTAGGAGAATCTATGGGCTCCTGTCAGGTATATATTATTGGAGGCAGCAGAATCTATGGGCTCCTGTCAGGTATATATTATTGGAGGCAGCAGAATATATGGGCTCCTGTCAGGTATATAGTATTAGAGGCAGCACAATCTATGGACTCCTGTCAGGTATATATTATTGGAGGTAGGAGAATGTATGGGCTCCTACCAGGTATATATTATTGGAGGTAGGAGAATGTATGGGCTCCTACCAGGTATATATTATTGGAGGTAGCAGAATCTATGGGCTCCTGTCAGGTATATATTATTGGAGGCAGGAGAAAGTATGGGCTCCTGTCAGGTATATTTTATTGGAGGTTGCAGAATCTATGGGCTCCTGTCAGGTATATATTATTGGAGATAGCAGAATGTATGGGCTCCTGTCAGGTATATATTATTGGAGCCAGCAGAATGTATGGGCTCCTACCAGGTATATATTATTGGTGGCAGGAGAATGTATGGGCTCCTGTCAGGTATATATTATTAGATGTAGGAGAATGTATGGGCTCCTGTCAGGTATATATTATTGGAGGCAGGAGAATGTATGGGCTCCTGTCAGGTATATATTATTAGAGGTAGGAGAATGTATGGGCTCCTGTCAGGTATATATGATTGGAGGCAGGAGAATGTATGGGCTCCTGTCAGGTATATATTATTAGAGGTAGGAGAATGTATGGGCTCCTGTCAGGTATATATTATTAGAGGTAGGAGAATGTTTGGGCTCCAACAAGGTATATATTATTTGAGGCAGCAGAATCTATGGGCTCCTGTCAGGTATATATTATTGGAGGCAGCAGAATGTATGGGCTCCTGTCAGGTATATATTATTGGAGGCAGCAGAATGTATGGGCTCCTGTCAGGTATATATTATTGGAGGCAGCAGAATGTATGGGCTCCTGTCAGGTATATATTATTGGAGGCAGGAGAATGTATGGACTCCTGTCAGGTATATATTATTGGAGGCAGCAGAATGCATGGGCTCCTGTCAGGTATATATTATTGGAGGCAGGAGAATGTATGGGCTCCTGTCAGGTATATATTATTGGAGGCAGCAGAATCTATGGGCTCCTGTCAGGTATATATTATTAGAGGTAGGAGAATCTATGGGCTCCTGTCAGGTATATATTATTGGAGGCAGCAGAATCTATGGGCTCCTGTCAGGTATATATTATTGGAGGCAGCAGAATATATGGGCTCCTGTCAGGTATATATAGTATTAGAGGCAGCACAATCTATGGACTCCTGTCAGGTATATATTATTGAAGGTAGGAGAATGTATGGGCTCCTACCAGGTATATATTATTGGAGGTAAGAGAATGCATGGGCTCCTACCAGGTATATATTATTGGAGGTAGCAGAATCTATGGGCTCCTGTCAGGTATATATTATTGGAGGCAGGAGAATGTATGGGCTCCTGTCAGGTATATTGTATTGGAGGTTGCAGAATCTATGGGCCCTTGAGGAAGCGGCCATTTTTGGGCCGCGAAACGCGCGTCGGGGCTTGCTACTACGCGGCTATTATCACTAGCTAGTGATTGGCTTCTCACTGGGTAAGATGACCTAATATATAAGAATTGTCCCTATGGTTATCCCTCTCTTTAACAGCAATTACCTCATTCTTATTATTGGATTATTTTACTGCATGAATTTTGGGATCATGGGGACTTTTACTGCTGGTTATTTCCTTTAGTGTACATCTTTCTTGGCCACCATCTATATATTGGGGGTTTGCCACTGTGTGGCTATTATCACTGGCCTGTGATTGACCTTCACTGGGTAAGATTGCCTAACACATAGGACCTGTCCCTTTGATAATCCCTTTCTTTAGCAATAATCACTTTACTCGGAAACATACTTACAATTGTGTTCCGATATATACCAATATACTTTTATTATTGGTTTTAGTATATATATTACTTTGCTGCATGAATTTTTGGGATTATGGGGACTCTTGTTGCCGGCTATCTTCTTCAGTGAATACCTTCCTTGGCCACCATCTATATATTGTCACCTTATATTGTATTCTATGTGTAATTTTAAATGTTGTAATAAAATTTGAATGTTTTATGCCTATAAAAAAAACTCTGTGTTTCTCAAATTTATTATATATAACATGAGTTGTCATGACTTGGCGCTCAGGGTCAGTTTCTTTTTCCCTCAGATGCGCCAATTTAGCTATAAAAGGGTTAAATTGTTGATATATTATTAGAGGTAGGAGAATGTTTGGGCTCCAACAAGGTATGGGCTCCTGTCAGGTATATATTATTAGAGGTAGGAGAATGTATGGGCTCCTACCAGGTATATATTATTGGAGGCAGGAGAATGTATGGGCTCCTGTCAGGTATATATTATTAGAGGTAGGAGAATGTATGGGCTCCTGTCAGGTATATATTATTGGAGGCAGGAGAATGTATGGGCTCCTGTCAGGTATATATTATTAGAGGTAGGAGAATGTATGGGCTCCTGTCAGGTATATATTATTAGAGGTAGGAGAATGTTTGGGCTCCAACAAGGTATATATTATTGGAGGCAGCAGAATCTATGGGCTCCTGTCAGGTATATATTATTGGAGGCAGCAGAATGTATGGGCTCCTGTCAGGTATATATTATTGGAGGCAGCAGAATGTATGGGCTCCTGTCAGGTATATATTATTGGAGGCAGCAGAATGTATGGGCTCCTGTCAGGTATATATTATTGGAGGCAGGAGAATGTATGGGCTCCTGTCAGGTATATATTATTGGAGGCAGCAGAATCTATGGGCTCCTGTCAGGTATATATTATTGGAGGCAGGAGAATGTATGGACTCCTGTCAGGTATATATTATTGGAGGCAGCAGAATGTATGGGCTCCTGTCAGGTATATATTATTGGAGGCAGGAGAATGTATGGGCTCCTGTCAGGTATATATTGTTGGAGGCAGCAGAATCTATGGGCTTCTGTCAGGTATATATTATTGGAGGCAGCAGAATCTATGGGCTCCAGTCAGGTATATATTATTGGAGGCAGGAGAATGTATGGGCTCCTGTTAGGTATATATTATTGGAGCCAGCAGAATGTATGGGCTCCTGTCAGGTATATATTACTGGAAGCAGCAGAATCTATGGGCTCCTGTCAGGTATATATTATTGGAGGCAGGAGAATGTATGGGCTCCTGTCAGGTATATAGTATTGGAGGCAGGAGAATGTATGGGCTCCTGTCAGGTATATAGTATTGGAGGCAGGAGAATGTATGGGCTCCTGTCAGGTATATAGTATTGGAGGTAGGAGAATGTATGGGCTCCTACCAGGTATATATTATTGGAGGTAGGAGAATGTATGGGCTCCTACCAGGTATATATTATTGGAGGCAGCAGAATCTATGGGCTCCTGTCAGGTATATATTATTGGAGGCAGGAGAATGTATGGACTCCTGTCAGGTATATATTATTGGAGCCAGCAGAATGTATGGGCTCCTACCAGGTATATATTATTGGAGGCAGGAGAATGTATGGGCTCCTGTCAGGTATATTTTATTGGAGGCAGCAGAATGTATGGGCTCCTGTCAGGTATATATTATTGGAGGCAGGAGAATGTATGGGCTCCTGTCAGGTATATATTATTGGAGGCACCAGAATCTATGGGCTCCTGTCAGGTATATATTATTGGAGGTAGGAGAATGTATGGGCTCCTACCAGGTATATATTATTGGAGGCTGGAGAATGTATGGGCTCCTGTCAGGTATATATTATTGGAGCCAGCAGAATGTATGGGCTCCTACCAGGTATATCTTATTGGAGGCTGCAGAATCTATGGGCTCCTGTCAGGTATATATTATTGGATGTAGGAGAATGTATGGGCTCCTGTCAGGTATATATTATTAGAGGTAGGAGAATGTTTGGGTTCCAACCAGGTATATATTATTGGAGGCAGGAGAATGTATGGGCTCCTGTCAGGAATATATTATTAGAGGTAGGAGAATGTTTGGGCTCCAACCAGGTATATATTATTGGAGGCAGGAGAATGTAAGGGCTCCTGTCAGGTATATATTATTGGAGGCAGGAGGATGTATGGGCTCCTGTCAGGTATATATTATTTGAGGTATGAGAATGTTTGGGCTCCAACCAGATATATATTATTGGAGGCAGGAGAATGTATGGGCTCCTGTCAGGTATATATTATTAGAGGTAGGAGAATGTATGGGCTCCTGTTTGGTATATATTATTAGAGGTAGGAGAATGTTTGGGCTCCAACCAGGTATATATTATTGGAGGCAGCAGAATCTATGGGCTCCTGTCAGGTATATATTATTGGAGGCTGGAGAATGTATGAGCTCCTGTCAGGTATATATTATTGAAGGCAGGAGAATATATGGGCTCTTGTCAGGTATATATTATTGGAGGCAGCAGAATGTATGGGCTCTTGTCAGGTATATATTATTGGAGGCAGCAGAATGTATGGGCTCCTACCAGGTATATATTATTGGAGGCAGCAGAATCTATGGGCTCCTACCAGGTATATATTATTGGAGGTAGGAGAATCTATGGGCTCCTGTCAGGTATATATTATTGGAGGCAGGAGAATCTATGGGCTCCTGTCAGGTATATATTATTGGAGGCAGCAGAATCTATGGGCTCCTGTCAGGTATATATTATTGGAGGCAGGAGAATGTATGGGCTCCTGTCAGGTATATATTATTGGAGGCAGCAGAATGTATGGGCTCCTGTCAGGGATATATTATTGGAAGCAGGAGAATGTATGGGCTCCTGTCAGGTATATATTATTAGAGGCAGCAGAATGTATGGGCTCCTGTCAGGTATATATTAGGTATATATTATTGGAGCCAGCAGAATGTATGGGCTCCTACTAGGTATATATTATTTGACGCAGGAGAATGTATGGGCTCCTGTCAGGTATATATTATTGGAGGTAGGAGAATGTATGGGCTCCTACCACGTATATATTATTGGATGCAGGAGAATGTATGGGCTCCTGTCAGGTATATATTATTGGAGGTAGGAGAATCTATGGGCTCCTGTCAGGTATATATTATTGGAAGCAGCAGAATCTATGGGCTCCTGTCAGGTATATATTATTGGAGGCTGGAGAATGTATGGGCTCCTGTCAGGTATATATTATTGGAGCCAGCAGAATGTATGGGCTCCTCTCAGGTATATATTATTGGAGGCAGGAGAATGTATGGGCTCCTACCAGGTATATATTATTGGAGGCAGGAGAATGTATGGGCTCCTGTCAGGTATATATTATTGGAGGCTGGAGAATCTATGGGCTCCTCTCAGGTATATATTATTGGAGGCAGGAGAATATATGGGCTCCTGTCAGGGATATATTATTGGAAGCAGGAGAATGTATGGGCTCCTCTCAAGTATATATTACTGGAGGCAGCAGAATGTATGGGCTCCTACCAAGTATATATTATTGGAGGTAGCAGAATCTATGGGCTCCTGTCAGGTATATATTATTGGAGGCAGGAGAATGTATGGGCTCCTGTCAGGTATATTTTATTGGAGGCAGCAGAATCTATAGACTCCTGTCAGGTATATATTATTGGAGCCAGCAGAATGTATGGACTCCTACCATGTATATATTATTGGAGGCAGGAGAATGTATGGGCTCCTGTCAGGTATATATTATTGGAGGCTGGAGAATGTATGAGCTCCTGTCAGGTATATATTATTGGAGGTAGGAGAATGTATGGGCTCCTACCAGGTATATATTATTGGAGACAGCAGAATGTATGGGTCCTGACAGGTATATATTATTGGAGCCAGTAGAATGTATGGGCTCCTGTCAGGTATATATTATTGGAGGCAGGAGAATGTATGGGCTCCTGTCAGGTATATATTATTGGAGGCAGGAGAATGTATGGACTCCTGTCAGGTATATATTACTGGAGGCAGCAGAATGTATGGGCTCCTACCAGGTATATATTATTGGAGGCAGCAGAATCTATGGTATCCTGTCATGTATATATTATTGGAGGCAGCAGAATGTATGGGCTCCTACCAGGTATATATTATTGGAGGCAGCAGAATCTATGGGCTCCTGTCATGTATATATTATTGGAGGCAGCAGAATGTATGGGCTCCTGTCAGGTATATATTATTGGAGGCAGTTGAATCTATGGGCTCCTACCTGGTATATATTATTGAAGGCAGCAGAATGTTTGGGCTCCAAAAAGGTATATATTATTGGGGGCAGCAGAATCTATGGGCTCCTGTCAGGTATATATTATTGGAGGCAGCAGAATGTATGGGCTCCTGTCAGGTATATATTATTGGAGGCAGCAGAATGTATGGGCTCCTGTCAGGTATATATTATTGGAGGCAGCAGAATCTATGGGCTCCTGTCAGGTATATATTATTGGAGGCAGCAGAATGTATGGGCTCCTGTCAGGTATATATTATTGGAGGCAGTTGAATCTATGGGCTCCTACCTGGTATATATTATTGAAGGAAGCAGAATGTATGGGCTCCTGTCATGTATATATTATTGGGGGCAGCAGAATCTATGGGCTCCTGTCAGGTATATATTATTGGAGGCAGCAGAATATATGGGCTCCTGTCAGGTATATAGTATTAGAGGCAGCAGAATCTATGGGCTCCTGTCAGGTATATATTATTGGAGGCAGCAGAATATATGGGCTCCTGTCAGGTATATAGTATTAGAGGCAGCACAATCTATGGACTCCTGTCAGGTATATATTATTGGAGGTAGGAGAATGTATGGGCTCCTACCAGGTATATATTATTGGAGGTAGGAGAATGTATGGGCTCCTACCAGGTATATATTATTGGAGGTAGCAGAATCTATGGGCTCCTGTCAGGTATATATTATTGGAGGCAGGAGAATATATGGGCTCCTGTCAGGTATATTTTATTGGAGGTTGCAGAATCTATGGGCTCCTGTCAGGTATATATTATTGGAGGTAGCAGAATGTATGGGCTCCTGTCAGGTATATATTATTGGAGCCAGCAGAATGTATGGGCTCCTACCAGGTATATATTATTGGTGGCAGGAGAATGTATGGGCTCCTGTCAGGTATATATTATTAGAGGTAGGAGAATGTATGGGCTCCTGTCAGGTATATATTATTGGAGGCAGGAGAATGTATGGGCTCCTGTCAGGTATATATTATTAGAGGTAGGAGAATGTATGGGCTCCTGTCAGGTATATATTATTGGAGGCAGGAGAATGTATGGGCTCCTGTCAGGTATATATTATTAGAGGTAGGAGAATGTATGGGCTCCTGTCAGGTATATATTATTAGAGGTAGGAGAATGTTTGGGCTCCAACAAGGTATATATTATTGGAGACAGCAGAATCTATGAGCTCCTGTCAGGTATATATTATTGGAGGCAGCAGAATGTATGGGCTCCTGTCAGGTATATATTATTGGAGGCAGCAGAATGTATGGGCTCCTGTCAGGTATATATTATTGGAGGCAGCAGAATCTATGGGCTCCTGTCAGGTATATATTATTGGAGGCAGGAGAATGTATGGGCTCCTGTCAGGTATATATTATTGGAGGCAGGAGAATGTATGGACTCCTGTCAGGTATATATTATTGGAGGCAGCAGAATGTATGGGCTCCTGTCAGGTATATATTATTGGAGGCAGGAGAATGCATGGGCTCCTGTCAGGTATATATTATTGGAGGCAGCAGAATCTATGGGCTCCTGTCAGGTATATATTATTAGAGGTAGGAGAATCTATGGGCTCCTGTCAGGTATATATTATTGGAGGCAGCAGAATTTATGGGCTCCTGTCAGGTATATATTATTGGAGGCAGCAGAATATATGGGCTCCTGTCAGGTATATAGTATTAGAGGCAGCACAATCTATGGACTCCTGTCAGGTATATATTATTGGAGGTAGGAGAATGTATGGGCTCCTACCAGGTATATATTATTGGAGGTAGGAGAATGTATGGGCTCCTACCAGGTATATATTATTGGAGGTAGCAGAATCTATGGGCTCCTGTCAGGTATATATTATTGGAGGCAGGAGAATGTATGGGCTCCTGTCAGGTATATTTTATTGGAGGTTGCAGAATCTATGGGCTCCTGTCAGGTATATATTATTGGAGGCAGCAGAATGTATGGGCTCCTGTCAGGTATATATTATTGGAGCCAGCAGAATGTATGGGCTCCTACCAGGTATATATTATTGGTGGCAGGAGAATGTATGGGCTCCTGTCAGGTATATATTATTAGAGGTAGGAGAATGTATGGGCTCCTGTCAGGTATATACTATTGGAAGCAGGAGAATGTATGGGCTCCTGTCAGGTATATATTATTAGAGGTAGGAGAATGTATGGGCTCCTGTCAGGTATATATTATTGGAGGCAGGAGAATGTATGGGCTCCTGTCAGGTATATATTATTAGAGGTAGGAGAATGTATGGGCTCCTGTCAGGTATATATTATTAGAGGTAGGAGAATGTTTGGGATCCAACAAGGTATATATTATTGGAGGCAGCAGAATCTATGGGCTCCTGTCAGGTATATATTATTGGAGGCAGCAGAATGTATGGGCTCCTGTCAGGTATATATTATTGGAGGCAGCAGAATGTATGGGCTCCTGTCAGGTATATATTATGGGAAGCAGCAGAATCTATGGGCTCCTGTCAGGTATATATTATTGGAGGCAGGAGAATGTATGGGCTCCTGTCAGGTATATATTATTGGAGGCAGCAGAATCTATGGGCTCCTGTCAGGTATATATTATTGGAGGCAGGAGAATGTATGGACTACTGTCAGGTATATATTATTGGAGGCAGCAGAATGTATGGGCTCCTGTCAGGTATATATTATTGGAGGCAGGAGAATGTATGGGCTCCTGTCAGGTATATATTATTGGAGGCAGCAGAATCTATGGGATTCTGTCAGGTATATATTATTGGAGGCAGCAGAATCTATGGGCTCCTGTCAGGTATATATTATTGGAGGCAGGAGAATGTATGGGCTCCTGTCAGGTATATATTATTGGAGCCAGCAGAATGTATGGGCTCCTGTCAGGTATATAGTATTGGAGGCAGGAGAATGTATGGGCTCCTGTCAGGTATATAGTATTGGAGGTAGGAGAATGTATGGGCTCCTACCAGGTATATATTATTGGAGGTAGGAGAATGTATGGGCTCCTACCAGGTATATATTATTGGAGGCAGCAGAATCTATGGGCTCCTGTCAGGTATATATTATTGGAGGCAGGAGAATGTATGGACTCCTGTCAGGTATATATTATTGGAGCCAGCAGAATGTATGGGCTCCTACCAGGTATATATTATTGGAGGCAGGAGAATGTATGGGCTCCTGTCAGGTATATTTTATTGGAGGCAGCAGAATGTATGGGCTCCTGGCAGGTATATATTATTGGAGGCAGGAGAATGTATGGGCTCCTGTCAGGTATATATTATTGGAGGCAGCAGAATCTATGGGCTCCTGTCAGGTATATATTATTGGAGGTAGGAGAATGTATGGGCTCCTGTCAGGTATATATTATTAGAGGTAGGAGAATGTATGGGCTCCTGTCAGGTATATATTATTGGAGGCAGGAGAATGTATGGGCTCCTGTCAGGTATATATTATTAGAGGTAGGAGAATGTATGGGCTCCTGTCAGGCATATATTATTGGAGGCAGGAGAATGTATGGGCCCCTGTCAGGTATATATTATTAGAGGTAGGAGAATGTATGGGCTCCTGTCAGGTATATATTATTAGAGGTAGGAGAATGTTTGGGCTCCAACAAGGTATATATTATTGGAGGCAGCAGAATCTATGGGCTTCTGTCAGGTATATATTATTGGAGGCAGCAGAATGTATGGGCTCCTGTCAGGTATATATTATTGGAGGCAGCAGAATGTATGGGCTCCTGTCAGGTATATATTATTGGAGGCAGCAGAATCTATGGTCTCCTGTCAGGTATATATTATTGGAGGCAGGAGAATGTATGGGCTCCTGTCAGGCATATATTATTGGAGGCAGCAGAATCTATGGGCTCCTGTCAGGTATATATTATTGGAGGCAGGAGAATGTATGGACTCCTGTCGGGTATATATTATTGGAGGCAGCAGAATTTATGGGCTCCTGTCAGGTATATATTATTGGAGGCAGGAGAATGTATGGGCTCCTGTCAGGTATATATTATTGGAGGCAGCAGAATCTATGGGCTTCTGTCAGGTATATATTATTGGAGGCAGCAGAATCTATGGGCTCCTGTCAGGTATATATTATTGGAGGCAGGAGAATGTATGGGCTCCTGTCAGGTATATATTATTGGAACCAGCAGAATGTATGGGCTCCTGTCAGGTATATATTACTGGATGCAGCAGAATCTATGGGCTCCTGTCAGGTATATATTATTGGAGGCAGGAGAATGTATGGGCTCCTGTCAGGTATATAGTATTGGAGGCAGGAGAATGTATGGGCTCCTGTCAGGTATATAGTATTGGAGGTAGGAGAATGTATGGGCTCCTACCAGGTATATATTATTGGAGGTAGGAGAATGTATGGGCTCCTACCAGGTATATATTATTGGATTCAGCAGAATCTATGGGCTCCTGTCAGGTATATATTATTGGAGGCAGGAGAATGTATGGACTCCTGTCAGGTATATATTATTGGAGCCAGCAGAATGTATGGGCTCCTACCAGGTATATATTATTGGAGGCAGGAGAATGTATGGGCTCCTGTCAGGTATATTTTATTGGAGGCAGCAGAATGTATGGGCTCCTGTCAGGTATATATTATTGGAGGCAGGAGAATGTATGGGCTCCTGTCAGGTATATATTATTGGAGGCAGCAGAATCTATGGGCTCCTGTCAGGTATATATTATTGGAGGTAGGAGAATGTATGGGCTCCTACCAGGTATATATTATTGGAGGCTGGAGAATGTATGGGCTCCTGTCAGGTATATATTATTGGAGCCAGCAGAATGTATGGGCTCCTACCAGGTATATCTTATTGGAGGCAGCAGAATCTATGGGCTCCTGTCAGGTATATATTATTGGATGTAGGAGAATGTATGGGCTCCTGTCAGGTATATATTATTAGAGGTAGGAGAATGTTTGGGTTCCAACCAGGTATATATTATTGGAGGCAGGAGAATGTATGGGCTCCTGTCAGGTATATATTATTAGAGGTAGGAGAATGTTTGGGCTCCAACCAGGTATATATTATTGGAGGCAGGAGAATGTAAGGGCTCCTGTCAGGTATATATTATTGGAGGCAGGAGGATGTATGGGCTCCTGTCAGGTATATATTATTAGAGGTAGGAGAATGTTTGGGCTCCAACCAGGTATATATTATTGGAGTCAGGAGAATGTATGGGCTCCTGTCAGGTATATATTATTAGAGGTAGGAGAATGTATGGGCTCCTGTTTGGTATATATTATTAGAGGTAGGAGAATGTTTGGGCTCCAACCAGGTATATATTATTGGAGGCAGCAGAATCTATGGGCTCCTGTCAGGTATATATTATTGGAGGCTGGAGAATGTATGAGCTCCTGTCAGGTATATATTATTGGAGGCAGGAGAATATATGGGCTCTTGTCAGGTATATATTATTGGAGGCAGCAGAATGTATAGGCTCTTGTCAGGTATATATTATTGTAGGGAGCAGAATCTATGGGCTCCTACCAGGTATATATTATTGGAGGTAGGAGAATCTATGGGCTCCTGTCAGGTATATATTATTGGAGGCAGGAGAATCTATGGGCTCCTGTCAGGTATATATTATTGGAGGCAGCAGAATCTATGGGCTCCTGTCAGGTATATATTATTGGAGGCAGGAGAATGTATGGGCTCCTGTCAGGTATATATTATTGGAGGCAGCAGAATGTATGGGCTCCTGTCAGGGATATATTATTGGAAGCAGGAGAATGTATGGGCTCCTGTCAGGTATATATTATTAGAGGCAGCAGAATGTATGGGCTCCTGTCAGGTATATATTATTGGAGCCAGCAGAATGTATGGGCTCCTACTAGGTATATATTATTTGACGCAGGAGAATGTATGGCCTCCTGTCAGGTATATATTATTGGAGGTAGGAGAATGTATGGGCTCCTACCACGTATATATTATTGGATGCAGGAGAATGTATGGGCTCCTGTCAGGTATATATTATTGGAGATAGGAGAATGTATGGGCTCCTGTCAGGTATATATTATTGGAGGCAGCAGAATGTATGGGCTCCTGTCAGGTATATATTATTGGAGGCAGGAGAATGTATGGGCTCCTGTCAGGTATATATTATTGGAGGCAGGAGAATGTATGGACTCCTGTCAGGTATATATTATTGGAGGCAGCAGAATCTATGGACTCCTGTCAGGTATATATTATTGGAGGCAGCAGAATCTATGGGCTCCTGTCAGGTATATATTACTGGAGGCAGCAGAATCTATGGGCTCCTGTCAGGTATATATTATTGGAGGCAGCAGAATCTATGGGCTCCTGTCAGGTATATATTATTAGAGGTAGGAGAATCTATGGGCTCCTGTCAGGTATATATTATTGGAGGCAGCAGAATCTATGGGCTCCTGTCAGGTATATATTATTGGAGGCAGCAGAATCTATGGGCTCCTGTCAGGTATATATTATTGGAGGCAGCACAATGTATGGGCTCCTGTCAGGTATATATTATTGGAGGCAGGAGATTGTATGGGCTCCTGTCAGGTATATATTATTGGAGCCAGCAGAATGTATGGGCTCCTGTCAGGTATATATTATTGGAGGCAGCAGAATGTATGGGCTCCTGTCAGGTATATATTATTGGAGGCAGGAGATTGTATGGGCTCCTGTCAGGTATATATTATTGGAGGCAGGAGAATGTATTGGCTCCTGTCAGGTATATATTATTGGAGGCAGGAGAATCTATGGACTCCTGTCAGGGATAAATTATTGGAGGCAGAAGAATGTATGGGCTCCTGTCAGGTATATATTATTAGAGGCAGCAGAATGTATGGGCTCCTACCAGGTATATATTATTTGAGGCAGGAGAATGTATGGGCTCCTGTCAGGTATATATTATTGGAGGCAGGAGAATGTATGGGCTCCTGTCAGGTATATATTATTGGAGGTAGGAGAATGTATGGGCTCCTACCAGGTATATATTATTGGAGGTAGGAGAATGTATGGGCTCCTACCAGTTATATATTATTGGAGGCAGCAGAATCTATGGGCTCCTGTCAGGTATATATTATTTGAGGCAGGAGAATCTATGGGCTCCTGTCAGATATATATTATTGGAGGCAGCAGAATCTATGGACTCCTGTCAAGTATATATTATTGGAGGCAGCAGAATCTATGGGCTCCTGTCAGGTATATATTATTGGAGGCAGGAGAATGTATGGGCTCCTGTCAGGTATATATTATTGGAGGCAGGAGAATGTATGGGCTCCTGTCAGGTATATATTATTTGAGGCAGCAGAATGTATGGGCTCCTGTCAGGTATATATTATTGGAGGCAGGAGAATGTATGGGCTCCTGTCAGGTATATATTATTGGAGGCAGGAGAATGTATGTGCTCCTGTCAGGTATATATTATTGGAGGCAGGAGAATGTATGGGCTCCTGTCAGGTATATATTATTTGAGGCAGCAGAATGTATGGGCTCCTGTCAGGTATATATTATTGGAGGCAGCGGAATCTATGGGCTCCTGTCAGGTATATATTATTGGAGGCAGCGGAATCTATGGGCTCCTGTCAGGTATATATTATTGGAGGCAGCAGAATCTATGGGCTCCTGTCAGGTATATATTATTGGAGGCAGGAGAATGTATGGGCTCCTGTCAGGTATATATTATTGCAGGCAGCAGAATCTATGGGCTCCTGTCAGGTATATATTATTGGAGGCAGGAGAATGTATGGGCTCCTGTCAGGTATATATTATTGGAGGCAGCAGAATCTATGGGCTCCTGTCAGGTATATATTATTGGAGGTAGGAGAATGTATGGGCTCCTACCAGGTATATATTATTGGAGGCTGGAGAATGTATGGGCTCCTGTCAGGTATATATTATTGGAGCCAGCAGAATGTATGGGCTCCTACCAGGTATATCTTATTGGAGGCAGCAGAATCTATGGGCTCCTGTCAGGTATATATTATTGGATGTAGGAGAATGTATGGGCTCCTGACAGGTATATATTATTAGAGGTAGGAGAATGTTTGGGTTCCAACCAGGTATATATTATTGGAGGCAGGAGAATGTATGGGCTCCTGTCAGGTATATATTATTAGAGGTAGGAGAATGTTTGGGCTCCAACCAGGTATATATTATTGGAGGCAGGAGAATGTAAGGGCTCCTGTCAGGTATATATTATTGGAGGCAGGAGGATGTATGGGCTCCTGTCAGGTATATATTATTAGAGGTAGGAGAATGTTTGGGCTCCAACCAGGTATATATTATTGGAGGCAGCAGAATCTATGGGCTCCTGTCAGGTATATATTATTGGAGGCTGGAGAATGTATGAGCTCCTGTCAGGTATATATTATTGGAGGCAGGAGAATATATGGGCTCTTGTCAGGTATATATTATTGGAGGCAGCAGAATGTATAGGCTCTTGTCAGGTATATATTATTGGAGGGAGCAGAATCTATGGGCTCCTACCAGGTATATATTATTGGAGGTAGGAGAATCTATGGGCTCCTGTCAGGTATATATTATTGGAGGCAGGAGAATCTATGGGCTCCTGTCAGGTATATATTATTGGAGGCAGCAGAATCTATGGGCTCCTGTCAGGTATATATTATTGGAGGCAGGAGAATGTATGGGCTCCTGTCAGGTATATATTATTGGAGGCAGCAGAATGTATGGGCTCCTGTCAGGGATATATTATTGGAAGCAGGAGAATGTATGGGCTCCTGTCAGGTATATATTATTAGAGGCAGCAGAATGTATGGGCTCCTGTCAGGTATATATTAGGTATATATTATTGGAGCCAGCAGAATGTATGGGCTCCTACTAGGTATATATTATTTGACGCAGGAGAATGTATGGGCTCCTGTCAGGTATATATTATTGGAGGTAGGAGAATGTATGGGCTCCTACCACGTATATATTATTGGATGCAGGAGAATGTATGGGCTCCTGTCAAGTATATATTATTGGAGATAGGAGAATGTATGGGCTCCTGTCAGGTATATATTATTGGAGGCAGCAGAATGTATGGGCTCCTGTCAGGTATATATTATTGGAGGCAGGAGAGTGTATGGGCTCCTGTCAGGTATATATTATTGGAGGCAGCAGAATGTATGGACTCCTGTCAGGTATATATTATTGGAGGCAGCAGAATCTATGGACTCCTGTCAGGTATATATTATTGGAGGCAGCAGAATCTATGGGCTCCTGTCAGGTATATATTATTGGAGGCAGCAGAATCTATGGGCTCCTGTCAGGTATATATTACTGGAGGCAGCAGAATCTATGGGCTCCTGTCAGGTATATATTATTAGAGGTAGGAGAATCTATGGGCTCCTGTCAGGTATATATTATTGGAGGCAGCAGAATCTATGGGCTCCTGTCAGGTATATATTATTGGAGGCAGCAGAATCTATGGGCTCCTGTCAGGTATATATTTTTGGAGGCAGCAGAATGTATGGGCTCCTGTCAGGTATATATTATTGGAGGCAGGAGATTGTATGGGCTCCTGTCAGGTATATATTATTGGAGTCAGCAGAATGTATGGGCTCCTGTCAGGTATATATTATTGGAGGCAGCAGAATGTATGGGCTCCTGTCAGGTATATATTATTGGAGGCAGGAGATTGTATGGGCTCCTGTCAGGTATATATTATTGGAGGCAGGAGAATGTATTGGCTCCTGTCAGGTATATATTATTGGAGGCAGGAGAATCTATGGACTCCTGTCAGGGATATATTATTGGAGGCAGAAGAATGTATGGGCTCCTGTCAGGTATATATTATTGGAGGCAGCAGAATGTATGGGCTCCTGTCAGGTATATATTATTGGAGGTAGCAGAATCTATGGGCTCCTGTCAGGTATATATTATTGGAGGCAGCGGAATCTATGGGCTCCTGTCAGGTATATATTATTGGAGGCAGCAGAATCTATGGGCTCCTGTCAGGTATATATTATTGGAGGCAGGAGAATGTATGGGCTCCTGTCAGGTATATATTATTGCAGGCAGCAGAATCTATGGGCTCCTGTCAGGTATATATTATTGGAGGCAGGAGAATGTATGGGCTCCTGTCAGGTATATATTATTGGAGGCAGAAGAATGTATGGGCTCCTGTCAGGTATATATTATTGGAGGCAGGAGAATGTATGGGCTCCTGTCATGTATATATTGGAGGCAGCAGAATGTATGGGCTCCTGTCAGGTATATATTATTGGATGCAGCAGAATGTATGGGCTCCTGTCAGGTATATATTATTGGAGGCAGCAGAATGTATTGGCTCCTACCACGTATATATTATTGGAGGCAGGAGAATGTATGGGCTCCTTCCATGTATATATTATTGGAGGCAGGAGAATGTATGGGCTCCTGTCAGGTATATACAGTTATATGAATAAGTTTGGGCAACCCTATTAATCTTTAGCTTATTGTTTTATAAAAATTGGTGTTTTTGCAACAGCTATTTCAGTTTGATATTTGTAATAACTGTTGGACACAGTAATGTTTCTGCCTTGAAATGAGGTTTATTGTACTAACAGAAAATGTGCAATCTGCATTCAAACAAAATTTGACAGGCGCATAAGTATGGGCACCCTTATCATTTTCTTGTTTTAAATACTCCTACCTACTTTTTACTGACTTACTAAAGCACTTTTTTTGGTTTTGTAACCTCATTGAGCTTTGAACTTCATAGCCAGGTGTATGCAATCATGAGAAAAGCTACTTAAAGTGGCCACTTGCAAGTTGTTCTCCTGTTTGAATCTCCTCTGAAGAGTGGCATCATGGGCTCCTCAAAACAACTGTCAAATGATCTGAAAACAAAGATTATTCAATATAGTTGTTCAGGGGAAGGAAACAAAAAGCTGTCTCAGAGATTTAACCTGTCAGTTTCCATTGTGAGGAACATAGTAAGGAAATGGAAGAACACAGGGACAGTTCTTGTTAAAGCCAGAAGTGGCAGGCCAAGAAAAACATCAGAAAGGCAGAGAAGAAGAATGGTGAGATCAGTCAAGGACAATCCTCAGACCACCTCCAGAGAGCTGCAGCATCAACTTACTGCAGATGTTGTCACTTTGCATCGGTCAACTATACAACGCACTTTGCACAAGGAGAAGCTGTATGTGAGAGTGATGCGAAAGAAGCCGTTTCTGCAAGCACGCCACAAACAGAGTCGGCTGAGGTATGCAAAAGCACATTTGGAGAAGCCAAGTTCTTTTTGGAAGAAGGTCCTGTGGACTGATGAATCCAAGATTGAGTTCTTTGGTCATACAAAAAGGCGTTATGCATGGCGGCAAAAAAACACAGCATTCCAAGAAAAACACTTGCTACCCACAATAAAATTTGGTGGAGGTTCCATCATGCTTTAGGGCTGTGTGGCCAATGCCGGCACCGGGAATCTTGTTAAAGTTGAGGGACGCATGGATTCCACTCAGTATAAGCAGATTCTTGACAATAATGTTCAAGAATCAGTGACAAAGTTGAAGTTACGCAGGGGATGGATCTTTCAGCAAGACAATGATCCAAAACACCGCTCCAAATCTACTCAGGCATTCATGCAGAGGAACAATTACAATGTTCTGGAATGGCCATCCCAGTCCCCAGACCTGAATATCATTGAACATCTGTGGGATCATTTGAAGAGGGCTGTCCATGCTCTGCGACCATCAAACTTAATTGAACTGGAATTGTTTTGTAAAGAGGAATGGTCAAAAATACCTTCATCCAGGATCCAGGAAATCATTAAAAGCTACAGGAAGCGACTAGAGGCTGTTATTTTTGCAAAAGGAGGATCTACTAAATATTAATGTTGCTTTTCTGGTGAGGTGCCCATACTTATGCACCTGTCAAATTTTGTTTGAATGCTGATTGCACATTTTCTGTTAGTACAATAAACCTCATTTCAAGGCAGAAACATTACTGTGTCCAACAGTTATTACATTTATCAAACTGAAATAGCTGTTGCAAAAACACCAATTTTTATAAAACAATAAGCTTAAGATTAATAGGGGTGCCCAAACTTTTTCATAGAACTGTATTATTGGAGGCAGAAGAATATATGGGCTCCTACCAGCTATATATTATTGGAGGCAGGAGAATGTATGGGTGTCACGCTGTCTCGGCGTTCAGGAGGTCAGGAGCCTATGCTGACCCTACACTGAGGCCCTGCCTAATCCCTCTACCTGGAGGTACTGTTGATGGTACAGAGGTCCAGGCCGCCAGCGTAAACTTACCTCCTGAGAATCCCTGAACCTCAGTAATCTAGTCTTGAGAAGGACCCCGATCACAACAATTGGGGACAGGACCGTATATGCCAAACACAGTACAAGACGAACGAGACAGTACAAGGGGCGAACCAAAAACCACCTCGCATACAAAAAACTTACACCACTACAACGAAGGGAACACCAAGGGGTAAGGGGATAAAGAATAAAGCGAGGAAGGGAAAAAACCACACGGAGTACACTTCGTTCCTAACTCCACAATACCACGTATCACTCTGATAGTCTGCATGAAATGCTTTCACCGACAACTACCCTATCAGAACGGCAGGTATTTGAAGGAGTCCCAATACTGCAGAATTAACTGCAGCTGGGTGAGGCTGGGCCTCATCTAGCACAGAGAGAGAGAATTAACTCCCTCCCTGCCGAAAAACACCAAGCACCAAAAACTCAGCTGCGAGAAGTCAGGCTGTGTAATCGCGACGATCTTCGTGGCGACACACCCGTGACAGTACCCCCCCTTCTACGAGGGGCCTCCGGACCCTCAGGGTCAGGTTTATCCGGGTGAGTCGTGTGGAAGGCCTGAATTAATCGGTCTGCGTTAATATCCAACGCAGGAACCCACATCCTCTCCTCAGGACCATACCCCTTCCAATGAACCAGGTACTGAAGGGACCGGCGATTAAAACGTGAATCGATGACTTTCGATACCTGAAACTCCAAGTTACCATTGACCACCACAGGAGGAGGAGGTAAAGGTGACGGTATCACCGGCGCCACATACCTTTTAAGCAAAGATCTGTGGAACACGTTGTGAATTTTAAAAGCAGAGGGGAGGTCAAGATGAAATGCCACCGGATTAATTATAGAGCAGATCCTATACGGCCCGATGAACCTGGGACCCAGTTTCCAGGAGGGAACCTTAAGTTTTATATTCTTGGTAGACAACCATACCCGGTCGTTCACACTTAGGTCCGGACCAGACACTCTCTTCCTATCAGCCATACGTTTGTATCAGTTCCCCATAGAACTTAGATTATACAGCAACCCTTTCCATATCGAAGCGAGTGATGACGAAAATCGTTCCTCCTCAGGAATCCCCGAAGAGCCCCCCCTACTGAAAGTCCAAAACTGGGGGTGAAAACCATATGCCCCAAAAAACGGGGACTTACCAGTGGACTCACTCCGCCTATTATTAAGAGCAAACTCCGCCAGAGGTAAGAAAGAAGCCCAGTCCTCCTGGTTCTCTGACACAAAACACCGGAGATATGTTTCCAAACTCTGGTTCAGACGTTCCGTCTGACCATTGGTCTGAGGCTGAAAAGCCGAAGAAAACGATAAATGCATCCCCCGCCGAGTACAAAATGCCCTCCAGAATTTGGACACAAACTGAGACCCCCGATCAGACACCACATCAGAGGGTACACCGTGAAGCCTTACAATCTCCCCAATGAACACCTGCGCAAGAGTTTTAGCATTAGGAAGAGCAGGAAGAGCGATAAAATGTGCCATCTTGCTGAACCTGTCCACTACAACGAGTATGACCGTTTTACCCGAAGATGGCGGGAGATCCGTAATAAAGTCCATACACAGATGAGTCCAAGGACGCTCCGGGATCTTCAAAGGTAAGAGAGCCCCAGACGGACGGGTACGTGGGGTCTTAGAGCGCGCACAAACCCCACAGGACGCAACAAAAGTTCCCACCTCCCTATGTAAATTAGGCCACCAAAACCGACGCGAAAGGAGATCCACAGTTGCTTTACTCCCTGGGTGTCCTGCCAAAGCTGAGTTATGGTGTGCCTCGATCACCTTTTGTCGCAACTGATCTGGAACAAACAGTCTCCCAGGAGGTCCAACAGGGCGTCCCCCTGAGCCTCCAATACTTCCTCCTCAAGCTCAGAGAATACTGCCGACACCACCACCCCCTCCTGAAGGATAGGAACCGGGTCATCCGTATTCCCGGCCCCAGGGAAACTACGAGATAAGGCATCCACCTTTACATTTTTTGATCCAGGACGATAAGTGACGACAAAATTAAACCTGGTAAAAAACAATGACCACCTAGCTTGTCTGGAATTCAGACGTTTTGCGGACTCCAGATATAGCAGGTTCTTGTGATCGGTGATGACGGTGACCGGATGGATAGCCCCCTCCAAAAAATAGCGCCACTCCTCAAAAGCTAACTTAATGGCCAAGAGTTCCCTATTGCCGACATCGTAATTCCTCTCAGCGGACGACAATTTTTTAGAGAAAAAAGCGCACGGACGCCATTTACCAGGAGACGAACCTTGTGATAATACTGCCCCTACCCCTACCTCAGAAGCGTCTACCTCTACAATGAATGGCTGTGACGCATCAGGTTGAATGAGTATGGGTGCCGAGGCAAAACATTTTTTCAAGGAGGAGAAAGCTTGACAAGCCTTGTCAGACCACCTAGAAAAATCCGTCCCTTTTTTTGTCATGTCTGTGAGAGGTTTAACCATGGACGAGAAATTATGAATGAATTTCCGGTAATAATTAGCAAACCCCAGAAAACGTTGTAGTGCCTTAAGATTCTCTGGCAGATCCCACTCAAGAACTGCCCGCACTTTCCCAGGGTCCATACGAAAACCAGACGCTGACACCAGGAAGCCTAGAAACTGGAGTTCCTGAACGGCGAACACACACTTTTCCCACTTGGCGTACAGTTTATTATCCCGCAAGATCTGTAACACCTGCCTAACATGCTCCTGATGAGACACAAGATCAGGCGAGTAAATTAAGATGTCATCCAGATAAATAACAACAAACTGACCCACCAGGCAGCGAAAAATGTCATTAACAAAGTGTTGGAACACCGCCGGGGCATTAGTCAGACCAAATGGCATGACAAGGTTCTCATAATGTCCCTCCGGAGTGTTAAAAGCCGTCTTCCACTCATCCCCCTCCTTCATCCTAATCAGATTGTACGCCCCCCTGAGATCCAATTTAGAGAACCATTTGGCGCCCACGATCTGATTGAAGAGATCGGGGATAAGTGGGAGCGGATACGGATCTCGGACCGTAATCCGATTAAGTTCACGGAAATCCAGGCAAGGGCGTAGGCCACCATCTTTCTTCTTGACAAAGAAGAACCCCGCGGCCACCGGGGAAGATGAAGGTCTAATATGCCCCTTAGCCAGACTCTCTGAAATATAATCCTTCATGGCCTGCCTCTCCGGACCAGACAAATTATACAACCTAGATTTAGGTAACTTGACCCCAGGAAGCAGTTTTACCGACCAGTCATACACGCGATGAGGAGGTAGCTCCTGACACCCTCTTTCCGAGAACACATCCTCAAAGTCAGCCAGAAATGGGGGTAAGACCCTAGGAGCAACCGTACCGATGACCGTATTCATGCAGTTTTTTTTACAGAATTCACTCCATTGGCTTATCTCTCTAGATTGCTAATTAATAACCGGGTTATGCTTAGTTAACCAAGGAAGGCCCAACACAATAGGAGTGGGAAGACCCTCCAACACGTAACAAGACAACAGTTCTTTATGTATCGCCCCCACCTGAAGATTTATGTTATGCACCGCTTGCGAAAAACTTCCCTGACCGAGAGGCCTGGCGTCGATCGAGAATATGGGGATGGGTTTAGCCAACACACTCAATCACATACCTTGAACCCGAGCAAACCGAGCGTCCACCAGATTAGCCCCGGCCCCACTATCCAGAAGAACAGATAACCTCTCAGTTCTCGTACCCACCACCACCTCCGCCGGTACAAGAAACTGAGACGAACCTAGGGACGAAATACCTACTCCCAGATTGCCGTCCACCACACAACCTGGGATCAATAGTTTTCCGACGACTCTTTGCTCTGCGAAGGACGGGAAGGACACCCCCCCCAATAAAATGTCCCTTTCTCCCGCAGAAGAAACACCTTCCTGTCTTGTGGCGCACCGCCGGTCCCCTCCCCCGAAAGAATGTCCCTCCTAACTGCATAGGCTCCTCTGGACTGACCAGGGGAACCTCCATATAAGGGACCCTTGTAGAAGGTGGAGTCATCACAGGGGGTGGAGTTATCCCGCACCTTTCCCGAAGCCGTCTGTCAATGCGAATAGCAAGGGCCATAGCGGCTTCCAGCGACGCGGGAGAGTCATACTGTGCCAACATATCCTTTAATTTGTCAGATAAACCTTGACAAAACTGGCTCCGAAGAGCCGGGTCATTCCACTGGGTGTCCGTGGCCCACCTACGGAACTCTGAACAGAATTCCTCCGCTGGATCCTACGTAACTTAGATTCAGCAAGGGAGATCCGATCCGGGTCATCATATACAAGACCCAGAGCAGAGAAAAACCCATCCACTGTCTGGAGAGCCGGAGAGCCCGGGGGAAGACAGAATGCCCAAGATTGGGGGTCCCCTTGAAGGAGCGAGATGACTATTCCCACCCTTTGTTCTTCACTCCCCGATGACCGAGGACGCAGCTGAAAGTACAACTTACATGCCTCCCGGAAAACAAAAAACTTGTCCCGCCCCCCCCCCGTGAACCTGTCAGGGAGAGCTACTTTGGGTTCTGATCCGGCTTGCTCCAGGGGATACAAAACCTTGGACTTAACGTCCGCCAGCTCCAAGGACAAACTCTGCAACTGCCGAGCTATATTGGCTACTGGATCCATGGTGGCTGGAGAGAATCTTTTAGTGGGTCGGTGAAAATGTCACGCTGTCTCGGCGTTCAGGAGGTCAGGAGCCTATGCTGACCCTACACTGAGGCCCTGCCTAATCCCTCTACCTGGAGGTACTGTTGATGGTACAGAGGTCCAGGCCGCCAGAGTAAACCTACCTCCTGAGAATCCCTGAACCTCAGTAATCTAGTCCTGAGAAGGACCCCGATCACAACAATTGGGGACAGGACCGTATATGCCAAACACAGTACAAGACGAACGAGACAGTACAAGGGGCGAACCAAAAACCACCTCGCATACAAAAAAATTAAACCACTACAACGAAGGGAACACCAACGGGTAAGGGGATAAAGAATAAAGCGAGGAAGGGAAAAAACCACACCGAGTACACTTCGCTCCTAACTCCACAATACCACGTATCACTCTGATAGTCTGCATGAAATGCTTTCACCGACAACTACCCTATCAGAACGGCAGGTATTTGAAGGAGTCCCAATACTGCAGAATTAACTGCAGCAGGGCGAGGCTGGGCCTCGTCTAGCACAGAGAGAGAGAATTAACTCCCTCCCTGCCGAAAAACACCAAGCACCAAAAACTCAGCTGCGAGAAGTCAGGCTGTGTAATCGCGACGATCTTCGTGGCGACACACCCGTGACAATGGGCTCCTGTCAGGTTTATATTACTGGAGGCAGCAGAATGTATGGGCTCCTGTGAGGTATATATTATTGGAGCCAGCAGAATACAGGGGCTCCTGTCAGGTATATATTATTGGAGGCAGCAGAATCTATGGGCTCCTTTCAGGTATATATTATTGGAGGTAGGAGAATGTATGGGCTCCTGTGAGGTATATATCATTGGAGGCAGGAGAATGTTTTGGCTCCTGTCAGGTATATATTATTGGAGGCAGCAGAATGTATGGGCTCCTGTCAGGTATATATTATTGGAGGCAGGAGCATGTATGGGCTCCTGTCAGGTATATATTATTGGAGGCAGGAGAATGTATGGGCTCCTACCAGGTATATATTATTGGAGGCAGGAGAATGTATGGGCTCCTGTCAGGTATATATTATTGGAGGCAGGAGAATGTATGGGCTCCTGTCAGGTATATATTATTGGAGGCAGCAGAATATATGGGCTCCTGTCAGGTATATATTATTGGAGGCAGCAGAATCTATGGGCTCCTTTCAGGTATATATTATTGGAGGTAGGAGAATGTATGGGCCCCTGTCAGGTATATATTATTGGAGGCAGGAGAATGTATGGGCTCCTGTCAGGTATATATTATTGGGGTCAGCAGAATGTATGGGCTCCTGTCAGGTATATATTATTGGAGGCAGCAGAATCTATGGGCTCCTGTCATGTATATATTATTCGAGGCAGCAGAATGTATGGGCTCCTGTCAGGTATATATTATTGGAGGCTGAAGAATGTATGGGCTCCTGTCAGGTATATATTATTGGATGCAGGAGAATGTATGGGCTCCTGTCAGGTATATACTGTATTATTGGAGGCAGCAGAATCTATGGGCCCCTGTCAGGTATATAATATTGGAGGCAGGAGAATGTATGGGCTCCTGTCAGGTATATAATATTGGAGGCAGGAGAATGTATGGGCTCCTGTCAGGTATATATTATTGGAGGCAGCAGAATGTATGGGCTCCTGTCAGGTATATAATATTGGAGGCAGGAGAATGTATGGGCTCCTGTCAGGTATTTATTATTGGAGGCAGGAGAATGTATGGGCTCCTGTCAGGTATATAGTATTGGAGGCAGGAGAATGTATGGGCTCCTGTCAGGTATATATTATTGGAGGCAGCAGAATCTATGGGCTCCTGTCATTTATATATTATTGGAGGCAGCAGAATATATGGGCTCCTGTCAGGTATATATTATTGGAGGCTGGAGAATGTATGGGCTCCTGTCAGGTATATATTATTGGAGGCAGCCGAATCTATGGGCTCCTACCAGCTATATATTATTGGAGGCAGGAGAATGTATGGGCTCCTGTCAGGTATATATTATTGGAGGCAGGAGAATGTATGGGCTCCTACCAGGTATATATTATTGGAGGCAGGAGAATGTATGGGCTCCTGTCAGGTATATATTATTGGAGGCAGGAGAATGTATGGGCTCCTGTCAGGTATATATTATTGGAGGCAGCAGAATACAGGGGCTCCTGTCAGGTATATATTATTGGAGGCAGCAGAATCTATGGGCTCCTTTCAGGTATATATTATTGGAGGTAGGAGAATGTATGGGCCCCTGTCAGGTATATATTATTGGAGGCAGGAGAATGTATGGGCTCCTGTCAGGTATATATTATTGGGGTTAGCAGAATGTATGGGCTCCTGTCAGGTATATATTATTGGAGGCAGCAGAATCTATGGGCTCCTGTCATGTATATATTATTCGAGGCAGCAGAATGTATGGGCTCCTGTCAGGTATATATTATTGGAGGCTGGAGAATGTATGGGCTCCTGTCAGGTATATATTATTGGAGGCAGGAGAATGTATGGGCTCCTGTCAGGTATATACTGTATTGTTGGAGGCAGCAGAATCTATGGGCCCCTGTCAGGTATATAATATTGGAGGCAGGAGAATGTATGGGCTCCTGTCAGGTATATAATATTGGAGGCAGGAGAATGTATGGGCTCCTGTCAGGTATATATTATTGGAGGCAGCAGAATGTATGGGCTCCTGTCAGGTATATAATATTGGAGGCAGGAGAATGTATGGGCTCCTGTCAGGTATTTATTATTGGAGGCAGGAGAATGTATGGGCTCCTGTCAGGTATATAGTATTGGAGGCAGGAGAATGTATGGGCTCCTGTCAGGTATATATTATTGGAGGCAGCAGAATCTATGGGCTCCTGTCATTTATATATTATTGGAGGCAGCAGACTATATGGGCTCCTGTCAGGTATATATTATTGGAGGCTGGAGAATGTATGGGCTCCTGTCAGGTATATATTATTGGAGGCAGCCGAATCTATGGGCTCCTACCAGCTATATATTATTGGAGGCAGGAGAATGTATGGGCTCCTGTCAGGTATATACTATATTATTGGAGGCAGCAGAATCTATGGGCCCCTGTCAGGTATATATTATTGGAGGCAGGAGAATGTATGGGCTCTTGTCAGGTATATATTATTGGAGGTAGGAGAATGTATGGGCTCCTGTCAGGTATATATTATTGGAGGTAGGAGAATGTATGGGCTCCTGTCAGGTATATATTATTGGAGACTGCAGAATCTATGGGCTCCTTTCAGGTATATATTATTGGAGGCAGCAGAATCTATGGGCTCCTGTCAGGTATATATTATTGGAGGTAGGAGAATGTATGGGCTCGTGTCAGGTATATATTATTGGAGGCAGTAGAATGTATGGGCTCCTGTCAGGTGTATATTATTGGAGGCAGCAGAATGTATGGGCTCCTGTCAGATATATATTATTGGAGGCAGCAGAATGTATGGGCTCCTTTCAGGTATATATTATTGGAGGTAGGAGAATGTATGGGCTCCTGTCAAGTATATATTATTGGAGGCAGGAGAATGTATGTGCTCCTGTCTGGTATATATTATTGGAGGCAGCAGAATGTATGGGCTCCTGTCAGGTATATATTATTGGAGGCAGGAGAATGTATGGGCTCTTGTCAGGTATATATTATTGGAGGCAGCAGAATCTATGGGCTCCTGTCAGGTATATATTATTGGAGGCAGCAGAATCTATGGGCTCCTGTCAGGTATATATTATTGGAGGCAGCAGGATGTATGGGCTCCTGTCAGGTATATATTATTGGAGGCAGCAGAATGTATGGGCTCCTGTCAGGTATATATTATTGGAGGTAGGAAAATGTATGGGCTCCTGTCAGGTATATATTATTGGAGGTAGGAGAATCTATGGACTCCTGTCAGGTATATATTATTGGAGGCAGGAGAATGTATGGGCTCCTGTCAGGTATATATTATTGGAGGCAGCAGAATGTATGGGCTCCTGTCAGGTATATATTATTGGAGGCAGCAGAATCTATGGGCTCCTGTCAGGTATATATTATTGGAGGCAGCAGAATCTATGGGCTCCTGTCAGGTATATATTATTGGAGGCAGCAGAATGTATGGGCTCCTGTCAGGTATATATTATTGGAGGCAAGAGAATGTGTGGGCTCCTTTCAGGTATATATTATTGGAGGCAGCAGAATCTTTGGGCTCCTGTCAGGTATATATTATTGGAGGCTGGAGAATGTATGGGCTCCTACCAGGTATATATTATTGGAGGCAGGAGAATGTATGGGCTCCTGTCAGGTATATATTATTTGAGGTAGGAGAATGTATGGGCTCATGTCAGGTATATATTATTGGAGGCAGGAGAATGTATGGGCTCCTGTCAGGTATATATTATTTGAGGTAGGAGAATGTATGGGCTCATGTCAGGTATATATTATTGGAGGCAGGAGAATGCATGGGCTCCTGTCAGGTATATATTATTGGTGGCAGGAGAATCTATGGGCTCCTGTCAGGTATATATTATTGGAGGCAGCAGAATGTATGGGCTCCTGTCAGGTATATATTATTGGAGGCAAGAGAATGTGTGGGCTCCTTTCAGGTATATATTATTGGAGGCAGCAGAATCTTTGGGCTCCTGTCAGGTATATATTATTGGAGGTAGGAGAATGTATGCGCTCCTGTCAGGTATATATTATTGAAGTCAGCAGAATGTATGGGCTCCTGTCAGGTATATATTATTGGAGCCAGCAGAATCTATGGGCTCCTGTCAGGTATATATTATTGGAGGCAGAAGAATATGGGCTCCTGTCAGGTATATATTATTGGAGGCAGGAGAATATGGGCTCCTGTCAGGTATATATTATTGGAGGCAGGAGAATGTATGGGCTCCTGTCAGGTATATATTATTGGAGGCAGGAGAATCTATGGGCTCCTGTCAGGTATATATTATTGGAGGCTGGAGAATGTATGGGCTCCTGTCAGGTATATATTATTGGAGGCAGGAGAATGTATGGGCTCCTGTCAGGTATATATTATTGGAGGTTGGAGAATGTATGGGCTCCTGTCAGGTATATATTATTGGAGCCAGCAGAATCTATGGGCTCCTGTCAGATATATATTATTGGAGGTAGGAGAATGTATGGGCTCCTGTCAGGTATATATTATTGGAGGCAGCAGAATGTATGGGCTCCTGTCAGGTATATATTATTGGAGGCAGCAGAATGTATGGGCTCCTGTCAGTTACAGTATATATTATTGGAGGTAGGAGAATGTATGGTCTCCTGTCAGGTATATATTATTGGAGGCAGCAGAATGTATGGGCTCCTGTCAGGTATATATTATTGGAGGCAGCAGAATGTATGGGCTCCTGTCAGGTATACATTATTGGAGGCGGCAGAATCTATAGGTTCCTGTCAGGTATATACACTGCTCAAAAAAATAAAGGGAACACTCAAATAATACATCCTAGATCTGAATGAATTAAATATTCTCATTGAATACTTTTTTCTGTACAAAGTTGAATGTGCTGACAACAAAATCACACAAAAATCATCAATGGAAATCAAATTTATTAACCAATGAAAGTCTGGATTTGGATTCCCCCCAAATTAAAGTGGAAAAACACACTACAGGCTGATCCAACTTTGTTATAATGTCCTTAAAACAAGTCAAAATGAGGCTCAGTATTGTGTGTGGCCTCCACGTGCCTGTATGACCTCCCTACAATGCCTGGACATGCTCCTGATGAGGTTGCGGATGGTCTCCTGTGGGATCTCCTCCCAGACCTGGACTAAAGCATCCGCCAACTCCTGGATAGTCTGTGGTGCAACGTGACGGTGGATGGAGCGAGACATGATATCCCAGATGTGCTCAATCGGATTCAAGTCTGGGGAACGGGCTGGCCAGTCCATAGCTTCAATGCCTTCATCTTGCAAGAACTGCTGACACACTCCAGCCATATGAGGTCTAGCATTGTCCTGCATTAGGAGGAACCCAGAGCCAACTGCACCAGCATATGGTCTCACAATGGGTCTGAGGATATCATCTCGGTACCTAATGGCAGTTAGGCTACCTCTGGCGAGCACATGGAGGGCTGTGCGGCCCTCCAAAGAAATGCCACCCCACACCATTACTGACCCACTGCCAAACCGGTCATGCTGAAGGATGTTGCAGGCAGCAGATGGCTCTCTGCGGTGTCTCCAGACTCTGTCAAGTCTGTCACATGTGCTCAGTGTGAACCGGCTTTCATCTGTGAAGAGCACAGGGCGCCAGTGGCGACTTAGCCAATCCTGGTGTTCTGTGGCAAATGCCAAGCGCCCCCACAAGCCTGCAGCAGCCCCCACAGAGCCCGCAGCAGCCCCCACAGAGCCCGAAGCAGCCCCCACAGAGCTCGCAGCAGCCCCCACAGAGCTCGCAGCAGCCCCCACAGAGCTCGTAGCAGCCCCCACAAGCCCACAGCCACCCCCACAAGCCCGCAGCATCCCCCCAAGCCCACAGCATCCCCCCACAGAGCCCCCACAAGCACGCAGCATCCCCCCACAATCCTGCAGCATCCCCCCCAGAGCCCCCACAAGTCAGCAGCATCCCCACAATCCCGCAGCATCCCCCACAGAGCCCGCAACATCCACTACAGAGCCCGCAGCATCCACCACAGAGCCCCATAATCCCGCATCATCCCCCACAATCCCGCAGCAGCTCCCACAAGTCCACTGCAGCCCCCACAAGCACGCAGCATCCCCCCAGAGCCCTCACAAGGCCGCAGCAGCCCCAGCTAGCCTGCAGCATTCCACCTCAGAGCCCCCAGCATCCCCACAAGCCCGCAGCAGCCCCCAAAAGCCCGCAGCATCCCCCACAGAGCCCCCACAAGCCCGCAGCATCCCCCACAGGGCACCCACAAGCCCTCTGCAGCCCACACAGAGCCCCCTCAAGCCCGCATCATCCCACACAGAGCCCCTTCAAGCCCGCAGCATCCCCCCCAGAGCCCCCTCAAGCCCGCAGTATCTCCACCAGAGCCCCCTCAAGCCCGCAGCATTCCCCAGAGCCCTCACAAGCCCGCAGCATTCCCCCCAGACCCTCCACAAGCCTGCAGCATCCCCCCCAGAGCCCCCACAAGCCCACAGCATTCCCCCCAGAGCCCCAACAAGCCCCCAGCAACCCCCCAGACCCTCCACAAGCCCGCAGCTTCCCCCCAGAGCCCCCACAAGCCCGCAGCATCCCCCACAAGCCCGCAGCATCCCCTCCAGAGCCCCCACAAGCCCGCATTATCCCTGCATTATTCACCAGAGCCCCCTAAGATCTCAACAAGTATTAATTAACCCCACCAGACGGCCCCCCAGCATTAACCCTCAGATCCCACACCCTTAAGTATCAGCCCCCTCACCCCGAAAATAACAAGAAGAGAAGACATTAGATGAGCACTTAATAAAACAGACTCTTGTTTCTCAGCTCAGGACACTGACCTCCTCCTGCAGCTTCACCGGCAGCTGTGTATCTCTGCATGAGACTATGGCATCTGGGGCTGAACTACAACACGCCCATAATGCACAGTCAGAACACGCCCCGGAAATGACGTCATGCCTGGAAGGAGCCCATACATTCTAACGTCTACCGTGTAGAAAGATGGTGTTCTCGGCACACTGCACGACAGGGTGGCACGTGTACACCGTGCACAATGTAATGTCTAGTACCAGGCATGTGGCCTGGGACTACACTGCGGAGTACCGGGAGCAGCACTGACTGGTCGGGCAGCTCCTCTATAAAGGATGTCTGCACTTGTGTAATCTGCACACTCAGGTCGTAGCTCCAGGAAGCTGTATACACAAGAGGAATGATGTTACTGGGCCTGTTAGTATACACTTCCCTGCCCCACTATATAGATCAGAGGTTCACAACATTTTTTTGGTCAAAGGACCACATTTTCCTACTGAACCAATCCAAAGGGCAGGAAAAAAAATGTAAAGGGGTACTTACATGAACACGTCACCAGAACCACCATCAATATATGAATGCAGCATCAGAACCGCTATAAATACATGAATCCAGCACCAGAACCACTATCGGTACATGAATACAGTGCCAGAACCACCATCAGTACAAAAATGTGGCACTAGAACTACCATTAGTACATGAATGCAGCCGGAACCACCGTCAGTACATTAATGCAACCTCAGTAACACTGTCAGTACACGAATGCAGGGTCAGAACCACGATCAGTACATGTATGCAGCATCAGAATCACCTTAAGTACATGAATGTGGCCTGTTGGTACATGAATGCAGCACCAAAATCACTATCAGTACATGAATGCAGTGCTGGAACCACCATCAGTACATGAAGGCAGCGCCAGAACCACAGTGAGTACATGAATTCAGTGCCAGAACCACAGTCAGTACATGAATTCAGTGCCAGACCCACTGTCAGTATGTGAATACATCACCGGAAGCACAATCAGTACATGAATACAGCACTAAGCTTAGTATAGCGATCAATTGTAATGTCAGGTCAGTCTCATATATAATTGTATTGCATGAACCTACAACTCCCAGTATGTAATGTTCTATTAAATGAGGGGTGATACTGCAAGAGCACCTTACTGGGTAATGGGAAGAAATTGTGAAAGGGGGCACAGTATTCCAAGTTGCAGTGGGCTGGACTTCATGCAGAGAGGCAGTGTGGGGGATATTTCGGTTTATGGTAAGGGGATACAAGAGGTTGTTGTTGGCAACCATCATCAGACTGTAGACCATACAGGAACAACAATACTGATGAGGTGCAAGCAGGATCACAAGTAAACATTTACATCCGGGTACCTTATAAGTGACATCTCATGTGCTCTGGTTGGAGTCGTTCCCATCCATTTGTCTCCATTTAGTACATATGCCACGATGAGATCTCATGCTCAGTGCTCAACTTTTCAGACCTTCCTCTTTTCTGTCTTCTGCCGCATATCCTGATAAGGTGTCCTTAAAAATATGATATTGTCCCATAAATAAAAATATGTCCCATGCTGTTCCCCTGAATAAATAATTGCCCCCCACTGTGCTCCCTGGTCATAATATCCCCCCACACTACCCCTCTCTATAATATCCCCCACACCCACTCTCTATATGATATCCTCCACACTGCCCTTCTCCACAATAATCCCCCCACATTGCCCTTCTTTATAATATTCCCCCCACACTGCCCATCTTCATAATGTGCCCCCACAGTGCTTCTCTCTATAATGTCTCCCCCACACACTGCCATTCTTCAAAATATCCCCTCACTTCTTAATCTCTGAACCACAGTGGCCCTCTCCAAAATATCCCCCACACTGCCTCTCTGCATGAAGTCCAGCCCACTGCACCTCGGAACACTGTGCCCCCTTTCACAATTTCTTCCCATTACCCCGTAATGTGCTCTCACAGTATCACCCCTCATCTAATAGGACACCTCGTATTCAGCTGCTTCATGGATTTCTTACCCCACACTGCTAGCAGCAGCAGTGGGGTGATTTCAGCAGCATGATGACCTCATCACGCTGCTGCACATCAGTTCGGGTGCTGACGAGCACTCCTCTGCCCCAGTCCTGGCTCTTAAGAATTCAAATGTATTCACGTTTGAAAGACACGAATACATTTGAATATAGGAAGAAGGAGCTGTCGTCTCCTAGTTCTTTGCTGGCTACAATAAACCCGTTAGCGGGATGCTTTTCTTTTAAAAAAAAAACATCTGATATTCGTAACTACGGATCTTACGTAAGCCGTTGTTCCTAAATCAGGAACTGCCTGTATACAAATTTACTCCTAAAATAATATAATAAGTTTGAAAACAATAATAATGCAATATAATTGACTGGAGTAGTTAAACATTTAAAGAGAACCTGTCACCTCAGAGTAGTATTTACCTGTAGATATAAGATTAATCAGCAGGTAAATAGCGATGCATTGTTGTCAAGCTGCCTTACTGAAAGTGAGGCTACAGGGAGAAAATGAACTTATTTCCTCTGGTGAGCCATCGGCTTTCAGTCACGGGGACGTTCCCAGAGCGGCTACAGTCACCACTCTCAGCACCGCTCACTAGACTGTGAGCCCAGCTGTAAGCACACCATTGCACTTTGATACACATTTGGCAAAATGAATCAGGCATGGATCAGTGTCGATTTTCATTCTCCTAAGGCTGACGCCAGTGATTGGATCGACTACAGCATCTGCCTCTAACAGCCGTGGGCAGAGCTCCCTTCCACCCGCAACAGTTACAGGCAGACGCTGTTGACCACCGGTGGCGAACATATGGCACGCAGAGCACTCCCTGCAGGCATGCGCGCCATTGCCTTAGCGCTAGCGCCGCTGTCACTGTCTTCAGCCCACGAGCCGCCCCATCAGCCCGCGAGCCGCCCTATCAGCCCCCACGCCTCCCCATCAGCCCGCATGCCGCCCTATTAGCCCAGGCGCTGAGTCTAGCCATTAATGGAGGGAGAAATAATTATAGAGCGTAATGGCTGATAGGGACCTACTTTTCTTAGTCTGAGAGGACTTGCAGCCCATACCAGATTCTCCAAATCTCTGCATGGGAAACATTAAATTAAGTCCAGATTGGGTTGATTATATTGAAATAAAACAGGTTCTGCTGTGTTCGTTAATCTTGAGACTGAGAAGGCCATGGGTGCATAATGCTACGTCTCCACGATCAGTAATAACAGCACATTGGAAGGAGCTTTTTTTTCGTTGCGTTCTAATTGCCACACTTGTTTGTCAGTACATGCGGATCCACCACAATAATGACATTCAAGTGGTCAAAATCCACAGCAGAGACGCAGCGGAGACTCCAGTCTCTGCTATAGAAATTGACATGCTGCAGCTCGTCAATCTGCACCGCGAGTGCGTTTATGTAGCGTTAAATAGAAGTACAGTGGGCATGGGATTTCAGTAATTCCCATCCACTGTGCTTCTAATGTAGAACACAGCGTTTTGGACGCAGCACAGGTGAGCTGCGTCCAAAATGCTGCTATTCCTGGTCGTGGGCACATAGCCTTATATTCATTGCTACAGATTCTGCTAAAGGGATGCTATTTTATAATTTCCAGATTAAAAATAAAACAAGCCAAGGCTCCCCCTCCTTAACATTTGAACTATTTAGTGAATACCAAGATGAGGGACATATACCAGGATTGGGGATATATATACCAGGTTGGGGACATATACCAGGATGGGGAACATATACCAGCATGGGATATATATATACTACATTGGGGCCCAGAATAAGGTACATATATACGAGGATGAGAGGCATATATACTAGGATGGGGGACATATATACCAGGATGAGGGACATATATACCAGGATGGGGGATATATACCGGGATGGGGAACATATACCAGGATGGAGGATATATACCAGGATGGGGAGCATATACCAGAATGGGGGACATATACCAGGATGGGGGAGATATACCAGGATGAGGGACATATATACCAGGATGGGGGATATATATACCGGGATGGGGAACATATACCAGGATGGAGGATATATACCAGGATGGGGAGCATATACCAGAATGGGGGACATATACCAGGATGGGGGAGCATATACCAGGATGAGGGACATATACCAGGATGGGGGATATATACCAGGATGGGGAGCTTATATATCTGGAGTCTGGTATCCCTGCTCCTGTCTGTGACTGCACTTTGTTGCCCCTGCCTGCTCTCTGTTGTCCTTCACTGCTCTCTCTTGCCTCTGCCTGCTCTGTTGCCCCTGTTTGTTCTCTGCTGCCCCTGTCTTTTCTTCTCTGCCCGTCTGCTCTCTGCTGCCCCTGTCTGCTCTCTGCTGCCCGTCTGCTCTCTGCTGTCCCTGTTCTCTCTGCTGCCCCTGTCTGCCCTCTACTGCCCCTGTCTGCCCTCTGCGGCCCCTGTCTGCTCTCTGCGGCCCCTGTCTGCTCTCTGCGGCCCCTGTCTGCTCTCTGCGGCCCCTGTCTGCTCTCTGCTGCCGCTGTCTGCTCTCTGCTGCCCTGTCTTTCTGCTGCCCCTGTCTGTTCTCTGCTGCCCCGTCTGCTCTCTGCTGCCCCGTCTGCTCTCTGCTGCCCTGTCTTTCTGCTGCCCCTGTCTGTTCTCTGCTGCCCCTGCCTGTTCTCTGCTGCTCCTGTCTGTTCTCTGCTGCCCCTTGTCTGTTTTCTGCTGCCCCTTGTCTGTTTTCTGCTGCCCCTTGTCTGTTTTCTGCTGCCCCTTGTCTGCTCTCTGCTGCCCCTTGTCTGCTCTCTGCTGCCCCTGTCTGCTCTCTGCTGCCTCTGTCTGTTCTCTGCAGCCCCTGCCTGTTCTCTGCAGCCCCTGCCTGTTCTCTGCTGCTCCTGTCTGTTCTCTGCTGCCCCTATCTGTTCTCTGCTGCCCCTTGTCTGTTCTCTGCTGCCCCTTGTCTGTTCTCTGCTGCCCCTTGTCTGTTTTCTGCTGCCCCTTGTCTGTTTTCTGCTGCCTCTGTCTGTTTTCTGCTGCCTCTGTCTGTTCTCTGCTGCCCCTGTCTGCTCTCTGCTGCCTCTGTCTGCTCTCTGCTGCCTCTGTCTGCTCTCTGCTGCCTCTGTCGGTTCTCTGCTGCCCCTGTCTGCTCTCTGCTGCCTCTGTCTGCTCTCTGCTGCCCCTGTCGGTTCTCTGCTGCCCCTGTCTGTTCTCTGCTGCCCCTGTCTGTTCTCTGCTGCCCCTGTCGGTTCTCTGCGGCCCCTGTCTGTTCTCTGCGGCCCCTGTCTGTTCTCTGCTGCCTCTGTCTGTTCTCTGCTGCCTCTGTCTGCTCTCTGCTGCCTCTGTCTGCTCTCTGCTGCCTCTGTCTGCTCTCTGCTGCCCCTGTCTGCTCTCTGCTGCCCCTGTCTGCTCTCTGCTGCCCGTCTGCTCTCTGCTGCCCGTCTGCTCTCTGCTGCCTCTGTGTGCTCTCTGCTGCCCCTGTCTGTTCTATGTTGCTCCTACCTGCTCTCTGTATTAGTTGTTTTTTCTAAACTAAAACCTCAGTATTCAGGTTAAATTGCCATGTTGGCACTTTGCGATAAATAAGTGAGTTTTGGGTTGCAGTGTGGGCCCTCTGTCTCTAAAAGGTTCGCCATCACTGCTGTAGACTGTTAACTTGTTAAATGCCATTGTCAATCTCTGACAGCGGCACTAACAGTTCATGGAAGCACCTCATTCTAAGTTCCCATAGGCTAAATTGCTATGACAGCTTAATAATGTGGAACGTCCTTCTTAAAGGGACTCTGTCAGCACAGAATGACTGTTCAAACTAAATCCCGCCGCTCGGTGCATTACTGCAGGACCAATCATATTTATATGCCTTCCCAACAGCCTGTTTTCCCTCTATCTCTACCCCCTCTTCTTTGACAGTTCTGGCTTTATAGAGCCAGAGAAGGGTGGAGATAGATGGGAAGGTGTATATAAATGTTTGACCCCGCCTTGAAGCTCCTCTACATCCTGCTGCAAGTGACATTGTCCTTAATGGTCCCCCATGTAGAAGTTGCAGTTGTTTGTCCATCCTTTGCATAGCTGTCAGTGTTTTTTCTATTATAAATATGGGGGGTGACATCGCTGATGACACAGTTGTCCCTACTGACAAATTTAGTAGCCTTTTTGAAAGGCCTCAGTAGGTGACACACGTCCCTCATTAGCTGACAATGGCGAATTTCAAAGTTACCAAGCTTTAGTTTGTCTGCTGCATGCTAATCAGTGACTACTTTATGCTGCTTGTATAGATAACATACTGTATGCGGCATTGTATTCTACCGTGTTACAACATCGCAACTCAGGTGAACATCAGGCAGACCATTTTGTTTTTTCAATGCCTGGAGGATACATAACAACGGTTGAAATGTCCAGACACTCCAACGTCTAACGTGTCTTTTTAATGTTCTTTTCCTATTGGACTTAACACTCGTGTTCTTTTATACTATTTTTGTAATAAATATTATTACTTTAATTATATATCTTTGAGCTGAGTGCTGGATCTTTTACTACTTTTTATACCATCTACAGCAGTGTTCCCCAACTCCAATCCTCAAGGCCCACCAACAGGTCATGTCTTCAGGATTTCCTTACAATTATACAGGTGGTGGAATTATTGCCTGTGCAGGTGATGCAATTATCACCTGGGCAATACTAAGGAAATCCTGAAAACATGGCCTGTTGGTGGGCCTTGCGGACTGGAGTTGGGGAACACTGCTCTATAGGACCGATTCTGCCTCATGGCTCCTGTTTGTCTATTACTCTCATGTCCATCACCTTTTTTCAGTGGGTATAATTCTTTAGTATGTGTCATGTAGGGAACATGAGCTACTTTTCCCAAATGTAGTGTAGCCACATTGTTCCAGAAATTGTTGCATGTTACAGTGCACAGATGCAGTCCATGGGAAGCCATCCAGCATGAAACTTGCTGCTTGATAAAGAGGAGTAAGTCGTCCACTGTGTGGCTTTTGATGACCATAGTCATAAGCTGTATTATAGCTTGGCAGCGCATAATCTATTATACAAAATGACTAAGGGTGTGGAGTGGGTGCACTTTTCTGCCCTTTTGTTTTGGTCATGCCCATTGAGTAGGATGCGGAGGAGGTGTAGGAGGAAGGGATAAGCGGCACCAGATATTAAAATTTGACCTAGCGTCCAACCGAGGAGGTTTTGCCACCTGTTCTGATTGTGGTGGTGCCTCACTGCCACTCAAAACATCGACCTAGTGAAAGACATGTATTGTCCCTGTCGAATTGCTGTGTCAATAGTACAGTGCACTTCTGAGCTCAAGGCCAAGTTTATGGAGAGTTCTATGTTCCCTTGCACATGAGAGCTCAGAGCTACCACCCCTTTCTGCAAGAAATAATGGTGGCTGGGTTCTCGAAAAGCAGTGGAATCTACTAAGTGGTATGGCAGAGACTGTGACTCGCCCCCTGGGCCGTGGGGCACTCGGAGCTGGGCAGCAGGGCAATAATGGGGGTAGTAGTGGCAACCCGGTCCGTGGCTCAGGGCGGTCAGACCAAACGTTGTGGCAGTCTATTTGTAGGGTTTTAAATGTCCGACTACGCCACCCGTGGATTGCGGTCAGGGTTAACCACCGCTGCAGTGCAGACCGCTGGGGCAGATGTAGGGGTGCAGCACTAAGTAGTATAACTCCCCACGGGAGGAGTATGGCCCCAGGGCAGTATATAGATGGATGATGGAGGGGATGATTTCGATCGCAATAGCCAGGAGACGGAGGCCTCTTAAACAGTTCAGGGTCTTTATTAGAACAGGTGAAACGACCCAAAAACAGTCCCGGCTAGGAGGGGGCCTGGATGTCTGAGAACAAGTGGGAAGCTGGCCCTGGTCAGGGTGAGGGTGAAGGCCTACCGTATTCTCTGCACTCTTTCTGGCTATTTCCCTCCTGGTGGTGTAACAGCCCACGTTCCTGAGCTCGGCGTGTCTTCTCGCCGTATGGCTTGCAACTTGGGTTCCTTTCTATTCTTGGCCTGGTGCAGCTTTGCTGGTCCCTTCTGCTGTGGCGGAACCTCCGGGCTTCTTAGGCCAAGGGACATACAATCCCCTGCGGACTGGTTATTTGCTGTAGGACTTGGAATCCTAACAGCCTCGGACACCAAAGTCCAGTAGTTCAGTTTCTCTCTCAGCCAGGACAGGCTCCCCTCGCCTTCCAGCTCGCTCCGGCACCCCACCAGCTCGCCTGCCTCCTCTGGAACTGTGAGTAAACCTGAACCTCTGCACCGTACCCCCGGATCATCGCTTCAGGTACTATTACCAAGCACTAAACCTCTATATACAGTACAGACCAAAAGTTTGGACACACCTTCTCATTTAAAGATTTTTCTGTATTTTCATGACTTTGAAAATTGTACATTCACACTGAAGGCATCAAAACTATGAATTAACACATGTGGAATTATATACTTAACAAGAAAGTGTGAAACAACTGAAAATATATCTTAGATTCTAGGTTCTTCAAAGTAGCCACCTTTTTCTTTGATGACTGCTTTGCACACTCTTGGCATTCTCTTGATGAGCTTCAAGAGGTAGTCACTGGAAATTTTTTTCACTTCACAGGTGTGCCCTGTCAGGTTTAATAAGTGGGATTTCTTGCCTTATAAATGGGGTTGGGACCATCAGTTGTGTTGTGCAGAAGTCTGGTGGATACACAGCTGATAGTCCTACTGAATAGACTGTTAGAATTTGTATTATGGCAAAAAAAAAGCAGCGAAGTAAAGAAAAACGAGTGGCCATCATTACTTTAAGAAATAAAGGTCAGTCAGTCCGAAAAATTGGGAAAACTTTGAAATTGTCCCCAAGTGCAGTTGCAAAAACCATCAAGCACTACAAAGAAACTGGCTCACATGAGGACCGCCCCAGGAAAGGAAGACCGAGAGTCACCTCTGCTTCTGAGGATAAGTTTATCCGAGTCACCAGCCTCAGAAATCGCAGGTTAACAGCGGCTCAGATTAGAGACCAGGTCAATGCCACACAGAGTTCTAGCAGCAGACACATCTCTACAACAACTGTTAAGAGGAGACTTTGTGCAGCAGGCCTTCATGGTAAAATAGCTGCTAGGAAACCACTGCTAAGGACAGGCAACAAGCAGAAGAGACTTGTTTGGGCTAAAGAACACAAGGAATGGACATTAGACCAGTGGAAATCTGTGCTTTGGTCTGATGAGTCCAAATTTGAGATCTTTGGTTCCAACCACCGTGTCTTTGTGCGACGCATAAAAGGTGAACGGATGGACTCTACATGCCTGGTTCCCACCGTGAAGCATGGAGGAGGAGGTGTGATGGTGTGGGGTTGTTTTGCTGGTGACACTGTTGGGGATTTATTCAAAACTGAAGGCATACTGAACCAGCATGGCTACCACAGCATCTTGCAGCGGCATGCTATTCTATCCGGTTTGCGTTTAGTTGGACCATCATTTATTTTTCAACAGGACAATGACCCCAAACACACCTCCAGGCTGTGTAAGGGCTATTTGACCAAGAAGGCGAGTGATGGGGGCTACGCCAGATGACCTGGCCTCCACAGTCACCAGACCTGAACCCAATCGAGATGGTTTGGGGTGAGCTGGACCGCAGAGTGAAGGCAAAAGGGCCAACAAGTGCTAAGCATCTCTGGGAACTCCTTCAAGATTGTTGGAAGACCATTTCCAGTGACTACCTCTTGAAGCTCATCAAGAGAATGCCAAGAGTGTGCAAAGCAGTCATCAAAGCAAAGGTGGCTACTTTGAAGAACCTAGAATATAAGACATATTTTCAGTTGTTTCACACTTTTTTGTTAAGTATATAATTCCACATGTGTTAATTCATAGTTTTGATGCTTTCAGTGTGAATGTACAATTTTCAAAGTCATGAAAATACAGAAAAATCTTTAAATGAGAAGGTGTCTCCAAACTTTTGGTCTGTACTGTACGTGGGGTCTAAAGAACTCCAGACTGAGACCACATTTGACCTGACCTGACCTAAACTCATGAGCGCACTTTACATCACCAGGTCTACTTAACGACAACCCAGGGTGCCCCTGGACGTTGCTACAACCCTGTAAGTGAAAATTGCATGTACCTCACCTAGTAGTTTAACTACTAGGTCAACCAAACAACTTGTCCCCATGCAGGAGCACAAATAGGTATTGTATCTATCCTCCTGTCAAGTTCTACATACCTGCATCATTTTTAAGGACACTCTGGTCTGATTCCTATATCTTGCATTTTTATTTTATTTTTTAAGGTCCCAAAACCCTAAGCCAGAAGTAACTAACCATAAGAAACTAAGGGCTCGTCACCTACCAGGTACCCCTGGACGCTGCTGCTACCCTGTAATTGAAAATTACATGTACCTCACCTAGCAGTTTAACTACTAGGTCAACCAAACAACTTGTCCCCATACAGGAACACAAATAGGTATTGTATCCTCCTGTTAAGTTCTACATACTTGCATCATTCTTAAGGACACTCTGGTTTGATTCCTATATCTTGCATTTTTTATTTCCTAAGGTCCCAAAACCCTAAGCCAGAAGTAACTAACCATAAGAAATTAAGGGCTCGTCACCTACCACACTGAGCATTTCTACTAATCATTTCTGCAGGTACACGCTTCACTGTAAGCTATATATCCTCAAACAGGAGTAAATATAATAAACTCCTGCACTTACATTTCAGAAACCTCGAGGGGCGCTCCATCCACTGTACCCTATAGCCGAATAACCTACTAATCCTCCAACCAGGTATATGTTGACCTAATATCACCATATTTCCACTACTATTACAGGCTACTACCCCTCAATTGGGTCTAATAAGTCTAAATCTTCCCTTACAGGTCCCCAACCTCTGAATCCAGTGGGTCACCTTAAATCCACACATCAGCTCCAAGTGATTGTGTCCTTCTGTTTTACCCACCTACTCCGAATATTGACTTTGAATAATCTTCTTGCTTATCTTGATTTTAACCTAAAGCTTTGTTTTTATGAAAATGGAATACTAATCTATATACTCTTTTAAATGCCTTTTATGACATCACAAAAATAAAAATAAAAATACTTCTTTGTATCTACTCAACCCGAGTTCGCTCCACTACTTTAGCGCGAATTAAAAACCCTAACTTCCTACTATATTTAACTTTTTTCACTAAAATTTTACTTTAGACCCTAATTCTTTTATTTTTGCAACAGTAACAGGAAAAATTGATCCCAAAATTTGTAGTGCAATTTCTCCTGAACACGCTGATACCCCATATGTGGGGGAAAACCACTGTTTGGGCACATGGCAGGGCGTGGAAGGGAAGGAGCGCCATTTGACTTTATGAATGTAAAATTTGAATAATTAGCGGATTCCATGTCGCGTTTGGAGAGCCCCTGATGTGCCTAAACAGTGGAAACCCCTCATAAGTGACAACATTTTGGAGACTAGACCCCTCAAAGAACTTATCTAGATGTGTGGTGAGAACCTTGAACCCCCAGGTGTTTCACAGAAGTTTATAACATTGAGCCGTAAAAATTAATTTTTCACATTTTTCCCACAAAAATGTTTTTCAACCCTCAATTTTGCATTTTCCTAAGGGTAACTGGAGAAATTGCACCATGCAATTTGTTGTGCAATTTCTCCTGAGTAAGCCGATACCCGATATGTGGGGAAACCCACTGTTTGGACCCACGGCAGGGTTTGGAAGGGAAGGAGTGCCATTTGACTTTTTGAATGTAAAATTTGCATGAATAATTAGCAGACGCCATGTCACGTTTGGAGAGCTCCTGATGTGCCTAAACAGTGGAACCTCCCCACAAGTGACCCCATTTTGGAAACTAGACACCTCAAGGAACTTCTCTACATGTATGGTGAGCACCCTGAACCCCCAGGTGCTTCACAGAAGTTTATAACGTAGAGCCTTGAAAATAAAAAAATCTAACTTTTTCCACAAAAATTATCTTTTAGCCTGAATTTTTTTATTTTCACAAGGGTAAGAGGAGAAAATGGATGCTAAAAACTATTGTGCAATTTCTCCTGTGTTCGCCGATACCCCATATGTGGGGAAAATACACTGTTTGGGTACACAGCAGGGTTCAGAAGGGAAGAAACACTGTGTTACTTTTGTCTGTAATCAAGAGAGGAGGCCATGTCGCGTTTGGGGAGCCCTTTATGCGCCTAAACAGTGGAAATCCCTTATTAGTGACCCCATTTTAGAAACTAGACCGCTCAAGGATCTTATCAAGGGGTATAGTGAACATCTTGAACCCAGAGGTACGACACAGAATTTGATAACATTAGGTCACCATATTGAATAAGTTGTCATTAGTCTTGAGCGCAAGTGCTCGCTACTTGAGTTTGCATCGGGTACTCAGGTATGCACCATGTATTGCAGATGCTCAAGTGACACGCTCGAGTCCCCGCCCCGCATGTTTCACGGTTCATGAACCTGAATTTAGCGCCAAAGAAACGCTACTTCAGAATACGATAGAAAGATTTCAATATCACCTGAAGGAGCGTAAACACTAATTCTTTGTTAAGGACTTACAGGATTTTAAGGACAATAAGGCCTATAATTTTCTTTCCAGCAGGGGTCCAAGATACCCAGACACAGACCTTTCGTCCACCGACACTGATTTATCGGAGTCGGAGGTCAGATCTAAATCACACCGAGGTAGACAGAAGGGGAGAGGGAGTGGACGGGGTCGCGGCAGCAACAATAGCAACAGGAGATCCCCCCCTAGGACTCATTTTTTAGAGGAGGGTTACCCACTGCGCAACCGCCTCAACCTGGGCAATCCCACACTGACATAATGAACCCCCAGATTATTAACTTATCCACTAGAAGCCTCAGCTCTCCAGAATTGGAGGTCTTAAGTAAGGGCCTGACCTTTGTACCGACAACAGACTTCAACTCTTTTGATGCCATCAAGGATGTAAACCTTTTTGTGCGCAAGCTGAAGTGGCAAAAGCACTTCATTAAGAACGATAGACATGCCTGTGCTGAACTGGGAGTACGTGATGAACTCTTGCCCGACATTAGGACTCTCTTCCACCTTAGCGATCCCGATCCCAATTTGGAAGGCAAGGGCCCATTTACCGAGCTCAAATTGAAGAGCACAAAAATGCCACCCCCAGAGACTGATCTGGGACCAATTGATGTGTTTCTGAGTATGGTAACCAAGGATTTGAGAGACCTTGAGAACCATCCAGGATGGACCAGGCATAACCTTACGCGTCGCGAGATACAGGCACTGGTGTCTTTGGAAAATGATCATTCTATCACCATTAAACCGTCAGACAAAGGCGGTAATGTGGTGATCATGGACACCAGTGACTATCACTCGATGTGCAGTGCAATATTGAACGCCACTGAATGCTACCACATGTTAAACAGGGATCCCACTAAGGGATTTTCCCAACAGCTGGAGGAACTGGCTAACGAGGCTCTAAATGACGGTGTCCTGAATAAACAAGAGAGGGACTTCATTTGCCCGACCCATCCAGTAATGGCTACTTTTTATAGCTTGCCAAAGGTGCATAAGGGCTTGAATCCACTCAAAGGACGCCCAATCGTATCTGGGGTGAATAATCTAACCCAAAATCTGGGAATATACCTTGAGAAGGTACTCAAACCTTTTGTCCTAAGCCTTAATTCATTCATTGGCGACACCAATGACTTGCTCCGTAAATTGGAAAGTATAACTGTGGACAAGGACGTGACCTTAGCTAGTATTGATGTTGAGTCATTGTACTCCTCAATACCTCACGACAGGGGTTTGGAAGCGATACGGTTCTTCCTCAGTGGGAGGGGCAAGCAATTTGAGAGACATAACCACTTTATGATGGAGGCCCTACAGTTTTACCTGACAAAAAATGTGTTCCTCTTCGGCGGGAATTATTTCCACCAGCTCAGGGGCACTGCGATGGGGAGCCGCTGTGCCCCATCGTACGCTAATCTCTACCTGGGCTGGTGGGAAGAAACTGTCGTGTTTGGTGATATTCCTATGGTGGGTGGTGAAAACATCCTGTTGTGGGTTCGATACATTGACGACGTCCTAGTATTGTGGAAAGGGAACAAAAAATCCTTCGGGGATCTCGTCGATAGACTAAACCACAACGATCTCAATCTACATTTTACTTTTGAGTTTGGTCCTCGTGAGCTGCCCTTCCTCGATATCCTCATCCGGATAGGTATGGATGGTGAGATAGTAACAAGTACCTATAGGAAGACAACTGCTTCGAATTCCCTTCTTAGGTGGGAAAGCAACCACCCTGTCCCCCTTAAGAAGGGTATACCAAAGGGGCAGTTCATGAGGATCCGAAGAAACTGCTCGGATGAGGTCACTTTTAGAAATCAGGCCAGTGACCTCTGTCGGCGTTTTTACGAGAGGGGTTACCCTAGGAGGGTGGTGGCCGAGGCTTATGGTGAGATTCTGGCTAGTGACCGCACCTCCCTACTACACCCACCCCCCAAACAGAGCAAAGATAGTGCTCCATGTAGACTTATTACTACCTTTTCTAATCAGGCACATACAGTTCGTGAGATACTACACAAACATTGGCCGATCCTCCAAATGGATGAAGACATTGGTGATGTGGTCGATTCAAGACCCATGATTACCTATAAAAGGGGCAGATCCCTTAGGGACAGACTGGTCCACAGCCACTACACGGGTCACCTGGGAAACAATTGGTTAAGAAGTTCTATCAACGGTAGTTTCAGATGCAGTGGATGTGTATCATGCAAGGTTATGATACAAGGAAAGGACTTTAGAAGCAATGTCACCGGAGAAACCTTTGTCGTCAAACATTTTATCAATTGCAGATCCAAGGGGATAATTTATATGGCCATCTGTGTGTGCGGGGTGGAATATGTGGGGAAAACTAAAAGAGAACTAAGAAGAAGAGTGGGGGAACACCTACGGGATATAGCCTTGAAAAGAGACACCCCCCTGGCGAGACATGTGAACAATGTGCATCCTAACGACACGAACGTGATACGTTTCATGGGAATCAATAAAGTGATTGCCCCGCCAAGAGGGGGTGACTGGGACAAATTGATTCTCCAAAGGGAGACCAAGTGGATCTTTAGATTGCAGACAATGGCCCCTCAGGGCCTAAATGAACAGTTGTCCTATCTGTCCTTCTTATGAGTGCAGGGCGAACTAGGGCAAGGAGAGTAGGGACAGCCGCCGCGGAGTGGGGGCGCCACTTGCGCAGGTTTTAGGGTGCCAACCTCCACTGACAGGTAGGGACAGTCCTTATTAGTTCATCAATAGGGCTATGTAGTCCCCTTTGCTGTCTCTACTCCCCTTGGTGTATTCACTGGGTCGATGTTGTGTTTTTTTTGCTCAATATCTATCCCGGTATTATGCCCCATATCCACTCTCCTTCTTCTTGTCTCTCATCTCCCCTTCCCCTCTTCCTTACTCTGGAGGTGCGGTCCTCCCCAGTTTTCTCCCTATTTGTACAAATTACCTCTCCCTCCTTTTTGGGCTTTATGTGTGCGAGTTTGTCCTCTGTCTCATTACCACTGATCTGACTTGACCCGTGAAGTATCTCCAGTCTTTTTACCATTGGGGTATGTCTAGCGTGGTAATTATAGACTGCGCGGCATATGGTATGTGACCGGAGGAGTGTCATATATTATATTGTTGTCTCTTTTTTATCTGACACTCCTCCTGGTGTGGGGGGGGGATCCTGGGTGGGTGGGAGTTCGTTTTACCACCCACCGCGGTGTGCTATGTGTGGGCACACTGTGTTCATTCCCCCTATTCGTCTTCTCCTGGTCTGCGCACTGGCTTCCTGTGGGACGCGCGGGCCGGAAGTGACGTTTGCGTGTCACGGCCGGCTCCTGCGTTCCACATACCGGATGCCGTCTGGCCGGAACCGGAAGTGACGCGCCCGCTTGTCAGCGCGGGCATATTTAAAAGGAGGACCTATCTGCCTGTTATCGGCACCGTCTAATGGATAAGCTGAGCGTTTGATGCCAGCTTCTATACCGCATGACACCCTCTTCTCCCCTGATGATTAGCTGAGGCAATGAAACGCGTTGGGAGCGGTGTGCTGGGAGTTGCTGGAGGCTGAATAAGGTTTTGGATGCCCCATCTAAGGCCAGAGAGCAAGAACCAATATTCTATCCGGTGAGGTCGTTCCATTAACATATTTATAAGTGTTTAAAGGCTCACCATCGATTGTGTAAATGTATTAAGGTTCTTGTGGCCTGAGACATGATACGTTTGAGACACTGTCTTGAGAGCTCCGCTACTATTTTCCCGCCATTCTCTGTGTGATGTTACAGGTAGACCACATACGGTTATATTCCTGGACATAATGAGTTATTGATTGTTAGGGTCACTCACTATCACAGACAGGCTTATACTTGTTTTTAGGTCCTTTGGACTTGTGTATTACTTTTTTATTCAGTTGTAATAAATGCCAAGTTTTAATCCTTTGTAGCACTACACTCGCTTTAAACACGGTTGTTAGACACTCAAAAAAAATGTGGGGATCGCTCGTGCATGGCAGGCAATCTCCGCGTTTTTTTTTTTTTACTGTACAACGGCCGCGAAACATATGGGGCGGAGACTCGAGTATGTCACTCGAGCACCCGCCATACTCGATGCATACCCGAGCACCTGATGTAAACTCAAGTAGAGAGCATATATAAACCTACAAGGATCCAGAAGTTGAAGCCATAGTAATATATAACAATCTGTAATTCATCAATCTAAAAAATTCTATTACCTCATCCAACCCCCTTGGAAGAAGCAAATCGCGAAACGCGCGTCAGGGCCGAAAATACCAATTATCGATCGTACCCTCTGCTGTGCATCACTCATGCCTCATTCTTTACTTTTCTTGGCACTTTTCCACATGCACTCTACATGAATATATTTTTAATCTTGCTGCTATTTTGCACTGCTTGCACGTTTGCTATCTTTTGCACTGGTTGCACTTTATTGATACAGTATTAGTTATTTACTGGATTGAGCTACTCTTATAGGGAGGCATTTACTTGTATTGATAGTACGGGGACATGGATAGCACTGAGCACTCTTATATACCTAATATTGCTGTTCAGGAGTGAACTTGTAATCCTATGTGCTTTATATTGGATGGTACTTTATTCTTGGGAGATATTTATTTATAAATTACTTAGGTGCTAGATGAATAGAACATTACACTGTATGTAAATATTGTTATAATGTTGAATCTTCTTCCTTGATTAATTTTGAATATTCATTCCTAGCACATCTGCACTTTATAGCATTAGGTCCTCTATATACCCTCTCTATTGATATGCTTATTGCCCCTGTTTGAAAAACTTTGTCTGGGTACCGCCTGTTTTTTTGGGGGGGGTTTCTGCTTGTTTTCCCCTTTTAATGTTGTTTTTAGAATTTTTTAGATTGATGAAATAAAGATTGTTATATATTATTATGGGCTCAACTTGTGGATCCTTGAAGGTTTATATATTTAGTGTCGAAATCAAGTAGCGAGCCCTTGCGCTCAACACTAGTCACCATATCGTCATCATTTTCTTTCTTTACTTTTGAAAAATCCCAACCCCAACACAACCCTAACCCTAATACAATCCTAGCCCTAGCACAACCCTAACCCTAGCACAACCCTAGCCCTAACCTTAGCATAACCCTAACCCTAGAACAACCCTAACCCTAGAACAACCCTAACCCTGGAGTTTATTTTTTACGCTGTTCCTCGTGCAGTATAAGTGATTAGATGACTTTATTTTTCGGGTCGGTGCGATTGCAGCTATACCAGATTCATATCGGGTTTTTATGTTTGGCAGCTGTCACACACTAAACAACGAATTTTTTTGCAAAGACTAGTTTTTGCAATCATTTTTGCAAATTTCGGCTGACAGAGTCTTGTAAGGGCTTGTTTTTTGCTGGATGAGTTGATGTTTTTATTGGTACCATTTTCGAGCAAATTACATTTTTTGATCACTTTCTATTCCGATTTTTGTGAGGCAGAATAGACAAAAACCAACAATTCAGGAATTGTTTTTTTGTTGTTTTTTTATGCCGTTCCACATGTGGTAAAATTGATAAGGCTGTGTTATTCTTCGGGTCAGTACATTTACAGCGGTATCACGTTTATATTTTTTTTTATGTTTTGGCGCTTTTACACAATAAAAACTATTTTATAGAAAAAAAAAATTTTTGTATCGCTTTATTCTGGTAGCTATAACTTTTCACTTTTCAACTGATGGAGCTGTATGGCAGCTTGTTTTCTTGCAGGACAAGATGATGTTTTCAGTGGTACAATTATTATTTACATTCGTCTTTTTGATCGCGTTTTATTTTATTTTTAATTTGGCGGTATGATGTTTTTTTTAGCATGTTAACTAAAGGGGTTAACTAGTCGGACAGTTTTATAGGTCAGGTCATTCCAGATGCGGCGATACCACATGTGTACTTTTATTGTTTGTTTTTTTCTATAATAATATTTATTTATGGGTACAGTATATTTTTATTTTTGTATTATTATTTTTTCATTTTTTTTTTCACTATCTTACACTGTTTTTTACTTTTACACTTTGTCCCGCTATGGGACTTTCATTTTTTGCAGGTTGATCACTTGCATAGCATAGAGATGCAGCAACATCTCTATGCTATGCAGCCTGTCAACATTGCACAGGCACAAGTTACTTTGATCGTGCACTGCGCATGATCAAAGTAACTTCCTGCTGTCTGGTGACCAAGATGTCGTCATGACGACATCGGGTCACCACGGCAACGACCGGGACAACAGCAGACACAGCGCGTGACCCCGGAAAAAAGGTAAGAGGCGCGCGCTTATCTCCCCTTGCTCCCGGAATGCTGTGATCGACTTAGATCACAGCATTTCAGGAGTTAATATGCCGGGAGCGGTGTGGGACCATTCCTGGCACATAGCACCGCTTGTCAGCTGTGAGAATCAGCTGACACCCGGCGGCGATCGCCCCGCACAACTTCTATGCGGGCGCGATCACATTGTGCTTAATAGTACGTACCTGGTCTATAAGGCACAGAGACGTACTATTGCTGACAATGTCAGAAGGTGGTTAAAGAAGCACTCACAAGAATATTTTTTATCATTATATGTGTGTACTTGTGCATGGTGTGTATGTGTTAATATACTCCCCTACCGCCGCTCTCTCCAGGATCCAGCGCTGTTCTGCTCCTCTTCTCAGTGACGTCAACACAATCAAGACTAGTTGGCTTACTCTATGCTCTGTGCGTGAGCTGGAAGTCTCTTTTACAATGTAAGCCAATGAGGCTTCCTTGTGACGCTCTGTAAGCTTACACTGTAAAAGCCACTTCCGGGTCACACAGAGCACAGCGCAACCTGAAGAGTCTGCAGAGCACTGACATCACTGAGAAGAGGAGAAGAACGGCGCTGGATCCTGGAGAGAGCAGAGGTAAGTGAGTATATTAGTACGCTCACACTACACACTGTAACGCCAGTGGGCGTGGAACCACTGCGCCACGGGCCGGGCTTATTCTGGAGGGGCATGACTAAGCAACTACCTGGTGTTCACTAGAGCCTCTGGTGGTGAGGTTAGGCTTGGCCACAGGTAGTCACCATGTGCCACTCCAGAGCAGTCCCCGGGACTGTGTCAGCTAACCAAAGGCATGGGTACATGGTACAGAGGTGAAGTCAGAAAGTCTGATGTCGGGGCAGGCAGCATTAGATCAGAAAACGTAACCCGGTCAGGAGCAGAGAAGTCAGGCAGGATGGGTAAACAGCCCGGGTCATTAACGGGAAGATGAATACAGGAAGATGCATGCAGATGGGCTAACCGAGCAGAAACCATGTTCGAGCAAGGGGTGGAGGGCGGAGCTGCCTTTAATAAGACCTGGGCATACTGCTCTCCCATTCACTCCTTTATATCTCTCTGCTAAGACATGTCCTATGATCATATGTGAGTTCCTTGATCTGATTTACATCTTAAGGCCACGGTCCCACTATCAATATTCGGTCAGTATTCGGTCAGTATTTTTTCTCAGCAGTGAGAGCCAAAACCAGGTGAGGAACAATCAGAAAAGGTATTATAGAAACAAGTCACCAATTCGACATTTATCCCCCAATTCCTGGTTTTGACTCCCACTCCTGAAAAAAATACTGACCAAATACTGATAGCAGTGCCTATGCATACATTTGCCTGGGAGTTTGTTTTTGTGTCCATTATATATTGTAATGTGGGCCTTATTCAGATGGTCAAACCTTTCCCTGTTTTTTCCAACGTTTCAAATGTTTTTACTATTACCTGTGCACTTTGTCAACAATGCAGGTATTTTTTGTACACTTCATTTGCCTCTTACAAACACCTCTATCTTGTTATTATGGGCTTACTGGTGCTAGATATACAATTCCTTGGTTTGTATGCTGTATGATCTAATATGAGAGCAGTATGTGCTGTATGATCTAATATGTGAGCAGTATGTGCTGTATGATCTAATATGTGAGCGGTGTGTGCTGTATGATCTAATATGTGAGCTGTGTGTGCTGTATGATCTAATATGTGAGCGGGGTGTGCTGTATGATCTAATATGTGAGCAGTATGTGCTGTATGATCTAATATGTGAGCGGTGTGTGCTGTATGATATAATATGTGAGTGGTGTGTGCTGTATGATATAATATGTGAGCGGTGTGTGCTGTATGATCTAATATGTGAGCGGTGTGTGCTGTATGATCTAATATGTGAGCAGTATGTGCTGTATGATCTAATATGTGAGCAGTGTGTGCTGTATGATCTAATATGTGAGCAGTATGTGCTGTATGATCTAATATGTGAGCAGTATGTGCTGTATGATCTAATACGTGAGTGGTGTGTGCTGTATGATCTAATATGTGAGCAGTATGTGCTGTATGATCTAATATGTGAGCAGTGTGTGCTGTATGATCTAATATGTGAGCTGTGTGTGCTGTATGATCTAATATGTGAGCGGTGTGTGCTGTATGATCTAATATGTGAGCGGTGTGTGCTGTATGATCTAATATGTGAGCAGTATGTGCTGTATGATCTAATATGTGAGCGGTGTGTGCTGTATGATCTAATATGTGAGCGGTGTGTGCTGTATGATCTAATATGTGAGCGGTGTGTGCTGTATGATCTAATATGTGAGCAGTGTGTGCTGTATGATCTAATATGTGAGCAGTGTGTGCTGTATGATCTAATATGTGAGCGGTGTGTGCTGTATGATCTAATATGTGAGCAGTGTGTGCTGTATGATCTAATATGTGAGCGGTGTGTGCTGTATGATCTAATATGTGAGCGGTGTGTGCTGTATGATCTAATATGTGAGCGGAGTGTGCTGTATGATCTAATATGTGAGCAGTGTGTGCTGTATGATCTAATATGTGAGCAGTATGTGCTGTATGATCTAATATGTGAGCAGTATGTGCTGTATGATCTAATATGTGAGCAGTAAGTGCTGTATGATCTAATATGTGAGCGGTGTGTGCTGTATGATCTAATATGTGAGCGGTATGTGCTGTATGATCTAATATGTGAGCAGTATGTGCTGTATGGTCTAATATGTGAGCAGTATGTGCTGTATGATCTAATATGTGAGCAGTATGTGCTGTATGATCTAATATGTGAGCGGTGTGTGCTGTATGATCTAATATGTGAGCGGTATGTGCTGTATGATCTAATATGTGAGCAGTATGTGCTGTATGGTCTAATATGTGAGCAGTATGTGCTGTATGATCTAATATGTGAGCAGTATGTGCTGTATGATCTAATATGTGAGCTGTGTGTGCTGTATGATCTAATATGTGAGCAGTATGTGCTGTATGATCTAATATGTGAGCTGTGTGTGCTGTATGATCTAATATGTGAGCGGTGTGTGCTGTATGATCTAATATGTGAGCGGTGTGTGCTGTATGATCTAATATGTGAGCAGTATGTGCTGTATGATCTAATATGTGAGCTGTGTGTGCTGTATGATCTAATATGTGAGCGGTGTGTGCTGTATGATCTAATATGTGAGCGGTGTGTGCTGTATGATCTAATATGTGAGTGGTGTGTGCTGTATGATCTAATATGTGAGCGGTGTGTGCTGTATGGTCTAATATGTGAGCAGTAAGTGCTGTATGATCTAATATGTGAGCAGTATGTGCTGTATGATCTAATATGTGAGCAGTATGTGCTGTATGATCTAATATGTGAGCTGTGTGTGCTGTTTGATCTAATATGTGAGCTGTGTGTGCTGTATGATCTAATATGTGAGCGGTGTGTGCTGTATGGTCTAATATGTGAGCAGTAAGTGCTGTATGATCTAATATGTGAGCAGTAAGTGCTGTATGATCTAATATGTGAGCTGTGTGTGCTGTATGGTCTAATATGTGAGCAGTAAGTGCTGTATGATCTAATATGTGAGCAGTAAGTGCTGTATGATCTAATATGTGAGCAGTGTGTGCTGTATGATCTAATATGTGAGCGGTGTGTGCTGTATGATCTAATATGTGAGCGGTGTGTGCTGTATGATCTAATATGTTAGCAGTATGTGCTGTATGATCTAATATGTGAGTGGTGTGTGCTGTATGATCTAATATGTGAGCGGTGTGTGCTGTATGATCTAACATGTTAGCAGTATGTGCTGTATGTTCTAATATGTGAGCAGTAAGTGCTGTATGATCTAATATGTGAGCGGTGTGTGCTGTATGACCTAATATGTGAGCAGTAAGTGCTGTATGATCTAATATGTGAGCTGTGTGCTGTATGATCTAATATGTGAGCAGTAAGTGCTGTATGGTCTAATATGTGAGCAGTAAGTGCTGTTTGATCTAATATGTGAGCAGTAAGTGCTGTATGATCTAATATGTGAGTGGTGTGTGCTGTATGATCTAATATGTGAGCGGTGTGTGCTGTATGATCTAATATGTGAGCGGTGTGTGCTGTATGATCTAATATGTGAGCAGTATGTGCTGTATGATCTAATATGTGAGCAGTGTGTGCTGTATGATCTAATATGTGAGCAGTATGTGCTGTATGATCTAATATGTGAGCAGTGTGTGCTGAGTGTTTCTTATATGTGAGTAATGATTATACTGTATTAGTGATGAGCGAAAGTGCTCGCCACTGCTAGGTACTCGCCTGAGTATCACTGTGCTTGACGAGCTCGGCGAGTATTTCCGGGTTGCTCGGGCGGGAACTCTGGTACCCCGCCCTGCATGTTTGGCGCTCTTTAGAGAGCCAATGTACATGCAGCAATTGCCTGCCACGCACTGTAGTGCCGTAGCCATGTTGGTTGTGGGCATTACAGTGATTGGCTGGCCGCACAGCGTCATCAGGTCATTATAAGACCGGGCGCCGCCATGCTCGTCACAGTCTACCCCGGAACCAGGCAGAGTAGGGAGAGATGCTGCTGCGTCAGGGAGAGATTTGCTTGTTCATAGTTAGTATAGGTATTCCACAAGATAAATATATATCCATCTGAACTAACAGTCCTTCTGAGGAATAATCCAGTGGCATATAATCAGTGCTAGGTAGGAGTTAGGCAGGCAGGCAGTGTATGTGGCAGACTGCAGTACATATAGCGCAAAAGGATCCATTGAATGTTTTTCCTGCTGCTGTAATAATTTGAGATATTTGTAGTCAGCCACAGATATCAGGGGCCAGGGCAAATTTATTTTTGATCTTAATCCTGGTTATTTGCTTAAAAAGCAATCCAGAGTACACCATTTTTCTGCTCCATTTCCTTGTTAACACTGCAGAATACAGCCAGATCTGTTACATATTTGAGCGATAAGAATCCAGAAATTTGAACTGAACGTGGAAAATATTGTCCTCCTTTTCCATTCTGTTGCAGTGTGTCGGTCAAGCTATTCACATTAGATGTCTGTGAAGAATAGTATTAGTAAATTACAGGCCTGCTATTTAAAACCATGGTTCTCTGTCAGACATATCACCTATAACAGTGTTCCAAAATCAGCCATTTCTTCCATGTTCATTTTGCTGCAGTGTGTCGGTCAAGCTATTCACACTAGGTGTCTGTGAAGAATAGTATCAGTAAATTACAGGCCTGCTATTTAAAACCATGGTTCTCTGTCACACGTATCACATATAACTGCGTTCCAAAATCAGCCATTTCTTGTGAACGTGGAAAATATTGTCTTCCATTTAAAATGGGCAAGGTGCGTGGCAAGGGACGGGAAAGTGGACATGATAGTGATGGTGCATGCAGAGGCCGAAGATGTGGCCGTGGGCAAGCTGAAATTATGCCATAACAAAGACCCACATCTTGTCACTCGACCTTCCTATCCCAATTACTAGGGGACTGCAGCACAACGCTATTGAACCCAGAGCAGTGTCAAAAGGTTGTTGGCTGGATAGCAGATAATACTTCCAGTCACTTTGACACCACCACCAGCACCCTGTCTTTTGGCACCACCACCAACCTGTCTTCCACACGTTCAAGTGTCAGTAGCCATGAGTCTGGACCATATATTCCTTACCCTGATCCTCCTTCCTCCCACCATGCCGAGTGCCCGGAGACAACTGATCCCACACTTGGACACTCTGAAGAGCTGTTCACTTTTCCATTTATAGATTCGGGCCTCTCGCCCAGTCCACTTGAAGCGGGGCAAGAGGAGATCGCATGTAGCGATGCCCAAATATTTGAGCAGCCACGGTCACATGAAGGTGGCGGTGGGAGAGTGTCACAAGAGGTGGAGGATGATGAGACACAATTGCCAGAAAGTCAGGAGGAGGACCAGGGTGTGGAAGTTGAAGACGGGGTGGTGGATGATAAAGTAACTGACCCAACCTGGCAAGGAGACATACAGAGCGAGGACAGCAGCATACAGGGGGAGGGGCGTAGCCCCACAACAGGCAGGAAGAAGCAGTGTGGTGGCCGCAGACACAAGGCGGGAAAGCGTTCCTCGTAACGCCAACATGACGGAAGTTGCCAGTAGAACTGTTAGGTCTTCCCAAGTCTGGTGGTTTTTTAAAGACTCTGCCGATAACCCCAAAAAGGCCATTTGCACCACCTGCCAGGCCAGCATCAGCAGGGGTGGCAAAACTAGCAGCCTGACCACCACCAGCATGCTCAGACACATGGCAGCAAAGCACCCGACTTTGTGGGCCGAACCCCAGGCACCATTGCTTCTAAAGCTGTTGTGCATGCAAGGCAATCCCCTGTCCATGGTGCATGCAAAGATGCCTCCTGCCCTGCACCTGTCGTTGCACACTCTCAAGTAGCAGCATCAGGAAGCACGTCCACGTCCTTGTCCCAGCTCAGCGTTTAGTTGTCCATACCCCAGTCCATGGAACGCAGGCGCAAATACGCAGCCAACGCCCCACTGGCCACACTACTAAATTCCCACATTTCACGACTGCTTGCGCTCAAAATGTTGCCTTTTAGGTTCGTGGAGACGGAAGCATTCCGCAACCTGATGGCGGCGGCCGTCCCTCAGTACTCGGTCTCCAGGCGCCACTATTTCTCCCGGTGTGCCGTCCCCGCATTACACAAGCATGTGTCCCAAAACATTAGCCGTGCCCTCAGCAACGCAGTTACCAGGAAAGTCCACCTAACCACGGACACGTGGACAAGTGCTTGTGGGCAGGGACGGTACATCTCCGCTTGGCACACTGGGTTAACATAGTGGAAGCCAGGACCCAGTTGGACCTTGGGACGGAACACGTCCTACCGACGCCAAGGATTGCAGGCCCTAGGTCAATCAGGGTTGCCCCCACAGACTACAGCTCCTGCACCTCATCCTCCTCAGCCTCCTCCTCTTCAGCCTCAATCTCCAAAATGACCACATCAGTCACAAGCTGGAAGCACGGCAGCACTGCCTCGGCCAAGCGGCAACAATGCTGAAGAGTTGTGGACAGCTCTGAAAGAGTCGGCAGATCTGTGGCTCACACCACTGAACCTACAGCCAGGCATGGTCGTGTGTGACAATGGCTGGAACCTGGTGGTGGCTCTGAGGCGAGGCGAGCTCACACACATACCATGCCTGGGCCATGTGCTTAACCTCGTGGTTCAGCATTTTCTCAAATCCTACCTGGAGCTGCCGGATCTGCTTGTTAAAGTACGCCGCCTGTGTGCCCATTTAGAAAGTCACCTACAGCTTCCGCCACCCTTGCCGTGTTTCATCAGCGTTTGCAGCTTCCGGCTCGCAGACTGGTGTGTGATGTCCCCACGCGTTGGAACTCTACACTGCAGATGTTGGGAAGGATTTGTGAGCAGAAGAGGGCAGTTGTTGAGTAACAGCATCAACAAGGCCGTCGGTATTCAGTTCAGACTCCACACACAAAACCTCAGGAGTGGACATGGATGTCAGACATATGTACTATCCTCCAAATCTTTGAGGACTCCACCTTTGGAAGTGCATTGAGCTGTAGGGTGCATTGCTGCAAAAGGGAAAAAAAAACAAAAAACTCTTTAAATCTTCTTCCTTAGCGAGTGTGAACGAGCTGAGTTTGACCAGAGCGTAAGTGCAAACGAAAGTAAGTGTTTGACTTGTTTTTCAGTGGCTTTGGATTCAGGGAGTTTGGAAGGGAGGAATTTGGACTGAATTGCTGTCTGTATTTTATTAATTCTTTACATTTCTTTTTACTTAACATTTCTGTCTAGTGCAATCCCCATTAGGAAATGAGCTCCATTATTGGCAATGCTATTCAGTGTACATCCTGCCACATGTATGCAATCCTTGAACAGCCGGTCGGGGTTGCATACTGCTGCGCGAGATGTGTGCACGTTGTGCGTTTGGAAGCCCAGGTACTGGCTCTAAATGAGCAGCTGGCAACACTGAGATCCATTGACAATATGGAAAGGAGTCTGCTGCTCACTGAGCAGCTGCTCACTGGGGTAGATGTGGGGGAGGGTGGTAGTAGGGAGCTGCAGGACAGTGAGGCCGCTAGCTGGGTGACAGAAGGGGGGGTAGAGGGAAGAGTGCCAGGGAGGATAGTCCTGATCTGACACACCCCAATAAGTTTGCAAAGTGGGCAGATGAGGGGGGTGACGGTGCAGGGGTAGCACTGCTGCAGCAAGGCGTGTCCCCTGAAAGCCGCAGGAGTGTCAGCTCCAGTAAGGAGGGAAATAGGAGAGCAGGGCAGGCCAGGCAGGTGCTGGTAGTGGGGGACTCAATTATTAGGGGAACAGATAGGGCAATTTGTCACAAAGACATGGATTGTCGAACAGTGTGCTGCCTACCTGCCGCTCGAGTCCGGCGCATCGCTGATCGGGTTGACAGATTACTGGGAGGACCCAGCGGTCATGGTGCACATTGGCACAAATGACAAAGTTAGAGGTAGGTGGAAGGTCCTTAAAGATGATTTCAGGGAATTAGGCTGCAAGCTGAAAGCAAGGACCTCCAAGGTGGTATTCTCTGAAATACTACCGATACCACGTGCCACGCCAGAGAGGCAACGGGAGATTAGGGAGATAAATAAGTGGCTCAAGAACTGGTGTAGGAAGGAGAGATTTGAGTTCCTGGAGAACTGGGCCGACTTCTCAGTTGGCTACAGACTCTATGCTAGGGGCCGGCTACACCTCAATGGGGAGGGTGCAGCTGTGCTGGGGGAGAAGATGGCTAGAAGGTTGGAGGAGTGTTTAAACTAGGGATTGGGGGGGAGGGTATTCATTTTCTAGGTGGGGAAGATAGTGCAGATAGTGACCTGGGCACAAAATAAAGAAATTGGGGGTGGGGTTAGAACAGTCAATATAGTAAGAAGGAATAGAGGTACAGAGAGATACATAAAATGCATGTACACTAATGCCAGAAGCCTCACCAACAAAATGGAGGAATTAGAATTAATTTTGTTGGAAAATAATTATGACATGGTAGGGATATCTGAGACGTGGCTGGACGAGAGCGATGACTGGGCAGTTAATTTACAGGGCTATAGTCTGTTCTGAAATGACCGTACAAACAAGCGAGGGGGGTTGTGTGTTTATATGTAAAATCATCCTTAAAACCCATCTTGCGGGAGGATATATGTGAATCTAATGGAAATGTAGAGTCCCTGTGGGTGGAGATAAAGGGAGGGGGAAAAAATTATAAATTACTGCTAGGGGTTTGTTATAAGTCTCCAAAAATAATGGAAGCAGCAGAGAATATCCTCGTAAAGCAAATAGATGAAGCAGCGACTCAAGTAGAAGTCATTATTATGGGGGACTTCAACTACCCTGAAATACATTGGGGGACAGAAACCTGGAGTTCAAGCAAAGGTAATAGGTTTATGACAACTATGAGAGACAATTACCTTTCACAACTGGTTCAGGACCCAACAAGAAGGGGGGCACTGCTAGACCTAATATTAACCAATAGGCCAGACCGCATATCAAATATACGAGTTGGGGGTCACTTGGGTAATAGTGATCACAAAATAATACGTTTTCATGTAACCTTTAATAAGATGTGTAGTAGAGGAGTTACAAGGACACAACTTCAGGAAGGCAAATTTCCAACGGTTGAGAGATGATCTCAGTTCAATAAACTGGGACGATATCCTGAGACATAAAACTACACAAAGCAAATGGGAGACATTTATTAGCATCCTGAATAGGACCTGTGCACAATATATACCCTATGGGAATAAACATGCTAGAAATAGGAGGAAATCACTATGGCTAAATAGAGCTGTAAGGGGCGCAATAAGTGACAAAAAGAAAGCATTTAGAGAACTAAAGCAAGTAGGTAGTGATGAGGCATTAAATAAATATAGAAAATTAAATAAATTCTGTAAAAAACAAATCAAGGCAGCAGAGATTGAGGCAGAGAGAATCATTGCCAGAGAAAGTAAAAATAACCCCCAAATATTCTTTAACTACATAAATAGTAAAAAACTAAAAAATGATAGTGTTGGCCCCCTTAAAAATAGTCTGGGTGAAATGGTGGATGAGGATGAGGAAAAAGCCAATATGCTAAATGATTTTTTTTCAACCGTATTTACACAAGAAAATCGCATGACAGAAAACATGATTAGTGATAACAAAAATTCTCCATTAAAGTATATGAGGGGACAGTACAAAGACCTTTCTACTGATCTTTTTACTCTGAGGCCTGAGACGGGGACAAGGGGGCATCTACGTCTGGAGGAAAGAAGGTTTAATCATAATCACAGACGCGGATTCTTTACTGTAAGAGCAGTGAAACTATGGAACTCTCTGCCGCATGGTTGTCACGGGTGTGTCGCCACGAAGATCGTCACGATTACACAGCCTGACTTCTCGCAGCTGACTTTTTGGTGCTTTTTGTTTTTCGGCAGTGAGGGAGTTAATTCTCTCTCTCTCTGTGCTAGACGAGGTCCTGCCTCGCCCAGCTGCAATCAATGCTGCTGTAGTGAGACTCCTTCAAATGCCTGCTGGTCTGTTAGGGAAGTGTCGGTGAAAGCATTTCATGCAGACTAACAGAGCGGATCGTGGTATTTGGAGTTTCAGAGATAAGTGTATTTGGAGTGTTTTTTCCCTTCCTCGCTTTATCATTTATCTCCTTTCCCGTTGGTGTTCCCTCTGTTGTAGTTGTGTAGTTTTTGTATGCAAGGTGGTTTTGGTTTTTCCCTTGTACTGTCTCGTTCGTCTAAGTACTGTGTGTGGGCATATTATTACTTGTCCCCTTTTGTTGTGATCGGGGTCCTTCTCAGGACTAGATTACTTAGGTGCAGGGATCCTCAGGAGGTAGGGGTTACGCTGGCGGCCTGGACCTCTGTACCTTTAACAGTACCTCCAGGTTGAGGGATTAGTCAGGGCCCCAGCTTAGGGTCAGCTTAGGCCCCCTACCTCCAGTATACAGAGACAGCGTGACATTTTCACCGACCACTTAGTTTTTCTCCAGCTACCATGGATCCAGTAGCCGGTCTAGCTCGGCAGTTGCAGAGTTTGTCCATGGAGCTGGCGGACGTTAGGTCCAAGGTTTTGTATCCTCAGGAGCAAGCCGGACCAGAACCTAAAGTAGCTCTCCCTGACAGGTTCACTGGGGGGCGGGACAAGTTTTTTGTTTTCCGAGAGGCATGCAAGTTGTACTTTCGGCTGCAGCCTCGGTCATCGGGGAGTGAAGAACAAAGGGTGGGAATTGTCATCTCGCTCCTACAAGGGGACCCACAATCTTGGGCGTTCTCTCTTCCCCCAGGCTCCCCGGCTCTCCAGTCAGTGGATAGGTTTTTCGCTGCTCTGGGACTCGTATATGATGACCCAGATCGGATCTCCCTTGCTGAGTCTAAGTTACGTAGGATCCAGCAGGGAGATCGTCCGGCGGAGGAATTCTGTTCGGAGTTCCGTAGGTGGGCCACGGACACCCAGTGGAATGACCCGGCTCTTAGGAGCCAGTTTTGTCAAGGTTTATCCGACAAATTACAGGATGTGTTGGCACAGTATGACTCTCCCGCGTCACTGGAAGCCGCTATGGCCCTTGCTATTCGCGTTGACAGACGGCTTCGGGAGAGGTGCGGGATAACTCTACCCCCTGTGATGACTCCACCTCCTACAAGGTCCCCTCATATGGTTGTTCCCCTGGTCAGTCCAGAGGAGCCTATGCAATTAGGAGGGACATCATTTCGGGGGAGGGGACCGGTGGTGCGCCATAAGACAGGAAGGTGTTTCTTCTGCGGGAGAAAGGGACATTTTATTGGGGGGGTGTCCATCCCGTCCCTTGCAGAGTGAAGAGTCGTCGGAAAACTGTTGATCCCAGGTTGTGTGGTGGACGGCAATCTGGGAGTAGGTATTTCGTCCCTAGGTTCGTCTCAGTTTCTCGTACCGGCGGAGGTGGTGGTGGGTACGAGAACTGAGAGGATATCTGTTCTTCTGGATAGTGGGGCCGGGGCTAATCTGGTTGATGCTCGGTTTGCCCGGGTTCAAGGTATGCGATTGAGTGAGTTGGCTAAACCCATCCCCATATTCTCGATCGATGCCAGGCCTCTCGGTCAGGGAAGTTTTTTGCAAGCTGTGCATGACGTAAAACTTCAAGTGGGGGCGATACATAAAGAACTGTTGTCTTGCTACGTGTTGGAGGGTCTTCCCACTCCTATAGTGTTGGGCCTTCCTTGGTTAACTAAGCATAACCCGGTTATTAATTGGCAAACCAGAGAGATAAGCCAATGGAGTAAATTCTGTAATAAAAACTGCATGAACACGGTCATCGGTGCGGTTACTCCTTGGGTCTTACCTCCATTTCTGGCGGACTTTGAGGATGTATTCTCGGAGAAAGGGTGTCAGGAACTACCTCCTCATCGCGAGTATGACTGTTCTGTAAAACTGCTCCCTGAGGCCAAGTTACCTAAAGCTAGGTTGTATAACCTTTCTGGTCCTGAGAGGCAGGCCATGAAGGATTATATTTCAGAAAGTCTGGCTAAGGGGCATATTAGACCTTCATCTTCACCGGTGGCTGCGGGGTTCTTCTTTATTAAGAAGAAAGATGGAGGCCTACGCCCTTGCCTGGATTTCCGTGAACTTAATCGGATTACGGTCCGAGATCCGTATCCGCTCCCACTTATTCCCGATCTCTTTAATCAGATCGTGGGCGCCAAATGGTTCTCTAAGTTGGATCTCAGGGGGGCGTACAATCTGATTAGGATGAAGGAGGGGGATGAGTGGAAGACGGCGTTTAACACTCCGGAGGGGCATTATGAGAACCTTGTCATGCCATTCGGTCTGACTAATGCCCCGGCGGTGTTCCAACACTTTGTTAATGACATTTTTTGCCGCCTGGTGGGACAGTTTGTTGTCATATATCTGGATGATATCTTAATTTACTCGCCGGATCTGGTGTCTCATCAGGAGCACGTTAGGCAGGTGTTACAGATCTTGCGGGATAATAAACTGTATGCCAAATGGGAAAAGTGTGTGTTCGCCGTACAGGAACTCCAGTTTTTAGGCTTCCTGGTTTCAGCGTCCGGTTTTCGTATGAACCCTGGGAAAGTGCGGGCAGTTCTTGAGTGGGATCGGCCAGAGAATCTTAAGGCACTACGTTTCCTGGGGTTTGCTAATTATTACCGGAAGTTCATTCGTAATTTCTCGTCCATGGTTAAGCCTCTCACAGACATGACTAAAAAGGGGACGGATTTTTCTAGGTGGTCTGACAAGGCTTGTCAAGCATTCTCCTCCTTGAAAAAATGTTTTGCCTCGGCACCCATACTCATTCAACCTGATGCGTCACAGCCATTCATTGTAGAGGTAGACGCTTCCGAGGTAGGGGTGGGAGCAGTATTGTCACAAGGTTCGTCCCCTGGTAAGTGGCATCCGTGCGCCTTTTTCTCTAAAAAATTGTCGTCCGCTGAGAGGAATTATGATGTCGGCAATAGGGAACTCTTGGCCATTAAGTTAGCTTTTGAGGAGTGGCGCCATTTTTTGGAGGGGGCAGTCCATCCGGTCACCGTCATCACCGATCACAAGAACCTGCTATATCTGGAGTCCGCGAAACGTCTGAATCCCAGACAAGCTAGGTGGTCATTGTTTTTTACCAGGTTTAATTTTGTCGTTACATATCGTCCTGGGTCAAAAAATGTAAAGGCGGATGCCTTATCTCGTAGTTTCCCTGGGGCCGGGAATACGGACGACCCGATTCCTATCCTTCAGGAGGGGGTGGTGGTTTCGGCAGTATGCTCTGAGCTGGAGGAGGAGGTATTGGAGGCTCAGGGGGACGCCCCTGTTGGACCTCCGGGGAGACTGTTTGTTCCAGATCAGTTGCGACAAAAGGTGATCGAGGCACACCATAACTCAGTTTTCGCAGGACACCCGGGGAGTAGAGCAACTGTGGATCTCCTCTCACGTCGGTTTTGGTGGCCTAACTTACATAAGGAGGTGGTAACTTTTGTCGCATCCTGTGGGGTTTGTGCGCGCTCTAAGACCTCACATACCCGTCCGTCTGGGGCCCTCTTACCTTTGAAAATCCCGGAGCGTCCTTGGACTCATCTGTCTATGGACTTTATTACGGACCTCCCTCCGTCTTCGGGTAAAACGGTCATACTCGTTGTAGTGGACAGGTTCAGCAAGATGGCACATTTTATCGCTCTTCCGGCTCTCCCTAATGCTAAAACTCTTGCGCAGGTGTTCATTGGGGAGATTGTGAGGCTTCACGGGGTACCCTCCGAGGTGGTGTCTGATCGGGGGTCTCAGTTTGTGTCCAAGTTCTGGAAGGCGTTTTGTGCACGGCGGGGGATGCATTTGTCGTTCTCATCGGCTTTTCGTCCTCAGACCAATGGTCAGACGGAACGTATGAACCAGAGCTTGGAGACATATCTCCGGTGTTTTGTGTCAGAGAACCAGGAGGACTGGGCTTCTTTCTTACCTCTGGCAGAGTTTGCTATTAATAATAGGCGGAGCGAGTCCACTGGTAAGTCCCCGTTTTTTGGGGCATATGGTTTTCACCCCCAGTTTTGTACTTTCAGTAGGGGGGGCTCTTCGGGGGTTCCTGAGGAGGAACGATTTTCCTCATCACTCGCTTCAGTATGGAGAGGGGTGCTGAAGAATCTGAATACTATGGGGAACCGATACAAACGTATGGCTGATAGGAGGAGAGTGTCTGGTCCGGACCTAAGTGTGGACGATCGGGTATGGTTGTCTACCAGGAATATAAAACTTAAGGTTCCCTCCTGGAAACTGGGTCCCAGGTTCATCGGGCCGTACAGAATCAGTTCTATTATTAATCCGGTAGCATTCCGTCTTGACCTCCCCCCTACGTTTAAAATTCACAACGTGTTCCACAGATCGTTGCTTAAGAGGTATGTGGCGCCGGTGGTACCGTCACCTTTACCTCCCCCTCCAGTGGTGGTCAAGGGTAACTTGGAGTTCCAGGTATCGAGGGTCATCGATTCACGCTTTAATCGCCGGTCCCTTCAGTACCTGGTTCATTGGAAAGGGTATGGTCCTGAGGAGAGGATGTGGGTTCCTGCGTCTGATATTAACGCAGACCGATTAGTTCGGGCCTTCCACACGACTCACCCGGATAAACCTGGCCCTGAGGGTCCGGAGGCCCCTCGTAGAAGGGGGGGTACTGTCACGGGTGTGTCGCCACGAAGATCGTCACGATTACACAGCCTGACTTCTCGCAGCTGACTTTTTGGTGCTTTGTGTTTTTCGGCAGTGAGGGAGTTAATTCTCTCTCTCTCTGTGCTAGACGAGGTCCTGCCTCGCCCAGCTGCAATCAATGCTGCTGTAGTGAGACTCCTTCAAATGCCTGCTGGTCTGTTAGGGAAGTGTCGGTGAAAGCATTTCATGCAGACTAACAGAGCGGATCGTGGTATTTGGAGTTTCAGAGATAAGTGTATTTGGAGTGTTTTTTCCCTTCCTCGCTTTATCATTTATCTCCTTTCCCGTTGGTGTTCCCTCTGTTGTAGTTGTGTAGTTTTTGTATGCAAGGTGGTTTTGGTTTTTCCCTTGTACTGTCTCGTTCGTCTAAGTACTGTGTGTGGGCATATTATTACTTGTCCCCTTTTGTTGTGATCGGGGTCCTTCTCAGGACTAGATTACTTAGGTGCAGGGATCCTCAGGAGGTAGGGGTTACGCTGGCGGCCTGGACCTCTGTACCTTTAACAGTACCTCCAGGTTGAGGGATTAGTCAGGGCCCCAGCTTAGGGTCAGCTTAGGCCCCCTACCTCCAGTATACAGAGACAGCGTGACAATGGTGTTGTAATGAGTGATTCACTACTAATATTTAAGAAGGGCATGGATGCCTTTCTTGAAAAGTATAATATTACAGGTTATATATACTAGATTCCTTGATAGGGCGTTGATCCAGGGAACTAGTCTGATTGTCGTATGGAGTCGGGAAGGAATTTTTCTCCCCAATGTGGAGCTTAGTGTTTGCCACATGTTTTTTTTTTGCCTTCCTCTGGATCAACATGTTAGGCTATGGGTTGAACTAGATGGACTTAGTCTTCCTTCAACCTTAAAAACTATGTTACTATGTTACTATGTTACCAAGATGGTGAGCGGCGATGATGCCATAATTAGCATCACCATCCCACTTCTCTGTCTTCTGAAATGCTCTCTGCTCACAATCAAAGAAGATGCATTGCAGGCAGACCACGATGAGATGGAGCAAGGAACCATACAGCGTGATTACACACAGCCCAGCCTCATCTCATCCCAACGTGGAGTTTATGTTATGCTGCCTTTCCCATGACCCTCGCGTTCTCAAAATTTTGGGTGACAGTCATTACTGGTTGGTGACACTTCTAAACCCACTCTACAAGGAGAACTTTATATCTCTTATTCCTGAGGCGGACAGGTGTACAAAAATGGGGCAGTGCCAGAAGGCCCTTGTTGCGGAACGATTAAAAAAAAATTCCATCTGAAAACGCTGGCGGCAGAGGTCACAATTTGTTTGACAACCAAGCTCTACAGGCGAGAGAGACACAACTCCAATCCAGCAGAGGCAGGGGAACACTGTCAAAGTTCTGGGAGAATTTTCTCAGCCCCTCCCATCGCACAAGCCCTGATGCCCAGGGTACTCTCACAAGGAGTGCAAAGTTTAGGAAGATGCTGAGGGAGTACCTTGTAGACCGTACCAACATCCTCCATGATTCCTCTGTGCCATATAATTATTCGGTATCCAAGCTGGATACGTGGAATGAACTGGCTCTCTACGCCTTGGAGTTCTTTGCCTGCCCTGCCGCCAGTGTTTTATCAGAGCGGGTTTTTAGTGCTGCTGGTGGAATTATAACTGAAAAGCACACCCGCCTGTCAACTGAAAATGCTGACAGGCTGACTCATAAAAATGAACAAGGACTGGATTGGGCCAGACTTCTCAACACCAACGAATGATAGCAGCGTAACATAAACTGAAATCCAGTGTCTTTTCTTGGGAGGTGTATTCCCATGCACCTCTTCACACCCACACATGGGTATACGCTTCTTGATTTTGGCAATTTGCTCTCGTCCTCCTCCTTCTCCTCATCCTCATCCTCCACCACCATATCACCAGGGTGACCGTGATCCGTGATGCAACACCCACATAATTTTTTTAAAGGGTGTTTATGATGCCCGTAAAAAAAAAAAATGTATACAGTATGTTCATGTATACCCCCCATGGGTAAATGTTTGTCAGCCCATACACTAGTGCATGGGCATTACAAGTATAGGAGATCCGCTCCTTTCTAATGGGAACATTTTTTTATGAGGCCCTCCTTCACGTCTCTTCCAAGGGGCATTGGAGTGCCTCCCAATTTTTGGCAGCCCTTGCATTCACTGCATAGGCAAACACAATGGGAGACCCACTTCCTAATAATGGGAACATTTTTTTTCAGGAGGCCCTCCCCTACGTCTCTTCCAAGGGACATTGGAGTGTCTCCAAATTTTTGGCAACCCTTGTATTCACTGCATAGGCCAACACAATGGGAGACCCACTTCCTAATAATGGGAACATTGTTTTCAGGAGGCCCTCCTATAAGTCTCTTCAAAGGGGTATTGGGGTGCATCCAAATTTTGGACAGCCCTGCCACTCACTATATACGCAATAACAGTATAGGAGACCCACTCTTTAGTAATGGGAACAATAAACATAGCCGGCTGATGGCTCACTAAGAATAATGATGGCCGACTGCTGGCCCTTTAAGAATAGTAAAGGCCGCATGATGGCCCTATAAAAATAGGCTTTGTGACTTTCAGAGTTCCTCCTTCATAAATGAAACATGATGTGTCTGATGATATCTCACACACCACATGGCCAGATAAGGTTGTAAAATGTAATGCATTTGTCACGGTTGAAAGCAAAACGCATCAAAAATGCCAAGTGTGAACATAGCCCAAGGTGTGGAGGAGTATTTTTGGTTTTGGTTATTTATTTTGCCTTATATACAAGTCATTACCCTGGAAAGGATGTTCCTTAACATATTTCCCAGGAAAAATCATTTTGGTTTCGTTTTTGTATGTTTTATTGTGAGCTGGTAAAAGTGGCATAATACCTCTGACAACGTTGTTGACAGCAGTGACCTGGGAGTCAGAGATGCTTCCAGGGGTCTTCCCCATGCTGTTCCCATGTCATTTGAGCACTGTTCAGTACTTGCCACCCCTGTGGCAACTGAACCCTCAGGGGCGCCACAATTATATACATTTTTCAGTTCTTTTGTGTAAAATTTAAAGGAAAGCATATTAAATATAGGCATAAAAATATTTCTGCTAATTTTACTAAAAATACAAAATTCTACTGTGGAAGGGCTAAGAAAATGTATGTGTGAACAGATCTTGTGTAAATTACTCATATATCAAGATCTTCAAAAAGATAATAATGCCTAACTATAATTGGGTAGTTAAAAAAGGGAGATTATTCCAAGTAGATTCAGTGTTTCGCAGGTCTGTATTACAGCTCCACAGGGTTTATTACACCTCTCCAAGGATCTTGGAAGGTGAGTCTCCATAACTAAGCTACAGCATGGAGATTGGTGACCTCATATCTGGGCAGATGAGTTCATTACAGCTTCATACAGATCTTTACCCAGCATTTCTAAGTTTCTGAGTAGCAACTTGACCAGTTCCACTATTATACAATATTTGATCATTTCTGAATGACTAGCTGGGCAGATGTGGCATTCTGCAGACTGGAAAAGATGGGTAATAATAACCATTATATAAAATGTTGTGATACATCTAGTAGGCAAAAACAAAGGAACATTTTAGCAATGTTCTAGAACAACATTTAATTTTTACACAACACTGTTTCAATTAAATTGATATTAAAGGGAATCTGACGGCTGATGGAAAACCAAAACAAAAATGTAAGTCTATGGGAAACTCGAGCATTTTTCCGGCGGCTCCCCCCGGCGGTCTGCAGAGGGCCTAAAAATTGCCCAAATCGATGGAAACCGTGCTCAAATGACATGGGAACAGCAAACATGGGGAAGACCCCTGGAAGCATCTCTGACTCCCAGGTCACTGCTGTCAACAATGTTGTCAGAGGTATTACGCCACTTTTATCACAATAAAACAAACAAAAACAAAACCAAAATGGATTTTCCAGGGAAATATGTTAAGGAATATCCTTTCCAGGGTAATGACTTGTATATAAGGCAAAATAAATAACCAAAACCAAAAATACTCCTCCACACCTTGGGCTATGTTCACACGTAGCGTTTTTGATGCGTTTTTTCACTTTTGCATTGCCTTCAACCAAGACAAATGCATTCACTGGGAAATGTCATTTTAACATTTTACAACCTTATCTGGCCATGTGGTGTGTGACATCATCAGACACATGCATACAGTGCTGAAAAGACATGGGAACAGCATGGGGAAGACCCATGAAAGCATCTCTGACTCCCAGGTCACTGCCTAAAAGTGTGCCCATCATAAGTGATCCTTGGCGCATGCGAAGATGCCTCCCGCCATGCACCTGTCATTGCAGACTTGCAACAATCACCGTCCACGTCCTTGTCCCAGGGCAGCATTCAGTTGTCCCTACCCAATTCCTTGGTATGCAAGCGCAAGTATGCAGCCAGCCACCCACTCACCCATAGGCTGCAATACTATACTGCCAAATTTTTGACAGCTGCTTGCACTTGAAATGTGGCCTTTTAGACTCGTGGAGGTGGAAGTTGTCCCCAGCCGCCACTATTTGTCCAGGTGTCGTCTCAGCCTTCCACAAGTACGGGTCCTACAACATTACCCGTGCCCTCCCCAGTGAACTTACTGGGAAAGACCGCCTAACCACAAACACGTGGTCAAGTGAATGTGGCCAGGGATTGAACGGAGCCAGTCCACAGTTTTTTTTGCTGAGAGATGTATTTCACCACAGCCATATTCTTTAGCTTGGAGAAAGGACTTGGGAAACCATATCTACTCCAGCTGTCATTTCTCCCAGGAAGTCCTCTAAAGCTGCTTTCACTTGAAATGTGGCCTTTCAGGCTCGTGGAGGCAGAATCTTTACAGAACCTCATGTCGAGTTCATGATAGGAGCAAATTTTTCAGCTGCTATGGGGTTTTTCATCGGGGGAGAAAGGTGGGCCCTCAGAATAAAATCCTTAGGTGGGCACAATGTTTTTTAGTCTGACACTGCTTCTCAGTGAGAGTTGTATTTCACCACAACCATATTCTTTAGCTCGGTGAAAGGACTGGCATAGAGGGAAACCGTATCTACTCTGGGTGTCATTTCTCGCAGGAAGTCCTCTAATGCAGCTTGTTGCAGAAGCAATAGCAGCCCGTCCAACATCACCTCGCACTTGTCGGTGGTGCTTTGACACACAAACATCTTTCTTTGCAGCTTTAATTTCATGACTAGAGAGTTGGGCAATGGCCTGATCTGCAATGCGTTTTGAGAAATAACATGCATAAGCACCTCCAATCCACATTAAAAAAGCAGCCATCGAGTGTCCGGTAACCTTCCACAACACTTTTCTTAGCCAGGGCTGCTTCTTGGCAGGGTTGGACGGGCCCACCAGAGAACCAGAGACTTATCCGGTGGGCCCTGGCTTCTCCTTCAGGAGAGTTCATAGTGCCGAGGTGAGACCATGATGATGATAGAGGCCACCATCTGCTTAGTTTTCTGTTACTTGGAATGCAAGCACAAGTATGCAGCCAGCCACCTACCCACCCACCCACAGGCCGCAAAACTAAACTGTCAGATTTCTGGGCAGCTGCTTGCACTTGAAATGTGGCCTTTTCGGCTCGTGGAAGTGGAACCTGTCCACAACCTCATGGCGCTGGCGGCCGGGTGTCCATACTCGGTCCTCAGCCGCCACTATTTCTCCCGGTATTGTCTCCGCCTTCTACAAGCGCGGGTCCCTGAACATTACTGTTGGTACTTTTCTGTGGCAATCTGCTTGCCTCATACCAGCTTGAAATATTTCCAGTAAACTGTGGTACGACGCCATGGTATTAGCACTGCCCCCAGTACCAGTAGCGAAGCCATCCCCAATTTCCTTCTCAGGAATTTTATTTGGTAGACTGAGTGGCTGCCCAAATACATTAGTTTCTCACAAAGGAGCTGAAGATAGAGTGGCAGTAGGTGCAAGTTTCTCCAGCCTGTTAGATATCAGAGGGTGAACGGCAGCACATTGGATCAGTGGTTAGCACTGAAGCCTTGCAGTGCTGGGATCCTGGGTTCAAATCCCACCAAGGACAACATCTGCAAGGATTTTGTATGTTCTCCCCGTGTTTGCGTGGGTTTCCACCTCAGCAGAAAAACAGCCATGGAGTGTTCGGGAACCTTCCCACACACTTTTCTTAGCCAGGACTGCTTCTCGGTAGGGTTGGATGGTCCCACCATAGAATCCTCTGGTGTGCCCTGGTTTTACATCAGGAGAGTTCATGATAGCGCTAACTTTGCAGCTGCTATGGAGCTCTTCATCGGGGGAGAAAGGTGAGCCCTCAGAATCAAATCCTCTGGTGGGCCCAATGTTTTTCAATCTGAAACAGCTTCTCAGTGGGAGTTGTATTTCACCACAGCCATATTCTTTAGCTCGGTGAAAGGACTGGCATAGAGGGAAACCGTATCTACTCTGGCTGTCATTTCTCTGTCATCAAGTTCCGCCCATTGTCACACATGACCATGCCTGGATGTATGTTCAGCGGTGAGAGCCACAGATCAGGCTGCTGTGTTACAACGTTCAACAACTCTGCAGAGCTGGGCGGTTTGTCACCTAAGCATTAAGCATGTTATCTTCAGCACAGCCTGTTGCAGCTTGGCCAAGGCAGTCCTGCAGTGCTTTCAGCTTGTGACTGATGTCGTCATTTTGGAGATGGAGGAGGTGCAGGAGGAGGTGCAGGAGCTGAACAATGTGATTACATTGAGGTTACATTGGCAACTCTGTTTTTTATACTAAAGAAAGATCCTACTGTTTTTTGGGGGTTTTTTACGTTATTTTTTAAGACCAATGCATTCACCGGGAAATGTAATTTTAACATTTTACAACCTGTTACGGATCCGGGTGGTGGAACCACTGTGCTGCGGTGCAAGGAGGGGCCAGAGGGGCGTGACTAAGTATCAGCTCGGTCCGACCAAGGTCGCACGGCGGCTCAGTCGACTCCATGAACCAGGGAGGAACCGAGCAGAGGGACCAGGTGCCTCGCTGGGACCGACCTTGTATGAGAGCAGGTGACTCCCACGGGTCAGAAGGCAGGAACTGACCGGTACAGAGGATGAGCTTCGGCTGGCAGGTTGACGGGTGGTCCGGGAAGACAAGCAGGTTGATTCTGCAGATAGTCAGGCGAGTGTTCCGGGTAGGCAAGCTGGCGGCACAACAGGTAGCTGGCTGGTGCTTCCAGGTAAGCGGGCAGGCAGGCACGGCAGGTAACAGGGCCACAGTAATGACATGTTTTCATTACAATGGAGCAGGTGTGCTATACAGTTATAGGGTATGCAGCGAGTCCAACAGCTGACAAAATTTAGGAAAAACCCCACTAACAATTTAAAGACACATAGAGCAGGGCCACAGTAATTAGTATGACATGTTCCCATTAAAAAGGAGAGGGTCTGCTATACAGTTATAGGTTATGCAGTGAGTCCAACAGCTGACAAAATTTAGGAAAAACCCACTAAGAATTTAAAGACACATAGAGCAGGGCCACAGTAACGACAAATTCCCATTAGAAAGGAGAGGGTCTCCCATACTGTTTGCCTATGCAGTGAAGCAACGGTTGCCAAAAATTTGGAGGAACTCCAATGCCCCTTGGAAGAGACGTAGAGGGCCTCATGAAAAAATGTTCCCATTATTGGGAAGTGGGTCTCCCATAGTGTTGGCCTATGCAGTGAATGCAAGGGCTGCCAAAAATTGTGAGGCTCTCCAATGCCCCTTGGAAGAGATGTAGAGGGCCTCATGAAAAAAGTTCCCTTTATTAGGAAGTGGGTCTCCCATAGTGTTGGCCTATGCATTGAATGCAAGGGCTGAAAAAAAATTGGGAGGCACTCCAATACCCCTTGGAAGAGACATAGAGGGCCTCATAAAAAAATGTTCCCATTAGAAAAGAGCTGGTCTCCTATACTTGTAATGCCAGTGCACTAAGTGTATGGGCTGACAAACATTTACCCCTGGGGATATACATGAACATACTGAATAAAAAAATTTTTTTACGGGCATCATAAACACCCTTTAAAAAAATTATGTGGGTGTTGCATCACCATCCACGGTCACCCTGGTGATATGGTGGTGGAGGATGAGGATGAGGAGAAGGAGAAGGAGGAGGACAAGAGCAAATAGCCAAAATCAGAAAGCGTATACTGTAAGGCAGCGCTAGTCATCATACTGGGGGACACTCGCCTCACCGGGTCAATTAAAGCACACATGCAATATCTTTCCGTTATTTCACAATGCAGCAGTTTATTATTCTTCACTACTGCTTATCATCGAGTCCAACTCAGTGGCTCGCCGGCATGCACATATAATATCCACGAGCCTCAAGTGGCAGACAGGCCCACTTGGCTCCAGTTACAGCCTTCAGCAAGGTAATAGCATAAATGTCCACATTAAGCAGTGTTTTTACATTTGCCGGGTTACAGCTGCTTCAGTCCGTTTGGTTTGCCACCACTGTGGCTTTGCGGCTTCCCAGATGGGGGTCTCTAACCCTCGTTCCCTCAAAGGCTACTGGAATGTTTCACACACACATCCAGTCTTCGCCTTCCAGGACTCTTGCCTTCCAAGTCAGCTTTCCCTCCAAGGCCACTGGCATCTACACACAGGATCCAGCCTCGACATTTCAGGCTGCCAGACTTCACCAGGCTTCACTCTAACGGTGTCCCACACAGGTACAGGCCTCATGCCTTTTCCACACCTGTCTCAAATCTACCAGGGTTTATATATCCATCCAGTGCACACACACAGGACCTGAGCTGATGTCACAGTCATGTGTTCAGACCTTCTGTGTGCAAAGGACCTGTGTGATGTCACAGTCATGTGACCAGTCACCTGAGGGGGAGGTACATTGTCAGGTAAAACACATCCTGGACCATTATCGTAATGCCAAGCAAGCCGCTGCATTACAATACCCATGTGTGGGTGTGAAAATGTGCATGGGAATACACCTCCCAAGAAAAGACACTGGATTTGAGTTTATGTTATGCTGCTAACATTCGGTGGTGTTGAGAAGTCTGGCCCAATCCAGCCCTTGTTTATTTTTATAAGAGTCAGCCTGTCAGCCTTTTCAGTTGACAGGCGGATGCACTTATCAGTTATAATTCCACCAGCGGCACTAAAAACCCTGATAAAGCGCTGGCGGCAGGGCAGGCCAGGACCTCCAAGGCGTAGAGAGCCAGTTCATTCCACGTATCCAGCCTGGATACCCAATAATTATAAGGCACAGAGGAATCAAGCAGGATGTTGGTATGGTCAGCAAGGTACTCCCTCAGCATCTTTCCAAACTTTGCACTCCTTGTGAGAGTACCCCGTGCCTCAGGGCCTGTGCGATGGGAGGGTCTGAGAAAACTCTCCCAGAACTTTGACAGTGTTCCCCTGCCTCCTAGGTTGTCCAACGAACTGTGACCTCTGCTGTCAGCATTTTCAGATGGGAATTCTTTTAATAGTTCCGCAACAAGGACCTTCTGGTACAACCCCATTTTTGTAGACCTGTCCGGAATAAGAGATATAAAGTTCTCCTTGTAGCATGGGTCTAGAAGTGTCACCAACCAGTAATGACTGTCACCCAAAATTTTGAGAACGCAAGGGTCATGGGAAAGGCAGCCTAACATAAACTCAGCCATGCGTGCCAGGGTATTTAGTTAACATAATTTTGATCAAAATAATGTTTTTACATTTTACTTTATTTTGATCAAAATTATGTTAACTAAATACCCTTTATTATTTAATATTATTTTTGCACTATGCGATTTATCTATTTACTTCCAGTTATTTGGGTATTTTGCTTGTCTTTGGTTTTTCTCTGTTTAGTGGCCTTATGTGAACATGCATTTACATTTTGCATGCACATCAATTTGCGTTTCAGTTCAGACTCCCAGGTTTTTTCTTTGTAGTTTAGTGTGTTTTAGTGCATATGAGGGTGAGGCCGCCCTTTGTCTGAGCTGAAAGGCTCATTCTGCCTCTCAGGTCTATGCTTCTACTAGGGATTCAGTCTCTCTGCCCTTATCCATATGTATGTCACATGACAAATGGTAAGGTTTTAATATTAGAGTTAGGCCTGTCCCATAAGGGTTACCGTGACGTGGTGGGATGGCTTTTACATTATTTTGATCAAAATTATGTTAACTAAATACCCTTTATTATTTATTATTATTTTTGCACTGTGCAATTTATCCATTTACTTCCAGTTATTTGGGTATTTTGCTTGTCTTTGGTTTTTCTCTGTAGTGAAATTGATTAGACATTGCTAGTGTCTGCCACTAATTTTTTGAAATGTGGAGAATCATGATTGGGTCTCCATCTATTGTGTTGGCTGTAGAGGAACTGGTTTTGGCCTCCTTTGCAGTACTTATACTCTTTTTTTTGTTTAATCAGATAAATTTTTATTAAACATAACAAAACTTGGAACAGATATTACATGGCAATACTCATTTTACAATATTACAGTAAGTTCCCCCCTTCCCTTACCCCCCCATGTAGACCTTTCTTTTTTTTTCATTTTATTTTATCCCCCCCCCTTCTTTCCTTTCCTTTTCTTCCTTACTTTACTCCTTTTCTTTCCTTCCCCTACTCCATTTCCTTCTCTTCCCCTTTTCTTCTTTCCTTCTTCCCTCTCCACTCCGCTATGCAGTTTTACCAAGAGTTTTACTCTACAGTAGTATATATAGGTGTACTCTAATTAATCCTATCCAACCATGGCTGCCATAATTTATGGAAGTATTCCTGCTTATTCCTCTTGGTGTAAGTACTTTTTTCAAAGTTGAATTATATAGTTTGTTTGGGCAATGAATTCGCGTCTGAACGGGGGCTCCTCTCTAATCCAATATTTTGCAATCAATTTTCTGGCAATAAACAATTGCTATTTTTGTCATGTTGTCTGTTTTTATTTCCTCAACATGCGCTAATATACATGTCAGTGGGTCCCTAGGGACAATACACCTATACACCATTCCATTACGGTTCAACTCTACGATCCAAAAGGAGTTCAATCTAGGACAATGCCAAAGCATATGCAGTATGTCTGCCTGAGATTGCGAGCACCTTGGGCAGTACAATACTTACACTCTAGTGAAATTGATGTAACTTCAGTGGTGTTTGTTAGGCCCTCATTTAGGGCAATGTGAACACTCCTGGTTAGGTCTCCATCCCCTGGGTTGGCTGTACTGGAAGAGGTGTGGGTCTTATTTACACTATTTCTACTGCAGTGAAATTGATTAGACATTGCTAGTGTCTGCCACTAATTTTTTTAAATGTGGGGAATCCTGATTGGGTCTCCATCTATTGGGTTGTGTAAGGCAGCGCTAGTCATCATGCTGGGGAACACTCGCTTCACCGGGTCAATTAAAGCACACCAGGCAACACCTTTCCGGTATTTCACAATCCAGCAGTTTATTATACTTCATAACTGCTTCTAACGGAGTCCATCTCAGTGGCTCGCCGACATATCACACACATAATGTCCAAGAGCCTTTCCAGCGACAGACAAGTCCACTTGGCTTCAGATACAGCCCTCAGCAAGGCAACAACATAAATGTCCACATCAATCAGTGTTTTTACCTTTGCCGGGTTTTAGCTGCTTCAGGTTTGTTCTGCCACCGTTGTGGCTTTACGGCTTCCCAGATGGGGTCTCCAGCCCTCGTACCTTCAAAGGCTACTGGTATGTTTATACAGCTAACATCCAGCCTCTGCCTTTCAGGCTTCACCAGGCTTCACCAGGCCTCACCAGGCCTCTCCAAGCCTCTCCAGGCCTCTCCAGGCCTCTCCAGGCCTCTCCAGGCCTCTCCAGGCCAACGGTGTCCCACACACTGGAACAGACCTCACGCCTTTCACCCCTGTCTCAAATCTACCCGGGTTTATATATCCTCTAGTGCAAACACAGGACCTGTGCTGATTTCAGTCATGTGATCAGACCTTCTGTGTGCACAGGACCTGTGTGATGTCACAGTCATGTGACCAGTCACCTGAGGGGGAGTTACATGGTCAGCCAAAACACACCCTGGACCATTACAGTAATGCCGCTGCATTACAGTTGGCTGTAGTGGAACCTTCCTGTTCTGCAGTCTAAGTTGTGTAAGGTTGTGTACCAGTCCTTGCTGCACTCCTGATACAGACTCTGCCTGCTGCACTCTGATACAGACTCTGCCTGCTGCACTCCTGATACAGACTCTGCCTGCTGCACTCTGATACAGACTCTGCCTGCGGCACTCCTGATACAGACTCTGCCTGCGGCACTCCTGATACAGACTCTGCCTGCTGCACTCCTGATACAGACTCTGCCTGCTGCACTCCTGATACAGACTCTGCCTGCTGCACTCCTGATACAGACTCTGCCTGCTGCTCTCCTGATGCAGACTCTGCCTGCTGCACTCTGATACAGACTCTGCCTGCTGGACTCCTGATACAGACTCTGCCTGCTGCACTCCTGATACAGACTCTGCCTGCTGCACTCCTGATACAGACTCAGCCTGCTGCACTCCTGATACAGACTCTGCCTGCTGCACTCCTGATACAGACTCTGCCTGCTGCACTCCTGATACAGACTCTGCCTGCTGCACTCCTGATACAGACTCTGCCTGCTGCACTCCTGATACAGACTCTGCCTGCTGCACTCCTGATACAGACTCTGCCTGTTGCACTCCTGATACAGACTCTGACTGCTGCACTCCTGATACAGACTTTGACTGCTGCACTCCTGATACAGACTCTGACTGCTGCACTCCTGATACAGACTCTGCCTGTTGCACTCCTGATACAGACTCTGCCTGTTGCACTCCTGATACAGACTCTGCCTGCTGCACTCCTGATACAGACTCTGCCTGCTGCACTCTGATACAGACTCTGCGTGCTGCACCATCTAGTCTACTGGGTCCAGCTGCTGCGTGTCCGTTAGTCTGTCCTGTAGTGGCACCTGGCGTTCATCGGGAGCCAAGTCTAACCTCACCATCAGAGGTTCTAGTGAACAGTCCGGTGCTCGCTTAGTCACGTCAGTCCAGGCTCTCCGGGGTCTGTGGCACAGTAGTTTCACAAATCACATCCGTGACAGTGCGCCCTCGCAGGCAGGGTCCTCTCTCCTGTTGTACCAGTCAGTGACTCCTTTTGACATGTAAAGCGCAACTGAATAAATGTCGCTGTCACAGCAATAATAATTATAGTACTTGTACTCTGGGTCAATTGATGGCACTTCCCTGGTGTCTACACCTAATTTGATGTGTTTTGGCAGCTTTTGGTCCCGTTGTATATGCATTTTTTTGGTCCTCCCATTGTTTACTATGGGATTCGGAAATGTTCGACGAACATTCGGCGAATAAATTCGGCAAATATCAATTAGTTCGGCTAACATTTCCGAACCGAACATTGAAATGTTCACTCATGCCTAGTTATGTCCCATGAATGGGAAATTTATAAGGCTATACTGGACATTTTACATACTGTATTGCATGTCCTTCAATCCCCATGTATTCTCGGTTGTTGCTATGCAGTAATGTTCATTTTCCATGAAGTTTGTCCCTTCTCTCTCCCTGTCTCCCCCTCATGTGACTGTAATGTAGTTAATCCCTCCCTTCTTCTTCCCTGCCTTTCCTCATTCACCAGCTTGTCACCATTAGGAGCTCATGTGCTCACAGCCTGTCTGAGGAAAGTTCTTTTTACCTGCTGCTGTTGTATGCTTTATAACAAGAATTCTCCAAGAAAATAAAGCCTCTGCTGAATTCTTCACAACGTGCCTGCTTGCAGCCAAGTTAAGCTATCTGCGACCATCGCTTCCATGAAAATAAGGTGAAGAGACAGCGTCTCAACAGCGCCCTACACTACAGCACAGCCATGGGGACAGAATATGGCCTAAGCAGAACACTCAGACATGGAGACATGTGCTGACACGTCACTGCCATCATCTGTACTGCCAATGAGTGTGCTCTAATACCAATGCTGCTCAACACAGGCAAATAGACTGGGAAAAAACAGGGTTTTGTATCCACTTACAAGTAAATCTTTTAAAAGGAATTTAGACAAATCCTCTAATAAAGTGTTTTGCAAATTGTCATATTTTCCATGCTGGACAAAATAATAAAATAAGCAATAATGAATGTTTAGTTACTCTTAAGAAACACCATTTTTCTTAAATACACTACAGACCAAAAGTTTGGACACACCTTCTCATTTAAAGATTTTTCTGTATTTTCATGACTATGGAAATTGTACATTCACACTGAAGGCATCAAAACTATGAATTAACACATGTGGAATTATATACTTAACAAAAAAGTGTGAAACAACTGAAAATATGTCTTATATTCTAGGTTCTTCAAAGTAGCCACCTTTTGCTTTGATGACTGCTTTGCACACTCTTGGCATTCTCTTGATGAGCTTCAAGAGGTAGTCACCGGAAAAGGTCTTCCAACAATCTTGAAGGAGTTCCCAGAGATGCTTAGCACTTGGTGGCCCTTTTGCCTTCACTCTGCAGTCCAGCTCACCCCAAACTATCTCAATTGGGTTCAGGTCTGGTGACTGTGGAGGCCAGGTCATCTGGCGTAGCACCCCATCACTCTCCTTCTTGGTCAAATAGCCCTTACACAGCCTGGAGGTGTGTTTGGGGTCATTGTCCTGTTGAAAAATAAATGATGGTCCAACTAAACGCAAACCGGATGGAATAGCATGCCGCTGCAAGATGCTGTGGTAGCCATGCAGGTTCAGTATGCCTTCAATTTTGAATAAATCCCCAACAGTGTCACCAGCAAAGCACCCCCACACCATCACACCTCCTCCTCCATGCTTCACGGTAGGAACCAGGCATGTAGAGTCCATCCGTTCACCTTTTCAGCGTCGCACAAAGACACGGTGGTTGGAACCAAAGATCTCAAATTTGGACTCATCAGACCAAAGCACAGATTTCCACTGGTCTAATATCCATTCCTTGTGTTCTTTAGCCCAAACAAGTCTCTTCTGCTTGTTGCCTGTCCTTAGCAGTGGTTTCCTAGCAGCTATTTTACCATGAAGGCCTGTTGCACAAAGTCTCCTCTTAACAGTTGTTGTAGAGATGTGTCTGCTGCTAGAATTCTGTGTGGCATTGACCTGGTCTCTAATCTGAGCTGCTGTTAACCTGCTATTTCTGAGGCTGGTGACTCGGATAAACTTATCCTCAGAAGCAGAGGTGACTCTTGGTCTTCCTTTCCTAGGGCAGTCCTCATGTGAGCCAGTTTCTTTGTAGGGCTTGATGGTTTTTGCAACTGCACTTGGAGACACATTCAAAGTTTTCCCAATTTTTCGGACAGACTGACCTTCATTTCTTAAAGTAATGATGGCCACTCGTTTTTCTTTACTTAGCTGCTTTTTTCTTGCCATAATACAAATTCTAACAGTCTATTCAGTAGGACTATCAGCTGTGTATCCACCTGACTTCTGCACAACACAACTGATGGTCGCAACCCCATTTATAAGGCAAGAAATCCCACTTATTAAACCTGACAGGGCACACCTGTGAAGTGAAAACCATTTCCGGTGACTACCTCTTGAAGCTCATCAAGAGAATGCCAAGAGTGTGCAAAGCAGTCATCAAAAAAAAAAGGTGGCTACTTTGAAGAACCTAGAATATAAGACATATTTTCAGTTGTTTCACACTTTTTTGTTAAGTATGTAACGGGTCCGGGAGGCGGAACCTCTGAGCTACTATACAAGGGGGCGGCCCTTGTAAGGGAGCGGGTGGCAGTCTCTGGGTGAACGGACAGGGAGTTACGGCAAGTGATCAGGGCAGTCTCTGGGTAAGGGGTAGGTACGACCTGTGATGGCAGAGCCTCCGGGTAGGCTAGCAGGCAGGTGGTAGATGTGTGCTCCCAGGTGAGCAAGCGAGAGTCTCTGGAATAGCAGGTGGTCACGGCACGTGACGGCGGACCCTCCGGGCTGGCAGGCAGGTAGGTAACGGAGAAGCGCTCCCAGGTGAGCGGGCAAGAGTCTCTGGAATAGTTGATGGTCACCGCACGTGACAACGGGACCTCCGGGCTGGCAAGCAGGCAGGTAACGGAGATGCGCTCCCAGGTGAGCGGGCAAGAGTCTCTGAGATAGCTGGTGGTCACAGCACGTGACAACGGAGCCTCCGGGCTGGCAAGCAGGCAGATAACGGAGAAGCGCTCCCAGGTGAGCGGGCAAGCTGGTCCATAGACAGACTGACCGGAGTAGTAAGGCAGACCGTCGGACCTCAGGCAAGCAGGCAGGTAGCTGATATGCGCTCCCAGGTGAGCGGGCAGGCTGGTCCTTAGACAGACTGACAGGAGTAGTAAGGCAGACCGTCGGACCTCAGACTGGCAGACAGGTAACAAGTATTCAGACAGGAATCAGGCAGGTAACTGGCAGGTACTGGCAGGTAACTAGCAGGAAACTGGCAGGTAACTGGCAACGGGACCTGAGGGCTGAAGCACAGGTGAGACACAGGTGCAAACAACATTGCTCGGGCACCTCCATTTTGGAGGAGGTGCCTTATATATGATGAAGTCCTCCGGCCATTGGCCGGGGACTCTTTAGGGCGGCGCGCGCGGCCCCTTTAAGAGGAGGGGAGCGCGCGCGCGCGCGCCCTAAGCACAGGGGCCGGGAAGGAGCGCGCGCTGAGAGCAGAGCAGGAGGAGGACGCCGGGACGGAGCGCGCGCTGACAGCAGAGCGGGGGGAGGAAGCCGGGCACGGAGCAGAGCGGTGAGAGGAGCAGCGTCCCTGCCTAGCAGAGGGCAGGGACGCCGGCACTACAGTACCCCCCCCTTTAGGCCCCCCCTTTTTTAGGCCAGACAGAAATTTAGCTAGGATGAGAGGGGCATGGATGTTCTCCCGGGGCTCCCACGTTCTCTCCTCAGGACCAAACCCCTTCCAATCTACCAGGAAAAAGGTCTTTCCTCTTACCCTTTTGGTGGCAAGAATGTTCTCTACCTCAAACTCGTCCTCAGCAGAAACCGGAGCAGGAGGCGTACCTGTAGACTTGGAAAAAGAGTTAAGTACCACAGGTTTGAGGAGAGACACATGGAAGGAGTTAGGGATCCGTAAGTTGGCCGGGAGTTTCAATTTATAGGCCACCGGGTTGATCTGACTGATGACCTCCAGTGGGCCGATGAACCGAGGCCCTAACTTATAGGAAGGGATCTTGAGCCGGACATATTTGGACGAGAGCCAGACTTTATCCCCAGGGCGGAATTGAGGAGGGTCCAGACGTTTTTTGTCAGCGTGTCTTTTCATACGCTCGGATGACAGAAGGAGTGCGGACCGGGTACTCTCCCATATGGAGGAAAATTTGTTAACAAGAGATTCCGCAGCCGGATTGTCCGCCGAGGTGGAGACGGGAAACGGGATCCGAGGATGCTGACCGTAGACTACAAAAAACGGGGATTTGGAGGAAGACTCGCTCTCGTGATTGTTGTACGAGAATTCGGCCCATGGCAGGAGATCCACCCAGTCAGAATGGTGGGCATTAACGAAGTGCCGAAGGTAACTGGTCAGGTTCTGATTGATCCGCTCCACTTGACCATTAGACTGTGGGTGGTAAGCGGAGGAGAAGTCCAGGGTGACGTCCAGCAATTTACAAGTGGCTCTCCAGAAACGGGAAGTGAACTGTACCCCACGATCCGACACGATGTGACGGGGCAGGCCATGAAGACGGAAGATGTGGCGGATAAAGTCTTTAGCCAGCTCGGGTGCAGACGGAAGACCTGGCAGTGGAATGAAGTGAGCCATCTTGGAGAAGCGGTCAGCGACCACCCAAATGACCGTACAACCGGCAGAGACGGGCAGATCAGTAATGAAGTCCATCGCTATATGCTGCCAGGGGGCAGCAGGTACTGGCAGAGGTAGGAGGCGGCCGGCCGGCAGGTGTCTCGGAACTTTGTTGCGGGCGCAGGACACACAGGCAGAAACAAAGTCTATTACATCCTTGTGCAGGTTAGGCCACCAGTAGTGCCGGGTAATAAGCTGGAGGGTCTTTTTCTGACCGGCGTGGCCAGCTAGTTTAGACGAATGACCCCAGTGTAGAATCTTCTCCCGATCAGGTACTGGTACGAACGTCTTACCAGGAGGAAGACGATTTAGACTCACGGGAGCCACCTGCATTACTCTGGCGGGATCGATGATATGTTTCGGATCCTCCTCGAGATCAGACACCAGAAAGGATCGAGACAAGGCATCCGCCTTGACGTTTTTGTCAGCCGGGCGAAAATGAAGGACAAAATCAAAACGAGCAAAAAACAAGGACCACCGGGCTTGGCGCGGGTTAAGTCTCTGGGCATGCTGGAGGTAAGCCAAGTTCTTGTGGTCAGTGTAAATTATTACCGGGTGAAGAGCCCCCTCGAGCAGGTAACGCCACTCCTCCAATGCCAGTTTGATGGCCAATAACTCTCGGTCTCCTATGGAATAGTTGCGCTCAGAGGAGGAGAAGAGTTTAGAGAAGAAGCCACAAGTTACCATCCTCCCGGAAGATGATTTTTGAGTAAGTACCGCTCCGGCTCCAGAGGAGGAGGCGTCAACTTCCAGGAAGAACTGCTTGTTGCCATCTGGGCGATGCAGCACCGGGGCGGAAGAGAAGGCCTGTTTAAGGGAAAGAAAGGCCTCCTCTGCTTCGGGTGGCCACTCTTTGGGATTAGTACCTTTACGGGTGAGCGCAGAAATTGGGGCCGTCCGGGAAGAGAAGTGTGGTATGAAGAGGCGGTAGTAGTTGGCGAAGCCCAGGAAACGCTGAATGGCCTTCAACCCCTCCGGTCGGGGCCATTTCTCGATGGCAGACAGTTTCTCAGGATCCATTTGAAGGCCGGTCTGAGAGATAATGTAGCCCAGAAACGGAAGCGAGGTCTGCTCAAAGAGGCACTTCTCAAATTTAGCGTAGAGATGGTTCTGCCTTAGCCTGAGCAGGACCTGACGAACGTCCCTCCGGTGAGTCTGGAGATCCGGAGAGAAGACCAAGATGTCGTCCAGGTACACCACTACGCAGGAGTAGAGAAGGTCCCGGAAGATGTCATTGACCAACTCTTGAAAGACGGCAGGAGCGTTACAGAGACCAAAGGGCATTACCAGGTATTCATAGTGGCCGTCCCGGGTGTTGAATGCCGTCTTCCATTCATCCCCCTGACGAATACGAACCAGGTTGTACGCCCCACGAAGGTCCAGTTTGGTGAAGATCCTAGCCCCCCTCAGACGATCAAATAATTCTGGAATGAGCGGAAGGGGGTACTTATTCTTCACCGTGATCAGGTTTAGGCCTCTATAGTCTATACAGGGACGGAGAGAGCCGTCCTTCTTTTTGACGAAAAAGAAGCCTGCTCCCGCCGGGGAGGTAGATTTCCGGATGAATCCTCTGGCCAGATTCTCCTCAATATATTCGGACATTGACCGGGTCTCAGCAGCGGATAAAGGATAGATACGCCCACGGGGAGGAGTAGTACCGGGTAGCAGATCGATGGGACAGTCGTATGGTCTATGTGGTGGTAATGTCTCTGCCTCCTTTTTATTAAAGACATCTGCATAAGACCAATAAGGAATCGGAAGTCCAGGTAGATTAGCTGGGGTAGGAGAGGGACGAACGGGATGGACGGGAACCAGGCAGATTTTATGACAGTCTTGTCCCCAGCGAAGGACCTCTCCGGTTTGCCAGTCTAGCACGGGTGCATGTCTCTGGAGCCAGGGCAGACCTAGCAAGAGGGCGTGAGAGAGTCCAGGCAGAACATGAAAGGAGATACTTTCAGAATGCAGCATTCCCACCTGCAGGGTAATGGATTCGGTGATGAGTTGAATGGGGCGAGGTAAGAGGCCCCCATCCACGGCAGCGACAGACAAGGGTACCGCCAGAGGTTTGGTGGGGATGCGGTATTTCTCAACCAGGGACTGTGAAATAAGGTTCCCGGCTGCTCCAGAGTCAAGTTGGGCTAGTTCGAAATAGCGGTTCTCCCCGTAGATGATCGAAACTGACAACAGCAGGGATGGAGAGGATTTATTCTTGTCTAGGTGGACCTCTCTGAGCGAACCTAGACACAGGCGTTTCCCGACCTCTCCGGGCAGGCACGGATCCGGTGCTCCTTACTGCCACAGTAGAAGCAGCTCCCCTCGGCACGGCGTGAGTCCTGACGGGTTTTGACCATCTTGGTCTGGTCGACCTGCATAGGCTCAGGAGAGTGTACCTGGGGAGAGATGGAGGGAATGACGGGTTTCTGGAAAGTAGGAGCTAAACGTGGAATCCTTCTCTCACGGGTGACCTCTTTGGCACGCTCCTGAAACCGTAGGTCAATTCGGGTGGCAAGAGTTATTAAGTCATCGAGAGTGGTAGGAATGTCCCGACCGGCAAGTTCATCTTTAATACGGCCGGACAGACCCTCCCAGAAGACGGAAACCAGAGCGTCGTTATCCCAGGCCAGCTCCGAGGCAAGGGTACGGAACCGTATGGCATATTGGCCCACGGTGAGACTCCCCTGACGGAGGCGTAGCAACGATGATGCAGATGAGGTCTTCCGTCCGGGTTCGTCGAAGACTTTCCGGAAAGCCGTGAGAAAAGCAGGCAAGTTGGACACCAGGGGGTCTCCTCTCTCCCATAGAGGATTCAGCCAGGCCAGGGCCTCCCCGGTGAGATGGGACATGATGAAGGCAATTTTGGCCCGGTCGGAGTTAAACTGGTAGGACAAAAGTTCAAAATGCAGGGTGCACTGATTCAAGAAGCCCCGAGCCTGGACGGGGTCGCCTCCGAAGCGAGGAGGTGCAGAAAGCCGGGGTCCGGGGTAGGATACCATAGTATTAGTGAGCAGCGGAGCCGCCGGATTGCAAGATATGGCACTGGCGGAGGTTGTTGGTGGATCAGACAGAGTGTTCAGGCGAGTATTAACATTCCGCAGGTGACCCAGGATGGCCTCCTGTTGGGACCTCTGACGGGACAGTTCAAGAGCGAGGTCCGAGAGCGAGGGAGCTTGGGTGCCACCGGGTTCCATGGCCCGAGCAAACTGTAACGGGTCCGGGAGGCGGAACCTCTGAGCTACTATACAAGGGGGCGGCCCTTGTAAGGGAGCGGGTGGCAGTCTCTGGGTGAACGGACAGGGAGTTACGGCAAGTGATCAGGGCAGTCTCTGGGTAAGGGGTAGGTACGACCTGTGATGGCAGAGCCTCCGGGTAGGCTAGCAGGCAGGTGGTAGATGTGTGCTCCCAGGTGAGCAAGCGAGAGTCTCTGGAATAGCAGGTGGTCACGGCACGTGACGGCGGACCCTCCGGGCTGGCAGGCAGGTAGGTAACGGAGAAGCGCTCCCAGGTGAGCGGGCAAGAGTCTCTGGAATAGTTGATGGTCACCGCACGTGACAACGGGACCTCCGGGCTGGCAAGCAGGCAGGTAACGGAGATGCGCTCCCAGGTGAGCGGGCAAGAGTCTCTGAGATAGCTGGTGGTCACAGCACGTGACAACGGAGCCTCCGGGCTGGCAAGCAGGCAGATAACGGAGAAGCGCTCCCAGGTGAGCGGGCAAGCTGGTCCATAGACAGACTGACCGGAGTAGTAAGGCAGACCGTCGGACCTCAGGCAAGCAGGCAGGTAGCTGATATGCGCTCCCAGGTGAGCGGGCAGGCTGGTCCTTAGACAGACTGACAGGAGTAGTAAGGCAGACCGTCGGACCTCAGACTGGCAGACAGGTAACAAGTATTCAGACAGGAATCAGGCAGGTAACTGGCAGGTACTGGCAGGTAACTAGCAGGAAACTGGCAGGTAACTGGCAACGGGACCTGAGGGCTGAAGCACAGGTGAGACACAGGTGCAAACAACATTGCTCGGGCACCTCCATTTTGGAGGAGGTGCCTTATATATGATGAAGTCCTCCGGCCATTGGCCGGGGACTCTTTAGGGCGGCGCGCGCGGCCCCTTTAAGAGGAGGGGAGCGCGCGCGCGCTCGCCCTAAGCACAGGGGCCGGGAAGGAGCGCGCGCTGAGAGCAGAGCAGGAGGAGGACGCCGGGACGGAGCGCGCGCTGACAGCAGAGCGGGGGGAGGAAGCCGGGCACGGAGCAGAGCGGTGAGAGGAGCAGCGTCCCTGCCTAGCAGAGGGCAGGGACGCCGGCACTACAAAGTATATAATTCCACATGTGTTAATTCATAGTTTTGATGCCTTCAGTGTGAATGTACAATTTTCATAGTCATGAAAATACAGAAAAATCTTTAAATGGGAAGGTGTGTCCAAACTTTTGGTCTGTACTGTACATTTGTATGTTTTTCCCATTCTTTTTGCAATGACTATGTCGCAGACAACATAAATCCTTTAATACAAGGTCAAAGTGGCGATCAGAGAATTTCCAAGTGTTTTCGCCTGTGGTGAAATTGCATGTTTATTTTGTTCTCCATGTTATATTTTGTTAGAAAGACTCAATTATGTTGAATAAAAGGCAGCAATTACAGGACCTACGCAATCACTTAAATATTGGAGAACTACTAACCAAGGGCATATGTAATTTATTCAGCTCTGTAACTCCATTTAGTGCTGGAGCAGTGGGATTTTTTTAAGCACTTATAATTTCTCCACAGTTGTAAGAACAGAATTGCCTGGCAGTTATTGATGTCTCGACAAGAATGGAGACATATTGAAGTGTGTTGGTTCCCCCACCATTCTTTTGTGCCTGGCTTCTTGTAAACTCATTCAGTTAAGTGATCCCCTCTGACATTAAAATTATAATGTTTAAATGTACTTTCCTACGAAAGCCCGAAAAGAATGGAAACAGGCGGCGTACGCCAGCCATGAATAGCAGGCTTTATAACATTTGTCGTGCCATCAGGCCCACGGGGGATAAAATAATTAAAGTAAACATCTAAGTGAAGATACGGGCAATTAAATGAGCACTCAGTCATTGATATGCATGCAAACACTTATACAAGATTTTAATTGCTCATTTGGCCAGTTACATTATATTACGTGACTCCGATGTTTGGGGCGCATGAAGACATATAGTACTTTGTATTTAAAGTACAATATCCAATACCTCCTGCTGCTCGACAATCTCATAGAACGGCTTTGCTTATCTGGTACATATCATTTATATACTGAGAAATTATTTTTTTATGTTCACTTAGATCCAAGGACAGAAGAGAATACAGCTTTGCAGAGAGAGTGTAACCCGGCCACATTGGATGAGCTGTGGCAAAAAAGCATAATAATGTGTATATTACTGCCAGATAGCCCCATTATACAGGCATTATATATCACCATTATATTGTGCCAAGGCTGGGTCTTACCTATGCGGGTGGTTGAGTTGAAGACTAGCACCACACGTACTGCAATACTCTCTCAATACATCAGAGGGCAGCATTTCCTCGTATTTGGCCATGTGTGTACATGGTATCTCCACTGTGGATCTTATTCTTCACCTTTTCAAATCTACAGGGAATTATTGTTTCTACAGTGATTTCTATTACAGTATTATTCCAACAAAATCTTTGTTTAGATATTGGATGAAAATTAAGGAAACATAATGGGAACTGCATTATTCGAAAACTCGAATCGCTGTCCATTATTCTAGCTAACTGTACGGGAGTACTGGGTGAAAGCTCATTACCCATGTTGAGGGTATGTTTACCCATAGCGGATACACTGCGGAATTTCCATCCGGATTAGGTTTCCAAAGGTCTACAGTGTATAATAGTAGCAGCAGTAAAGTGGATAACATTTTAATAAACCTTATACAAGGAACGCAGCACAAATCCGCAATGAAATTGACATGAGGCGCAGAATTTAAATCTGCTGCATGTAAATTGTTTCTGTGGAATTTTTTTTGTAGAGTTGACTCTTTGAGATGCATAAGGTGAAATCAGCTGTAAATCTGTGACAAAAATCACATGCAAAACAAGCGACTGATTTTTTTTGTCCCTTAAAGTGAACCTGTCAGCAGGTTTTCCTACACCAGACTAATTGCATCTAAGCAAAGTCGCTTTAAAGCGCACCTGTCAGCAGGATTGTGCTCAGTAATCTACATACACTGTCAGGTGGGCGACATTACACTGATTAATATGATACCTTGGTTGATGAATTCCGTTCTGTTCTTGTGTAATCTTTACTTTCAGTTTGGAGATAATGATATGCTCGTGCTTCGGGGCGGACTGTGGGGGGCGCTCTATCTGGTGCTCTGCTTACATATTCATCTGTATGCTCTTATGGTAGGTCACTGTGCCTTCACTGACCTGCCTCCTATTTTACCTGGCCCTGCACTACTAGATGTATTATGTAAAATAGGAGGCAGGTCAGTGAAGGCACAGTGAGCTGTCATAAGAGCATATAGATGAATATGTAAGCAGAGCACCAGATAGAGCGCCCCCCACAGGCCGCCCCGGAGCACGAGCATATCATTATCTTCAAACTGAAAGTAAAGATTACAGAAGAACCAAAGGACGGATTTCATCAACGAAGGTATCATATTAATCGTTGTAATGTCACCCGCCTGACAGTGCATGTAGTTTACTGAGCATAATCCTGCTAACAGGCGCACTTTAAAGGAGATTACATTCATGGACTGCAAGTGTTTAGGCGCAGGCACTGAACTTAAAGCTCTCCTGCCTCTCTCCATTGTTCTCCATGCATGTGCATATCAATAGTCCGACACTAGAAATGCCATCATGATCTTTCTGCGCATATCATTTTTTAATCATTTGCATATTACTAACATGTCAAAATATTGATCTTGTGATTTTCATAATTCAATGACTTTTCCTTCTTATTACAATCTCAATGTTGAGTAGTGAATTAAAGGGGTTGTCCACTGTCAGACAACCACATCTGAATCGTTCTAGTACCCATCATAAAATTAATTCACTTGATACTACAAGTATCTAGTACTACCTCTTCCGACAAGCCTACAACCTGCAGTAACCACCGCCCCACCACATTACGGCATGACCTCCTCTACCTCCACCTACTGTATCCCCACCCATCCCTTGTAGACTGTGAGCTCTCACGGGCAGGGTCCTCTCTCCTCCTGTACCAGTCGCTGACTTGTTTTGTAAAGATTATGTAAATGTTTTTGCTATGTATACCCCCTTTTTCACATGTAAAGCGCCATGGAATAAATGGCGCTCTAATAATAAATAATAATAATACTTATTTCTCAAGGTGACGACATTCCTATGATGTTGTCTGTCCCTGCAGCAGTCAATCAGCGTCCAATATTTTATTCCAGAGAAATCAACATTTTTCTTTTCTTAATTTCTCTATTTTTGTTTATTAATTTACATAAGAAGCAAACCAAAATCTAAAGCACTGAGTGTGCATCATTCGTAGATGATGACAAGTTACAAAGAACAATGTCCATATAGGTGATGGTAAGAAATCTGACATAACATCAGGGTTTTAATCGGACTAAGGGTACTGTGTTTTCTGCCCGGTACTCGGAACAAAAATCTAATCTCAAGCCAATAAAACCAAGTTTTATATAAAAACGGTCATAGGAGTTGTTAGCTGTAGCGGTAAATCCCTCCATCAACATCACCTCATTTATTTTTGAAAACCAAAGGATGATTTCCGGAGTCGTGTCTTTTTCCCAGAGTCGGGGGATGCACGCCCGAGCCGTCACAAATAGATGCCTCAGTATAGAATGCCTGTATGTTTAGCGGGATGTCGCAGTGATGGAGAAGGACAAGAGCAAGAGTCAGGTCAGTCAGGAGGTCTGTGAACCTTCGTATCACTGATTGCACTTTGTCCCAAAAAGGAGTGATTAGCTTGCCTGACCAAAAAATGCAACATTATTCCTAATATATAAATGAGCTGTTAAGATCTATAGGCCGGACACTGATCTCCCTGAAGAATTGCCTCCAGAGATTATTTTAAATGAAAGATGGATTGCAGCTAACAAAGTATAATTTTATTCAGCTTCCTATGACTTACATGCCCATATAGTCGGCTTACGAGGGTTGGACTTACTGACAGATTCCCTTCATGAAATGGACACCCCCTTTAAGTGCAGTATTTATGACGCGCCCAGGGGATGGGGATGACTACTCGGCGCCCGGGCCTTGCTGTTAGTTTTGGGGGATGTCGCGGTGGCCGGCTCCCGGACCCGTACCCTGGGGTCACTCTTAAAAGGAAAGGGGGGAAGTAAGTGGGATAGGGGAAATGTTCGTGACGCCACCCGTGGTGTCTGGTGAGGATCACCAGCGCTGCTACAGTCCTCTGAGGCCGGTGATCAGGCAGCTTAGTTGGTGCGGCTCCACAAAGGTGGAGCGGGGCCTCAGGGCAGCATAGGAGAAGGGATGCAGGACAGAGGGGACCCAGCCGGGTCAGGAGAAGAATAGGCACACTCACAACAGTTCACTTCAGTACCTTTACTGGTGGTGTTTCAGGCACGATCCAGGGCACTGTAGGGTGAAGGGCGCATTTCAGGACTCTCCCCAGTGAGCGGGTGTGGGGCCTCCGGTTTCTTGCCTTTTCCTGATAAGTTTATGACCTGCCTGAAGCTAGGCCTAACTCGGTCTCTGTCTTGCACCGGCTGACCTGGTGGTAGGGCCTTCTGATGGAGATCACACTCCCTGGTCTCTTGGGTGTAACGGGTCTGGGAGGCGGAGCCTCTGAGCTACTATACAAGGGGGCGGTCCTTGTAAGGGAGCGGGTGGCGACCAGGCAGGCAGTCACAGCAGGTGACCGGGACAGTCTCTGGATGAACGGGCAGGAGATCACGGCAAGTGACCGGGGCAGTCTCTGGATGAACGGGCAGGAGGTCACGGCAAGTGACCGGGGCAGTCTCTGGATGAACGGGCAGAAGGTCACGGCAAGTGACTGGGGCAGTCTCTGGGTAAAGGGTTGGTACGACCTGTGGCGGCTGATGGTAGACGTGAGCTCCCAGGTGAGTAGGCGAGAGTCTCTGGATAAACGGGTGATCACAGCATGTGACGGCGGAGCCTCCAGGAAGACCAACAGACAGGCAGCAGATGAGCGCTCCCAGGTGAGCGGGAAGAAGTCTCTGGACAGGCGGGTGGTCACAGCATGTGACGGCGGAGCCTCCAGGTAGGCTAGCAGACAGGCAGCAGATGAGCGCTCCCAGGTGAGCGGGCAGGAGTCTCTGGACAGGCAGGTGGTCACAGCACGTGACGGCGGAGCCTCCAGGTAGGCTAGCAGGCAGGTAGCAGATGTGCGCTCCCAGGTGAGCGGGCAAGCTGGTCCATAGACAGACTGACAGGAGTTGGAAGGCAGACCGTCGGACCTCAGGCAAGCAGGCAGGTAGCTGATGTGCGCTCCCAGGTGAGCGGGCAAGCTGGTCCTTAGACAGACTGACAGGAGTTGGAAGGCAGACCGTCGGACCTCAGGCTAGCAGGCAAGTAGCAGAATATCAGGCAGGAATAAGACAGCAAGCTGGCAGGAATCTGGCAAGTAACTGGCAGGTAACTGGCAACGGGACCTGAGGGCTGAAGCAGAGTAGTGAACAGTGAAACAACATTGCTCGGGCACCTCCATTTTGGAGGAGGTGCCTTATATATGGTGAAGTCCTCCGGCCATTGGCCGGGGACTCCTTAGGACGGTGCGCGCAGCCCCTTTAAGAGGGTGGGAGCGCGCGCGCGCGCGCCCTAAGCACAGTGGCAAGGGAAGGAGCGCGCGCTGCCAGCAGAGCGGGAGGAGGACGCCGGGCTCGGAGCAGAGAGGTGAGGGGAACAGCGTCCCTGCCTAGCAGAGGGCAGGGACGCCGGCTCTACAGTACCCCCCCCCTTTAGGCCCCCCCTTTTTTAGGCCAGACAGAAATTTAGCAAGGATAAGAGGGGCATGGATGTTCTCCCGGGGCTCCCACGTTCTCTCCTCAGGACTAAACCCCTTCCAATCTACTAGAAAAAAGGTCTTTCCTCTTACCCTTTTGGTGGCAAGAATGTTCTCTACCTCAAACTCATCTTCAGCAGAAACCGGAGCAGGAGGCGTACCTGTAGACTTGGAAAAAGAGTTAAGTACCACAGGTTTGAGGAGAGATACATGGAAGGAGTTAGGGATCCGTAAGTTGGCCGGGAGTTTCAATTTATAGGCCACCGGGTTGATCTGACTGATGACCTCCAGGGGGCCGATGAACCGAGGCCCTAACTTGTAAGAAGGTATCTTGAGTCGGACATATTTAGATGAGAGCCAGACTTTATCTCCGGGACGAAATTGTGGAGGATCCAGGCGTTTTTTGTCAGCATGTCTTTTCATCCGCTCGGACGACTGAAGGAGTGCGGATCGGGTACTCTCCCAAATGGAGGAAAATTTGCTAACGAGAGATTCTGCAGCCGGGTTGTCCACAGAGGTGGAGACAGGAAAAGGAATCCGAGGATGCTGACCGAAGACTACAAAAAACGGGGATTTGGAGGAGGATTCGCTCTCGTGATTGTTGTAAGAGAACTCGGCCCATGGTAGGAGATCCACCCAGTCAGAATGGTGGGCATTAGCGAAGTGCCGGAGGTAACTGGTCAGATTCTGATTGATCCGCTCCACTTGACCATTGGACTGTGGGTGGTAAGCAGAAGAGAAGTCCAGGGTGACGTCCAGCAGTTTACAAGTGGCTCTCCAGAAGCGTGAGGTGAACTGTACCCCACGATCCGACACGATGTGGAGGGGCAGGCCATGGAGACGAAAGATGTGACGAATAAAGTCTTTAGCTAGCTCGGGTGCAGACGGGAGGCCTGGCAGGGGAACGAAATGATCCATCTTGGAGAAGCGGTCAGCGACCACCCAAATGACCGTAAAACCGGCAGAGACTGGGAGGTCAGTTATAAAGTCCATTGCTATATGCTGCCAGGGGGCAGCAGGTACAGAAAGCGGAAGGAGGCGACCGGCTGGCAGATGTCTTGGAACCTTGTTGCGGGCGCAGGACACACAGGCAGAAACAAAGTCTATTACGTCCTTGTGCAGGGTAGGCCACCAGTAGTGCCGGGTAATAAGCTGGAGGGTCTTTTTCTGACCGGCGTGGCCAGCTAGTTTAGACGAATGACCCCAGTGAAGGATCTTCTCCCGATCAGGTACCGACACGAACGTCTTTCCGGGAGGGAGACAATTTAGACTCACGGGAGCCACCTGCATTACTCTGGCGGGATCGATGATGTGTTTCGGATCTTCCTCAAGATCAGACACCAGAAAGGATCGAGACAAGGCGTCCGCCTTGATGTTCTTGTCAGCCGGGCGAAAATGAAGAACAAAATCAAAGCGAGCAAAAAACAAGGACCACCGGGCTTGGCGCGGGTTAAGTCTCTGGGCATGCTGGAGGTAAGCCAAGTTCTTGTGGTCTGTGTAAATTATTACCGGGTGAAGAGCCCCCTCGAGCAGGTAACGCCACTCCTCCAATGCCAGTTTGATGGCCAATAACTCTCGGTCTCCTATGGAATAATTGCGCTCTGAGGAGGAGAAGAGTTTAGAGAAGAAGCCGCAAGTTACCATCCTCCCGGAAGATGATTTTTGAGTAAGTACCGCTCCGGCTCCAGAGGAGGAGGCGTCAACTTCCAGGAAGAACTGCTTGTTGCCGTCCGGGCGATGCAGCACCGGGGCGGAAGAGAAGGCCTGTTTTAAGGAAAGAAAGGCCTCCTCTGCTTCGGGCGGCCAGTCTTTGGGATTAGTACCCTTACGGGTGAGCGCGGAAATTGGAGCAGTCCGGGAAGAGAAGTGTGGTATGAAGAGGCGGTAGTAGTTGGCGAAGCCCAGGAACCGCTGAATGGCCTTCAACCCCTCCGGTCGAGGCCATTTCTCGATGGCAGACAGTTTCTCTGGATCCATTCGTAGGCCGGTCTGAGAAATAATGTAGCCCAAAAACGGAAGCGAGGTCTGCTCAAAGAGACACTTCTCGTATTTAGCGAAGAGGTGATTCTGCCTGAGCCTGAGCAGAACCTGACGAACGTCCCTCCGGTGAGTCTGGAGATCCGGAGAGAAGACCAAGATGTCGTCCAGGTACACCACTACGCAGGAGTAGAGAAGGTCCCGGAAGATGTCATTGACCAACTCTTGAAAGACGGCAGGAGCGTTACAGAGACCAAAGGGCATTACCAGATATTCATAGTGGCCGTCCCGGGTGTTGAATGCCGTCTTCCATTCATCCCCCTGACGGATACGGACCAGGTTGTACGCCCCACGGAGGTCCAGTTTGGTGAAGATTCTAGCCCCCCTCAGACGATCAAATAACTCCGGAATGAGCGGAAGGGGGTACTTATTCTTTACCGTGATCTGGTTAAGACCTCTATAGTCTATACAGGGACGGAGAGAGCCGTCCTTCTTTTTGACGAAAAAGAAGCCTGCTCCCACCGGAGAGGTAGATTTCCGGATGAATCCCCTGGCCAGATTCTCCTCAATATATTCGGACATCGACCGGGTCTCAGCAGCGGATAATGGATAAATACGCCCACGGGGAAGAGTAGTACCGGGTAACAGGTCGATAGGGCAGTCGTATGGTCTATGAGGGGGTAGTGTCTCTGCCTCCTTTTTATCAAAGACATCAGCATAAGACCAATAAGGAATCGGAAGTCCAGGTAGATTAGCTGGGGTAGGAGAAGGACGGACGGGAACCAGACAGGTCTTATGGCAGTCCAGTCCCCAGCGAAGGACTTCTCCGGTCTGCCAGTCAAGCACGGGTGCATGTCTCTGGAGCCAAGGTAGGCCTAGCAAGAGGGCGTGAGAGAGTCCAGGCAGAACATGAAAGGAGATACTCTCAGAATGCAGCATTCCCACCTGCAGAGTAATGGATTCGGTGATGAGTTGGATGGGGCGTGGTAAGAGGCCCCCATCCACGGCAGCAACAGACAAGGGTACAGCCAGAGGTTTGGTGGGGATGCGATATTTCTCTACCAGGGACTGTGAAATAAGATTCCCGGCTGCTCCAGAGTCAAGTTGGGCTAGTTCGAAATAACGGTTCTCCCCGCAGACGATTGAGACTGACAACAGCAGAGATGGAGAGGATTTATTCTTGTCTAGGTCGACCTCTCTGAGCGAACCTAGACACAGGCGTTTCCCGACTTCTCCGGGCAGGCACGGATCCGGTGCTCCTTACTGCCACAGTAGAAGCAGCTCCCCTCGGCACGGCGTAAGTCCTGACGGGTTTTGACCATCTTGGTCTGGTCGACCTGCATAGGCTCAGGAGAGTGTACCTGGGAAGAGACGGAGGGAGTGACGGGTTTCTGAAAAGTAGGAGCTAGACGTGGAAACCTCCTCTCACGGGTGACCTCTTTGGCACGCTCCTGGAACCGTAGGTCAATCCGGGTGGCAAGAGTTATTAGGTCATCGAGAGTGGTAGGAATGTCCCGACCGGCAAGTTCATCTTTAATACGGCCGGACAGACCCTCCCAGAAGACGGATACCAGAGCGTCGTTATCCCAGGCCAGCTCCGAGGCAAGGGTACGGAACCGTATGGCATATTGGCCCACGGTGAGACTTCCCTGACGGAGGCGTAGCAGTGATGATGCGGATGAGGTCTTCCGTCCGGGTTCGTCGAAGACTTTCCGGAAAGCCGTGAGAAAGGCAGGCAAGTCGGACACCAGGGGGTCTCCTCTCTCCCATAGAGGATTTAGCCAGGCCAGGGCCTCCCCGGTGAGATGGGACATGAAGAAGGCAATTTTGGCCCGGTCGGAGTTAAACTGGTGGGACAGAAGTTCAAAGTGCAGGGTGCACTGATTTATGAAGCCCCGAGCCTGGGCGGAGTCGCCTCCGAAGCGAGGAGGTGCAGAAAGCCGGGGTCCGGGGTAGGATACCATGGTATTAGTGGGCAGCGGAGCTGCCGGATTGCGAGTCATGGCACTGGCGGTGGTTGCTGGCGGAGTAGTCAGAGTGTCCAGGCGAGAATTGACATTCCGCAGGTGACCCACGATGGACTCCTGTTGGGACCTCTGACGGTACAGTTCATGACACAGGTCCGAGAGCGAGGGAGCTTGGGTACCACCGGGTTCCATGGCCCGAGCAAACTGTAACGGGTCTGGGAGGCGGAACCTCTGAGCTACTATACAAGGGGGCGGTCCTTGTAAGGGAGCGGGTGGCGACCAGGCAGGCAGTCACAGCAGGTGACCGGGACAGTCTCTGGATGAACGGGCAGGAGATCACGGCAAGTGACCGGGGCAGTCTCTGGATGAACGGGCAGGAGGTCACGGCAAGTGACCGGGGCAGTCTCTGGATGAACGGGCAGAAGGTCACGGCAAGTGACTGGGGCAGTCTCTGGGTAAAGGGTTGGTACGACCTGTGGCGGCTGATGGTAGACGTGAGCTCCCAGTTGAGTAGGCGAGAGTCTCTGGATAAACGGGTGGTCACAGCATGTGACGGCGGAGCCTCCAGGAAGACCAACAGACAGGCAGCAGATGAGCGCTCCCAGGTGAGCGGGCAGAAGTCTCTGGACAGGCGGGTGGTCACAGCATGTGACGGCGGAGCCTCCAGGTAGGCTAGCAGACAGGCAGCAGATGAGCGCTCCCAGGTGAGCGGGCAGGAGTCTCTGGACAGGCAGGTGGTCACAGCACGTGACGGCGGAGCCTCCAGGTAGGCTAGCAGGCAGGTAGCAGATGTGCGCTCCCAGGTGAGCGGGCAAGCTGGTCCATAGACAGACTGACAGGAGTTGGAAGGCAGACCGTCGGACCTCAGGCAAGCAGGCAGGTAGCTGATGTGCGCTCCCAGGTGAGCGGGCAAGCTGGTCCTTAGACAGACTGACAGGAGTTGGAAGGCAGACCGTCGGACCTCAGGCTAGCAGGCAAGTAGCAGAATATCAGGCAGGAATAAGACAGCAAGCTGGCAGGAATCTGACAGGTAACTGGCAGGTAACTGGCAACGGGACCTGAGGGCTGAAGCAGAGTAGTGAACAGTGCAACAACATTGCTCGGGCACCTCCATTTTGGAGGAGGTGCCTTATATATGGTGAAGTCCTCCGGCCATTGGCCGGGGACTCCTTAGGACGGTGCGCGCGGCCCCTTTAAGAGGGAGGGAGCGCGCGCGCGCCCTAAGCACAGTGGCCGGGAAGGAGCGCGCGCTGCCATCAGAGCGGGAGGAGGACGCCGGGCTCGGAGCAGAGAGGTGAGGGGAACAGCGTCCCTGCCTAGCAGAGGGCAGGGACGCCGGCGCTACATTGGGCCTCTGTGATTCCTGACCCTGGGATAACGGTCAGCTTCTGGTGTTCCTGGGACATATAGTTCACCAGAGGTTCCGGTTGTTTCTGCTGGTCATAGAGATCCTTGCAGACATGGACTCGGTGTCCGGTAAATGGTCTTGGGGTGAGCTGGCTAAGCTCCTCTGCCCCCTATGTAGCTCGCTACTCCACTCACCTTCGGCCGCTCGGGGCCCTCACTTGGCTTCACACTGGCAGTAGGCCTTGCTACTCTTCACCGCTCTTATGGCGTCGGCACGCCGTTGGCTCACTAGTCTGAGCATCTATGAGTCTGAACTCTCTCTAGAGGGACTGGAACTACCTCTGTCCCCTGAGGAAACTGTTCTCTAGACTCTAACTGCTGAATCACTGACTGCCTAGCTCCACCTTCCCTATTTATATCCCTAACGGGCTCCCTCTGGTGGTCTGAGGTGGAAGGTGGAGGTGTGTGTATGCTGTGAGGTCCTCTTGTGGAGGAATCCGTCCATGCACCCCTCTAGGATCTGTGGCACCAATGCACAGCAGGGCGCCACATTCCCCCCCCAGCAAAGCTCAGTACTCCCGGACTGAAGTACTTTTTTTTATAACAACAATAACAATAACTCTTTCCTTTATGGGAGGCACTTGGCTTAAACGTTACATATGAAGCATAATAAATAGATATGTACAGTTCAATAAGCAACCCCAGATTTCAAGTCTCTTCCGGTGAGGTTCCCCGACAGGATGTCCATCTCACAGGTTAGAGTACTTGGTAGCTTGAGGGACCTGTCCAAAGCAAACCCTCAACGTAGGCCCTGGGGTGGCTGCAGGGCATGGCGATCCTGAGTTGGACCTCCGTTAGTGCCACACCAGACAGGTTTTTCTTCCGAGGTCACCTTAAGAGGCACTCCAGGGAGTGTAATTATTTACAAAAAGCAGTTTTTGAGCTGCACATAGTCCTCAGCCACAAAGTTCTGAATGTATCCTGACGGGTAACTAGAGGCAAACAAGGGAAAGTGTCCATTTCACTTAGATTGTCCATTATAAGGCAAAACACAAATTAATAAATACATATACACGAAAATACACAATATAATACCCCAAGGGCAACTATCTACACTGTCAGAGTTTTCTTTATTCTCTGTATCTGACAGGGGTCTGACCTTGTGTGCTACGTGTCGACCTACGTAGTACTGGGATGCGTGAGGCACTAGTATTTGCACTACCTCCCATTCTGTCAGTTCTAGGTGTGGAGGAACTGCAGGGTTGCCTTAACCTCTCTACGGGACTGGCAAGTATACCATTGGCTGGGCCTTCTTGCTCTGCTCCAACCGGGGATCCTTTTTCCAGGGATTCTTCTTGAGCAGGCTCTACTGAAGCACTTACAGGCTCTACTTGCTGTTGAAAGAAGTGGATCACAGGTATTATTACTGCTCCTCCTAGCTGATGCCAATCTGCCGGGAAATCTCCTAAGTCAGTATGGAATACTGCTTCTTTAGGCTCCTCCGGTACGGTGAGAGGCACTTCTTCTTGGGGCTTTAGCAGGTCTGGACACAACTTCAGATGGTCTCTAGATACCGTTGCAGTCGTTATTCCTCCGTCTCTGCTAATCAAACAGGTCTTCTTGTTATCAAATCTTGAATTTAACACAGTGTAGGGTTCTCTCTCCCACTGGTCATCAAGTTTGTGGTTTCTCCTCTTCCTCTTTAACACCACTTCTCCTGGTGTGAAGGGTTCTGCGGGCGCACTTTTATTGTAGTGGGCTTCCTGCTTGTCCCTTACCCGATTGAGACTGTCTTCGACACAGGCCTGTACTCTTCTGTACTGCTCCTGTCTGGTCATGTCCCAGTCCTCAGTGGACATATCTGCTTCTGGTTCTATTACACCAAGCTCCAGGTCCATGGGCAACTTCCCGGGTCTAGCTCGCATGAGATATGCTGGAGTACAATTGGTGGAACTCACAGATATGTGGTTGTACAGATCTACCAGGTCAGGTAGTAGGTCTGGCCACTGATTTCTCTCCTCTAGTGGTAAGGTCTTCAGCAGGTTGATGACGATGTTATTCATCTTTTCACAGAGACCATTGGCTTGGGGGTGGTACGATGTAGTCCTGATCTTTTTACACCCGTACAGATGGCAGAACTCCTTGAACAATTCAGCCTCAAAGGCTGAGCCTTGATCTGTCAGCACCTGCTCCGGGTATCCGTGGGGCCTGCAGAAGTACGCCTGAAACATCTTCGCCGCAGTTTCTGCCGTCATATCCTTGACGGGGGCGACATCCAGGAACCGGGAGTAGTGATCCACCACGGTCAGGGCATAGGAATATCCTGACCTGCTGGGTGACAGCTTGACATGATCCAGGGCCACAATCTCCAAGGGACGAGTCGTTTTGATGGGTTGCAGAGGTGCCTTCTGGCTGCTGTAGTCTTTTCTTCTAAGGCTACAGGGTCCACAATTCCGGCACCACCTCTCTATGGAACTGCGCATTCCTACCCAATAAAACCGACACTTCAGCAGGGTTTCTAGCTTCTTCCAGCCAAAGTGCCCCGCCTGATCGTGGTAGGCCTCCAACACCATCTGGATGTCTGTCTTGTGCACCACTATCTGCCATACCATCTCATGGGTTTTGGGGTTGACGTACCTCCGGCACAGCTTCTCTCTATAGATGAACAGCCGGCTCTTCTCACTCCACAGCTGCTTGGCTTGGAGAGACGCTTCCTTCTCCAGGGAGGAACCTTCCTGGGTTATCAGTTCTTTGATATGGCTGACAACCGGGTCGTTGTCCTGGGTCTCCTTCCAGCTGTGGTGAGGCGGGGGGTTTAGCGTCTTACCACGTTGCCTCCTGGAGGCTCGTTGCTCGTGGACCATCCCATTCCGATGAAAGGCAGGTAGTTCTATCTCTTCCAGGTCATCCACTTCCTCTTCAGTGTCCGACTGGTGAGGCATCCTGGACAGGGCATCGGCGTTGGTGTTCTTGCGGCCCGCCCGGTACTTAATAGTGAATTGGTAGTTTGACAGCCGAGCCATCCATCGTTGTTCCATGGCTCCTAACTTAGCGGTTTCCAGATGAGTCAAGGGGTTGTTATCAGTGAAGGCAGTGAACTTACTGGAGGCTAGGTAGTGCTTGAACCGCTCTGTGATGGCCCAGACCAGGGCCAGGAACTCCAACTTGAAGCTGCTATAGTTCTCTGGGTTCCTCTCGGTCGGGCGGAGCTTCCTGCTTGCATAGGCGATCACCTTTTCTTTGCCATTCAGCTTCTGACTCAGTACAGCTCCTAATCCTTCGTTGCTGGCATCAGTGTACAGCAGGAACGGTTGGCTGTAGTCAGGGTAGGCTAGGATCTCTTCGCCGGTCAGGATCTCCTTCATCACATTAAAGGATTCAGCCTGCTCCTTACCCCACTGAAACGGGAGATTTCTGCCTCTGGGGGACTGTCCTACCAGGAGGTCTTGCAGAGGCGCCAGCTTTCTTAGTATAGTCCTTCACTAACATCCGGTAATACCCGACTAGTCCCAGGAACTGACGTACCTCCTTGAGGCTCTTCGGCTCCGGCCATTTCTGGATGGCAGTGACCTTCTCCGGGTCTGGTGCTACTCCCTCTGGACTAACGATGTGCCCCAGGTATTGTACCTTTCGCTTGAGCAGGTGGCACTTTGAGGGCTTTAGCTTCATCCCATACCGGGACAGCGACTCAAATACCTCTGCCAGGTGCTTCAAGTGGTCCTCATACGTTTTGGAGTACACTATCACGTCATCCAGGTATAGTAGTACAGTCTCGAAGTTGCGGTGTCCCAGGCAGCACTTCATCAATCTCTGGAACGTTCCGGGGGCATTGCAGAGTCCAAAGGGCATACTATTGAACTCGCAGAGTCCCATCGGGGTGGTGAAGGCCGTCTTCTCCCGATCCTCCTCAGCAACAGCTACTTGCCAGTACCCACTAGTGAGGTCAAGGGTGGAGAAGTAATTTGCAGACTTTAAGGCAGCCAGGGATTCCTCTATACATGGTAAACGGTATGCATCTTTATGTGTAATGCAATTTACTTGTCTGTAATCTACACACATTCTCATGCTTCCGTCCTTTTTCCTGACTAGAACTAGGGGAGCTGCCCAGGGACTACAACTATCCCTTACTGCCCCTGCCTTCTTCATGTCGTGCAACATCTCCTTCGCCTTCTGGTAGTGTGCTGGTGGTATAGGCCTGTAACGTTCTTTGATGGGTGGATGGTCACCTGTGGGGATATGGTGTTGAACCCCCTTAATCCTCCCAAAGTCAAGTGGGTGCTTACTGAATACCTGCGCGTATTCCTGAACCACCCGGTGTACACCCTGCTTCTGATGGGCAGGAGTGGTGTCTGTCCCAACATGGAGCTGTTGACACCAATCCTCCACCTGGGTTGCCGGGTCATTATCCTCCACTTCGTCTGGTGAGGTTAAGGACTCCGCCGTGTGTATGGAGTTGTTATTTACTGTGTACAGTTTGGCAACAGTGGCGTAGCGTGGTAATCTAACCTCGTCCTCCCCATAGTTTAGGAGGCGTACGGGCACCCTCCCATTGCGTACATCCACTACCCCTCTGGCAGTTAAGAGTGCAGGTCTATGCTCTGAGCTAAGGGGCTCTACTACCGCCTGGTAGCTCCGTCCTTTGAGACCTATTGCTGCTCTACACCAAAGCAGCATTTTACTCATTGGGTGAATCACAATGGGTACCGGGTCTGTCACCCGTACATTACCAATTTCACCGCCGGTTAGCTTTACCTGTTGCTGGTACATAAGGGCTCGGATCTCTTTCTGGAGCGCCCTTCTCTGCGCTGGTCTGGCAGTGTCAGCTATCTGTTGGAGCAAGAACACCACTTCTCCTAAACAGTTACTAACAACATTTGTGCCAAGTACCATATACAAGTCTGTATCATCAGGATTAGTCTCTACTACAATTAGTCTCTGGTCCTTCAGTTCCACTCTCCCCACCTTTACTGCCACATCGTTAACCCCGACTAGGTTAAGGGGGAGGCCGTTTGAGGCATACACGGAAAGATTTGGATCTGGTGGGTGAAGTTCGTCTATAGACCAGAACCTTTTGTAGAGGACATCAGGCATGATGGTTACCTGAGATGCTGTGTCCAGCAGAGCGGGTGTCGCGATGCCGTCCAGCACAATGGACAGGAAAGGTCTTCCTCTCACGAACCTGCGGTACCAGTTTGATGGGCCTGAGGGGTCTACTCCTGGGTGTCGGCCCTCGGCCCCAGGGTTTTCTCGTTTAAAGGACAGCTCTGGACGGTGTCACCTGTCTTGTGGCAGCGGTGGCAGACAGGGTCCCTCGGCGGCCGGCGTTGGTCACTGTTCCTCCCAGGGGGCGGCGTTGTCCTCCTCATCCTTCTCTTCCAGGGGACATCCTCAGGGCTGTCAGCTAGCAGGATCCTTCCTTCTGCCTCGGGCTCCGTCCGCAGCTGCAGGGCACTCAGCACAGTGGTCAGGGTTTTGCTCAACTGACGCACTTCAGAGCGCAGGCTGTCCAGCTCACTAGGGGACGTTGCTTGCACCTTGGCCTCAGCAGCCACCGGGGAAAAGGTGGACGCTGCAGGTACTGGGGTGGCCCCACCCTGGTAACATTGGATATCAGTTGTTTCCAGGGGCTGCAGTCCTTTTATAGCCATGTCCTTAAAGGTGTCAAAGGTGGCATCTGGATGATCCAGGGACCACCAACGCACAGTCCTGCTCTCCTCTTGAGACCTCAGTCCCCGGATAAACTGTTCCTTCAGCATTTTATTTTCATCACTGATGCTGGTTGGACTAACCTGTTTCTGAGCTTGTAGGGCCCCATGTAAACGCCAGGCATAGTCCCGAACACTGTCCTCCGGTTGCTGAGAGCAGTTGTAGAACCTCATCCGGAGGTCTGTCTCAGTACGATTCTCAAAGACAATCTGTAACTTTTTAAAGATTGCGGACACTGACTCCTGGTCTGCGGCCAACCAGGTTTCTACTTCTCGCTCCGCAGCACCAGTCAATTGTCCTAATACAACAGCGGCTCTTTGCTTGCCTGTCATAGAGTACATGTCCAGTATACCGCATATTTTCCTTTTGAATCCAGACAGGGTATCTGGTTTGCCGCTGTACTGGGGAAGCCACTTCGCTCCAGGGATGTACGGTAGGGCCATGGGTATGATAGGGGTTACAGGCCCTGCTGGTGGAGCGGCTGCTTCGGCCTGCTCGGCGCCGCGGGTTGATTATCAGGGCGGTTAACCGGTACTCCGGCGTTGTGCTGTTCTTCGGACATTCTGGCGCCCCCCTAGCGAACCGTGGCCTACCTTCTCTTCTTTTCTTCCGGTAGGCCGCAGCTCCGCAGGTGACGGTCTTCTTCAGGACCTTGCGTCGCTTGCGTCCTATGTCAGAGCGCTCACCGGGGCTCCTTCCAGGACCTGGCGCTTCCTGGTTTGACGTCGAGGCGTAGGGCGTGTCCGGGGCTTCGCGTGCTTCAGCAGGTACGTCGCTCAGTTTCCCGCGGTTACGCTCTTCTTCCTGCTCGGCAGCACAACAATGGCGGCAATCTTCGCCACAGTTAAATGCACAGTTTTTGATTAAAGGCGCACAGTACCCGGTGGCAACGGGCACAACACTCCGTAGTTGCAGCGGGCACGGAATCCTGTTCGTGACGCCAGGAAGAGATGACGCGCCCAGGGGATGGGGATGACTACTCGGCGCCCGGGCCTTGCTGTTAGTTTTGGGGGATGTCGCAGTGGCCGGCTCCCGGACCCGTACCCTGGGGTCACTCTTAAAAGGAAAGAGGGGAAGTAAGTGGGATAGGGGAAATGTTCGTGACGCCACCCGTGGTGTCTGGTGAGGATCACCAGCGCTGTTACAGTCCTCTGAGGCCGGTGATCAGGCAGCTTAGTTGGTGCGGCTCCCCACAGGTGGAGCGGGGCCTCAGGGCAGCATAGGAGAAGGGATGCAGGACAGAGGGGACCCAGCCGGGTCAGGAGAAGAATAGGCACACTCACAACAGTTCACTTCAGTACCTTTACTGGTGGTGTTTCAGGCATGATCCAGAGCACTGTAGGGTGAAGGGTGCGTTTCAGGACTCTCCCCAGTGAGCAGGTGTGGGGCCTCCTGTTTCTTGCCTTTTCCTGATAAGTTTATGACCTGCCTGAAGCTAGGCCTAACTTGGTCTATGTCTTGCACCGGCTGACCTGGTGGTAGGGCCTTCTGATGGATAGCACACTCCCTGGTCTCTTGGGCCTCTGTGATTCCTGACCCTGGGATAACGGTCAGCTTCTGGTGTTCCTGGGACATATAGTTCGCCAGGGGTACCGGTTGTTTCTGCTGGTCCTAGAGATCCTTGCAGACACGGACCCGGTGTCCGGTAAATGGTCTTGGGGTGAGCTGGCTAAGCTCCTCTGTCCCTTATGTAGCTCGATACTCCACTCGACTTCGGCCGCTTGGGGCCCTCACTTGGCTTCGCACTGGCAGTAGGCCTTGCTACTCTTCACCGCTCTTATGGCGTCGGCACGCCGTTGGCTCACTAGTCTGAGCTCTATGAGTCTGAACTCTCTCTAGAGGGACTGGAACTACCTCTGTCCCCTGAGGAAACTGTTCTCTAGACTCTAACTGCTGAATCACTGACTGCCTAGCTCCACCTTCCCTATTTATATCCCTAACGGGCTCCCTCTGGTGGCCGGAGGTGGAAGGTGGAGGTGTGTGTATGCTGTGAGGGCCTCTTGTGGAGGAATCCGTCCATGCACCCCTCTAGGATCTGTGGCACCAATGCACAGCAGGGCGCCACATTTATTTTTATCACTGTCACCAATAGGGACATTAGTAATGGTAAGATACTTAAAAATAGCAGAACATGGCATTCATTTATTTCTCTATTTTCGCTTGTTCATTTTTGCAAAACGCAATGCAATGCCCCTATGGGTAATCCTCCTGAAGGTTTAGGGTACATGGCCCTAAGGTTCCTAACCCCATTCCCTCACCTTGCAACCGGGCTACCCCATGTTCATAAACTTTAAGGGAATATTGCGATGTAACAGATGTTTTTGTCATTTTAAGTCTGGATTTTCAGACAGAAAGTCCACAACGGAACACAGTTCTAGCAAAGCTGATGAGATATCTGTAATATCCTACACTCATTGCTTTTATTTTTGGGCCAGAAAGTGACCTGTATGGCTTGTGTGCTGGTCTTTGGGCATACCGGGCTTCTGTGCAGACGCTCTGTCCTACAGTATATGACGGCCACAGCCAATCAGAGTCTGTGGTGGCCCCATGGAATGGAAAAACAGCACTGGAGGCCAGGGGGCACTGGGACAAGAAGATCTCCAGCTGAGATAAGCTTTTTATTTTATTTTTTAAAAGGCTGCTGGTCTGCAGGGAATTCTACAGCAAGATCTGTGCAATTTTGTACTGATCTGCCGCTGCTGACTTTCCTGCTGATATTTGTGAATTTGCAAATCTGTAATGTGTGAACTTAGTCTGAGTCCTAAAACTGCTTCCTAGTGCACTTTATTACACTGGGGTGAATTAAACAGAATCTTGAGATACAAAAAAGTGCAAAGCTAGAATAAATGGTCTGTACTTATTGGGCTGTACCTGTGCTGTACCCCAGTGATTTCAGATGCAAAGTTGGCTACATGGAGCAGAAAAAAAGAACATTGCCCCAGAATGACAGCTATGTTCATTGCGTTGTGGATATGTGAGACTGTAATACTTTCAGTTTAATATGGCTTTGTGTTGTAATAAAATGGTGTAAGTAATGGGGAAGATGAACAAAGAGTAAACAACCGGACTATAAATTGGACCGTATGAAATGTCAGCAATGTCCTATATTTGCTTGGAACTTTCTTGTTCCGCTCATTAGATGAAAAGAAATGTTTTACAAAAGTAACGGCGTCATGTAAAGGGACTTACACATTATACACATGTCAGCCTACTTGGCCATTTAATGATTAAGAGTCTGAAATTATAATGAAAAATAATATTTCTTTATTAGTTCAAAGTATCAGAAAAATACAATTAAATAAAAACTTTGACAACAAAAAATTACAGGGAATGTGCATGTGGAATATACAATGGCTAGTGAAAGTATTCACCCCTCCCCTCGGCTTTTTACCTATTTTGTTACATTACAACCTGTGTTTAAATATTTTTGGAATACAATTTGGGTATGATGCATCAGCACTAAATAGTCTAAGTCGGTGAAGTAAGAAAAATATAAGCATAAATTAAATTTATGCTTATATTATCAAATAACAAAAATTGGCATGTGCATACATATTCACCCCTTTTGCTATAAAGCCTCTAAAAATTTCTGGTGCAAGCAATTACCTTCCTAAGTCACATGCTTAGTGGAAGGAAGTCCACCTGTGTGCAATCAAAGTGTCACATGGTCTGTCAGTATATACACATGTTTTCTGAAAGGCCACAGAGGCTGTAACACCATTAAGCAAGAGGCACCACTAACCAACCACCATGAAGACCAAGTAGATCTCCAAACAAGTCAGGGACAAAGTTGTTGAAAAGTACAAGTCAGGGTTGGGTTATAAAAAAAAATCCCAATCTTTGATGATTCCCCCGATCACAATCAAATCCATTATCATCAAATGGAAAGAGCATGGTACCACAACAAACCTGCCAAGAGAGGGCCGCCCATCAAAACGCTAAGCCGGGGGGAAAAGAGGGCATTAGTCAGAGGCAGCACAGAGACCAAAAGTAACTCTGAAGGAGCTGCAGAGTTCCCAAGCTGAGATTGGAGTATCTGTCCATACAGAGGTGTAGCTAGGAGTTTGGTTAAGGGGGTGGGGGCAAAACTTTTGAGTGGGCCCCTAACCATGTAACCCTGATTACAACTATGGTGACACATCCTAATAGTGGATGTAAAAGAACCTCAACAGATGACCAGGCTGTTACTAAAAAAAATTCTCTCTACAAAGACCAACACTGATATTACAGCCATATGGTGACAATATAGTGGCATATTTCAGTCCTACAGAACATAGAGATTACAGTACAGTTATTGATGGTGACTTGCAGATGATGTTCTTTCTGGTGGAGTCATTCACTTTTCCATCTTGCCCAGACCGAAATGACTTCTTCCAGCCAGGATTCAGCTGCAGAGATTACAACAAAGACACATATGACTTCTCACATTTCAGGCACCGTCTCCATTTATCCCCAACCTGCAAAACTCCTTACCCTGCTGATACACCAATTCTGAGCCGCTGCCATATTTGTCCCTATTACTGCACCTACTATGTGCCCTCTAATTTTCCTCCTATTGGAGCCCTAGATTCCCCTTTGATTGCATTCGTAAAGTATGATGACCCTACTGAACCCCACCCCTCAACTGCCCCGGAAAAGTATTGTGACCCCAACACAGTATGATCCCCCAACTGTGACCCTCACACAGCCCTCCATGCAGTAAAATGGGCCTGCATATAATATAATGGCCCCACACCTTTCCACACTGTATGGCCCCCACACAGCATGATGGACCCCACACAACCCTTCACACTGTATAATTGCTTGCACATACAGTACCGACCAAAAGTTTGGACACACCTTCTCATTTAAAGATTTTTCTGTATTTTCATGACTATGAAAATTGTACATTCACACTGAAGGCATCAAAACTATGAATTAACACATGTGGAATTATATACTTAACAAAAAAGTGTGAAACAACTGAAAATATGTCTTATATTCTAGGTTCTTCAAAGCAGCCACCTTTTGCTTTGATGACTGCTTTGCACACTCTTGGCATTCTCTTGATGAGCTTCAAGAGGTAGTCACCAGAAATGGTTTTCACTTCACAGGTGTGCCCTGTCAGGTTTAATAAGTGTGATTTCTTGCCTTATAAATGGGGTTGGGACCATCAGTTGTGTTGTGCAGAAGTCTGGTGGATACACAGCTGATAGTCCTACTGAATAGACTGTTAGCTGCTTTTTTCTTGCCATAATACAAATGCTAAGTAAAGAAAAATGAGTGGCCATCATTACTTTAAGAAATGAAGGTCAGTCAGTCCGAAAAATTGGGAAAACTTTGAAAGTGTCCCCAAGTGCAGTTGCAAAAACCATCAAGCGCTACAAAGAAACTGACTCACATGAGGACCACCCCAGGAAAGGAAGACCAAGAGTCACCTCTGCTTCTGAGGATAAATTTATCCGAGTCACCAGCCTCAGAAATCGCAGGTTAACAGCAGCTCAGATTAGAGACCAGGTCAATGCCACATAGAGTTCTAGCAGCAGACACATCTCTTCAACAACTGTTAAGAGGAGACTTTGTGCAGCAGGCCTTCATGGTAAAATAGCTGCTAGGAAACCACTGCTAAGGACAAGCAACAAGCAGAAGAGACTTGTTTGGGCTAAAGAACACAAGGAATGGACATTAGACCAATGGAAATCTGTGCTTTGGTCTGATGAGTCCAAATTTGAGATCTTTGGTTCCAACCACCGTGTCTTTGTGCGACACAGAAAGGTGAACGGATGAACTCTACATGCCTAGTTCCCACCGTGAAGCATGGAGGAGGAGGTGTGATGGTGTGGGGGTGCTTTGCTGGTGACACTGTTGGGGATTTATTCAAAACTGAAGGCATACTGAACCAGCATGGCTACCACAGCATCTTGCAGCGGCATGGTATTCCATCCGGTTTGCGTTTAGTTGGACCATCATTTATATTTCAACAGGACAATGACCCCAAACACACTTCCAGGCTGTGTAAGGGCTATTTGACCAAGAAGGAGAGTGATGGGGTGCTACGCCAGATGACCTGGCCTCCACAGTCACCAGACCTGAACCCAATCGAGATGGTTTGGGGTGAGCTGGACTGCAGAGTGAAGGCAAAAGGGCCAACAAGTGCTAAGCATCTCTGGGAACTCATTCAAGATTGTTGGAAGACTATTTCCGGTGACTACCTCTTGAAGCTCATCAAGAGAATGCCAAGAGTGTGCAAAGCAGTCATCAAAGCAAAAGGTGGCTACTTTGAAGAACCTAGAATATAAGACATATTTTCAGTTGTTTCACACTTTTTTGTTAAGTATATAATTCCACATGTGTTAATTCATAGTTTTGATGCCTTCAGTGTGAATATACAATGTTCATAGTCATGAAAATACAGAAAAATCTTTAAATGAGAAGATGTGTCCAAACTTTTGGTCTGTACTGTAGGTTAAAGGTCCCCACATAGTCATCCATACAGCATAATGCACCCCCATAGCCCATACAGTATAATGCACCCCATAGTTTATACAGTATATTGCACCTTATAGTCCATATATTATAATGCACCCTCATAGCCCATACAGTATAATCCACCCCATAGTTCATACAGTATAATGCACCCCATAGCCCATACAGTATAATGCACCCCATAGTCCATACAGTACAATGCACCCCATAGTTTATACAGTATATTGCACCTTATAGTCCATATAGTATAATGCACCCTCATAGCACATATAGTATAATGCACCCCATAGTCCTCAATGCAGTTTTAGGGACACCACAATGTTCTAAAAAAATAAAATAAAATTCAATACTTACCTCCTCTCCTCGTTCCCTGCAGCTCCAGTCTCCGCAGCTTGTCTTCTGAAGCGTCGCACATCTCAGCGTAGAGGGCGCCATTTAGTGACGTCATTACGCTGAGACGTCAGACGCTGTCACACTAGGTGTAGGAAAGACTAGTGCAACACAGAGGGAAAAGGGAATGGGAGCCCAGACACAAGGGAAAGGGGGAAGTGGAGGCCTTCTAGTCTTGTCTAGGGTCACCCTGTCTCAACTACCATTGCTATATTGCCTCCTCAGCAATTGTCGATGCATGCCTCGCCCTACTTTCCCTGGCATAAGGCTATGGCTAAAGATGGAAGGAGATGAGCACTAGTAAACCTTCGCTAAAAACTCCATAGACAACAAGGGTAGACAACACAGGGGAAAATAGCTTAGCTTTAGATGAATTCCAAATATGCACACGACCTCAAGCTCCAGAGAGGACGAAGTACAGCTCCTGCTAGGCTTCACAAGTAGAACAGAAAATAGCCGGCAACTCCCTCTCAGACACACCAGGTATATATACACCCAGGCCAGAGAGCTAATTAGCAGAGGGAGGTAGCCCCTAGCTACTAAAGACAGCCTCTCAATTAAGAAGCTGTTTGCTATGCCAAACGTAGAGATCTCCTGCAACCAACTGCAGGGAGACTGTCTGTCATTTCTGACACACCCATGACAGACGCTGAGGAAGAATGATGGGGGAGGAAGCGTCAGCTGATGCTCCCTCCTCCATCGCTTTCAACTGTATCGGCAGATACAGTTGAACTTGCGGGGGAGACCCCCATAGTGGCAGTGCAGGGAGATCGAGTCTCCCTGCTCTGCCGCAGAGCTTAACTGTATTGGCACTTGCTGATACAGTTAAAAGTAGTGTAGCTACGGGTGTGCCCCTCAGAGCGCGGTGCCCGGAGTGGCTGCACCCGTTGCCCCCCTGGTAGCTACTGTGTCAATACGATCACAATAAACCATACACTCCATAGAGGTGGAAATGAGTGACAGAAAAAAACCTTTGCTTACACACAAAAATTGTAAGGCTTGTTTTGAGTTTGACAAAAAGACATGTGGTAGATTCCCCAAATGTATGGAGGATTGTGCTGTGGTCAGATGAGACCAAAATTAAACTTTTTGGCCACCAATGTAAATGCTATGTCTGAAGCCAAACCAACACAGCTCTTCACCCCAAGAACACCAACCCCACAGTGAAACATGTTGGTGGCAACATCATGCTGTGGGGATGTTTTTCGGCAGCAGGGACAGGGAAAATGGTCTGAGTTGAGGGGAAGATGGATGGCGCAAAATAGAGGGATATTCTTGAGCAAAACCTGTTCCAGTCTGTCAGTGATTTAAGACTGGGACAGAGGTTCACCTTCCAACAAGACAATCATCCAAAGCATACTTCTCAAGCAATACTCAAGTGGTTTAAGTGGAAACATGTAAATGTTTTGGAGTGGCCTAGTCAAAGCTCAGACCTTAATCCAATTGAGAATCTGAGGTCAGACTTGAAGATTGCTATTCACCAGAGGAAACCATTTAACTTGAAGTAGCTGGAGCAGTTTTGCCTTAAGGAATGGGCAAAAATCCCAGTGGCAAGATGAGGAAAGCTCATAGAGACTTATTCAAAGTGACTTGCAGCTGTAATTGCCGCAAAAGGAGGCTCTACAAAGTACTAGCTTTAGGGGAATGAATAGTTATGCACACTGAAGTTTGTTTGCTTCACAATAAATAGAAAACCAAATGTCCACAGTTGTAGGTATGTTCTTTACATGAACTGATGCAAACCCTCAAAAAAAAAATGAAATTCCAAGTTGTGAGGTAGCAAAACACAAAAAATACCAAGGGGGTGAATACTTTCGCAGGCTACTGCAGACCCAGTGACATTTTGCAATACATTTTACATGTTCAGTATGTATCAGATCCCTTAATATCCAAAAACAGTATACCTATATGGGTACAGTTACTACCTGAATCAAATGTATCACTAATCATCCACGTGAGGCTAGAGTAATGACAATCTCAAAGTTAATATATCTCCAATCTCAGGGTTACAGTAATAATGATTTTATATGTAGAAAAGTGCTAAGTGCAGATCAAACCTGCCAGGAAGGGAGGAATATATCATATAGCATATAAATTAAACAGAGGGATACTACATATTGCAGTTCATAAGTATGAATAAGTTAGTTTTACAGGACAACCTAATGTATGCAGCACTAGGATATTGTGCTCAAGAGTAGGAGGGTCTTTTGTAGAAATTGTATGCAGAGGCACAGTAAATGGTGTATATGCCTGAGTTGTACTCCTTAGTATGCCATAGTAATAGTAATCCTAATGGAGAACCATGCATAGTGCAAGATTGATGAGCTTAAAGACTACTTTAACATTGACCTATTGTTATGATAGTGTAGCAACTCACTTGCCAAAATAGGTAACACATTAAAAACCGCAACTGACTCTGCCAGTCCCTGTATAGATTAGAGATCCTGACACCATAGTTCCTTGTGGTTCCTGCATGAGCTGAATTAGCCCCAAATAGCCCACAGACTAGACGATGGTAACTCGGACCTATGCTGCCTGAAAGGCCGTTGAGGGCAGAGCAGAGAACCGGAGGGCAAAGCAGAGTGCAAATTACCTGAATAAAGGAAAGTGTGCTGAAATATAAAAAGGTCCCAGGTGAATAAAACAAACCACGAGATACAAAATAATGGACTAAGGAAGTACTGTTAAAAAATATGCCCCCTATTTCTTAAAAGGAACAGAAGATAGTGATAATGTACGTAAAGCGCTGCGGAATATGATAGTGCTATATAAAAATAAAGATTTTTATTATTACTACGATAGGTACAAGGTAAAGAAAATAAACAGCAAAGAGATAAACCCTAGCTGGTCTTTCACTAACTGGCTCAATCTACAGCAGTATGGTTGGACATCCAAATGAGAGTATCACCAGCAGGAAATACCAGCAGGGTAAAAGTATGTAAAGCCGCACCTGAAAGGAGATAGGGCAGACAAATGAAGGTTCGAACCCAGACACGTGACATCTATCCTTAGGTTATTAATGTCTTATCGATGGAGGTGCGGTGGCCGGAAACGCTCAGTTATGGAGCTGCTCTGTCTACCAATAGTGGATACTGCACATCCGCCCCTTATTGATTTGATAGTGGCTGAGGCCGGGTACTACACATCAGTTGACGCAACACTGCAGAGAGAAAATGAACTTTATTCCACCCGAAGCTTTCCAGTTTCAGACACAGGGGTGGCGCCGGCACTGATTCAGTCACTGCTCTAAGTTTACAGAGCTGAGGTTGTAACCGCGCCGCCGTCCTTGACTGGCACTGGCACTGCATTGGGGCCTGCTGTCAGTCAGGGCCGAGGCTGCAGTTACAACTGCTGCTCTGAGAATACAGAGCAGTGATTGAACCAGCCCCGTGACTGAAACCGGAACACTGCGAGGGGGAATAAAGTTAATTTTCTCCCCGCAGCTTTTGGCTAAGTGCAGTCTCCGGGCAGTTTAATAACGCTATTAACTTGCATATTAACCCTATATATGCAGGTTAATAGTGTTTTTTCTGGTCACAGGTTCTCTTTAAGGCGGCACCCTATAAAAGGTGTCTATCAGCAGGTTTTAGCTATGTAATATTACAGTAGCATGAGGAAAAAACAGAGACCACTATTCCACGGATATGTCACTTAGGCTAGGCTTACATGTCCAGTAGTGATCACTTAGAACGGATCCAGCAGCAATCTGTTTTTATTTCATTTGTAACAGATCAGTTTTTTGCTTACTGGTTCCATCAAGCAAAAAACGGATCAGTTACTAATGAAAGAAAATTGGATGGCTAATTCATGGGTTTGTTTTTCATAGACTTGAATGTTAAAAAAACGGATCCAGCAGAGATCAGTTATTTAAAAATGGACTAAAAATTTGTGTCTGCACAACTTTTTTTGCCAACGGATTTCTGCTGAATCTGTTCTAACTGATCACTACTGGACATGTGAACATAGCTTAAGTGACATATCCGTGGAATAAGGGCCTTAGGCTGTGTGCCCATGATGCGTTTTTAATGCGTTTCTGCAGCATTTTTGCTGCGGAAACGCATTAAAAACGCATGGTAGAAGGGCAGCAATGTTCCCCAATGATAATCCGCATGTGCTGTGCACATGCTGCGGAAATTTCCGCTGCAGATTATCATTGCGGAAAAAAACGCAGCACTACCAATTATTTTGCGGAAGTGCTGCGTTTTCGCCGCCATTGACTTGCATTAGAACACGCCAATTCCGCAAGACTGCATCTGTACTTGCATAATTGGCGCGTTCTAATGTGCGGATGGTACCCAGGTGTAGAGGAGAGGAGAGTCTCATCCACACCCAGGTACCATTAAAAAATCTGTAAAAAAAGAATAAAATAAAAAATAAATGTATATTTACCTTCCGGCGGCCCGCGCTGCACTCCTCCTTGCTTCCCAGTGGATTGAAGGACCTGCGCTGACGTCAGAGTCATGTGACGGGTCACGCAACGCTGACGTCGGCAGGTCTTTCAATCCACCGCTGTCGGCAAGGGAGAACAGAGTGTAAAACAGAACACCAGGGGCCATCGGAGGGTAAGTATACATTTATTTCTTTATTTTTAACCACTCTCTTGGGTCACACTATATAAATCCATGCTGTTTGCATGGATTTATATAGTGTGACCTAGTTGTCACAAGCACTTTCCAAGTGATGCTAATCTCTTGGAAAGCGCTTGTCAATCTGCATGCGGAAATGCCAGTGAATAACGCTTCATTTCTGCATGTCCATGGCAGGAAAACATATGTACAATCCGCATGCGTTTTTTTCTGCCAGGGAGATGCAGAAATGCTCAGGAAAAAATCCTGAGCATTTCTGCATCGTGGGCACATAGCCTTACTGAGCTGTTTGCTGTAGGTTTAACAAAATCAGTATTTTATCAGTAGGAGATTATCAGTACAGGACTAGTTGTCTGGTGCCTCCTAGTCCTGCTGCTCTGTGTATCCTTTCCCCACCACTGATTAGCAGCTTATTCTCAATGTACAGTTTTACACAGTAAACTGCCAATCAGTGGTGTGGGTGGGGTTAGAGTGGCTGCTAGATTATCAGCAGAAAAACTGTGACTTTATCAAAATTACTACACCCAGCAAGCTAAGTGATACATTGCTGGAATCAGGGTCTTTGCTCCTACAGTGGCATGTAAAAGTTTAGGCACCCCTGGTCAAAATTACTGTTATTGTGAACAGTTAAGCAAGTTGAGATGAAATGATCTCTAAAAGGCCTAAAGTTAAATATGACACATTTCCTTTGTATATTAGGCCAAAAAAAAGTATCTATATATATTTTTTTTTCACCTTTTACATTTTGATAATTACAAAAAGGAAACTGGGCTGATGCAAAAGTTTGGGCACCCTGCATGATTAGTACCAAGTAGCACCAACGTTTTAAAGGATCACAGCTTGTAAACGCTTTTTGTAGCCAGCCAAGAGTCTTTCAGTTCTTGTTTGAGGGATTTTCATCCAATCTTCCTTGGAAAATTCTTCCAGTTCTGTGAGATTCCTGGGTTGTCTTGCATGCACTGCTATTTTGAGGTCTAGCCACAGATATTCAATGCTGTTCAGATCAGGGGATTGTGAGGGCCATTGTAAAACTTTTAGCTTGCGCCTTTCAGACCCTCGATGAGATGATGATCAGGTGATGAGACTTCTTAGACCTCATTCAGATGTCTGTTTCTCATGTATGTGTCCAATCTGTAGTTTTCACGGATAGAACACAAACCCATTATAGTCTATGTGGTTGCTCACATGCCCGTGTTTTTTGCGGACTGCATGTCCTTGCAAAAATCATAGAGATATGTTCATTTTTATCAGTATAATCAATATAATGAATGTAAAGTACCAATACAAGTCTGTCTGTGATTAACATGATGAAAAATAGGAGAAGATTTATAATTATTTATTTATACATCCATATGTGAAAATCACTGATGAAACACTGATGGTAAAAACTGACACATGGACCAAGCACTGCTGAATATCGGATGCAATACACTGATGACATTCATACTATTTTTTTGCATGCGTGAACAAATACGGACGTCTGAATGAGGCCTTACGTAGAAACATTGATTTGCATATTAAAAGATGTAATTAGATCATCTGCCACTTCAGAGAAATAAAAACACATATTCACAGTTTTCACAAATGCTTGTAAATTGATTAAACAGGGACTTAGTTGTTATAATTGATGTTACTACTTAGCAGGAAAGTAGTGAGGAAAGCTGTACGGAATGAATGGAACGATATTTTTAAAGCGGCCTTTTCATTTCCAGGAAATTAAACACTGATATGTGTAAAGTGGGACACATTTGGCTGTGAGATTACATTCACAAGAAAATGATATTGTTTTCTATCTTGATAGGAAGCTTTTGTTGTTAAATAATACTGTTCTCAATTATATTCTTAATGCAATGATTAGCAGTGGTGTCAGTTGTGGAATGGGTGCGTCCTACCATGCGCTGGTTCACACCCCTACGACTTAACCCCGGCCAGACTTCCATCTCTTGTCAGAGCTTCTTTCTAAACTTTTGCAGTAAGGAACAGTGGCACGACCAAAGAACTGCTCCTCTCTCGTTTTCTGATGTTGTGGAATAATGGACAGATGTGGACCAACCTACACTGGATCCCACTTCAATACAGGCCTCAGCGAACAGGCAAATAATGTGACGCTTAAAGTGGTGGTCAGGTGCCTAATTACTGTAGTTATTATTACAAAATGCCCTACACTTTTCTCTATCTAGCTAATCCCTAACTGTGTTTTTTACTGCACTTCCTGTAATGTTTAATTTGAGAGAAATCGCAAAAAGGATGTTTAAGACTGGGGCTGCACTCAATTCCCCGCTGCATCCATCGCCCCTCCTGGAACAAGACGTCACAGGAGGCTGGGGCTGCACTCACTTCCTGCTGCGTCTATCATTCCTTTTGTTACAGGACATCATAAGAAGGCGGCATTGCAGTTACTTACTACAGTTTCTTTCATCGCCGCCATTTGAAGAAATCCTGGTACTATGGCACTGATAGAAGCTGTGGGAGAGGTGAGCACAGCGCTGTCCCTTTGCTTCTATCTCTGCCATCGAAACGTCTGAGAAAGAAGACGTCGTCAGGGGGGCAGAGATAGGAGCAGTGAGTGACACCAGTGTAAGCCATGTGCCGGGGTGGGCTCTCCAGGATACTGCAAAGTCACAAATGAGAAAGACTCCAATGCCAGTTCAACCACTAAAAAAACACTTTACTTAAATATGTGAATAAATGTACCAGAGAAAGGAGAAAGATTCAAAGAAGTTCACAGACACTCAGCCAGGAGGCCAAGACCCTTGTGCTATACAGTGTGGTGCCCTAGAATATATGCCAACAATATTCACTATATCTTTACCTACTGGCGTGGCTGGTTAAATCAGCTGTCTATTACCTGTTAATATCCTTAAATCTAGAACAACTGAATGAATGTGGAATATGGGCTCATCTGCAGTACAGTACAACAGCTTACAATCTTAATAATTTAACTCTATTCCCCAACCAAACACTTCCCTGCTCGGTTATGACTTCAGTGAATACTGAAGAATAATCCTTCTCTGACTACACCATGAATAAAAATGTAGCAGGTGCTTAGCCCAAAAAAATAAAGGTTAAATATAGTTATCAAATAACTATAATGTTACTCAGAAGCTTTCTCCTGTACAAGCTCAGGAATGGCCTAAAATTCGTTGCGTGCTTTAACAGTACCTAGGTGTAAATTGAAGATTTATAGTGAACACAGTCTTTAATAGCAAAGAAATAGGTGACAAAAATCTTGGCAAAAATTGAGGCCTGAAACAGTCCATTTGCCTATCTAACTAACTACAGGCCCTGTCTCAGTCATCGGTATCTTGGTGCCAAAGTGTGATAAAGTGTGTGCAAAATTATCCACTGCTATGGCGCAGTGGGCCTTAGTTATCTTACCAGTCCAGGTATGCTCCAGACAAATACCGATGCATGCGGACAGATGAGGCTCCTCTCCAACAGATGAGCGGTACTGCTGATGACTTTGGCTTGACTCCTCAGCGGCGTCCAGCACTACTCGCGCTGGGTTCCGGCCTATTTCCGTCTCAGCAGTGTTTCTGACAGCAATCTTCTCCCATCTGATAAGGATCTGGTCACGGGCAAGCTCAGCTTCACTCCGCAGTGGCTCTGATCCTCAGTGAGATGTTTCTACATGCTAACTAATAAAACCACTTCAGCAGATTTGTGCTTATTGGCATGCAGTTCCACTATATGATTGTACTATACAGATTAATTTAAGAGCCCAGTGGTCCACTTCAGAAGAACCAGCACTCTCTTGGAAATTTACAACCTGCTAGGGTGTGCAACCCACATTTCCTCATCTTCATAAGAATATGACATAAGTTACTCATCTGTGGAATTAAAGTGTCACCATCACTGATATCAGCGGATCCTTTATATTGCTCTTCTCTTCAGTGCTGCTCAGGACCAAGAGAACGCTTAGTTCTGCACACACCTTATGGTGCAGGTGCAGTCTCATTGTTTTTGGTATTGTCGGTGCCAGAGGTCAGCAATCCAATTATTTGACCAGGGCCGGAGTTAGGGGCAGGCAAACAAGGCACTTGCCTAGGGCCCCCATTGCCCCAGGGGCCCCCAGCCAGTGGTGTGTCGCTAATAGAGGCACACCACGCGGCCGTTATGAGGCCCGTGAGTCAGGGGGGCACAGTGTCAGCACCAGGCCCCTTCTTCCCCCGTATTGCGCATTCAATTGTATCAGCATTATAGATTCTGTTAGAAGCAATGATGGAGGAGAGAGCGTCAGGGGACGCTCCCTCTGCCATCATTCCTCCTCTGCTTCTGACATCTGATGCAGCGGGCATGATGACGTTAGTTCATCATGTGCCACGCTGTGCTGGACAGTGGAGCTGCTGATGAGAGGTGCCCCAGAGACCGGAGTAGTGTGGGAACGGGGAGAGGTGAGTAATGTTTTAAAAAAAAAAAATCAGTGGGTACTTGGTGGTCATAATATTGCAGGACTATGGGATGTGTATTATGCTATATGTATTCTATGGCAGTGTTCCCCAACTCCAGTCCTCAAGGCCCATCAACAGGCCATGTTTTCAGTATTGCCCAGGTGATAATTGCATCATCTGCACAGGCAATAATGCCATCACCTGTGTAATAGTAAGGAAATCCTGAAAACATGACCTGTTGGTGGGCCTTGAGGACTGGAGTTGGGTAACACTGCTGTATGGAACTGCATTATACTCTATCAAGGACTATGGGGGCTGCATTATACTCTATAAAGGGTTATGGGCTGTGCATTATACTATGTGTACTATATGGGGGCTGTATTATACTGTATACTGGACTATGGATTGCACTATACTGTATGGAGAACTATAGGGGTGTATTATACTATATGAAGGACTATGGGAGTGTAGTATACTATAAGGAGGACTATGGGTGATGCATTATGCTATATGGAGGACAATGAGGAGTGTATTATACTATATAAGATAAGATAAGATAAGATAAGATAAGATATACTTTATTTATCCCGTAGGAAATTGCGGTATCACAGCAGCAGAACACAGATCTCGAACATGACACATATGATAACATAACATTTGGAATACTTTAGACATTGCTTTTCAGACATTTGTTAAACACCCCCATAGCTGTTGGAACAAATGATCTCCTGTATTTTTCCTTTTTACACCTTAGTTGTATTAGGCGATTGCTGAATGTGCTCTTCTGTTTCGCAAACAGTTCATAAAGCGGGTGTGTGTTGTTGCCCATTATAGCTCTGCACTTCTTCTTAATCCTTTCCTCTACCACCTCTTCAAAAGTCCCAAGCTGTAGGCCCACCGTCGCGCTAGCCTTCTTTATAAGTTTGTTGAGCTTGTTGGCGTCAGCAACACGCACACTGTTACCCCAGCAAATTATTGCCGCAAAGGTGGCACTAGCCACAATGGATTGGTAGAACACCTCAAGCATTTTGCCACACACATTAAAAGACCTTAACTTCCTTAGGAAGTACAATCTACTCATCCCCTTCTTGTAGACCTTCTCCACGTGGCACTTCCAGTCTAGCTTGCTATCCAGGTAAACCCCCAAATATTTGAAACTGTCCACCATCTCCACATCCTGACCGTCAATGGTAACAGGTAGGCATACCTTCTTGCACCTTCCATAGCTCATCACCAACTCCCTGGTTTTCTTAACATTTAGTTCTAGATGGTTAGCCTGGCACCATACTACAAAGTCCGCAACCACCCTTCTATATTCCTCTTCATCCTGGTCCTTCCCAATACCGCCAACTATCACAGAGTCATCCGAGTACTTCTGGAGGTAACAACGGTCTGATTTATACTGAAAGTCAGCTGTGTACAATGTAAAGAGGAATGGCGACAGCACTGTTCCCTGCGGGGCTCCGACACTGCTCAGTACACTATCTGATGTAGCCGTCCCCCACCTAACAAACTGTGGCCTATCCGACAGGTAGTCAATTATCCAATTCACAAGTCCCTCATCCACCGCCATTTTAATCAACTTTCCACGCAGTAAGAGTGGCTGTAATGTGTTGAACGCACTAGAGAAATCAAAGAACAAAGCACGCACTGTGGTTCCATCATTGTCCAAAAAGGAATGTACTGTTTGTAGCAGAGACGCTACAGCATCGTCCACCCCCAGTCCCTGCCGGTACGCAAACTGAAGAGCATCAGTATGCGCCATCACCCTCGGACACAAGTGAGCAAGTACTATTCTCTCCAAGGACTTCATCGCATGCGATGTTAAGGCCACCGGTCTATAGTCCCCCGGGGAAGTCGGGAAGGTAGTCTTGGGAACCGGCACCAGGCAGGAAGTCTTCCATAGCACTGGTACTCTCTTTGATTGTAAGCTCTGGTTAAAGAGATGCTGGAAGACAGTACACAACTCATTTGCACACACTCTGAGGACACGTGGACTGAGACCGTCAGGCCCTGCTGCTTTGCCAATGGCCAGCTTACTAAACTGGTCCCTCACGTCATTTTTGGAGACCGAGAAATGATCTATTTCACCCCCTGTTAATTTAGCTAGTTGTTCCCCGGCCTCCTCCCCCTTCCCTGCTGCTACCGCACCTTTATTGCTGAATCTATTGAAGAACTCATTCATTTCATTAGCCATTCTAAGTCCACCACCCACCTGCTCCGACCTTGCCTTAAACCCAGTCACTAGCTTCATTCCAGCCCACACCTCTCTGGAGCTTTTTCGTGCAAATTGATTTTCTAATTTAACTCTGAATGCCTCACGGGCAATCTTAATTTTCCCCTTTAGGTCTCGCTGTATAATTTTCAATGCCTCCTTGTCCTTCCTTTTAAGCCAGTTTTTTCATGTTTAGTAAATGTTTCAACTCTTTTGTAATCCATGGCTTATTGTTTGCATAACACCGAATCTCTTGAACAGGTACTACAATGTCCATACAGAAGTTGATGTAATCAGTAACTCTGCCAGTAATCTCATTAACATCACAATTCTCTTTCATGGTACACAACACCTCCCAGTCTGTACAATCAAAGCAGTCTTGTAACGCCTCCTCTGCTGCTGGACACCACTTCCTTATCTTTTTAATTGTCACTGGTTGTTTGCGGACGTCTGGTTGGTAAGCAGGAGACAATAGTATGAGGTTGTGGTCAGATTTCCCCAGGGGGGGTAATGCAGCCGATGAATAAGCATTCTTAACATTAGCAAAGAGGAGATCCAGTGTGTTGTTGTCCCGTGTAGGACATTTGACATATTGATAGAACTTTGGTATTGCAGATGAGATCTTTACTCGATTGAAATCCCCAGAAATTACAGTTAGAGAGTTTGGGTGTTTAGTCTGAAGCCGGGCCATCACCCCTGACAACACATCCCCAGCAGCCTCTGGGTTCGCACATGGTGGTATATACATCACAACTACAATAACAAGAGTGAATTCTCTAGGCAGATAGTAAGGCCTGAGGCCCACTGCTAACAGTTCAATATTTGGACAGCAATGTTTCTCCTTAACAGTTACATGCCCCTGATTGCACCATCTGTTGTTAATGTAGAGTATCACTCCTCCACCTTTTTTCTTGCCGCATCTAACTCTCTCTCTATCAGCCCGAACCATTTGAAACCCTGGTACCGAGACACATGAATCTGGGACCTCCTCATGCAGCCAGGTTTCTGTAAAGCACATGAGACTGCATTCCCTAAACTCCTTCTGGGTCTTACTCAGAGCCAGCAGTTCATCCGACTTATTTCCCAGCGATCGTACGTTACCCATGATAATGGATGGGACCACTGGTTTAAACCTTCTCCTCCAGGACTTGATCTTCTTGCCTGCTCTGCAGCCTCTGAAAGGTCTCCTTATTTCCCGTGGAACATTCAGTATTGCCTCTGCTGGAGAAGACTTTATCCTGCGCAGTTCCAGAAGATGATCCCTAGAATACACTGCTCGTTTAGCAACAGACCTAGGGTCCACCATCCCGTCATTGTTTCCACCCGTCACACCAGTCCTCTCCATGGCAAATCGTATGCAGTGACCTCCACCGCTCACATATGGCTGTATCCCTGTCACAGGCTGTGGGTAGCAGCATGCATCCTTCAGTAGCATTAGCTGAGATGGTCCGTATTGCGTGCCCCAGAGTGTCTGTACCTGCAGGAGACTTGTAAGTGGTGGAAGAAGATCCAGGTGCAGATCTCGTGCTGTGTGCCCAGCAGCAGTTGATAGTGTGGGAAGTGTTGTATCTTCCATCCCCAATAGACGAGTATACAGGAACGTTGTAATCCAGAGAAGGTAAGAAAATAATAAAATAAAATAACTAACAAAACTGTAACTGAAATAAAGTAGAAGCTTCTGCTGCTGCAATGGGCTGCCAGTAGTCCGGCGCCGTATTGTCTCCACAATCTAGCAGAGAGGCAGACAGGCATGTCCACACCCTCCGGAGTCGTATAGTGCAGATGGAGGACTATGGGGGATATAGTATACTATATTGAGAACTATGGGGTGTGCATTGAACTATATGGAGCATTATGGGGTGCATTATACTATATGGAGGACTATGGGGAGTGTATTATACTATATGGAGGACTATAGGGAATGTATTATACTATATGGAGGACTATGGGGTGTGCATTATACTATATGGAGGATTATGGGGAGAGCATTATACTAAACAAGCAAAATGCTGCTATTCATAGAGTGATTAGATTGTTTATGCCAGAACAAAAATCACTGTTCTCAGCAGCACATCGCCTGGTGTAAGCAGGTGCGCTGCTGATAACATGATACTCTATGTGGACAGATTGATCTACTAGTGATCGTTCTGTTCCCCTAATTCTTCCTCAGCCGGGAAACAAGCGTCGAATGACTTCAATATTGTCGATCACGCTTGTTTAATGGCCTGAACTTATCACATGTAAATACAACCAAAATGGTTCTGAGTTATGGTGCAATATGTTAGCATTTCAGGCCCCACTTTAAACTTTTGCCCAGGGCCCCATTTTGTCTAAAACCAACCCTGTATATGACTTAGGCTCCGGTCACATTATCAGTATTTGGTCAGTATTTTACATCAGTATTTGTAAGCCAAAACCAGGTGAGGAACAATAAGAGAAAAAGTATAATAGAAACATGTGCACCACTTATGCATTTTTGACCCACTCCTGGTTTTGGCTTACAAATACTGATGTGAAATACTGACCAAATACTCATAGTGTGACCGTAGCTTAATGCCCAGTGAAGTATATGTTTATTTATTATGGCACTCTTGGTTTTCCTCTCCTTTTATAATAACTAATAATGAATTATCTGTGTACTTGTCTGATCATAGTCCATATCACTCTGTGTAATCTCAGCCTTAGTTTCTCCATGAAGACACAAATAGATTACATGCTGAACATTAAGTATCAACTATCTTTACAGAGTTTGCAATAGTTGTATAAGGAGGCAAAGCCCTGCGGAGCTAATACAGAGGAGAGAAGTTGCAGAGGGGATGAGGTTAGCCAGTGCTCCAGGTCTGGTGACGTCAGAGAGGCCAGCCCAGGAGATAAAAAGCGAGCGAGCGAAAAGCAAGAGAGACTTGGCGCTAAGAAGAGAGACAGTGAACATTGCAGCAGTTCCCCAAGCCATCAACGCGAACGGCAATTGCGTGCACCCACAGAGCCCAGACGTCGATGGTGAAGTCCCGAAGACCCGAACAACACCGATCAAGGTTCCCAGCCCAGATGTTGACGGTCAAGCCCCCCAAAGACCCGAACAAGGTTCTCTATCTGAGTGACGATGGCCAACTGTGCAGGAACAGGCTCCGGTGGAACAGTTCTTGGATGCGTACGCCAACAACTGTTATGATCTGCAGCAAGTACTAAGGAAAGATAAGGGAAAACTGTCCCTACAGTAAAACTAAGCTGAATCCCTACGATGTAGCGGGCTGCCTGTTCCTAGCGAACAGACCAGCCTTAGTCCTCGGCTAGTCTAAACGAAGACCTATAGCATAAGGGGAGGGGTCCCTAAAAGAACTAAGGACTGGGACAAAAATGGGACACCTCCTAAGCAGAGAAGTTGTTGCAGAACACAAAAAGACAAACAGACAAAAATGTACTAGAGGTCCCAGAAGGACCAAACGAACTGACAGAGAAAGGCACAGAATCACCTGGCTAGAGAAACAGGCAAACACTGAAGTCCAGCACAGCCAAAAGGGCGGAGCTGGAATATAAAGGCAGATGGTCACGTGACCGCAAAGCACAAGATGGAAAAAACAAACAGGAGGGTTCTAACAGTACCCCCTCTTTTATGAGGATCCTCCGGATCCTCCAGGCCCAGGCCTATCCGGAAACCTCTTGTGGAAAGCTTTAACAAGCCTAGGAGCAGAGACATCATCTGTCCTTACCTAAGAGTTGTCTTCGGGACTGAAACCCTTCTATGAGACAAGATACTGTAATCTCCCTCTATGCCATCTAGAATTCAAGAGAAGAGAAATTTCATATTCGCCGTCTTCCACCACAGGAGGAACTGAAAAAGTGGCATCACTATCTTATACATCAGCCTTTTTCAACAAGAAAACATGAAACACATGATTAATCTTCCAGGAAGTAGGGACATCCAACTTAACAGCAGACGGGTTAACAACCTGAAGCACTTTAAATAGACCCACAAACTTAGGACCCAGTTTTTTAGAGGGAATCCTCAACCGCAGGTTCTTTGAGGACAACCAAACCATGTCACCCACAGTAAACAAAACCTCCTTACATTTCCTGTCAAAATACTTCTTGGACTTCTTGTTAGCCTCTTGAAGGTTGCAACGTACATTAGTCCAAACTCTCTCCAAATCACCGGAAAAATTCTCCTCCTCCAGCACCGCTGACCCCAGTTTGGAGAACAAACCAAAAGACGGATGTCTCCCAGTACAAAAAAAAAAAGGAGAACACCCAGCTGAGGAGGATGTATGATTGTTAAGGGCAAATTCTGTGAGAGGTAGAAACTCAGACCACACCACTTGATTGTCCGCCACAAAACGAGGCAAAAACTGTTCTACATCCTGGTTCTTTCTTTCAGTCTGTCCATTAGACTCAGGATGATACCTAGACGAAAATGACAAATGGACTCCCAACCTGTCACAAAAAAACACACCAAAAGCGAGCCACAAACTGAGGTCCTCTATCAGAAACAATATCCGTGGGAACGCCATGAAGCTTGACAATCTCCTTAACAAACGCCTTAGCGAGTGTCTTGGTGCAGGGCAACTTAATGAATGGAACCAAATGACACATCTTACTAAAACGGTCCCCGACCATCCAGATGACAGTAAAACCCTTGGACACAGGAAGATCAGTAATAAAATCCATTGTGAGATGCGTCCAAGGTGCACTAGGAACCTCCAGAGGGCAAAGCAACCCTGCAGCAGGAGTATGTGAAGCCTTTGACCTAGCACACACAGTACATTGACGCACCCACTTGATGACTTCCTTCTGCCATCCAGGCCACCAAAAACTGCGACTGATAAGTCTCTTAGTCTCTGAAATTCCTGGATGACCTGCCAACCGAGACTCATGACACGCCACAAACAAATCTCTCCTAAAGGCTCTACGCACAAACAACCTCCCATGGGGAGTGTTAGATGGAGCATCATCTTGAGCTTTCAGAATCCCATTCTCCAAAACGGAGTCCAATGCCACCACCACAACTCCTTTCTGTAAAATGCTCTCCCCTCCTCAGCACCGACCGTAGGAGAGAAGCTGCGAGATAAAGCATCGGCTTTAACATTCTTAGTACCAGGGATATAGGTAACAGAAAAATGAAACCGAGAAAAAAAAGTGCCCACCTAGCTTGACGGGCATTCAAGCGCTTGGCAGCATCCAGATAGATCAAATTCTTATGATCTGTGAAAACCTGAATAGGAAATCTAGCTCCTTCCAAAAAATGACGCCAATGTTCAAACGCGAGTTTAATAGCCAGCAACTCCCAATTTCCAACATCATAATTCAGTTCGGTTTCCGAAAAAATTTTCGAAAAGAAGGCACAAGGATGTACTCCATCCTTGAGACAAAACTGCTCCGACCCCCACCGATGAAGCATCGACCTCGACCAAAAAAGGCTTGGTCTCATCAGGCTGCATAAGGATAGGGGCAGAACTGAACCTCTCTTTGAGATACTCAAACGCTTCAATGGCCTCAGTAGTCCACTGGACCGTATTCGCACCTTTCCTGGTGAGATCGGTCAGAGGCTTAACAATTACAGAAAAATTCTTAATGAATTTCCTGTAATAATTGGCAAAACCCAAAAATCTCTGTATAGATTTCAAACCAATAGGCCTAGGCCATTCCTGCACAGCCTGAGCCTTCACCGGGTCCATCTCAAAGCCCTCGCTGGAGGCAATGTAGCACAAAAAACTAATTTTCTGCATAGCGAACACACATTTCTCCAGCTTAGCAAAGAGTGAATTATCACTCAATAACTGCAAAACTTCACGTACACTCTACCAATGGGACTCTAGATCTGGTGAATAAATCAAAATGTCATCCAAATACACAACCACATTCTTACCAATAAAAGGTCTCAGGATGTCATTAATAAGGTTCTGAAAGAATGCAGGTGCATTGGTAAGACCAAAAGGCATCACCAGATTCTCAAAATGACCTACCGGAGTGTTAAAAGCAGTTTTCCATTCATCACCCTCCTTCACTCATAACAAATTGTATGCCCCCCGGAGATCAATTTTAGAGAACCACTTGGTCCCCACCAACTGGTTAAACAAGTCAGGAATTAACGGCAATGGGTAGGAATTGCGTACGGTAATCTTATTAATTTCACGAAAATCCAGACATGGACGTAAACCCCCGTCCTTTTTTTTAACAAAGAAAAATCCAACTGCCACAGGCGACTTAGAAGGTCTAATGTGACCAGCAGCCAGGCTAGTCTGTATGTTCTCCTCCAAGGCCTTTCTTTCAGGGATAGTCAGATTAAACAAGCGACTCTTGGGAACATCCCTATGAGGAGGTAAAACTTGCGACTCCTCCTCTGAAAAACCCCTCCAAAAATCTTGAAACGGTACAGGTAATTCCCCTTTTTCCACAGCTGCAATGCGACCATTACAACATTTATCATAGCACTTTGAACTCCAAGACTTAATCACATTAGTAGACCAGCCCAGCAAAGGATTGTGCAGTTTTAACCAAGGCAATCCTAGAACAACCGGAGACGGTAAATTATCTAAGACAACCAAGTCCAAAATTTCTTGGTGAACTCCATTGATAGTGAGGGGAAATGCAGCAACCTTGTGAGTAATACATTTCAAGGGAGTGTTATCAATTGCAATCACAGAAATAGGTGATGACAAAGGTTTGGATTTCAATTTAAGGTTTTCCAAAAACCCTTTATCAATCACATTAAGTGTTGAACCACAATCCACAAATACCTGAAATTCAATCAAATTTTCCTGCAAAGTAATACTGTCAGAAAGAAATACTCCTGCAGAGCATAAACAAGCTATACGGGTATAACTGACCTTTTTTTTTTCTTTACTTAAACAAAGCTCACAATACTTAATCAAATGGTCAGCTTTACCACAATAAAGACACGATCCCTCGGCGAACCTCCGGTCTCTTTCCTGAGAGGGGAGCGACTTCGCCCCAACCTCCATCGGTTCTCCGCCGTCGGAGCAGATTTTCTGGGGACTAGGACCTGGCATTACAGGAGTCTTTACCTCATTCTGTCCAAATCTTAGTATCTTATCCACACAAACAGCTAATTGCATGGCATCCTGCAGGGTCTCAGGTGCGGGGACTGCAATTAGCAAATCCTTAACCCTATCACTCAGACCAGTAAGAAATAGACATTTCAGAGCTGGATCATTCCATTTAACTTCTGAGGCACATCTTCTGAAGTGTGTGCAATAATTTTCAACATCACCTGACCCCTGATTCAAACCCTAAGTTCTGCCTCAGCAGATGAGATTCGATCAGGATCGTCATATAATAGCCCCATAGCAGAAAAAAAATCTTCTATAGACCTTAAACATGGATCATTAGGTTGGAGAGAAAAGCCCACCCCTGTGGTTCTTTGCGCAAAAGTGACATAATAAAACCAATGCGCTGTGATTCATTCCCAGAGGACCTTGGTCTCAAACGAAAATATAACAAACAAGCATTTTTAAAAGGAAAAAAAATCTTGCTGTTTACCATAAAAAACATCAGGCAGTCCTACCTTGGGTTCCAAAAAATGCGCTTCAGAACAGCTACTCACCTGTTGCTGGAGCTCGGCCACCTACAGAGACAATCCCTGCAGGCGTTGAGCCAAATCCTGGACGGAAACCATACTGATCCCCAAATTTCTTTCCTTTTAGTTTTTTTTTGGGCTGGACTTACTGTTATGATCTGCAGCATGTACTAAGGAAAGATAAGGGAAAACTGTCCCTACAGTTAAACTAAGCTGAATCCCTACGATGTAGCGGGCTGCCTGTTCCTAGCGAACAGACCCGTCTTAGTCCTCGGCTAGTCTGAATGAAGACCTATAGCATAAGGGGAGGGGTCCCTAAAAGAACTAAGGACTGGGACAAAAATGGGACTCCTCCTAAACAGAGAAGTTGCTGCAGAACACAAAAAGACAAACAGACAAAATATGGACAAAACGAACTGACAGAGAAAGGCATAGAAGCACCTGGCTAGAGAAACACTGAAGTCCAGCACAGCCTAAAGGGCGGAGCTGGAATATAAAGGCAGATGGTCACGTGACCGCAAAACACAAGATGGAAAAAACAAACAGGAGGGTTCTAACAACAGGCGGTCGCAAGAATTCCATAGACAACGGGCTAAAGATATGTGTTCGGGACAGTGATCAGAGAAGACGAGTGAGACGGTCCGTTACCTCCGACAGGGACATACAGTACCGGGTGCAGGCAGAGGGAGCGCCAAGAGTCAGGCGGGGACCATCAGACACCAGAGCAGCGCAGCAAGAGTGGATAAACGTTTTCAGGGAGATAGGGCAGTGGTTTATGACAGGGCCGGAGAACTGCTAAGGCTTCCAGAGACTGCCCTCCAACAAGTACAGTAATTGACAATTTATCTTTCTTTTCTCTTTTCCCCCGGGGATAATATTGGGCTCTGAGCCCCTAAACTTAAATACATTCTTTACAGTGAGTCGATTGATATTTCATTCTGCTGTATGAATTACTGTTTGCTTTATTGCCTGATATTATGAATATTGTTCCTGTATAACTCACATTCAATAATCATCCTAATTCATATTCACCTGTTAAATAAAAGAAATAGACTTGTTGTTCCGCCTGTGTCTCCGCTGTTGCATTCTGATCACCTGCTTACAATTGGACAGTTTAGTTAGAAACAGAGCAGCTGGCCAATATGTGTTCCTTCATCTAATCAATATGCAAATTGATCTGTTTTAATGATTTGCTAGTTTGCAAGTATCTGGTCATTTTTAAAGTTTGGCGGAAAAGTGCAAACATTTCTTAGATAGATGTTAATAACTGCGTGTATAATATCGAAGTCATTTTTTTAATGAACTTTGCTTGGGTTTTCTCAAAGTTTATTGGTTCCCTGTGCATGTTTCATACATGCTAGCAGAGAAGTGAGGGCCATTACCCATTACTGTTTTGAGATGAATAATTAAAGGGGACGAGTGATGAGTTTCAGTATCACCAAACTAATTACATAGCTGGGAAAGTTCAGCCATGTCATCATGGCCAATTTTCAGCCACTAACAAATTCAGTTTTGAATCTTTAGGCTATGTTCCCACAATGAGTATTTGATGAGTTTTTTATGTAGCTTTTGATACTATCTATTTGGCTTTGACAAAACCTTATTGATACATTCATGTGTGGATTACATGAGTTTTTACCTGTGGATTTTCTGCATCTAATGCAATTCAATGGGGAAAAAACGAACACAAATCTCAGAGTTCCTGCAAGAGAAATCAACATATGGATTTCAAAGACGCATTGCAGATCAGTTAACGCAATGTAAAAAAAACACTCTGGACATGAGATTTCTATAAATCACATCCACTTTGCTGGAACTGTAAGATGCTGTATTTTTCGTGTAGTGAAAATACAAAATATGCAGCGAGAAAAACTCCCAAAAAAGTCATCATGAGAACTTAACCTGAGAGCTATGGAACCAGATGAGGTTAAAGCATAGCTCCCATCCGTCTGGAGCCGAGAGGTCGGGGCTATAATCCAATTTTCACTCACTCTGTTCGCAATATGTCTCTGATGTGTCTCCTGTAGTTTTCACTGCTCTGTAGTTCCTCCACCTCTGGGGGTTGAGGCCCACATCTCTGTGCTTTGTACATACTTGGATTCATGTAAATAACTCATCCTCCTCTTTTCTTGAAGTTGAATCTCCGTGGGATTCGAACCCCCATCTTGTATTATAGGAGGCACCAGCAAAAAATGTAGAAAATTTTCTATACTTGATTGTGCATGGTATCCTTTTTCATTAAAGGCATATGATACTGGTACATAGAGATACAGTTCTATATAACAGTGCACTTCTTAGTGTGTACCTGTATATCAGAGGTAAAATAAAAGTCAGAAATATTTTTCTTCCTATAAAATTACTAAAAAAATAATTTAAAACAATGACAAAAATGACATTTTTAATGCACTTTAGGAAAAATATAAACATCCCATATCAGCAAATAACAGACATATCTAGTGTCCCTGTAATTATAATAACCCACACAATACAGTGAATAGATTATTTATTATTATTTATTTTTTTCTACATGAAACCCATAAAAATGCAAAAAAAAACACTAACGCTGAAGCTGTTTTCACACATAACGCAAATACTGCATTTTTTCCACAGCTTTTTATTGTACATTTTCTGCAGTTGTCCGCACTATACAACATAATTACAATCTTCTCTAATTGTGTTTTTGCTGCATTTTTTCATTTCCTTTCCCTTCATTTGATGCATTTTTGGTGCAGAATTGAAGCAACGTTTATAGTACTTTTCTTAAAAACTCAACAGCTTTTTTTTTTCTTGTGTTTTTTTCAGGGTCCTCATAGAAGCCTATAGAGGAAAAATGCACAAAACTGACCCGTTCAAGAACATCCTTAGACACACAGTGGGCATGAGTTTTCAAGAAAATGACTTTGCTTGGACAGCTAGGCTGTGTTCACACTATGCTAAGTGCTGCATTTTTTATTCTTCTGCATTTGTTTTTGCCTAGACATCCTGCTGCGTTTAACTGTCCACCTCTTCTTGGATTAGGAGTGTCCGACAACAGCACGCCCCCTCATCAAGACGCTGTTCTTGATGAATCAGGCCCTCTGTGTCTAAAGTTGCTGTTGACCTGTGAGGTTTTTGGTGTTTTTTTCTCTATTGGCTTCTATTGGGAGCCTGAAAGAAATGCATGTTGAAAAAGCATGTAAAAAACACACCTTCATTTTTAAATGCAGAAGCAAATCTTTTCTGTACTGTGGAAAAAAAACACATTAAAAACGCTGCTTCAAATCTGCAGCAAAAATGCATAAAGTAAAAAAAGAAAACGGAGAAAAAAAGGGAGAAAAAATGTAATAACCAGAGAAGATAATTATATTTGGTGTGGACACCTGGAGAAAAGCCATCTCTTAGTAAGCACCTGTACACACCTGTTTTCTGTTCAGAAGTGATGGTCAGTCTTTTGATACTTATTCTGTGTTTGGCATCTGTGGGGGTCCTCATTCTGTGTTACGGGGCTGTGGGGATCATACTGTGTGGTGGGACCGTGAGGGCCATAATACTGAGTGGGGGTTGTGGGAACCATCACACTGTATGGGGCTGATCATACTGTGTTGGTGGCTATGGGGTATTATATTGTGGGCGAAATCATTGTGCAATTTGTTACATAATTTCTCCTAAATGTAGCAATACCCCATATTTAGTCGGAAACTACTGTTTGGGCACATATTAAGGCTCAGGAGAGGAGTGCTAACTGACTTTTGGAGCACATAATTACTGGAATTGTTTGTGGGTGTTATTTGCAGAGCCCCAAGAACAGTAACTCACCTACACACGTGGCTCCATTTTTAAAGGGAATCTATCAGTAGGCTAAGCCATCTATATAGGCACGCAGGTCATAGGGAGCTGAATAAAATGATACCTTGATATTTGTGATTCCAGAGTAATCCACATTTTTCTTATATCTAAATAAGCTGTTAAGATCTATGTGCTGGACTCTGATCTGCATGAGAATCTGCCTCCAGAGATTATTTTAAATTAAAGGGGGCAATAGCAGTATGATATTGTTATGTTCTGCAACTTAGAACTAAGGAATAGGAGGGAAAAGCTGTCCCTGCACTGAGACTCATCTTAACCCTATGCTGGGGTGGGTGCCCTATTCCTTGTGAATAGCCCCACCGACACTCCTGCACTGAACTCAAACGAAGACCCGAAGGAAGGGGAAAGGGTGTCCCTAAAAGATCAAAGGACTGCGAGCAAAAACAGGAGACCTCCTAAAAGAAAAGTAAGTTGCAGAAACAAAGATAAAAGGAAACAAAACTGGTGGAACAGGAAGTCCCAGGATATCAATTGTCCTAAGCACAATGAACTAACAAGGCAACTTAGCCAGAGCACAAGCGAAACAACACTGATATCCAGTGGGAGACAGGTGCTGAGTAATAAAGAGTGAAGAGATCACGTGACCAAGACACCCAGCACCAGAAGAAAAGAGTAGAAGCCAGCAAACCACAACAAGATGGCCGATAGTAAAATAACATAGATTCTAACAGATATGTATCGTTTTATTCAGCTTCCAATGACCTACATGCCCATATAGACGGCTCAGGAGGGTGGATCCTACTTACAGATTCCCTTTACGTAAATTTTTCCCTTTACAGCAATGCCATACATGTGGACCCTAACTGCGGTTTGTGTTCACTTCAAGGCTCAGAAGAGAGGGGGCATTTGTATTTGAGAGCCCAGGTTTCGCTGACTTGTTTCTGGGGAGAGCACTGTCACTTTTTCAGAGCCTTTGAGCTACTAGCAAAAGAGAACCCCCTATACTGAGTGGTGGCTTGTTTGTTTGTTCGGTGAGTTGGAGTTTTTATTTATACCATTTTTATTACTTTTAAATCTAGGTTCAAATTAATCCTGTACTATACACTGAGCACTTACTTCAGTGTTTTCATCTAAGTCTGTGAAAAACATGATTCAGACATGACTCCTGACAGAATCATTCTTGATAATGAGGCAGATGAACTCACTTTGGGCTCCGTCTGCCTCTGTTCCCTGTGGTGCCAGAGGCAGACGGAGTGAACAGAGGTCTTATGGAGTCCAAAGTGGCTCCATCTGCCTCATTATAGTGAATGCTCCTGTTAGTGGATTCATCTGAATCCTGTTTTTTCTGAGTTTTAAACATAAATCCTGATGTAAGTGCTCACCATAGAGCACAGGATAAATGGGAAACTATCTTTATTCTGATTTTTGGGAGGCAGAAAGAGCAAATTAATTGCACTTTAGGTATTTTCTTTTTTTTAATGCCGTTTACCGTGCATCAGCACCCCACAATCACATCTGATGTGGTGAGAGAAGAAGCCACCTTCCTCCCTGCATCCTTAAATGCACATTCAATTGAAGTGTATTGGAGCACAGAGGGCCACTGACAATAGCTATATGCATAGCTAGCCAAAGAACCAAAAAAAAAAAAAGAGGCACCGAACAAAAGGTCACAAAAGCATATTGAATAAAATACCTTTATTAAACAAAGTTGGTGAAATATGGCACTACTGAAACAGGGGTGCCCACACAGGATACAAACAGTACAAAAGTATTGTAAAATCAGTAGATCAAGAACCATACAGGAAAGAATCAAGTAGATTGACGAATGACTTGATCCAAAACGCGCATCGGGGTGTGCTCCGCACAAAACCAGTAGACCATACAGGTACTGTTGTGGTTCCCTTTGCATCTATATGCGCCCATGAATGTGTACACAGGCTCAATTATGGTATATGTTTGTGTCATTCAGTGCCCGCAGACAGTGCTTTTATTTTGATATATGTCTGCATTGATTCTCATGTTGTACATCATTTATTTTCCTCTGTGTACACACTCCCTAATCACTCTACAGGGTGTCCAATCAAGTATTATCATTTGTCAGCATATCTATCTGAGTGGCTGGTACAATGATTGTGGATTTTGATAATTTGTCATCCACTCATGTGTCTGCCTAATCGATCACATCCCAGCATCTATACTTTATACTATTGGTGGTCCTTGGGAACTATTCACATGCTGCAATGCATGACTACTTGATTCTTTCTAGTATGGTCCTTGATCTACTGATTTTACAATAATTCTGTACTGTTTGTATCCTGTATGTAGGCAGTCTTGTTACAATAGTGCCACTTTTTACCAACTTTGTTTAATAAAGGTATTTTATTCGATATGCTTTTGTGACCTTTTGTTCAGTGTCTCTTTTCTTTTTGGTTCTTTTGCTTCATTCCGAATGGTCTGACATTTTTCCAGGCAAATACTGTATATATCACTACCACACCACAGTATTTATTTAACGCGTCCAAATTGAGATATATGTTTTCCTCTGTTCTATGTGTGTTTTTTCTAACATCGCTAGCCAATCAGAGGCTGACAGCTGACATTGGAAAGGGGCCAGGATAGGGGGACATTATTATAGGATGGGAGACATTATTACAGGATTGGGGACATTATTATAGGATAGGAGCCTGGACGGGGGACATTGTTAAATGATTGGGCCAGAATGGGGGACATTATTACATTGTGATGCCCAAAACGGGGCATTATTACAAGAAGGTACCCAGGGGGGACATTAATACAGGAAGGGGCCCAGTATTGGGGGCATTATTACAGAATAGGAGCCAGGACAGGGGTCATTATTACAGGATGGGGGCCGGGATGGAAGACATTATTACAGGAAAGGGCCCAGGACGGGGGACGTTATTACAGGAAAGGGACCAGGATGGGAGACATTATTACAGGATGGTGGCCAGTGTTACAGGATTGGGGACATAATTACAAAATAGGGGTCAGGAGTGTGGACACTATTTAAGAAAGAGACCAGGATTGGGGACATTATTAAAGGATGGGGACTGGGACAGAGGACATTATTACAGGAAAGGGCCCAGAATGGGGGACATTATTACAGGATGGGAGACATTGTTACAGGATAGGGGTCAAAACTGGGGACATCATTAAAGAAAAGGGCCTGGATGGAGGACATTACTACCGATTGGGGGCAAAGTTAGGAGTCATTGTTTCAGGATAGAGGACATTATTACAGGATAGGAGCCAGTATGGGGGCAGAGCCAGTATGGGGGCAGGGCCGGCCCGAACGTATAGGCGAGCAAGGCGGCCGCCTAGGGCGCCGACCCTAAGGGGGCGCCAGAGAAAAAATAGAAAAAATTATAAAAAATCTTTTCAAAAGGCAAAAAGTTTTAGGGATGGAAAGAAAAGTGTACATAAATTTTTTTACCATAAATTTAAAAGAAAAACCGTTGAGCTTCAATTTATGCAGGGAAAGGAGGCGCTAAACTACGGACGTGAGTCGTTTGCATCGTCTGCTGACAGATGTTTGATCCCGCGCGTTTATTTTGCTCCTAAGTTTTCAAATGTTGGCAAAGCAAAGCAAACAACCAAAAATGCACACGCTACACTAAGGGGGCGCCCGAGAGAAAAAAATACGTATACTTAAAAGGTAGGTGTACCATATGGCCTATTTATACGTAGTTTGGACTTTAGGTACTAGGTACTAGTTGGCGATTATATTGATAGATGTCATCAGCAGTCGATGCGGCTAGTGGGAGGAGTCTGTTTTGACGCATTGGCGTAGACTGCCTGGACTGCCAGTCAGGCCAGCTAAGGCAAGGGAGATAGTATCTACGTTTTTTGCATATCGGCGCACGCAATTATAATATTTTCGAGGTATGTCTCTACTGTTTGCATGCTTTATCATGTGAGCCATTGCTGTTATTTCGTATATTCATTAGATTCATTGTTCCATGAGGTTTCATGAATGCAAATAGAAAATAGGAGGTTTTGAGCAAATTTTTGGCCTAGGTTCTAAAGTGTTAGGCGCTGCGAGGTAGGTATATTGTTTTGATTTTCAAAAATATTGGAAACATTGGAAATTGTTAAAGAAATTTGTGTTTTTTGTCTTAAAAGTAAAATCGTATTATATAATGTTCAGATATCAATTTTAATTGGCGCGTTAACTTTTAGGTAAATGCTGTGTGTTGTAACGAGTCATGGTTGATAAGAAGAAAAAACTTTCGGGGTTTCAGAACCGTAAAAGAAAAGCTGAGGAGGAGAAATCACTTTCAAAAATCAAAGGGTCATTTTTAAAATATCTAAGCAATAGAAATGAAGACGCGGAATTCCAAACGTTGGAACAACAGGCTTCTGTTGCCTCGGAAATATCGAATGTGGAAATAGAATTTGTTTCTCATGCTGAAAATAGTGAACTACAACCATCAATATCTGGTGGTAGATCTGATCAAAGTACCAGTACTGACATGGAGGCTGGTACATCTATAGAAATTCTACTCAAAGACTATTCGGATGATCCCGCTACGTGGACCGTAATCAATGATGACTTACGCCTAGATGTAGTAAAACTCGGCCCCACACAAGTTAAAGATTTCGATTTTCCTTTGGACACTAATCGTAGAAAATTTTCTTGTGTTCACTATAAACGTCGTCTTGTCAATGGTGAAAGTCTTGAACGCAATTGGCTAACGTATTCTATTCAGAAAAATTAAGTTTTTTGTTTTTGCTGCACGTTGTTTCCAGACTCATCACTTCAACTAGGAATCATCAAACGCTCAGCCTTAGGTACTGATGGTGTAAATGACTGGAAAAACATATCTGCTATTTTAGCCAGCCACGAAAAAAGCAAAGATCACATGATTAGCTTTCAAAAATGGAAGGAACTCAAAAATAGACTTAAGATGAACAAGACCATTGGCGAAGAACACTTACGCAAAATTGAAGAGCAAGAAAAATACTGGCATCAAATTTTAGAAAGGTTGATAGCTCTAGTGAGGGTACTAGGTATGCAAAACTTAGCGTTCCGTGGATCAAATGATGCATTGTTTGCATCTAATAATGGGAACTTTTTGAAATTTGTGGAGTATTTGGCTATGTTCGAACCCGTCATGTGTGAGCACATTCGGAAAATCCGGGACAAAGAGATTCATGCACATTATTTGGGAAAAACAATACAGAATGAGATGATTCAACTGCTAAGTAATGGTATTCAGGAAAAGATTCTTGACGATGTCAAAACTGCAAAATACTTTTCTGTAGTGCTGGATTGTACTTCTGACGTGTCTCATGTTGAACAAATGACTATCATTGTTCGGTTTGTTTCCACATCAGAAGACAAAAACTTTGAAATTAAAGAGCACTTCTTGGGATTCATTCCTGTTTCTGATACAACTGGAGGTGGTTTGACAGCCGCTGTCTTGAACAAATTTGAAGAACTGTCGCTCTCTGTGGACAACTTACGAGGGCAAGGCTACGACAATGGGAGCAACATGAAGGGAAAAAACATTGGACTACAAAGACGAATTTTGGACATAAACCCACGTGCATTCTTTGTGCCTTGCAGCTCCCATTCTCTAAACTTAGTCGTCAACGATGCCACTAAATGTTGTTTTGGAGCGACAACTTTTTTCCTGTTAGTTCAAAATCTCTACGTATTTTTCTCTTCGTCAACTCAGCGTTGGGAAGTACTCATGCGTCATTTGCCATCTCTGACTCTAAAACCTCTAAGCGAAACAAGGTGGGAAAGTAGAATTGATGCTCTGGCCCCCCTCCGTTACCAATTGAGCGAAGTCCATGATGCCCTAATGGACATAGCAGAAAATATTAGTGACGCGCCCCCTGGGCCATGTTCAAGGGATACCCGGAGCCGGATCTAGATAGGGGTAGTAGTCCTTGTGGCGGTGACCCGGTCCGTGCCCAGGGTGGTCAAACTAAGTGTGTGGCAGTCTTGGTAGATGTTGTTTCTGTGTCGACTACGCCACCCGTTGAGTACAGCTAAGGAGCTGCTGCTGCAGAACAGTCCGCTGAGGCCGGTAGTATGGGTGCAGCGATGGTGGTATAACCCCCAACGGGAGGGGTATGGCCTCAGGGCAGCTGGTGCGGATGATGGAGGTAGTGATAGTGCAGAAAGGAGAGTCAGAGACGTGAGATGCAGTTTCAGGGTTTTTACTCACAGGTGTTCCTTCAGTCACTCTGGCCTTGAGCGACCACCCGAGCCGTGCTGCATCCACCAGGTCCTGGACTCGGCCAACCCCCGGGTAGTTCCGGAGCGTGGTCCTGAGCTTCCCTCTCTTTCTCCTGGCCGTCCCCACCAGGGATCCACCTTTGTCCGGTTCCCTTGGGCCTTCTATGGTAAAACCTTCTCTGGCTTTCCTGACCCTACTCTTGGTGTACCTTCCTGGTGGATGTGGTGAGGGTCGTGGCAAAACTTGACCACGACCTCCGGTTCCTGGTTAAGGGTTACTTTTGCCTCCGCCAGCTTGGGATCCGGTGCCCTCTTCTGCCAACCCTTCACCCTTTTTAGCTCACTCATGGGATCTCAGGGTTCCCTCTTGGTCTTATGCCTCTGGGCCTTTCTTCCTCCTTTCTGCTTCAGGCCTGGCCCTGGAGCTGGGCCCAGCCGGAGCCACAGCTCCCTGTCAGCCCTCCTGGCTGAACTCCTCTGCTCTGCTCCTCCTCAGACTGACTGACTGACTGACCCTGTTTCTAGTTGGTGCCCACCTTATATACTCCCTCTATGTGTGAGCCCAGGTGACCAGCACCCAATGGGCTCCTAGCTTTACCCAGAGTACTCCCCCTATCTGCCCCTACACTACTGGGATGTTCCACCCCCCTCCCACTCCAGCCAGGGACAGACGCTGTCGTACCTGCACATCTACTTGGTGGGAGTACCGTAGTTCTGTCCCCCGGAAATGGGATGTATGTAGTGCATGTGACGCGCCCCTGGGCCTGTGTCGCGCTGCGTTGCGCACGCGGGAGCTTACCCGGAGCCGGATCTCTTGAGGGTTGTAGTCTCGTGGCGGTGATCCGGTCCGTGCCCAGGGAGTCAGACTAAGTGGCGCTGTATTAGCGGTAGATGTTGGACGACTACGCCACCCGTTGAGTACAGCTAAGGAGCTGCTGCTGCAGGGCAGACCGCTGAGGCCGGTGGTAGGATTGTGCAGCGTGATAGTATAACCCCCAACGGGAGGGGTATGGCCTCAGGGTAGCCGACGTGGATGATGGGGGTAGCAGGAACCACTCAGAGACGGTACGGTGTAGTTCAGGGTCTTTACTGGTGACAACGATAGACCCTCCCGGAGTACTGGCTAGCGATTGGGGCCTGGTCAGTCCTTGAGCAGATGGGATCTCCCCTGGCCAGGCGGAGTTGTAGGCCTCCCAAACTAACGATACTCTTCTGGCTACCTTGCTAGAAGCGGGTATAAGTAGCCCACGTCCCTGAGTGTACCGTGTGGTGCTCACCCGTATGGCCGGTGACTCGGGGCCTTCTAGTAGCTTCCGCTCCACGACGGCGGTGCTGGTCCCACGCGTGTGACCGTGCCTTCGGGTTTCTGGGCCAGAGGACCTGCAATCCCCTGCCGGTCGGTTTCTGCTGCTGGATAGGAGTTAGTCCCCACAGCCTCGGACTCCGGGTCCGGAGATAACTTCTCAGTCAGGGCGAGCTCTGCAGCTGCCAGCCCCTGACTCCTTGTAGTACTGCTCCCACAGAGCTCCTGATGTTCTTTCCTATATCTGCTTCTCTTCTCTGTCTCTACTTCTTCTCTACTCCTGGCATGGCCCAGGAGCTGGGCCCAGCCGGAGCCACAGCTCCCTGTCAGCCCTCCTGGCTGAACTCTCCCTCTCAACTCTCTAACCCTGCCTCAGCCCCAGGTTTATATAGGGGAAGTCCTTCCCCTCCCAGGACTGGGCAGGAGGTGTGGCATGCATAGGATTCCTGACCAAGAGACCTCCCACCTGCTCTCAGACATAACATTGCATTACTGTGGAAACCAGACCCCTGGGGTGCCACATTCCCCCCTAGTGAAATTTAGTACTCCGGGACTAAACATATTTTTAGAAAAACATAACAAGGTATAACAATAACAATACAATAAAGAAACACATAAAGGTGGTCACGGCATGTCCGTAACCGGGTGCAGTCTTTGAAGAAAGCAAGGTGTCCATTTCACCAAATCAGGGAGACGTAACCAGGTAGGGGTCTGTCCTGCCCCGAGTCCTTAACAGTCTTTTAGTCCATCCTGGGTTACGCTACACTAACTGTACAAAGGATTCCCGGTAAATCCACCAAGGACTCCTATAAATTACTAGAAACACATAATTATTTACAGGATATGGCCGCTCTCAGTCCTCGGCCAGTGGGGATAAGGATTGGCTGCTCACAGTCCTCAGCCTGGTAAGGGATAGGGACACACGGGGAACAATTCACTAATCCCAACGGGGACCATATTTTAATTAGCAGCAGTCCTTGTACCCTAACGGGTAACTATGTACAGCTCTTTATTCACGCTACTTCCCTTCAGTAGCTATGTCCTCTTTGTGCTCCCTCCTGAGGGTAGTCCTCAGACCCGTCCGGGTCCTCTTGGCTTTCCTCGTATTGGTAGTACTGCAGCTCCTCCTCGGTTAGCTGGGTTAGTATCTCTGCGACAGTCCTCCTCCCAGGTGGCCAGGACTTTACCTCCCTTTGGGCTGCCCCGGTTAATTGGGCCACCAGAATGCTCACTTTTTGCTCCTCTGTGAGGGGGTACACCTGGAAGAGGCTATCCAGCTTTTCTCTAAAGTCATGCAGGGTATGTGACTCCCCTGAGTACTGGGGTAGCCAGGCTGCCCCCGGGATATAGGGCATGGTGAAAGGCATGACCGCAACAGCGGTGGCGCTGGCGGGGGTTGAAGCGGTGAAGCTCTCCTCCGTATCCGACATCCTTCTCCCCCCTAGTGGACCGTGGCCTACCTTGCGATGATCCTCTTCAGTAGGCCGCGGCTCCGCAGTGGATCGTCAGGGTTGAGGACCTTCCGTCGCGCTCCTGTGACGTCGGCGTCTGCTGGGCTCCTTCCAGGACCTTACGCAACGTCCGGACGTGAGGCGGGGCTTCAGTTCTCGCGCGCTTTCGGAGTCCACGCCCCTCTTCTTCCGGCGCGGCGTCCTCAAGATGGCGTCCAATGGCGGGAAAACTCCACGTGCGGCGGGAAGAAGGCTGAAGATGGCGCCGGATGGCGGGAAAACTCCACCGATGGCGGGAAGGAAGCGGAAGATGGCGCCGGATGGCGGGAATCTTCACCACAGGTAAGTTTGAACAGTCTTTTTCAGGCACGCAGTACCCGGTGGTTGCGGGCACGAGATCCTGCCGACTACGCCAAAAGTTGACGCGCCCCTGGGCCTGTGTCGCGCTGCGTTGTGCACGCGGGAGCTTACCCGGAGCCGGATCTCTTGAGGGTTGTAGTCTCGTGGCGGTGATCCGGTCCGTGCCCAGTGAGTCAGACTAAGTGGCGCTGTATTAGCGGTAGATGTTGGACGACTACGCCACCCGTTGAGTACAGCTAAGGAGCTGCTGCTGCAGGGCAGACCGCTGAGGCCGGTGGTAGGATTGTGCAGCGTGATAGTATAACCCCCAACGGGAGGGGTATGGCCTCAGGGCAGCCGACGTGTCCGGAGATAACTTCTCAGTCAGGGCGAGCTCTGCAGCTGCCAGCCCCTGACTCCTTGTAGTACTGCTCCCACAGAGCTCCTGATGTTCTTTCCTATATCTGCTTCTTTTCTCTGTCTCTACTTCTTCTCTACTCCTGGCATGGCCCAGGAGCTGGGCCCAGCCGGAGCCACAACTCCCTGTCAGCCCTCCTGGCTGAACTCTCCCTCTCAAGTCTCTAACCCTGCCTCAGCCCCAGGTTTATATAGGGGAAGTCCTTCCCCTCCCAGGACTGGGCAGGAGGTGTGGCATGCATAGGATTCCTGACCAAGAGACCTCCCACCTGCTCTCAGACATAACATTGCATTACTGTGGAAACCAGACCCCTGGGGTGCCACACATGCAGCCTACTAAGCTCAGTCCCACACTCCATCCTTACCCGGGAGTGGAATACCACACCTCTGGTTTGAGGTGCAATACCCCTGTAGCAGCCGAGTCCTCAGGGTGCTACATTAGTCTCACAGGAAGCTCTGGAAATGTCTCCCGGCTTGAAGCTCAAGGTCTTGCTAAACAAGTTGGAACCTTTTCTTTTGTTACATCTGTTCTAGTATGGTTCAACATTTTGTACGAAATCAATTTGACAAGTAAGTTACTTCAGTCACAAGAATTCGATTTAGCTGCTGCTTCTCAACACCTTGACAAAACAAAGAAATATCTGCAATCATTAAGAAGCGATGAAGAGTTTGAGAAGCTGTTAGTTGATGCGAGGGAAATCGCAGAAGAGCTTGGCATACCAGCTAATTTTGAGTCAAGTTCTGCGCCAAAACGTTTAAAGAAAAAAACCAGACAGTTCTCTTATGAAGGGAAAGATGAGCCCATAAGAGATGAGAAACAGAGTTTCAATATTAACTTTTACTTTGCGATCTTAGATACTGCTATAAATTCAGTTGATGAGCGGTTCACTCAGCTGAAAGAAATGAAATTGAAATTTGGATTTTTGTACCACATCCGTTCACTTGAGGGAAAACCAAGCAAATTTGTTCTGGATAAGTGTAAAGCTCTGGAAAAGTCTCTTACACACAACGAAGTAAAAGACATTGATGCCATAGAGCTATGTGGTGAACTGCAGGCAATGTCAAGACGTGTTCCAGAAGATTAATCACTAAAAGACGTTATTGAACTTTTGCTTAAATCTGACTTGAAAGAAAGTGTCCCCAACCTGGTGGTGGCTCTAAGAATTCTTTTGACTCTGCCTGTGTCCGTGGCCTCAGGAGAGAGAAGCTTCTCAAAACTAAAGCTAATTAAAACATATCTAAGGGCAAATATGACGCAAGAGAGGTTGGTTGGGTTGGCAACAATTTCTATAGAATCTGAAGTTGCTAAACAAATTAATCTCGGTGACTTAGTGTCATCCTTTTAAAAAAAAAAGGCAAGGAAACAAAAATTTTAATTACTTATGGTCGATTTTGTTTTGTGTTATTGATTACTTTGTATATATTTGTCCTATACAACTTCTCAGAAGATTAAAGAGTTAGGAGAGAGTTAATTAATCATTGTTGTTGTGGTTTATTTTGCTCCTAAATTTATATCCCAAGTTTTCATCTACTGCCAAGAATAGTAGGGGCGCAACAAAATAGTTTCGCCTAGGGCGCCATAATCTCTCGGGCCGGCCCTGTATGGGGGACATTATTACAGGGCATAAGAAAGGACAGAGGATATTATAACAAAGACCTGTTTATCTGACCAACATGGTGGTGAGTGCCCAGGTCCAAGTTTTGCACCAGGGTTCATAAGACTCTATTTAGGCCAAGGCTCACAGGTTCCCCTTAAACTCAATGTTAATGATTCTCTCATAAGCAATCAGTTGTTTTTGTGAGACAAGCATTTTTATCTACTGATTTATTAAAGTGTGACCCTATACATCTACAGTAGCAATATACTATAAAAGTATAAATCTACAGCGGCAATATACTATAAAGTATAAATCCACAGTATCAATATACTATAAAGTATAAATGACTCATACATTCTATTATACTCAGACCAGTGACTATACAACTGGTTATACCCCTGCTAAATATAAATGTATTAGATCAACAAAGACAACAATACGCTCAATTCGATGTCAGTGACCGGCAAGACACGGATGCTCTCACTTTTATTTACCTTTATTTTGAAACTTAATTTAGAGTGTTCCTCCACCGGTTCATTGCACCAGGGACTGAATCACAAGGTGATAGAGGTAAAGGTCAATTTGTTTACTAAGAAATACCAGAAGTGCCAGATCCCTAACACTACGATTAACAAAGGCCTTTAACGAACCCCACTGACTTTATCGGGGTCCACCAGGTTTCTTTCATGGTGTTGCACTATTATGTCTATCATTCTGTAAAGATTGTAGATGCGACCCGAGTATTTACGGAGCTAAAAACAATGCAGATAATAAGATTGTTAAAAGTTCAATAATGTGAATAGCTATTTGTATATAAACTTTGTCTCTGTGGCAACTGAACTTGGCAGAAATCAAGACAGAAAGAGCTCACCATTGCTGCCAGTTTTAGTCTGTAATAGCAAGCAATAATTTTTTTGCAAAAAGGTTAAAGGATTGTCCAGTTTAACTTCTCCTCTGTAATGTGTCCATAATGTTGTTACATTTAACTGATATTGTTATTTTGTCAGAGTTGCCATAAATTGGCACTGTCCTGAGCAGTCAAATTCCTTCCATGTCACTCTTTTGACTTAGCTGATAATTCAATGTCTGAGCACTGCCCTGTAGGTGAGACCAGGAACATAATGATCGCAGTCACAGAGGGTGCGACCACAACTGGGTCTGTGGGGGTGGGGGCCCAGTTGATGCCAGCCCTTATGTCCGATGCACAATCAGCTGAAATGTATTGCGGTGCAGAGACACACTGGGTCCCTGCACCGCAATGCATGCCACAGGCCAATCAGATGCCAGCAGCTGAGATTGGTGTGGCAGTCACAGGTGGCGCATAGCAGTGACTTCATTTTAGCACCAAGAGCAGGCACGCCGAAGTCAGCTGCCAGCCTCTGCGCCTAATATTGAAAAGGATGTCACATGTCATGGGAGCCAGCGAAGGTGAGAAGAATCGTTATGTTTATTTTTTAAATGTGTTAAAGAAGAGTGGTAGAATGGGGAGCATGTATTACTGGAAGGGGCCCATGCTGGGGGACATTATATCAGGAAGGGGGAAATTATTACTGGAAGGAGCCCAGAATGGGGGACATTATTGCCAGAAGGGGCACAGGATGGAGGATATTAAACCAGGAAGGGGCCCATGATGGGGGACATTATACCAGGAAAGGGACATTTTTACTGGAAGGAGCCCAGAATGGGGGACATTATTACTGGAAGAGGAACAGAATGGGGGACATTATTGCCAGAAGGTGCCCAGGATAGAGGATATTATACTAGGAAGGGGCCCAGGATGGGTGACATTAGTTAAGGATGGGGGACCCTATTACATTATGAAGGGGGATGTGGCAACACGTCACGTATGTCTTTAGAACTTTAGACTTTAGAACTTTACAAGGGCAAATACATCTGACAACCATGTAGTTGGGGCCCAAGTCCAAATTTTGCACCGGGACCCATTGGACTTTAGTTACGCCACTGAGTGGGACATCAGCAGTGACATGACGCTTCTGAGAAGCTTGCATCCTAAAAGTGAACGTGCACAGATCCATCAAAGTTTTCCAGCCATCCATGGATAATATTGGAGCACTGTCCCCATTCTCTTCTGTAACAGAACTGGTCATCCACAACACAGTCTCTAAAGTCCTGTCTATCTGAAATGCTATTTAACCCCTTGTGTCAGCAGCCAGACTTATTGATCTATCTCTCTGGAAACAGAAAAATAGATGGTTAAATAATACGCATGGATACTGCGCACCCTGTTGCAGACAACTGGGTAGCCATGAACTGGGATCTCAAAGAAGGGATAATACTAGGGAGGAAAACATGAGGGGGCAGAGGAGTGAAGCACAAGGCAGACCAGGAATTATAGTATCAGCAATAAGCTGGAACCTCGGACACGACCCGCTGCTGGTGCCCTGCAATTTAAGCAAGAAAACAAAGGCTTAAGATGGGTCTTTTTCTGGTACACTTTGCATGTAATGCCTAATAGAAGTGTGTATACTATATTTTAACCCCGTATCAACACTTGCCATAAAAGTACAGAGATCGCCCCATATCCGGCATATAATGGCTGTGACAATGGTATTAACAGCACTCCAGAAAGGGGGCAAAGCATTCTATGCACCCATTGGTGCCCCGGGACACGATCACGGGATGCTGATGGGTTGCTATGACAGCCGGGGGTCTGTAGCCAAATGAGACCATGAATTTTGCTATATACAGTAATACTGTGGCATTGCTGTATATAGTGACGCGCCCCTGGACCTACTTGGTGTAGCGTTGCGCACGCGGGGACTACCCGGAGCCGGGCCTGTTGGGGGTAGTAGTCTCGTGGCGGTGACCCGGTCCGTGCCCAGGGAGTCAAACTGTGTGGCTGAGTATTAGCAGTAGATGTTGGACGACTACGCCACCCGTTGAATGCAGCTATGGAGCTGCCGCTGCAGGGCAGACCGCTGAGGCCGGTGGAAGGATTGTGCAGCGTGGATGGTATAACCCCCAACGGGAGGGGTATGGCCTCAGGGCAGCCGACGTGGATGATGGGGGTAGCAGGAACCACTCAGAGACGATGCGGTGTAGTTCAGGGTCTTTACTGGTGATAAAGATAGACCCTCCCGGAGTACTGGCTAGCGATCGGGGCCTGGTCAGTCTTTGAGCAGATAGGATTTCCCCTGGCCAGGCGGAGTTGTAGGCCTCCCCAACTAATTGTACTCTTCTGGCTACCTTGCTAGAGGCGGGTAAAAGTAGCCCACGTCCCTGAGTGTACCGTGTGGTGCTCACCCGTATGGCCGGTGACTCGGGGCCTTCTAGTGGCTTCCGCTCCACGACGGCGGTGCTGGTCCCACGCGTGTGACCGTGCCTTCGGGTTTCTTGGCCAGAGGACCTGAAATCCCCTGCCGGTCGGTTTCTGCTGCTGGGTAAGGATTAATCCCCACAGCCTCGGACTCCGGGTCCGGTGGTAACTCTTCAATCAGGGCGAGCTCTTCAGCTGCCAGCCCCTGATTCCTTGTAGCACTGCTCCCACTGAGCTCCTGATCTTTCTTTCCTATAGCTGCTCCTCTTCTTAACTCACCTTCTTAACTAACTAACCCTGCCTCAGCCCCAGTTTTATATAGGGGAATTTCTTCCCCTCCCAGGACTGAGCAGGAGGTGTGGCATGCATAGGATTCCTGACCAAGAGACCTCCCACCTGCTCTCAGACGTAATATCTCTATCACTGTGGCAACCAGACCCCTGGGGTGTCACAATAGCATAAGCAAGGTTCAAGTTCCCTAAAGAGACTAACAAATACAGTAAAAAAAAATCAAAAAAAGTTTTAAAAAAGTGAAAAAAATACAAAAAACATAATAGTATGAGTCACCTCATTTTTGTCCATTAAGAGTAAAGATATTAAGAAAATGTAAAAAAATACACATATGTGGTAACACCACATCCATAAATCAGTATTTAAAATTAATTAACCTGATTAGTAAACACCGTAAGCTGAAAAGATTCAAAACCGCAAACACCCCAAAAAATGTTGTAAGAAGTGATCGAAATGTCATATCAATCCCTAAATGCTATTAATAAAAATTTTGTCTAAACCCACAAAAAAAAAAAAAAATAAGCCATCACACAGCTCTATGGATCGAAAATTGAAAACGTTGTGGGTCTTGGAAAATGGCGACACAATACATTTCTTTTTTTTATAAATTTCAGATTTTTTGCCACTAAAATAGTAAAAAAAAACAGGGCAAGTTTGTTAACGCTGCAATTGTGCTGACAAGGAGAATCATATTACCAGGTCATTTTACCGCACAATGTATGCTGTAAAAACAATCCCCAAAAAACAATGTCAGAATTAAGTTTTCTTCGCAATTTCACCGCACTTGCAATTTTTTATCTGTTTTCCAGTACACTATGTGGTAAAATGAATGGTGTTAATCAAAAGTATAAGTCGTCCAACAAAAAAAAAGCCCTCATACGTCAATGAGGACAGAAAAATAAAAATTAAAATGCAATAAACGGAAATTGGTAATGTCAGGAGGAGGTTAATCAGATAATTTTTATTCATACAACTACTATAAAAATGTTTCCATTTTCAAACAAAAAGTGTAGAAGATAATGACATAAGAAATTATTATTATTATTTATTATTATAGCGCCATTTATTCCATGGCGCTTTGCATGTGAAAAAGGGGTATAATACAAGAACAATTACAATAATCTTGAACACAATGTGACAGCGACTGGTACAGGAAGAGCGAGGACCCTGCCCGCGAGGGCTCACAATCTACAAGGGATGGGTGAGGATACAGTAGGTGAGGTTAGAGCTGGTCGTGCAGCGGTATGGTGGAGCGGTGGTTACTGCAGGTTGTAGGCTTGTCGGAAGAGGTGGGTCTTCAGGTTCCTTTTGAAGGTTTCCACGGTAGGTGAGAGTCTGATACGTTGGGGTAGAGAGTTCCAGAGTAGGGGGGAAGCACGGGAGAAATCTTGTATGCGATTGTGGGAGGAGGAGATAAGAGGCGAGTAGAGAAGGAGATCTTGTGAGGATCGGAGGTTGCGTGCGGGTATGTAACGGGAGACTAGGTCAGAGATATATGGAGGAGACAGGTTGTGAATGGCTTTGTATGTCATGGTTAGGGTTTTGAACTGGAGTCTCTGAGCAATGGGGAGCCAGTGAAGAGATTGACAGAGAGGAGAGGCCGGGGAATAGCGGGGGGACAGGTTGATTAGTCGAGCAGCAGAGTTTAGGATAGATTGGAGGGGTGTGAGAGTGTTAGACAGGAGGCCACAGAGCAGGAGGTTGCAGTAGTCAAGGCGGGAGATGATGAGGGCGTGCACTAGTGTTTTTTCAGATTCATGGTTGAGGAATGTGAGGATCCAGGAGATATTTTTGAGTTGGAGTCGGCAGGAAGTGGAAAGGGCTTGGATATGTGGTTTGAAGGAGAGTTCAGAGTCCAGGATTACCCCAAGGCAGCGAGCTTGAGGGACTGGGGAGAGTGGGCAGCCTTTGACGTTGATAGATGGATCAGTTGGGGGGGTTGAATGAGATGGCAGAAAGATGATGAATTCTGTTTTGTCCATGTTAAGTTTTAGAAATCTGGCAGAGAAGAAGGATGAAATAGCAGACAGACATTGTGGGATTTTGGTTAGTAAGGAGGTGATATCGGGTCCAGAGAGGTAGATCTGTGTGTCATCAGCATAGAGGTGATAATGAAAGCCGTGAGACTCTATGAGCTGTCCCAGGCCGAAGGTGTAGATGGAGAAGAGCAGCAGTCCTAGAACTGAACCTTGGGGGACACTGACAGATAGGGGGCGAGATGAGGAGGTGGTGTGTGAGTGGGAGACACTGAATGTCCGGTCTGTTAGGTATATGGAGATCCAGGATAGGGCCAAGTCTGTGATGCCGATAGATGAGAGAGTCTGTAGTAAGAGGGAATGGTCCACTGTGTCAAAGGCAGATGACAGGTCTAGGAGGACAGGGTAGTGTCGCTTAGATTTGGCGGTTAGTAGGTCGTTGGTGACTTTAGTCAGTGCAGTTTCAGTAGAATGGTGCGGTCGGAAACCAGATTGTAGGCGGTCAAAGAGGGAGCAGGAGGAGAGGTGGGAGGACAGTTCAGAATGGACATGTTGTTCCAGTAGTTTTGAGGCATAGGGGAGAAGTGATATGGGGCGATAGCTAGACACAGAGGATGGGTCAAGGGAGGGCTTTTTGAGGATGGGTGTGATTGAGGCATGTTTGAAGCATGAGGGGAAGACACCAGTTGTTAGTGACAGGTTGAAGAGGTGGGCTAGGGCTGGGATGAAGATAGTGGTAAGGTTTGGGATGAGGTGGGACGGGATTGGGTCAAGTTTACAAGTGGTGAGGTGTGATTTGGAGAGTAAGGAGGAAAGTTGATCTTCAGAAATGGTGGAGAAGGTGGTTTTGGAGGAAGAGGGTTGAGTAGGTGTGGGGAGGGGCTGTGGGGGCTTTAGGCAAAAGCTTTGTCTGATGGTGTCAATCTTCTGCTTGAAGAATGAGGCAAAGTCTTCGGCTGAAATAAGAAGAGAGGGAGGAGGGACTGGGGGATGGAGGAGAGAATTGAAGGTGTTGAATAGTTGTTTGGGGTTGTGAGACAGGGAGGATATGAGAGATGCAAAGTATGTTTGTTTTGCTGCAGTGAGTGTGGACTTGAAGGTAGTGAGGGACTGTTTGAATGCGATGAAGTGCTCATGGGAGTGGGACCTTTTCCATCTACGCTCAGCAACCCTGGAGTCCCGTCGCAGTTCTTTAGTTAGGCTGGTGTGCCAGGGTTGTCTGTTGATTGTGCGACCCTTGGTATGTGTGAGGGGGGCGACCGAATCTAGAGCTGCAGCGGTTGTGGTGTTGTATAAAGTGGCAGCAACATCTGCATCATGTAAGGAACTAATGTCTGTAAGAGGGAGGAGGGATTCAGAGAGTGAGTGTAGGTCAAGGTGTTTGAGATTTCTGTGAGGGTATGCAAGTTTGTGGAGTGGGGATTGTTGCCCCGGGGAGGAGAGAGAAGAGAATGCGAGTAGGTTGTGGTCAGAAAGAGGGAGAGGTGAGTTAGAGAGGTTAGATAGGGAACAGAGGCGGGTGAAGAAATAATGATTAATCTCACGAACAAGTGATGGATACAGAGTTAGGCACAGTCCACACACATACAGAGCTCTCTGCTTAGCACTACATCGGAGTTTGTTTTTTGAATCCCCGAAAAACATGATTACATAGGGAAACCCCACAGAGCCCTGATGGAGCCATTCATTTCAATGAAGCCCACAGAGTCACTGTGGACATTGTCTGGCGTCTGTTTTGGACTTTTTCAGACACATCTTTTTCAGTTTTTCAGTCTATCTGAAAAAGAGGTATACTGACGGGATGGAGATACCCGTTCACTGGAAGCCTAGCTGTCCATGACCAATAATGTAGTTTCACTAGGGCAATATATTTAGGCCAAACCCCATCTCATTAAGCACAGTGCACTTTAACTCCATTAGACATGGTCAAAGCCTTGGCAGCGTCAAGGGGTAAAATTACCCTGCTCCTGGTGTCTGTGGAGTTCAAATGTAGGCTTATAAGTAGGAGCGTCAGTTTAACCACTGTGGATTTATTGGACATGAAACTGAATTTATTTTCATGGACCACTTCAGTAATGACTTTTATTAATCTATTAAGCAGGACTTTAGGTAGTAGTTTAACTAAAGGGAGAAGAGAAATTTGCCTATACAAGTCAATTCTGAATTAATTTGTGATGCGGGCTATCGTCAATTCTCACGGACTAGCCATGGGGCAGGGTAGTCAAGGAGTCCGGAGTCAAATACCAAGAGTCAAAGGCAGAGGGGCAAGACGAAAGAGAAAACAAGTCACAGTCCGAGGTCATAAGTCCAAAACGGTAGCGGTGGAGGCAAAGGGGCTAGGAAACTGAATAGTCAAAGGCAAGGTCTGAGGCCAGGCAGCAAAAGATCAAAACAACAGAACACAAAAGCACAAGGCACGCATACAGCCGAGTAAAAAATGGTCTGACCATTGCCAGCCAGCTAAATAGCCAGGCAATCATCCCGAAAGGTGACACCTGGAGGAAGCCCAGCAGTCCCGGCCTGTGATTGGGTGTCACGGGTGTGTCAGAGGTGAGAGACAGTTGTCCTGCAGTGGGTTGCAGGAGATCTCTATGTTTGGCATTGCAGACAGCTTCTTAGATTAGAGGCTGTCTTTAGGACCGAACGGCTACCTCTCTCCTGCTAATTAGCTCTCTGGCCTGGGTGTATATATACCTGGTGTGTCTGAGAGGGAGTTGCCGGCTATATTCTGTTCTACTTGTGAAGCCTAGCAGGAGTTGTACATCATCCTCTCTGAAGCTTGAGGCCGTTTGCATATTTGGAGTTCATCTAAAGCTAAGCTATTTTTCCCCTGTGTTGTCTACCCTTGTTGACTATAGAGTTTAGTGGAGGTTGACTAGTGCTCATCTCCTTCCATCCCTAGCCATAACCTTACGCCAGGGTCAGTAGGGTGAGGCACGCGTCGGCGATTGCTGAGGAGGTAATATAGGGACGGTAGTTGAGACAGGCTAATGCTAGACCAGGAGGTCTCCACTTCCCCCTTTCCCTAGTGTCTGAGCTCCCTTTCAGTTTTTCCTCTGTGTTGCACTAGTCTTTTCCATACCTGGCTTGACATTGGGTTGCTGCACACTCTTTGTAACGGGTCTGGGAGGCGGAACCTCTGAGCTACTATACAAGGGGGCGGTCCTTGTAAGGGAGCGGGTGGCGACCAGGGAAGACGGGCAGGCAGTCACAGCAGGTGACCGGGACAGTCTCTGAGTGAACGGGCTGGAGGTCACGGCAAGTGACCGGGGCAGTCTCTGGATGAACGGGCAGGAGGTCACGGCAAGAGACTGGGGCAGTCTGTGGATGAACGGGCAGGAGGTCACGGCAAGTGACCGGGGCAGTCTGTGGATGAACGGGCAGGAGGTCACGGCAAGTGACCGGGGCAGTCTCTGGGTAAAGGGTAGGTACGACCTGTGATGGCTGAGCCTCCAGGTAGGCTAGCAGGCAGATGGTTGATGTGTGCTCCCAGGTGAGCAAGCGAGAGTCTCTGGAATGGCAGGTAGTCACAGCACGTGACGGCGGAGCCTCCAGGTAGGCTAGCAGGCAGGTAACAGGTGTGCGCTCCCAGGTGAGCGGGCAGGAGTCTCTGGAATGGCAGGTGGTCACAGCACGTGACGGCGGAGCCTCCAGGTAGGCTAGCAGGCAGGTAACAGGTGTGCGCTCCCAGGTGAGCGGGCAGGAGTCTCTGGAATGGCAGGTGGTCACAGCACGTGACGGCGGAGCCTCCAGGTAGGCTAGCAGGCAGGTAGCAGATGTGCGCTCCCAGGTGAGCGGGCAAGCTGGTCCATAGACAGACTGACAGGAGTTGGAGGGCAGACCGTCGGACCTCAGGTTAGCAGGCAGGTAAGCAGAATATCAGGCAGGAATCAGACAGCAAACTGGCAGGAATCTGGCAGGTAACTGGCAACGGGACCTGAGGGCTGAAGCAGAGTAGTGAACAGTGCAACAACATTGCTCGGGCACCTCCATTTTGGAGGAGGTGCCTTATATATGGTGAAGTCCTCCGGCCATTGGCTGGGGACTCCTTAGGACGGCGCGCGCGGCCCCTTTAAGAGGGAGGGAGCGCGCGCGCGCCCTAAGCACAGTGGCCGGGAAGGAGCGCGCACTGCCAGCAGAGCGGGAGGAGGACGCCGGGCTCGGAGAAGAGGGGTGAGGGGAACAGCGTCCCTGCCTAGCAGAGGGCAGGGACGCCGGCACTACAGTACCCCCCCCCTTTAGGCCCCCCTTTTTTAGGCCAGAGAGAAATTTAGCTAGGATGAGAGGGGCATGGATGTTCTCCCGGGGCTCCCACGTTCTCTCCTCAGGACCAAACCCCTTCCAATCTACCAGAAAAAAGGTCTTCCCTCTTACCCTTTTGGTGGCCAGAATGTTCTCTACCTCAAATTCGTTTTCAGCGGAAACCAGAGCAGGAGGCGTACCTGTAGACTTGGAAAAAGAGTTAAGTACCACAGGTTTGAGGAGAGATACATGGAAGGAGTTAGGGATCCGCAAGTTGGCCGGGAGTTTCAATTTATAGGCCACCGGGTTGATCTGACTGATGACCTCCAGAGGACCGATGAACCGAGGCCCTAACTTATAGGAAGGAATCTTGAGCCGGACATATTTGGACGAGAGCCAGACCTTATCCCCTGGACGGAATTGAGGAGGATCCAGACGTTTTTTGTCAGCATGTCTTTTCATACGCTCGGATGACAGAAGGAGTGCGGACCGGGTGCTCTCCCATATGGAGGAAAATTTGTTAAGAGATTCCGCAGCCGGATTGTCCACCGAGGTGGAGACGGGAAATGGGATCCGAGGATGCTGACCGAAGACAACAAAAAACGGGGATTTGGAGGAAGATTCGCTCTCGTGATTGTTGTAAGAAAATTCGGCCCATGGCAGGAGATCCACCCAGTCTGAATGGTGGGCATTAACGAAGTGCCGGAGGTAACTGGTCAGGTTCTGATTGATCCGCTCCACTTGACCATTAGACTGTGGGTGGTAAGCGGAGGAGAAGTCCAGGGTGACATCTAGCAGTTTACAAGTGGCTCTCCAGAAGCGTGAGGTGAACTGTACCCCACGATCCGACACTATGTGGAGGGGCAGTCCATGAAGACGGAAGATGTGGCGGATAAAGTCTTTAGCCAGCTCGGGTGCAGACGGGAGGCCTGGCAGGGGAACGAAATGAGCCATCTTGGAAAAGCGGTCAGCGACCACCCAAATGACCGTACAACCGGCAGAGACGGGGAGATCAGTTATAAAGTCCATTGCTATATGCTGCCAGGGGTCAGCAGGTACTGGGAGCGGAAGGAGGCGACCGGCTGGCAGATGTCTCGGAACCTTGTTGCGGGCGCAGGACACACAGGCAGAAACAAAGTCTATTACGTCCTTGTGCAGGGTAGGCCACCAGTAGTGCCGGGAAATAAGCTGGAGGGTCTTTTTCTGACCGGCGTGGCCAGCTAGTTTAGACGAGTGACCCCAGTGTAGGATCTTCTCCCGATCAGGTACTGATACGAACGTCTTACCGGGAGGGAGACGATTTAGACTCACGGGAGCCACCTGCATTACTCTGGCGGGATCGATGATGTGTTTCGGTTCTTCCTCGAGATCAGACACCATAAAGGATCGGGATAAAGCGTCCGCCTTGATGTTTTTGTCAGCCGGGCGAAAATGAAGAACAAAATCAAAGCGAGCAAAAAACAAGGACCACCGGGCTTGGCGCGGGTTAAGTCTCTGGGCATGCTGGAGGTAAGCCAAGTTCTTGTGGTCAGTGTAAATTATTACCGGGTGAAGAGCCCCTTCGAGCAGGTAACGCCACTCCTCCAATGCCAGCTTGATGGCCAATAACTCTCGATCTCCTATGGAATAGTTGCGCTCAGAAGAGGAGAAGAGTTTGGAGAAGAAGCCACAAGTTACCATTCTCCCGGAAGACGATTTTTGGGTAAGTACCGCTCCGGCTCCAGAGGAGGAGGCGTCAACCTCCAGGAAGAACTGCTTGTTGCCATCAGGGCGATGCAGCACCGGGGCGGAAGAGAAGGCCTGTTTTAAGGAAAGAAAGGCCTCCTCTGCTTCGGGCGGCCACTCTCTGGGATTAGTGCCCTTACGGGTGAGCGCGGAAATTGGGGCAGTCCGGGAAGAGAAGTGCGGTATGAAGAGGCGGTAGTAGTTGGTGAAGCCCAGGAACCGCTGAATGGCCTTCAACCCCTCCGGTCGAGGCCACTTCTCGATGGCACACAGTTTCTCAGGATCCATTCGTAGGCCGGTCTGAGAAATTATGTAGCCCAAAAACGGAAGCGAGGTCTGCTCAAAGAGGCACTTCTCATATTTAGCGAAGAGGTGGTTCTGCCTGAGCCTGAGCAGGACCTGACGAACATCCCTCCGGTGAGTCTGGAGATCCGGAGAGAAGACCAAGATGTCGTCCAGGTACACCACCACGCAGGAGTAGAGAAGGTCCCGGAAGATGTCATTGACCAACTCTTGAAAGACGGCGGGAGCGTTACAGAGACCGAAGGGCATTACCAGATATTCGTAGTGGCCGTCCCGGGTGTTGAATGCCGTCTTCCATTCATCCCCCTGACGGATACGGACCAGGTTGTACGCCCCACGAAGGTCCAGTTTGGTGAAGATTCTAGCCCCCCTCAGACGATCAAATAATTCCGGAATGAGCGGAAGGGGGTACTTATTCTTCACCGTGATCTGGTTTAGGCCTCTATAGTCTATGCAGGGACGAAGAGAGCCGTCCTTCTTTTTAACAAAGAAGAAGCCTGCTCCCGCCGGGGAGGTAGATTTCCGGATAAATCCCCGGGCCAAATTCTCCTCAATATACTCGGACATAGACCGGGTCTCAGCAGCGGACAATGGGTAAATACGCCCACGAGGAGGAGTAGTACCGGGTAGCAGGTCGATAGGGCAGTCGTATGGTCTATGAGGGGGTAGTGTCTCTGCCTCCTTTTTATTAAAGACATCAGCATATGACCAATAAGGAATCAGAAGTCCAGGTAGATTAGCTGGGGTAGGAGAAGGACGGACGGGATGAACGGGAACCAGACAAGACTTATGACAGTCCTGCCCCCAGCGAAGGACTTCTCCGGTCTGCCAGTCAAGCACGGGTGCATGTCTCTGGAGCCAAGGTAGGCCTAGCAAGAGGGCGTGAGAGAGTCCAGGCAGAACATGAAAGGAGATACTCTCAGAATGCAGCATTCCCACCTGTAGAGTAATGGATTCGGTGATGAGTTGGATGGGACGTGGTAAGAGGCCCCCATCCACGGCAGCAACAGACAAGGGTACAGCCAGAGGTTTGGTGGGGATGCGGTATTTCTCTACCAGGGACTGTGAAATAAGATTCCCGGCTGCTCCAGAGTCAAGTTGGGCTAGTTCGAAATAACGGTTGTCCCCGCAGACGATTGAGACTGACAGCAGCAGAGATGGAGAGGATTTATTCTTGTCTAGGTCGACCTCTCTGAGCGAACCTAGACACAGGCGTTTCCGGACCTCTCCGGGCAGGTACGGATCCGGTGCTCCTTACTGCCACAGTAGAAGCAGCTCTCCTCGGCACGGCGTAAGTCCTGACGGGTTTTGACCATCTTGGTCTGGTCGACCTGCATAGGCTCAGGAGGGTGTTCCTGGGGAGAAACGGAGGGAGTGACGGGTTACTGGAAGGAAGGAGCTAAACGTGGAAACCTCCTCTCACGGGTGACCTCTTTGGCACGCTCCTGGAACCGTAGGTCAATCCGGGTGGCAAGAGTTATTAAATCATCGAGAGTGGTAGGAATGTCCCGACCGGCGAGTTCATCTTTAATACGGCCGGACAGACCCTCCCAGAAGACAGATACCAGAGCGTCGTTATCCCAGGCCAGCTCCGAGGCAAGGGTACGGAACCGTATGGCATATTGGCCCACGGTGAGACTTCCCTGACGGAGGCGTAGCAGAGACGATGCGGATGAGGTCTTTCGTCCAGGTTCGTCGAAGACTTTCCGGAAAGCCGTGAGAAAGGCAGGCAAGTCGGACACCAGGGGGTCTCCTCTCTCCCATAGAGGATTCAGCCAAGCCAGTGCCTCCCCCGTGAGATGATACATGATGAAGGCTACTTTGGCCCGGTCGGAATTAAACTGGTGGGACAGGAGTTCAAAGTGCAGGGTGCACTGGTTTATGAAGCCCCGAGCCTGAGCGGAGTCGCTTCCGAAGCGAGGAGGTGCAGAAAGCCGGGGTCCGGAGCAGGATACCATGGTATTGGTGGGCAGCGGCGCTGCCGGGTTGCGAGTCATGACTCTAGCGGTGGTTGCTGGTGGAGCAGTCAGAGTGTCCAGGCGTGAGTTGACATTCCGCAGGTGACCCAGGATGGACTCCTGTTGGGACCTCTGACGGGACAGTTCATGACATAGGTCCGAGAGCGAGGGAGCTTGGGTACCACCGGGTTCCATGGCCCGAGCAAACTGTAACGGGTCTGGGAGGCGGAACCTCTGAGCTACTATACAAGGGGGCGGTCCTTGTAAGGGAGCGGGTGGCGACCAGGGAAGACGGGCAGGCAGTCACAGCAGGTGACCGGGACAGTCTCTGAGTGAACGGGCTGGAGATCACGGCAAGTGACCGGGGCAGTCTCTGGATGAACGGGCAGGAGGTCACGGCAAGAGACCCGGGCAGTCTGTGGATGAACGGGCAGGAGGTCACGGCAAGTGACCGGGGCAGTCTGTGGATGAACGGGCAGGAGGTCACGGCAAGTGACCGGGGCAGTCTCTGGGTAAAGGGTAGGTACGACCTGTGATGGCTGAGCCTCCAGGTAGGCTAGCAGGCAGATGGTTGATGTGTGCTCCCAGGTGAGCAAGCGAGAGTCTCTGGAATGGCAGGTGGTCACAGCACGTGACGGCGGAGCCTCCAGGTAGGCTAGCAGGCAGGTAACAGGTGTGCGCTCCCAGGTGAGCGGGCAGAAGTCTCTGGAATGGCAGGTGGTCACAGCACGTGACGGCGGAGCCTCCAGGTAGGCTAGCAGGCAGGTAACAGGTGTGCGCTCCCAGGTGAGCGGGCAGGAGTCTCTGGAATGGCAGGTGGTCACAGCACGTGACGGCGGAGCCTCCAGGTAGGCTAGCAGGCAGGTAGCAGATGTGCGCTCCCAGGTGAGCGGGCAAGCTGGTCCATAGACAGACTGACAGGAGTTGGAGGGCAGACCGTCGGACCTCAGGCTAGCAGGCAGGTAAGCAGAATATCAGGCAGGAATCAGACAGCAAACTGGCAGGAATCTGGCAGGTAACTGGCAACGGGACCTGAGGGCTGAAGCAGAGTAGTGAACAGTGCAACAACATTGCTCGGGCACCTCCATTTTGGAGGAGGTGCCTTATATATGGTGAAGTCCTCCGGCCATTGGCCAGGGACTCCTTAGGACGGCGCGCGCGGCCCCTTTAAGAGGGAGGGAGCGCGCGCGCGCACGCCCTAAGCACAGTGGCCGGGAAGGAGCGCGCGCTGCCAGCAGAGCGGGAGGAGGACGCCGGGCTCGGAGCAGAGGGGTGAGGGGAACAGCGTCCCTGCCTAGCAGAGGGCAGGGACGCCGGCACTACACTCTTAAAGTTGCATGGGGATAGTCGGCACACCCCAGTCCCTGATTGAGCAGCTAAGCTATCCCATAGACAATACTGACAGCCCAGCATGCCCCTGCCATCTATTGGGTGGCAGAGCTGTCACTCACTGCGTCCCTAGGACATAGTGAGCGCCAGATTTGTGACAGAATCCCCTGGCTTCAAACCTAGTATTATTATTTCTTTACTCATGGATTCCAGCAATAAGCCCATCTATCCCAATAAGATTCTGAGATATTTTGTCCTCCCAGACATAGGAACCACGGGAATATAAATTATCATAGTAGGAATGTAGGACTAAGGGGCAAAAGAGTAAAGGTTGTAAGGGAAGAAACTTGTCCACACGTTTCTTCCCTTACAATCTCTTCTCTTTTGCTCCTTGATACCAGCCTAAGTAAAGTTTGTGTAGCACCCCTTTATACCATTTGCTGTGCCCACTTTCTCTACTAGTTAGGAATGTGAGACCCTCAAAATGCAATATTAACCGAGATATATATGCCACGTGACTTTGTAACTTGTCGTTACCAACAAATTTCCCTCTGCTTTACCCTTCAATACACCCTGTGCATATCAGAAGCATCTTCTACATATATTTCTTCTATTTTCCACACCCTTTACTGCAACTCCTGTTTCAGTTTTTTTGTTTTGGGAATTTTCTTACTAATTTCACTAATGCTGACCCTCCTTGACAAATGCTTTCGTAGCATCCCATACAAAGTGCTTGAAGGCCAAGCCCTTGTTAGGGTGAAAGTATTCTACAATTTTAGTACAAAGAGAACATTCGATCTGTATCCAGTAAGGATTCAGACTCCATAGTCTTCTACCAGAAGAACTCATGTCTCCCAAATTGTTGTTGCATTCGGAAAAGCGAATGATCTGAAATGACTCTCAGGATGTAGGTCTCCAACTTAATATGGGGTAGGATATTCTCAGTGCCGATATCCAAGTCTATCGCAGACAGTAAATGATTGGAGTTAGAATAGCAGAAGTACGGTTTTACAATGGGATGACTGAGGCATCAAATATCTATCGGTCCCGTCTCATATAGCAAATTATATTAAGAAGTAGGTAATTCAGATAGAGTGATATTGCCAATAAGGCCCCCATACACATTAGAAAATGTTGTCCGAACTTGGTAATATTGGTGGGTTTGGCCAACAATCTAATGTATATGAGGTCCTACTGACTGTACCCCAATAAATAATGTTGAAGAACAGAAGAATCCAGCATGGCTGATTTTCAAATTGACGATTGTTTGCTCTTCCTGAGATAAATCACGGCCAGTTATGTATGGCAGGAGTTCTCTCATAGAGAATGCAGGAGCACTCATACAGCTAAGCGTACCTGTGTATGGGAGAGTCAGAGAAGATAGATGACGGCAGAACGATTGATAGTTGAACATTGAATGAATGTGTGTGACGCTCGAAAGCCCTACCCTGGGAGATGGGGGACTCGGAGCCGGGTCCTATGTTGTCGATGGGGTGCAGCCGTGGCCCGGAACCGCTCAGTGCCCAGAGCCGTCACATTAAAAAGAGGATGGTACGGGCTTATCTGGGTTGAGTGGCTAATCTCGACTACGCCACCTGTGGCACCTGGTGAAGGCCACCAGCGCTGCTGCAGTCCGCTGAGGCCGGGTGTTATGGCAGCCGTCGTTGGTACTACTCCCCACAGGCGGAGCAGGGCCTCAGGGCAGAGAGAGGCAGGATGGAGGGGGTAGTAGTCTAGGAGGTCTGATGCTGCGTAGTGCGGTGTAATGCAGAATAAAGAGTCCGGAGGCCATAGGGGTTAACTTCCTGGGTTTTTACTCACGGTGGAGATTGCAGTTGAAAGGCGTCTCCCTGCTCCTCGCGGAGTTCTGCGGTCACCAGAGACGGGGGGGTCCGACAACCTCCGAGTAAGTCCAGTGTTCAATCAGGACCCCGCACCAGAGTGTTCCTAGACTTCAGACCGGGTCCTTTCCAGGCTGTGTCTGTGTAGATAGGCCGGGTCTCCCTCTGAACTTCACTCAGAAAAAGGGTACGGGTGGCAGCTCCGCTCCTTCCTTTACCCGGTGGGATCCTCAGGGCCTACCGGACTTTCCTGACCAGGACATAGAGTAGCAAGGTCAGGTGTCGGGGGCCGGTACCCCTCTTGCAGCCGGAATCCCTCTGAATAGATCAGGTTGGCGAGGACAGGTGGCGTATACCGCTCCGTCTGCATCCCCCCAGGATCCATTTGCGGTGGAGCTACACTCCTAAGCTCCGGGCCTTCTTGGTCATGGTCCTTGACCGGGCTGAGACATACATTATCTGCAACCTGCCCCTCGACCCAAGGCCAGGGTACGAGGGCCGTGTCTCCATCCTCTGCAGGTGCACACAGGATCCACGCTCAGGGAGGGAGATCACGATAAAAGAACAATCAAAGAACGAAGAGCCAAAATGGCTGTGTATTAAATATGAAATTTAAAGTGTCACTAAAATGTGAATCCTCCACCCTCACCCACTAGTTGGTTCCCCTATCTTTTGGTTCCCCAGTCTCCCAACTTCCAGTAGGGGCAGCACCTGGTGCCTACTAGCCCCCTCTGGTGGGAGAAGTGTGGTGTTGGATGTGGAGGTAGGGTCCTGACCATCGCACTGTTCTTACCTCAAAGGAGGAACACTACACCCCATTAAAGAGGTGCAGCATCCCTGTGGCGGTCGAACCCTCAGGGGCGCCACAAATGATTTTTCGGCTGACAGTTATCTAAAGTGTATAGGGTGCTTGAGTTACTCTACCGGTATAACAGATAGGGCCATCATGGCCACTGATCATCAAGCAAGAGCAGATGATGTTTCTCAGAGAGCACTCATTGACATCTATTCAGAACAGTGCTTTGTGGCGCCCTGCTGTGCATTAGTGCCACAGATCCTAGAGGGGTGCATGAACGGATTTCTCCACAAGAGGCCCCCACAGCATACACACACCTCCACCTTCCACCTCAGACCACCAGAGGGAGCCCGATAGTGATATAAATAGGGAAGGTGGAGCTAGGCAGTAGCAGTAGTTCCTCTGGAGAGTTCAGCAAGTACAGGTCTGAATACAGAGTTGAGCTCAGTCTAGAGAACATAGCTAATAGTTCAGCAGTGGAGCACGAGGCTCCTGCAAGCTAGACTCAGGGAGCTCAGTTAGAGCCCAAGGTGTGCCGACGCCATAAGAGCGGTGAAGCGCGGCAAGCTGCCGCTAGTGTGTATAGCCTAGTGAGGGCCTCGAGCAGGCCGAAGGCTAGAGGAGTGAGTAGCATTGGGGGCAGAGGAGCTGTACAGTCATATGAAAAAGTTTGGGCACCCCTATTAATCTTAAGCTTAATGTTTTATAAAAATTGGTGTTTTTGCAACAGCTATTTCAGTTTGATATATGTAATAACTGTTGGATACAGTAATGTTTCTGCCTTGAAATGAGGTTTATTGTACTAACAGAAAATGTGCAATCTGCATTCAAACAAAATTTGACAGGTGCATAAGTATGGGCACCTCACCAGAAAAGTGACATTAATATTTAGTAGATCCTCCTTTTGCAAAAATAACAGCCTCTAGTCGCTTCCTGTAGCTTTTAATGAGTTCCTGGATCCTGGATGAAGGTATTTTTGACCATTCCTCTTTACAAAACAATTCCAGTTCAGTTAAGTTTGATGGTCGCCGAGCATGGACAGCCTCTTCAAATGATCCCACAGATGTTCAATGATATTCAGGTCTGGGGACTGGGATGGCCATTCCAGAACATTGTAATTGTTCCTCTGCATGAATGCCTGAGTAGATTTGGAGCGGTGTTTTGGATCATTGTCTTGCTGAAAGATCCATCCACTGCGTAACTTCAACTTTATCACTGATTCTTGAACACTATTGCCAAGAATCTGCTGATACTGAGTGATCCATGCGTCCCTCAACTTTAACAAGATTCCCAGTGCCGGCATTGACCACACAGCCCCAAAGCATGATGGAACCTCCACCAAATTTTACTGTGGGTAGCAAGTGTTTTTCTTGGAATGCTGTGTTTTTTTGCCACCATGCATAACGCCTTTTTGTATGACCAAACAACTCAATCTTGGTTTCATCAGTCCACAGGACCTTCTTCCAAAAAGAAATAGGCTTCTTCAAATGTGCTTTTGCATACCTCAGCCGACTCTGTTTGTGCGTACTTGCAGAAACGGCTTCTTTCGCATCACTCTCCCATACAGCTTCTCCTTGTGCAAAGTGCGTTGTATAGTTGACCGATGCACAGTGACACCATCTGCAGCAAGTTGATGCTGCAGCTCTCTGGAGGTGGTCTGAGGATTGTCCTTGACTGATCTCACCATTCTTCTTCTCTGCCTTTCTGATGTTTTTCTTGTCCTGACACTTCTGGCCTTAACAAGAACTGTCCCTATGTTCTTCCATTTCCTTACTATGTTCCTCACAGTGGAAACTGACAGGTTAAATCTCTGAGACAGCTTTTTGTATCCTTCCCCTGAACAACTATGTTGAATAATCTTTGTTTTCAGATCATTTGACAGTTGTTTTGAGGAGCCCATGATGCCACTCTTCAGAGGAGATTCAAACAGGAGAACAACTTGCAAGTGGCCACTTTAAGTAGCTTTTCTCATGATTGCATACACCTGGCTATAAAGTTCAAAGCTCAATGAGGTTACAAAACCAAAAAAAGTGCTTTAGTAAGTCAGTAAAAAGTAGGCAGGAGTATTTAAAACAAGAAAATGATAAGGGTGCCCATACTTATGCACAGGTCAAATTTTGTTTGAATGCAGATTGCACATTTTCTGTTAGCACAATAAACCTCATTTCAAGGCAGAAACATTACTGTGTCCAACAGTTATTACATATATCAAACTGAAATAGCTGTTGCAAAAACACCAATTTTTATAAAACATTAAGCTTAAGATTAATAGGGGTGCCCAAACTTTTTCATATGACTGTATAAGCTCACCCCAGAAAACATATACCGGACACCGGGACCGCGCCTACAGGGCCGTATATCCCCCCTGTAGAGACAACCGGAGACCCCTGGAAGACTTCAGGTCCCAGGATCACCCAAGAGCTGTTACGTACCAGAGCCAGGAGTCACGGAGGCCCCGCAAGCTGGGAGCGTGTACTCCAAGAGAAGGCCCTACCACAAGGTCAGCCGGTGCAGGACAGAGACAAAGTTAGGCCTAGCTCCAGGCGGGTCAGAAACTTACCACACAAAGGCAAGAAACAGGAGGCCCTATACCCGCTCACTGGGGAGAATCCTGATATGCACCCTTCACCCTACAGTGCTCCGGAATGTGCCTGAACTTCCATCAGTAAAAGGTACTGAAGTGAACTGTGTGTTTGCCTATCCCTCTTCAGACCCGGCTGGGTCCCCCCTGTCCTGCATCCCTACATCCACGCTGCCCTGAGGCCTAGCTCCACCTCCACCCAAGCTGCCTTAACACCGGCCTCAGTGGGCTGCCGCAGCACTGGTGATCCTCACCAGACACCACAGGTGGCGTCACGAACTTTCACATAATTATCCACCCTTTTAAAGAGAGGCCCAGGGTACGGGCCCAGGAGCCGATCACAGCGACATCCCCCCAAAACTAACATCCCCTGGGCGCGTCAGCTTTACCTGAGAATCAAAGATGTGTGGCCCTCTTCGAGCCACAACCCTAAGCCATCATTGAATAGGGCACTTACAAAGTGCGTAGTCTCTGCTTTAGATTCAGGAACTTTTCTCTTCTTTTCTGGACTTCCACAGAAAAGACAGGATAAAGAGAAACTCTATTTCCAACAGTGGTATGAGTCGGATGGTCACAGGCTTTATGTAAAACAAAGTCTCTGTCCTTGAAGTGATATAGCTTGGTTAAGATAGGATATGGTGGGCCACTTGGCAGCAGTGAACGGGTAAGAACTCATTCATTTGCAAACAGAGCATCCTTGCCTGTACAGTAGTAATGAGTATCCAGGATTCTAAAACTCCACAAGGTTACGGCCCTCTGCCCTCTCTGGAACGCCAACCAGTCATAGATTATTTCTTCACAGACTATTTTCCAGGTCAACCTTTTGGTTGAAAAGCAAATTCTTGTTTTGGACTCTCCTTTTGAGATCGTCATGAATAGAAGGCATTCAGTCCTCTATTGAGCTCTCTCTCCCCTCTAACTCATTCATCCAATCATTGTTTTTTTTGCATATCTTGTCTAATGTGGCTTATATCCTCTTCAAGTCCTCACATATGCAAATTAAGGGTTGCTAATGTAGAGTTGCAGTTATATAATAGCAGAAAAGACATCCCTCAGTGTTGGTTTTTGATCAGAATCTACAGTGGACTCTAATGTAAAAGGAATAGGTATCTTTGTGGTAAATACATCAGTCTTTGGTAGAGACTTACTCCCATATGATTTTCTATTTCCAGCAGCAGCTCTCACTTCCTCCAGATGTATGTGATTTGTCCAAAGGCGGTAAGAGTGAAGCCAAGGCTGATTGAGAGCGCAGGGATTGCGTGACATAATAATGTTACGCGATCCACGAGAGAGCCAGTGCCAACACTGCTTGAATGGCATCGGAGGTGAGTATAAGTGTTATTATGTTATTATTTTACTGTGGGGGAAACATAGGGATTTTATAAGGGGTTGTCTGAGTAGTAGACAAACCCTTTAAGATCCTCATACATTATAGAGAGAAGTTGCTTTAACCTACTGATTTAGGCAGGACCAGATGGTCATCTAATGTGCATGGGGGTTCACTGAGTCTTTTCCCAACAGATGATGTTGAATTTCAAAGCCCAATCCTTTGGTTCACATAGGGGATAAGATGCTACTGGACACTAAACTCTCCCCATTCAGATGACAGGCCAAGCATGCAAGGGTTCAGAGAAAATTTTTTAGGCAAAACTAATCAAGTTATCTTACATGAAACACATTGGGTAATGGTTCTTTTACACTAGCGGATAGACTGCCGTATCAAGTGGCAATCGATGATATAGAAAGTCAATCGGAGCTCATTAAAGACCATTTTGACTTAACAATCAGGAGAGGGGTTTGTACAAAATGCTGGGGATGATGAGTAGAGATGAGCGGTGTTCGACTAGAACTGTTCGCCAATCTCAAATTCGAGCTGTTTTGGGCGGTGTTCAAGTTGTTCGACGAACCCGAACGATTTGCAAAAAATTCGGCTGTTCGAGGTTATGTTCGATAACTGTTCGTGCACCAAAAGCGTGTCCTGCATGTCTGGCGCTATTTAGAGCACCAATCATGCAGGGATTGTCTGCCACTCACTGTAATGCCACAGCCATGGTGGTTGTGGCATTACAGTGATTGCCCAAATCGATGGGAACAGTGCTCACAGTGAAACATGAAAAGCCGGCAATTCAGCAGCGGCGTACACCTGTACCCGACAATTTAGAACCGAAAGAATGGAGCTTCACACATAGATTAGATAGATAGAAACATGTCAGTCACATATATATGAGGTACAGTGACAGTGTTGCTTACTGTACTTGTCATTTAGCGTAAAGGATTTATCAAAAAAAATAATAGTGTTTTCATGCACCGTCTCTTTAAAAAAGCCGGCCGGCAATTCAGCAGCGGTACCCGACAATTTATAACAGACAGAATAGAGCATCACACATAGATTAGATAGATAGAAACATGTCAGTCACATATATATGAAGTACAGTGATAGTGTTGGTTACTGTACTTGTCATTTAGTATTAAAATAAAGGATTTATTATTAAAAAAATTGGCGTGGGGTTCCCCTTAATTTTAGGCTCTAGCGGAGGTTAAGCAGACGGCTGGGGCAGATGTTTGAAGCCTGGGAAGGGGGTAATACCCACGGAGCTTCCCAGGCTACTAATATCAGCCCCCAGCTGAATACATAGCCTTTACTAGCTATTAAAATGGGGGACCCCCCAAAAAAAATGACGTGGGGTCCCCCCTAATTTAATAGCTAGCAAAGGCTAGGCAGACAGCTGGGGGCTGATATTAATAGCCCAGGAAGGGAGCCATGAATATTGGCCCCCTCCCAGGCTAGAAACACCAGCCGTCAGCCGCCCCAGAAATGGCGCATTCATAGGATGCGCCAATTCTGGCACTTAGCCTCGCTCTTCCACGCTGCCCTGGTGCGGTGGCAGGGGGTAATAGGGTTGGGGTTGATGTCAGCTTATAATGCCAGCTGACATCAAGCCCAGGTTAGTAATGGAGAGGCGTCTATAAGACACCCCCATTACTAACCCCATAGTCAAAGTTAAAAAAAACGCAAACACCCAGAATAAAGTCCTTTAATTGAAATAAAGACACAATCCTTTATTGTTCTAAATTAAACCATACTTACCGTCACGCCCATTCCAGCTGAAGCCAACGATCTCCTGCAATAAAAGAAAAATAACAAAGCAACCTCATCCTTACCTTTCCATGGTTCCCACGACAGCTTCAGCTCTGCTACATCGAGATGACAGGCTGGACCGCAGCAGAACGCTGCCATCCAGCCTCTCATCCCGCAGACACTGAGAAGCGCAGGCTTGCTTGCGCTGCTCAGCGTCTCTCTGTGACGACATCCAGATGAGCCGAGTTCATGTCCAATGAACTCGGCTCACCTCATGCACGTCACTGACAGCGTGGGAAAATTCTCACGCTGAAGCGGTGAGTGCAGGAGAATTCTCCCACGCTGTCAGTGACGTGCATAAGGTGAGCTCATGTCCAATGAACTCAGCTCACCTCCTGCACGTCACTGACAGCGTGGGAGAATTCTCCTGCACTCAGCGCTTCAGCGTGAGAATTCTCCCACGCTGAAGCGCTGAGTGCAGGAGAATTTTCCCACGCTGTCAGTGACGTGCATAAGGTGAGCTCATGTCCAATGAACTCAGCTCACCTCCTGCACGTCACTGACAGCGTGGGAGAATTCTCCTGCACTCAGCGCTTCAGTGTGAGAATTCTCCCACGCTGAAGCGCTGAGTGCAGGAGAATTTTCCCACGCTGTCAGTGACGTGCATGAGGTGAGCCGAGTTCATTGGACATTAACTCGGCTCATCTGGATGCCCTCACAGAGAGACACTGTGGAGCGCAAGCAAGCCTGCGCTTCTCAGTGTCTGCGGGATGACAGGCTGGATGGCAGCGTTCTGCTGCGGTCCAGCCTGTCATCTCGATGTAGCAGAGCTGAAGCTGTCATGGGAACCATGGAAAGGTAAGGATGATGTTGCTTTATTATTTTTCTTTTATTTCAGGAGATCGTTGGCTTCAGCTGGAATGGGCGTGATGGTAAGTATGGTTTAATTTAGAACAATAAAGAATTGTGTGTTTATTTCAATTAAAGGACTTTTTTCTGGGTGTTGTGTTTTTTTTAAATACTTTACTAGAAATTCATGGTGGTCATGTCTAATATTGGCGTGACCCCATGAATTTCGGGCTTAGGGCCAGCTGATAATGCCAAGCTGGCCCTAACCCCTTTATTACCCAGTGAGCCACCGCATCAGGGCCCTGGATGAGTTGGGTACAGTGCCAGAAGATGGCGCCTCTATGAACGCGCCATTTTCCGGGGTGGCTGCGGACTGCAATTTGCAGCGGGGGTGGCCCAGAAAGCTTGGGCCTCCCTGCGCTGCGGATTCCAGCCCCCAGCTGCCTAGTTGTACCTGGCTGGACACAAAAACAGGGCGAAGCCCCACGTCAATTTTCTTTAAATTATTTCATGAAATAATTAAGAAAAAAAGGGCTTCCCTATATTGTTGTGTCCGGCCAGGTACAAATAGGCAGCTGGTGGTTGGGGGCAGCCCGTTCCTGCCTGCTGTACCTGGCTGGACACAAATATAGTGCGAAGCCCCACGTCAATTTTTTTTAAATTATTTCATGAATTTCCTGAAATAATTTAAAAAAATTGAAGTGGGGCTTCGCACTATATTTGTGTCCAGCCAGGTACAGCAGGCAGGAACGGGCTGCCCCCATCCACCAGCTGCCTATTTGTACCTGGCCGGACACAACAATATAGGGAAGCCCTTTTTTTCTTAATTATTTCATGAATTTCATGAAATAATTAAAAAAAATTGAAGTGGGGCTTCGCACTATATTTGTGTCCAGCCAGGTACAGCAGGCAGGAACGGGCTGCCCCCAACCACCAGCTGCCTATTTGTACCTGGCCGGACACAACAATATAGGGAAGGCCTTTTTTTCTTAATTATTTCATGAATTTCATGAAATAATTAAAAAAAAAGTACGTGGGGCTTCGCCCTATTTTTGTGTCCAGCCAGGTACAACTAGGCAGCTGGGGGCTGGAATCTGCAGCGCAGGGAGGCCCAAGCTTTCTGGGCCCCCCCCCCCGCTACAAATTGCAGTCCGCAGCCACCCCGGAAAATGGCGCGTTCATAGAAGCGCCATCTTCTGGCGCTGTACCCAACTCATCCAGGGCCCTGGTGCGGTGGCTCACTGGGTAATAAAGGGGTTAGGGCCAGCTTGGTATTATCAGCTGGCCCCAAGCCCAAAATTCATGGGGTCACGCCAGTATTAGACATGACCGCCATGAATTTCTAGTAAAGTATTTAAAAAAAACACAACACCCAGAATAAAGTCCTTTAATTGAAATAAAGACACAATTCTTTATTGTTCTAAATTAAACCATACTTACCATCACACCCATTCCAGCTGAAGCCAACGATCTCCTGCAATAAAAGAAAAATAATAAACCAACCTCATCCTTACCTTTCCATGGTTCCCACGACAGCTTCAGCTCTGCTACATCGAGATGACTGGCTGGACCGCAGCAGAACGCTGCCATCCAGTCTGTCATCCCGCAGACACTGAGAAGCGCAGGCATGCTTGCGCTCCTCACTGTCTCGCTGTGACGGCATCCAGATGAGCCGAGGTCATGTCCAATGAACTCGGCTCACCTCAAGCACGTCACTGACAGCGTGGGAAAATTCTCACGCTGAAGTGCTGAGTGCAGGAGAATTCTCCCACGCTGTCAGTGATGTGCATGAGGTGAGCTCATGTCCAATGAACTCAGCTCACCTCCTGCACGTCACTGACAGCGTGGGAAAATTCTCCTGCAATCAGCGCTTCAGCGTGAGAATTTTCCCACGCTGTCAGTGACGTGCATGAGGTGAGCCGAGTTCATTGGACATGAACTCGGCTCATCTGGATGTCGTCACAGAGAGACGCTGAGCAGCGCAAGCAAGCCTGCGCTTCTCAGTGTCTGCGGGATGACAGGCTGGATGGCAGCGTTCTGCTGCGGTCCAGCCTGTCATCTCGATGTAGCAGAGCTGAAGCTGTCGTGGGAACCATGGAAAGGTAAGGATGAGGTTGCTTTATTATTTTTCTTTTATTGCAGGAGATCGTTGGCTTCAGCTGGAATGGGCGTGATGGTAAGTATGGTTTAATTTAGAACAATAAAGGATTGTGTCTTTATTTCAATTAAAGGACTTTATTCTGGGTGTTTGTGTTTTTTTTAACTTTGACTATGGGGTTAGTAATGGGGGTGTCTTATAGACGCCTCTCCATTACTAACCTGGGCTTGATGTCAGCTGGCATTATAAGCTGACATCAACCCCAACCCTATTACCCCCTGCCACCGCACCAGGGCAGCGTGGAAGAGCGAGGCTAAGTGCCAGAATTGGCGCATCCTATGAATGCGCCATTTCTGGGGCGGCTGACGGCTGGTGTTTCTAGCCTGGGAGGGGGCCAATATTCATGGCTCCCTTCCTGGGCTATTAATATCAGCCCCCAGCTGTCTGCCTAGCCTTTGCTAGCTATTAAATTAGGGGGGACCCCACGTCATTTTTTTTGGGGGGTCCCCCATTTTAATAGCTAGTAAAGGCTATGTATTCAGCTGGGGGCTGATATTAGTAGCCTGGGAAGCTCCGTGGGTATTACCCCCTTCCCAGGCTTCAAACATCTGCCCCAGCCGTCTGCTTAACCTCCGCTAGAGCCTAAAATTAAGGGGAACCCCACGCCAATTTTTTTAATAATAAATCCTTTATTTTAATACTAAATGACAAGTACAGTAACCAACACTATCACTGTACTTCATATATATGTGACTGACATGTTTCTATCTATCTAATCTATGTGTGATGCTCTATCTTTCTGTTCTAAATTGTCGGGTACCGCTGCTGAATTGCCGGCCGGCTTTTTTAAAGAGACAGTGCATGAAAACACTATTATTTTTTTAAATAAATCCTTTACACTAAATGACAAGTACAGTAAGCAACACTCTCACTGTACTTATTATATATGTGACTGACATGTTTCTATCTATCTAATCTATGTGTGAAGCTCTATTCTTTCTGTTCTAAATTGTCGGGTACAGATGCTGAATTGCCGGCCGGCTTTTTTAAAGAGACGGTGCATGAAAACACTAATATTTTTTTTAATAAATCCTTTACACTAAATGACAAGTGCAGTAACCAACACTGTCACTGTGCTTCTTATATGTGTGACTGACATGTTTCTATCTATCTAATCTATGTGTGATGCTCTATTCCTTCTTGTCTAAATTGTCGGGTACCGGTGTATGCCGCTGCTGAATTTGCCGGCCGGCTTTTTTAAAGAGAGTGTCTTCTGAGCAGTTTGTCAGCTTTTGGACACCTTTGCAGGTGTTTTCTATGTGTTTCTATGTGTTTTTGTTTGCCTGCCATTGGTTTTAACGGTGTTCGACGGTGTTCTAAGGTGTTCGACGAACAGTTCGACGAACAGTTCCTCGAACATCCCGGTGTTCGACGAACCGAACCGAACCCGAACACTACGGGGGTGGCTCAACACTAATGATGAGTACCGGCTATGTTTGTTATGTTATATGTATAAAATCATTTTGTGGTCATGTTTGTTGAAAGTGGACAATCCCTTTAAGTTTCAACTTATGAAGTTTTTTCTATCTCGTGGGAAAAGGTTTTGTAAAACAGGTATCATATATGCTTTTTTATGGTTTTGTATTAGAGTTATGGGTTTTAGGGCCTCGTTATATTACATTTCCAATAATATTAGTCAGACCTTTCATAAAAATAAGTACATTCAGGGGAACTGACCAGACTAGTTAAATCAATGGTCAACTGAAATTCTTTATTATTGCCTTGTAGCTATTAAACCTGATTGTCAAGTTGATTTGTTGACAGCAGGCCCATCATTTCTGAGCTGATCATCATGTCTAGCCAGTTGAATTGAGTTACTTAAAGAGATTGACATAGTCATGCTCTATAATTTGTTTTGGTAGGAGAACTGCTGGAGTAGGTAAAATAGATTTCTCCATAATCTTCTGTACTTACACAGCAGTAAGTCTATATTTAGGTAATTACTATCTTATTCTCATTCTTTGCAGTGTATACAGCGGTATGCTTTTATCGCATGGTCAGCGAGAGCATTGCCTGTGTTTATATTAATAATCGTTATTTATCTAGCACCAACATATTCCACAGCACATTACAGCTCAAACTCATTCTTTATATCGTTTTAATTAGGGAACAGTACATACACAGAAGATAGCCTTGCTCACGTTTCCCCAATAATGAAATATTATAAGATTGTATAACAGCAAAATAGTATAGTAGTTTAGAATGGGTATTATACGTGTGCATGCTACATTCAAAAAGATCTGCGAGAACGTGCACTAAATATTTATAAGGCATATGAAATTGTAACAGGTTTATTTCCAAAAATCTAGATTATCACCTCTATGGATAGGAAATAACTTACTGATAGTTGGCGGTCTCCCGAAAATAGGGCTCTGTCCAATCCCATCTGGAATGGAGCAGAGGTGGAAATACTTTGCCTCTGTTACATTTATTGTCTATGAGACTACTGGAAAAAGCCCAAAACTGCTCTTGGCTATTACCAGCAGTTCCATAGATAATAAGGGGAGCAGAGGTTGAGCGTGTAATTCTATCATAAGTTCCCTGCCACACATAAAAAAAGGAGAGTATGTCCTCATACACGATAAAATATCCTTTTAGATGTGCTTCGAACTCTGATCAAAACGTTTTTTTGAATTAAAGAGTATCTGTCACCAAACACTAATCTGCAGCTTAATAGCATTACTAACCGGCCCGGCATCCGCACTTAGCCGAATGCTGCCAAGAGAAAATGAGCTTTATTCCCCCCAGCAGCATTCCAGTTTTAGTCACGTGGGCAACACCGGGTCGAGTTCAGTCACTGCTTTGAGTATAGAGAGCGGTGGCTGTAACCGCGCCCCCAGCACTGACTGATACTCCCTCTGCATTAGAGCAGGCTGTCAGTCAGGGCCGGGGAAGAGGTTACAGCCGCCGCTCTATATACTCAAAGCAGTGACTGAACTTGCCCCAGTGCCACCCCCGTGACTGAAACTGGAATGAAGTTCATTTTCTCCCCTCACCGTTTGGCTAAGTGCAGGCGCCGGGCAGGTTAATAACGCTATTAGCCTGCAGATTAATAGAGTTTTTTCTGGTGACAGGTTCCCTTTAAAGTTCTACAGTTGTCCACCAGCAGCACAGGACTTCTTACAGCACAGTATTTCTTAACTGGCCGTTGGCTTTTTAGGAAAAAAGTGACCCTGACAGGTGATTAATGCTGCCCGAACCGTGTGCTGCATGAATCAGATACTGGCTCTGTCATTTCAGCCAAGTATTTTTTATTATTAAAAAGCTGCAGTCTTTCAGAGGAAGGGCTCATTTTTACTTCACTTTTTTTACATGAGTTTTATCTGTGTTTTTCACGAATAGCACTCATACCTCTAACAGTCTATGGGGCATAGCACGTGGCCGATTTTATTTTGCGGTCCAAGTGGTCTGTACAAAATAGCAGAGACATGTCCTATATTGATCCAAATGTCAAAATCGGCAATGCAAGCATATGGGTATGTGCACACATCAAGTATTTTCACCAGAAAAATCTGCTGCAAATACTGATGTGTTGGCAGTAAAAACACAGCATAGAATGCGCGTGTTTTTTACATGTATTTTTCCCATTCATTAGTATGAGTGAAATCAGCAGCAAAAACTCTGAAAGAATTGACATGCTGCAGACTTAAATCTGCTGCAAATGTACATGGAAAAAATAAGCAACCTGTGCATGAGACTTCAGGATTCTCATTCACTTTGCTGACACTAGGAAATACTTCAGGTTTGTGATGAATCTTTGCAGAAAAAAATGTGACGAAAACGCACAAAAAAATGCAATGTATGCACAGACGCTAAGGGTCTGTGAAAAAAATCAGACAGCACTCTGATGTTTGTTGTGTGAACAGCATTCTGATGCAATCTGTTATTTTACTTATAGACTAATATGTGTGATTTTCATCGGTGACACAAAAAAATGGACTTATCTCCAAGATTTTTTCATTGATGCATGGTCTTCAAAAAAAACCACGAACATGTGAACAGCTCCATGAGTACTTGTTCTTTCGATGAAAAACACAGGCCATGTACTTGAAAAATGGATGTCTGGATGAGGCCGGAGGCATATGGACACCATATAGATGGGTCCTAATGTCTGTGAGCCACAATAGATATCTTTGATGGAAACCACCCATTGGAATGGTTGTCACATGTCCACTTCAATTGATGAAGTTTTTCTGGTGTAGAAAACCTGCACTCACTGCAATCAGATTCCACTTCAGAAAGGGGTGTCTTAGAAAAACACCACCTGAATGAAAATGTTTGTTAATTTTATTCTCTTTCATTGGTAGAATAAACAGTACATGGTTGAGTTTGAATCTGAGAAACATAGAATCATAGAATATTAGAGTTGGAGGGGACCTCCTGGGTCATCTGATCCAACCCCCTGCTCAAAGCAGGATTCACTAAACCATCTCAGACAGATGTCTGTCCAGCCTCTGTTTGAAGACGTCCATTGCAGGAGAACTCACCACCTCTCATGGCCGCCTGTTCCACTCATTGATCTCCCCCACTGTCAAAAAGTTTTTCCTAATATCTAATCTGTATCTTCTCCCTTTCAGTTTCATCCCATTGCTTCTAGACTTTCTTTGTGCAAATGAAAATAAAACTGATCCCTCTACAGTGTGACTGCCCTTGAGATATTTGTAGACACCTATTAAGTCTCCTCTCAGTCTTCTCTTTTGCAAGCTAAATGTACACTGTATGTAAAACACTTTTTATTTTTTATTTTATTTTCTAACCGACCCGTTATACAGGGACTTCTAGAACCCCAACAGGTTGACAGCTGCATGTTCCCTAATCTCAGTACAGAATAATATTCTCTCTCTGCTGACTCCATTTGTTTTTTTCATACATACTTGAAGTCATTCACCAAGCAGCAGACGTCCTCGGCATTAGTGTGTGGTGTTAGCACAGATACTGTTATTTGCTGCACTCTGTTATTTTCCAGCCCAGCTGGCTGATTATCTTCCTCTCCCACTTACATTGCAGCAGAGGTTTTTGGTTCATGTTTTTTACATGAGTCTTCAAGCCTCTTGAAAAACAATGCAATTTGCAATATTAGTGATTGGACTGTGTTAATGCTGCATTATCAGGCTTGGGCACGTACCTATATATCAACAATTACAAGCCTTTTACCAAATCTCCCAACAGCAATAAAGGATTCGGTGAGTAATGCTGAAAAATAAGACAGGGATCTTAGTCTGCTGAGCTTCCACAGCTCCCTCCTCCTATTTTCGAATATGGATTTTCTTCAGCCCATTAACCAAACTGAAATGCATCATGTTTTCCCCAATGTCAAAACCTATACACCAGGGAGCCTCTACTTCTGCATTTCCCATCCAACGGTTTTCAGTGAGCTAGTATTCATTGCCTGCTATCTGTTGAAATATGTATGCTAATTATGCAATTACCCTGATGTTCTCCTGTTACTTCTGTACGTTGGCATAATCAGACAAGAAAAAGTTTTCAGTTGTGGTATAAATGGGATTTGCTCTGCAAAGAATTAATTTTACGCATATATCTAAATTGCATTGGGAAATAGAGATTTCTGTGGGGATTTGGTTCAATTGTTTCTTACTTTTTTTCATGACTTGAATAGATCTTTTGGATTTGTCTGCACAGCGAGAGATGCTGCTAAGTATTCTCTGATGACCATATAGCTATCAACTGTGTGAAAGAAAACCAGACACCAGGGAAAATGAACACAACGTACCTGAAGTTGGAGTACACAAAGACAAAATTAAAGGGTTCTTCTCTTCTTGTATATCTTCAGGAGCGCAACGCACCCCAGCCTCCCCGCTTTCTGCTTGCCAGGGGCGGTACACTCCTGAGGGTACGCATTTTGGATCAGCATCATGGCTGCCCCACCATCACCCAACCGTGCTCTCTCGGATGCTGTTAGCATAGGCAGTTTTACTGGAGCATCGAAGAAGTGCTGGAGCTCTGAGGCTAGCCAAATCCAGTGATCCGGACAGCTTCAAAGTAGTGCCTACAAGTTCTATAGCAGAGAGCTTGTAAGTCTGGGCTACTTGCTTAGGTAAGCGGTCACTTATAATAGACTTCAGTGGTGGCCAGTAGTCTAGGCAATGAGCAGTAAACTATGCAATTAAAGATTCCTCTGTTCTTGGGAATTAAGAGGATTTATAACAAAAGTTAAATTGCAAAGTTTCCTGCTTTTAGAATCACTTTGCAATTTCACCTATTTCAGAAGTTGAGAGAACTATTTTAATCCACATTAAGTTTATATCCTGTATTCATATTTCACAGTACTCAGTTTAGCATGGTTTTATAAGCAGAATTTTTGGTTACCTTAATTAACACTGCATTATTTTTTTCATACCGCTTTTAACCCCTTCACGACATGGCCAATTTCCATTTTTGCATGTTTGGTTTTTTTCTCCCCTTCTTCCCAGAGCCTTAACTCGAGGGCTTGTTTTTTGCTGGACAGTAGTACTTTTGAATTACACCATTCATTTTACCACATAGTGTATTGGAAAACGGGAAAATTTTTTTAAAGTGGGGGGTAATTGAGAAAAAAAAGCAATTCTGTTTTTTGAGAATTGTTTTTACGCTGTACATTTTGTGGTAAAAACGACCTCACAATATGATTCCTCTCATCAGTAGGATTACAGCGATACCAAACTTGTACAGTTTTTTTTGTTATTTTAGTTGTGAAAAAAAAATCAGAAGCTTACAAAAAAAAAATTGGGGGGTTGTGTCGCCATTTTATGAGACCCATAACGTTTTTACTTTTCGGTCGATGAAGCTGCATAGTGGCTTATTTTTTGCGGGACAAGACAACGTTTTTACAGATGCCATTTTGGAATAGATGCGACGTTTTGATCACTTGTTATAGCATTTTTATGGAATTGCAGTGACCAATAAAATATATAATTTTGGCATTCTTGATTTTTTGTTTTGTTTACAGGGTTTACAGATCCGGTTAATTATTTTTACAGTTATGTGCAAAATACTAGCAGTGTATTTAAAAGAACCGAGAAAAAGCTGAATTCTTATAATAGCATTTATTCCCATATACACAAATGAAAACATGAACAAAATGTCAATTTTTAAATTGAAAATGAATAAAAAGGAATAATAATAATAGGCTGCTCAATAAAATAGCAGTGTCGGCATTTTCACTTACAAACATCTGACATCTGTGAACAGATATTCCAGCCCAAACTGACCGAACTACATTCCACAGTTCTTTTGCATTCTTTGTTTTTGTGTCAAAAACAGCATTTTTGATGTCACTCCACAAATTCTCAATCGGATTGAGGTCTGTGGATTGTTCTGGCCACTTCATAGCATCAATATTGTTGGTCTGGAACCAGGATCTTGCCGCTTGCTGGTGTGTTTGGGGTCATTGTCCTGCTGAAACACCCATTTCAAGGGCTTTTCTTCAGCATAAGGCAACATGACCTCTTCATGAATATATTTTGATATATTCAAACTGGACCCTGGTGCCTGGTATGATAAATGGGCCCAAATTCATTGTATGAGAAACATCCCTAAATCATTATGCTTGCATCTCCATGTTTTACAATCCCAATAAGAACAATCTTGCTCTTATCTATCCATAGAATGTTGCCCCTCTTCTCTATAGGCCAGTCAATGTGTAACCTTTTCAACACGTCTTCTTTTCAAAAATGGTACTTTACGAGGGTTTCTTGCCAATAGTTTGGCTTCACGTAGGTATCTTCTGATGGTTGCAGGACTCACAGGTAACTGAACATCTTGTTTGATCTCCCTGGATCTGATCATTGGATGCTTCATTGCCATTCTTGTGATTCGATAATCTATGCGGATGGTAACATTTCTTTTCCTACCACGTGTTTTGGGTTTTGTTTGCCATTGTAAAGCATTGGAAATCTTTTTAGCTGAGCAGCCAATTATTTTATGCATTTCTTTACAAGTTTTCCCCTCTCCAATCAACTTTTTGTTCAAAGTTTTTTCTCCTTTGATGCAATGTCTGGAGCGACTCATTTTACTCACTGAGCAAGGGCTAAAACCAGTAGGTAAACCATTTGCTGTCCTCCTTCTTTAAATAAAGGCCATAATTGACCCTTGTTTCTTCACAGAATGAATGACCTCGCTAATTGAACTGTGGACTGCTATTAATTAGAACCCCCACTTTTCCTTAACCCCTTAAGGACCGAGCCACTTTGTAGGTTAATGACTGGGCCTCATTTTATAAATCTGACCAGTGTCATTTTATGAGGTAATATCTCTGGAACGCTTCAACGGATTCCAATGATTCTGAGACTGTGCTTTCGTGACATATTGTACTTCATGACAGTGGTAAAATTGTTAAATAGGACTTGCTTTTATTTGTCAAAATATCGGAAATTTGTTGAAAAATTAGAAAATTTCACAATTTTCCAAGTTTTTATTCTTATGCCCTTAAATCAGAGAGTTATGTCACACAACATAGTTAATAAATAACATTTCCCAAATGTCTACTTTTACATCAGTACAATTTTTGAAACATAACTTTTTTTGGTTAGGAAGTTAGAAGGGTTAAAAGTTGACCGGTGATTTCTTATTTTTACAACAAAATTTACAAAACCATTTTTTTTTAGGGATCACATCACATTTAAAGTCACTTTGGGGGGGCCTATGTGACAGAAAATACCCAAAAGTGACCCCATTCTAAAAACTGCACCCCTGAAACTTCTCAAAACCACATTCAAGAAGTTCAGGTCCTTCACAGGTATTAATGGAATGTGGAAGGAAAAAATTAACATTTAACTTTTTTTTTACAAAAATTTACTTTAGACCCCAATTTTTTTTTCATAAGGGTAACAAGAGAAAATTAACCTCAAAATTTGTTGTGCAATTTCTCTTGATCACGCTGATACCCCATATGTGGGTGAAATCTACTGTTTGGGCGCATGACAGGGCTTGGAGGGGAAGGAGCACAGTTTGACTTTTTAAATGCAAGAGCCGTGAAAATAAAAAAATCACATTTTTCCCATGAAAATTTTCTTCTAGCGCCTTCTATCCTTTTACAAGGGTAACAGGAGAAAATGAACCCCAAAATTTGTTGTTCAATTTCTCCTGAGTGCGCCAATACCCCATAAGTGGTCGAAAACTACTTTTGAGGCACAGTGCAAAGCTCAGAAGGGAAGAAATGCCATATTGGAATTGAGATTTTGATGGAATGGTTTGAGGGTGCCATGTCACATTGGCAGAGACCCTGAGGCGCCAGAACAACAGAAACCCTCATAAGTGACCCGATTTTACAAACTACACCTGTCATTGAATTCATTTAGGGGTGCAGTGAGCATGTTGAAACCACATGTGCCTCACAGAAATTTATACCATTGGGCAGTGATGAAAGAATAATTACATTTTTACAGCTAAAATTTTGTTTTAGCCCCAAATTTTTAATTTTTATAAGGGCTAATAAGAAAAAATGGACCTCACAGTTTGTTGTACAATTTCTCCTGATTGTGCCAATACCCTACATGTAATCGGGGGCTACTTTTGAGGCACAAGGGAAAGCTCAAAAGGGAGGGAGTGCCATATTATAGTGAAGATTTTACTGTTATGATTTCCTGGTGCCATGATCCACCATGGCAGCGATCAGGCCCCCGCAATGACGTTGCTTGGGCGCTGATCTGAAGGCAGAGAGAGCCCCCATCCCTCTGCCTGCCTCCTGAATGTTACGATCACTCACAATCGCAGCATTTAGGGGGTTAACAGCCAGAAACGGTGCTGACACCGCTCCTGGCTGTTTAGTGCAGGAGCTCGGCCACTGGCAGAGCTGAGCTCCTGCTCTGATATTTAAGCACCTCCTGCGTGATCACGCTGTGATAGGTCAGTCAGATTGACTGACCGATCACAGCCCTCTGGGTGCTGGGACCAACGGCATGGGTCCCTGCACCTGCTCCCGTGCAGCTCAGCTGTCAGACAGCTGTCGGCACTGAACACAGTGACAGTTCAAAGTCATGATGGGCATAGACTGTCATGGTGCGGGAACTGATACCCAATGTGTTATGCCAGTCGTTGGTCATTAAGGGGTTAAATGGGTCAATTACATCCAATTAGCAGTGTGCTGTCATAGCTGTTGATTCTGTTGGTTGCCCATTGCTCTTTTCTGCCGAAGACAGTAATTAAGCACATTATTGATGATAGACTGCCATCATATTGCACATGACTGTATGTTTTGATTGATCTGACTTTTCTGAAAGCAATGATACCACATATATAGGTATTTTTTTATTTTTTTAATATCTTTATTTGTAATGAGGGAAAAGGGGGTTTTGAACTTATATTTTTTATCATATTTGTTAAAAACATATTTTTTTACTTTTCACTGCTCTTGTTAGTCCCATGGATGAGTGTCTCAGTTGGTCCCTGTCCTGCTTCGTCCTTATTCACATTGATGGTAAAGTTTTAATAGTAGAGACAGGTTAGGACCGTCTCAATGGGTACACCTTGTCACAGTGGCATGGCTTTTATGCTTTTTTTTTATCAAAATAGCGTTAACTAAGTACCTTATGTTATTTACATGTACTATTACTATTTACTTTTTTATTTGCTGTAAGGTATATGCTCCTTTTTGCTTTTTTTCTAGGATGTAGGTAGCTAGCAACTGCCTGCCTGTAAGTTCTTAGATAGTGTACAGAGAAAAACCGTACATTACACATATCCATCTTAACAAACAGTCCTTCTGAGGACTAATCCATCTGCAGAGATATCAGGCAGGTAGTGTATATAGGCAAGCAGGCAGGGTATATAACAGACTGCAGTGCATATAGCACAAGAGGCTCCATTCCAATTCTGCCTTCTGCTGCTGTTAGATATTTCTATACAAAGGCCCAGGTCTCAGGGGCCAGGAATACTTTTTTTTGGATCTTAATCCTCATTATTTGCTTAAAAAGCAATCCAGAGAACACTGTTTTTCTGCGCCATTTGCTTGTTGCAATACAGCCAGGTCCTTTCCATATTAGAGCGCTAGAAATCCAGCTATTGAAAACTACGTTTTCTCCGTCACACGGCTCACATATACGTTTTCAGAAAATACTGCCATTTTTGGCCTCCATTCCAATTTTTTTTCACTGTGTCAGCGACATTTTTGACACCGGTTTGCTGTTCAAACTACTTACCTACAGGCCAGGTATTTAAAACTCTGTTTTCTCCATCACACGGATCACATATAAGTTCGCTCCAAACTCAGTCATTTGTAGTGAGCGTGGAAGATACTGTCCTCAATTTAAAATGGGCAAGTCACATGGCACAGGACGGGGAACTGGACGTCATGGTGATGGTGCATGCAGAGGCCGAGGACAAGGCCGTGGGCAAGCTGAAATTGTGCCACAACAAACACCCACATCTTCTCGCCTGACCTTCCTGTCCCAATTCCTAGGGGACCGCAGCACACCGCTATTGAACCCAGAGCAGTGTCAAAAGGTTGTTGCTTGGATAGCTGTCACGGGTGTGTTGCCACGAAGATCGTCACGAGTACACAGCCTGACTTCTCGCAGCTGACTTGTTGGTGCTTTGTGTTTTCTCGGCAGTGTAGGAGTTAATTCTCTCTCTCTCTGGGCTAGCTGAGGTCCAGCCTCGCCCAGCTGCAATCAATGCTTCTTTAGTGAGACTCCTTTATATTCCTGCAGGTCTGTTTGGGAGGTGTCGGTGAAAGCTTTTCATTCAGACTTACAGAGCGGATCGTGGTGTTTGGAGTTGCTGAGATAAGTGTATTTGGAAGTGTTTTTTCCCTTTCCTCGCTTTATCATTTATCTCCTTTCCCGTTGGTGTTCCCTCTGTTGTAGTTGTGTAGAAGTTGTATGCAAGGTGGTTTTGGTTTTTCCCTTGTACTGTCTCGTTCGTCTAAATACTGTGTGTGGGCATATTATTTCTGGTTCCCTATTGTTGTGATCGGGGTCCTTCTCAGGACTAGATTACTTAGGTGCAGGGATCCTCAGGAGGTAGGGGTTACGCTGGCGGCCTGGACCTCTGTACCTTTAACAGTACCTCCAGGTTGAGGGGTTAGTCAGGGTCCCAGCTTAGGGTCAGCTTAGGCCCCCTACCTCCAGTATTCTGTGACAGTGTGACATTTTCACCGACCCACTTAGTTTTCTCCAGCTACCATGGATCCAGTAGCCGGTCTAGCTCGGCAGTTGCAGAGTTTGTCCATGGGGCTGGCGGACGTTAAGTCCAAGGTTTTGCATCCTCTGGAGCAAGCCGGACCAGAACCTAAAGTAGCTCTCCCTGACAAGTTCACTGGGGGGCGGGACAAGTTTTTTGTTTTCCGGGAGGCATGCAAATTGTACTTTCGGCTGCGGCCTCGGTCATCGGGCAGTGAAGAACAAAGGGTGGGAATTGTCATCTCGCTCCTACAAGGGGACCCTCAATCTTGGGCGTTCTCTCTTCCCCCAAGCTCCCCGGTTCTCCAGTCAGTGGATAGGTTTTTCGCTGCTCTGGGACTCGTATATGATGACCCAGATCGGATCTCCCTTGCTGAGTCTAAGTTACGTAGGATTCAGCAGGGAGATCGTCCGGCGGAGGAATTCTGTTCGGAGTTCCGTAGGTGGGCCACGGACACCCAGTGGAATGACCCGGCTCTTAGGAGCCAGTTTTGTCATGGTTTATCCGACAAATTACAGGATGTGTTGGCACAGTATGACTCTCCCGCGTCACTGGAAGCCGCTATGGCCCTTGCTATTCGTGTTGACAGACGGCTTCGGGAGAGGTGCGGGATAACTCTACCCCCTGTAATGTCTCCACCTCCTACAAGGTCCCATCATATGGTGGTTCCCCTGGTCAGTCCGGAGGAGCCTATGCAATTAGGAGGGACATCATTTCGGGGAAGGGGACCGGTGGTGTGCCATAAGACAGGAAGGTGTTTCCTCTGCGGGAAAAAGGGACATTTTATTGGGGGGTGTCCATCCCGTCCCTTGCAGAGTAAAGAGTCGTCGAAAAAACTGTTGATCCCAGGTTGTGTGGTGGACGGCAATCTGGGAGTAGGTATTTCGTCCCTAGGTTCGTCTCAGTTTCTCGTACCGGCGGAGGTGGTGGTGGGTACGAGAACTGAGAGGATATCTGTTCTTCTGGATAGTGGGGCCGGGGCTAATCTGGTTGATGCTCGGTTTGCCCGGGTTCAAGGTATGCGATTGAGTGAGTTGGCTAAACCCATCCCCATATTCTCGATCGATGCCAGGCCTCTCGGTCAGGGAAGTTTTTTGCAAGCTGTGCATGGTGTAAAACTTCAAGTGGGGGCAATACATAAAGAACTGTTGTCTTGCTACGTGTTGGAGGGTCTTCCCACTCCTATAGTGTTGGGCCTTCCTTGGTTAGCTAAGCATAACCCGGTTATTAATTGGCAAACCAGAGAGATAAGCCAATGGAGTAAATTCTGTAATAAAAACTGCATGAACACGGTCATCGGTGCGGTTACTCCTTGGGTCTTACCTCCATTTCTGGCGGACTTTGAGGATGTATTCTCGGAGAATGGGTGTCAGGAACTACCTCCTCATCGCGAGTATGACTGTTCTGTAAAACTGCTCCCTGAGGCCAAGTTACCTAAAGCTAGGTTGTATAACCTTTCTGGTCCTGAGAGGCAGGCCATGAAGGATTATATTTCTGAAAGTCTGGCTAAGGGGCATATTAGACCTTCATCTTCACCGGTGGCCGCGGGGTTCTTCTTTGTTAAGAAGAAAGATGGAGGCCTACGCCCTTGCCTGGATTTCCGTGAACTTAATCGGATTACGGTCCGAGATCCGTATCCGCTCCCACTTATTCCCGATCTCTTTAATCAGATCGTGGGCGCCAAATGGTTCTCTAAGTTGGATCTCAGGGGGGCGTACAATCTGATTAGGATGAAGGAGGGGGATGAGTGGAAGACGGTTTTTAACACTCCGGAGGGGCATTATGAGAACCTTGTCATGCCATTCGGTCTGACTAATGCCCCGGCGGTGTTTCAACACTTTGTTAATGATATTTTTCGCCACCTGGTGGGACAGTTTGTTGTCATATATCTGGATGATATCTTAATTTACTCGCCGGATCTGGTGTCTCATCAGGAGCACGTTAGACAGGTGTTACAGATCTTGCGGGATAATAAACTGTATGCCAAGTGGGAAAAGTGTGTGTTCGCCGTACAGGAACTCCAGTTTTTAGGCTTCCTGGTTTCAGCGTCCGGTTTTCGTATGGACCCTGGGAAAGTGCGGGCAGTTCTTGAGTGGGATCGGCCGGAGAATCTTAAGGCACTACAACGTTTCCTGGGGTTTGCTAACTATTACCGGAAGTTCATTCGTAATTTCTCGTCCATGGTTAAGCCTCTCACAGACATGACTAAAAAGGGGACGGATTTTTCTAGGTGGTCTGACAAGGCTTGTCAAGCATTCTCCTCCTTGAAAAAATGTTTTGCCTCGGCACCCATACTCATTCAACCTGATGCGTCTCAGCCATTCTTTGTAGAGGTAGACGCTTCCGAGGTAGGGGTGGGAGCAGTATTGTCACAGGGTTCGTCCCCTGGTAAGTGGCATCCGTGCGCCTTTTTCTCTAAAAAGTTGTCGTCCGCTGAGAGGAATTACGATGTCGGCAATAGGGAACTCTTGGCCATTAAGTTAGCTTTTGAGGAGTGGCGCCATTTTTTGGAGGGGGCAGTTCATCCGGTCACCGTCATCACCGATCACAAGAACCTGCTATATCTGGAGTCCGCTAAACGTCTGAATCCCAGACAAGCTAGGTGGTCATTGTTTTTTACCAGGTTTAATTTCGTCGTTACATATCGTCCTGGGTCTAAAAATGTAAAGGCGGATGCCTTATCTCGCAGTTTCCCTGGGGCCGGGAATACGGACGACCCGATTCCTATTCTTCAGGAGGGGGTGGTGGTTTCGGCAGTATGCTCTGAGCTGGAGGAGGAGATATTGGAGGCTCAGGGGGACGCCCCTGTTGGACCTTCGGGGAGACTGTTCGTTCCAGATCAGTTGCGACAAAAGGTGATCGAGGCACACCATAACTCAGTTTTTGCAGGACACCCGGGGAGTAAAGCAACTGTGGATCTCCTCTCGCGTCGGTTTTGGTGGCCTAACTTTCATAAAGAGGTGGTAACTTTTGTTGCGTCCTGTGGGGTTTGTGCGCGCTCTAAGACCTCACATACCCGTCCGTCTGGGGCCCTCTTACCTTTGAAGATCCCGGAGCGTCCTTGGACTCATCTGTCTATGGACTTTATTACGGACCTCCCTCCGTCTTCGGGTAAAACGGTCATACTCGTTGTAGTGGACAGGTTCAGCAAGATGGCACATTTTATCGCTCTTCCGGCTCTCCCTAATGCTAAAACTCTTGCGCAGGTGTTCATTGGGGAGATTGTGAGGCTTCACGGGGTACCCTCCGAGGTGGTGTCTGATCGGGGGTCTCAGTTTGTGTCCAAGTTCTGGAAGGCGTTTTGTGCTCGGCGGGGGATGCATTTGTCATTCTCGTCGGCTTTTCATCCTCAGACCAATGGTCAGACGGAACGTATGAACCAGAGCTTGGAGACATATCTTCGGTGTTTTGTGTCAGAGAACCAGGAGGACTGGGCTTCTTTCCTACCTCTGGCAGAGTTTGCTCTCAATAATAGGCGGAGCGAGTCCACTGGTAAGTCCCCGTTTTTTGGGGCATATGGTTTTCACCCCCAGTTTTGTACTTTCAGTAGGGGGGGCTCTTCGGGGGTTCCGGAGGAGGAACGATTTTCCTCATCTCTCGCTTCAGTATGGAGAGGGGTGCTGAAGAATCTGAATACTATGGGGAACCGATACAAACGTATGGCTGATAGGAGGAGAGTGTCTGGTCCGGACCTAAGTGTGAACGATCAGGTATGGTTGTCTACCAGGAATATTAAACTTAAGGTTCCCTCCTGGAAACTGGGTCCCAGGTTCATCGGGCCGTACAGAATCAGTTCTGTTATTAATCCGGTGGCATTCCGTCTTGACCTCCCCCCTACGTTTAAAATTCACAACGTGTTTCACAGATCATTGCTTAAGAGGTATGTGGCGCCGGTGGTACCGTCACCTTTACCTCCCCCTCCTGTGGTTGTCAATGGTAACTTGGAGTTCCAGGTATCGAGGGTCATTGATTCACGCTTTAATCGCCGGTCCCTTCAGTACTTGGTTCATTGGAAGGGGTATGGTCCTGAGGAGAGGATGTGGGTTCCTGCATCGGATATTAACGCAGACCGATTAGTTCGGGCCTTCCACTCGACTCACCCGGATAAACCTGGCCCTGAGGGTCCGGAGGCCCCTCGTAGAAGGGGGGGTACTGTCACGGGTGTGTTGCCACGAAGATCGTCACGAGTACACAGCCTGACTTCTCGCAGCTGACTTGTTGGTGCTTTGTGTTTTCTCGGCAGTGTAGGAGTTAATTCTCTCTCTCTCTGGGCTAGCTGAGGTCCAGCCTCGCCCAGCTGCAATCAATGCTTCTTTAGTGAGACTCCTTTATATTCCTGCAGGTCTGTTTGGGAGGTGTCGGTGAAAGCTTTTCATTCAGACTTACAGAGCGGATCGTGGTGTTTGGAGTTGCTGAGATAAGTGTATTTGGAAGTGTTTTTTCCCTTTCCTCGCTTTATCATTTATCTCCTTTCCCGTTGGTGTTCCCTCTGTTGTGGTTGTGTAGAAGTTGTATGCAAGGTGGTTTTGGTTTTTCCCTTGTACTGTCTCGTTCGTCTAAATACTGTGTGTGGGCATATTATTTCTGGTTCCCTATTGTTGTGATCGGGGTCCTTCTCAGGACTAGATTACTTAGGTGCAGGGATCCTCAGGAGGTAGGGGTTACGCTGGCGGCCTGGACCTCTGTACCTTTAACAGTACCTCCAGGTTGAGGGGTTAGTCAGGGTCCCAGCTTAGGGTCAGCTTAGGCCCCCTACCTCCAGTATTCTGTGACAGTGTGACAATAGCGGATAATGCTTCCAGTCACTTAGCCACCCTGTCTTCCACACGGTCAAGTCTCAGTAGCCGTGAGTCTGGACCGCATATTCCTCACCCTGATCCTCCTTCCTCCCACCATGTCGAGTGCCCGGAGACAACTCATCCCACACTTGGACACTCTGAAGAGCTGTTCACTTTTTCATTTATAGATTCGGGCCTCTCGCCCGGTCCACTTGAAGCGGGGCAAGAGGAGATCGCGTGTAGCGATGCCCAAATATTTGAGCAGCCATGGTCACACGAAGGCGACGGTGGGAAAGTGTCACAAGAGGTGGACGATGATGAGACACAATTCTCAGAAAATCAGGAGGAGGACCAGGGTGCGGAAGTGGAAGACAAGGTGGTGGATGATATAGTAACTGACCCAACCTGGCAGGAGGACATGCAGAGCGAGGACAGCAGCACACAGGGGGAGGGAGGCAGAGCACCCCAACAGGCAGGAAGAAGCAGTGTGGTGGCCGCAGACAGAAGGCAGGCAACCGTTCTCCGTAACACCAACACAAAGGAAGTTGCCAGTACAATTGTTAGGTCTTCCCGAGTCTGGTTGTTTTTTAAAGACTCTGCCGATAACTCCGAAATGGCCATTTGCACCACCTGCCAGGCCAGCATCAGCAGGGGTGGCAAAACGACCAGCCTGACCACCACCAGCATGATCAGGCACATAGCAGCAAAGCACCCGACTTTGTGGGCCGAACCCCAGGGTCCAGGAACAGTGTCTGCAGGTGGCACCATTGTTTCTTCCACTGTTGTGCATGCAATCCAATCCCCTGTCCATGGTGCATGCGAAGATGCCTCCTGCCCTGCACCTGTTGTTGCACACTCTCAAGTAGCAGCATCAGGAAGCACATCCATGTCCTTGTCCCAGCGCAGTGTTCAGTTGTCCATACCCCAGTCCTTGGAACGCAAGCGAAAATATGCAGCCAATGCCCCACAGGCTATACTACTAAATTCTCACATTTCACGAATGCTTGCACTCGAACTGTTGCCTTTTAGGCTCGTGGAGACGGAAGCATTCCGCAACCTGATGGTGGCGGCCATCCCTCAGTACTCGGTGCCCAGTCGCTACTATTTCTCCCAGTGTGCCATTCCCGCATTACACAAGCACATGTCCCAAAACATTAGCCGTGCCCTCAACAATGCAGTTACTGGGAAAGTCCACCTAACCACGGACACGTGGACAAGTGCTTGTGGGCAGGGATGGTACATCTCGCTGATGGCACACTGGGTTAACATAGTGGAAGCCGTGACCCAGTCGGACCTTGGGACGGAACACGTCCTGCCGCCGCCAAGGATTGCGGGCCCTAGGTCAATCAGGGTTGCCCCCACGATCTACAGCTTCTGCACCTCATCCTCCTCAGCCTCCTCCTCCTCCTCTTCAGCCTCCATCTCCGAAATGACCACATCAGTCACAAGCTGGAAGCACTGCAGCACTGCCTCGGCCAAGCGGCAACAGGCCGTGCTGAAGCTAATATGCTTAGGTGACAAACCGCACAATGCTGAAGAGTTGTGGACAGCTCTGAAAGAGCAGGCAGATCTTTGGCTCACACCGCTGAACCTACAGCCAGGCATGGTCGTGTGTGACAATGGCCAGAACCTGATGGCGGCTCTGAGGCCATGCCTGGCCCATGTGCTTAACCTCGTGGTTCAGCGATTTCACAAATCCTACCCGGAGCTGCCGAATCTGCTTGTTAAAGTACGCTGCCTGTGTGCCCATTTTAGAAAGTCAGCTACAGCTTCTGCCGCCCTTGCCGTGTTTCAGCAGCGTTTGCAGCTCCTGGCTCACAGACTGGTGTGTGATGTCCCCACGCGTTGGAACTCTACACTGCAGATGTTGGGAAGGATTTATGAGCAGCAGAGGGCAGTTGTTGAGTACCAGCATCAACAAGGCCGTCGGTATTCAGTTCAGACTCCACACATAAGACCTCAGCCTCCAAAACTTTGAGGACTCCACCAAGATGGTGAGCAGCGATGACGCCATAATTAGCGTCACCATCCCGGTTCTCTGTCTTCTGAAATGCTCTCTGCTCACAATCAAAGAGGATGCATTGCAGGCGGAGCACAATTAGATGGAGCAAGGAACCATACAGGGTGATTACACACAGCCAAGCCTCATCTCATCCCAATGTGGATTGGATGACAATGAGGAAGAGGAGGAGGAAGGACAGGAGCTAGTTTCATGCACTATAGACGGTACTACCTGCACAGCTGTCATACCGTCTGTTCAGCGTGGATGGCGGCCAGAGGACAGAGAGGAGGAGGAGAGCATGGTCAGTCATCCTCTTAGTGAGGACACGGAAGTCTTGCCTTTTAGTAGTCTGGCACGCATGGCTGAGTTTATGTTACGCAGCCTTTCCCATGACCCTCGTGTTCTCAAAATTTTGGGTAGCAGTCATTACTGGTTGGTGACACTTCTAGACCCACGCTACAAGGAGAACTTTATATACCTTATTCCTGAGGCGGACAGGTCTACAAAAATGGGGCTGTACCAGAAGGCTCTTGTTGTGGAACTATTAAAAAAATTCCCATCTGAAAACACTGGCACAGTGGTCACAGTTCTTTGGACAACCAAGGAGTACAGGCGAGAGAGACATAACTTCAATCCAGCAGAGGCACGGGAACACTGTCAAAGTTCTGTGAGAGCTTTCTCAGACCCTCCCATCGCACAGGTCCTGAGGCGCGGGGTACGCTCACAAGGAGTGCAAAGTTTGGGAAGATGCTGAGGGAGTACCATGCCGACCGTACCAACATCCTCTGTGATTCCTCTGTGCCTTATAATTATTGGGTATCCAAGCTGGATACGTGGAATGAACTGGCTCTCTATGCCTTGGAGGTCCTGGCCTGCCCTGCCGCCAGCGTTTTATCAGAGTGGGTTTTTAGTGCCGCTGGTGGAATTATAACTGATAAGCACATCCGCCTGTCAACTGAAACATTTTACAACCTTATCTGGCCATGTGCTGTGTGACACATGCATAAAGTGCTGAAAAGACAAGGGAACAGCATGGGGAAGACCCCTGGAAGCATCTCTGACTCCCAGGTCAGTGTTTAAAAGTGTGCCCATCATAAGTGATCCTTACTGCATCAGAAGATGCAGACTTGCAACTATCCCCATGCAAGTTCTAGTCTCAGGGCAGTGTTCAATTGTACCTCCCCCATTCCTTGCAATACAAGCTCAAGTATGCAGCCTGCCACCCACCCACCCCCAGGCTGCAATACCATACTGCTTGCTTGCTTGAACTTGAAATTGGGCCTTTTAGGCATGTGGAGGCAGAATCTGGCCACCACGTCATGGCTGTGTTGGAGGCCTGGAATCTATACTCGGTCCCCAGCCGCCCCGCGGCCGGGTGTCCACACACGGTCCCCAGCCGCCTGGTGGCAGCCGGGTGTCCATAAACGGTCCCCAGCCGCCCCTATTTCTCCTTGGAACATCCCCCCACACACTTTTCTTAGCCCGGCCTGCTTTAGGCAGCATTGGACGAGCCCACCAGAGAACCAGACTCCTCCGGTGGGCCCTGACTTCTCCATCGGTGGAGTTGAGAGTGCCAAGGTGAGGAGCATGATGATGACAGAAGTTAGCATCTGCTATGTTTTCTTTTAATGCAAGTGTAAGTGTGCAGCCTGCCACCCACCCACCCCCAGACTGCAATTCCATACTGCTAGCTTGCACTTGAAATGGGGCCTTTTAGTTTGGAGGAGGCCGAAGCTGGTCACTACCTCATGGCTGCTTCGGCAGCGAGGTATCCATACTCAATCCCCAGCCGCCCATATTTGTCCTGGTGTGCCTTATACATAAGATTAAGCGCGTATACCAAAACATTACCTGTGCCCTCCCCAGTGCATTTAGTGGGAAGGAGAGCCTATTCCGCTGTAGTGTGTGCATGCCAAACCCCTGTTCATGGTACATGCGAAGATGCTTCCCACCTTGCACCTGTCGTTGCAGACTTGCAACTATCCCCATTCAAGTCCTTGTCCCAGGGCAGTGTTCAATTGTACCTCTTCCATTCCTTGCAATGCAAGCGCAAGTATGCAGCCTGCCACCCACCCACCCCCAGGCTGCAATACCATACTGCTTGCTTGCTTGCACTTTAAATTGGGCCTTTTAGGCATGTAGAGGCGGAATATGGCCACCACGCCATGGCTGTGTCGGTGGCCTGGTATCCATACTCAGTCCCCAGCCGCCTGGTGGCCAGGTGTCCCCGCTTGCTCCCCAGCCTCCAGGGGGTGGCCGGGTGTCCATACTCGGTCCCCAGCCACCCCTATTTGTCCCGGTAACCTTTCCCACACTTTTCTTAGCCTGGCCTGCTTTAGGGCAGCATTGGCCGAGCCCACCGGACTATCAGACTCCTCCGGTGGGCCCTGGCTTCTCCATCAGGGGAGTTGAGAGTGCCAAGGTGAGGAGCATGATGAGGATGATAGAAGTTAGCATCTGCTTTGTTTTGTTGGAATGCAAGTGCATGTATGTAGTAGCGGCTAGGCCTGAGGTGGTCAGCGTTTTGGCGCATATCCTACCTCCTCCGAGGATTGCTGGCTGTTTTCCTGCTACTATCCAAGTTCTATGACTCCCGTTAAAACAAAGCTTCAGGTGATAAATGATGGATGAGGTAGTGGCAAAGGAGAAAGAGCAGGAGGAACAGGGACCATTCACATCAATATCAGGCCAGTCAACCAGATATGTCTTGAAGGATATGTTTCTGTAACAAAAGGAGCGGTTCGGCTACACAGTTATAGGGCATACAGTGAGTGCAATGCCTACCAAAAATTTCGAGGCACTCCAATGCCCCTTGGAAATGACATGGAGGTCAGAGGGCGTTAACTAAACCTTTTTTTCCATTTATAGCAACTGGGTCTCCCGTGCACTGTTGGCCTAAGCAGTGAATGGAAGGCTTTCCAAAAATTATGAGGAACTGCAATGCCCCTTACAAGAGCCATGTGTGGCACCCCAGGGGTCTGGTCACCACAGTAATAGAGATATTACGTCGGAGAGCAAGTGGGAGGTTTCCTGGTCAGGATCCCTTAATCATGCAACATCCTCCTGCCCCAATCCTGGGAGGGGAGAATTCTGCCCTTATAAACTGGATCTGGGGCGGGGTTGAGTGAGTCAGAGAACAGTCAGAGTCAGAGTGAGAGCAAGGGAAAGTAACAGCAAGGAGCTCTGTAGGAGCTAGGAGCTAAAGACCAGGGGCTGGAAGCTGAGCAGAGCTCGCCCTGGCAGAAGAGAATAGGAACCGGACACAGGAGTCCGAAGCTGTGAGGACTTATATATCCAGCAGCAGAAACCAGCCGGCAGGGGATTTCAGGTCCTCTGGCCATAGAAGCCCGGAGGCTCAGTCACAAGCAAGGGACCAGCACCGCCGTCGTGGAGCGGAGGCTAACAGAAGGCCCCAAGTCACCAGCCATACGGGTGAGCACTACACGGTACACTCAGGGACGTGGGCTACTTCTACCCGCTTACAGCAAGGTAGCCAGGAAGAGTGCAGACAGACAGGGAGGCCTACAACTCCTCCTGGCCAGGGGAACTCCTGCTTGCTCATAGACTGACCAGGCCTCTTATGCTAGCCAGTACTCCCGGGAGGGTCTACCTTATAATCATCAGTAAAGACCCTGAACTGCACTGCAAAGACTCTGAGTCATTCCTGCTGCGCTCGTGCACCATCACCCCCATCATCCACACTCACTGCCCTGAGGCTATACTCCTCCCGAGGGGAGTTATCCCATTCTATGCTGCGCACACAACACCAGCCTCAGTGGTCTGCCTCGCAGCGGTGGTACTCCCTGACCGCAATCCACGGGTGGCGCAGTCGGACAATTAACCTCAAAACCTAAGAAAGACTGCCACTGGTTTGACCAGCCTGAGCCACGGGACTGGGTCACCGCCACGGAGACTACAGACCCCAGAGACCCGGCACCGGGTATCCCACACACGTGTACACACGGCCCAGGGGGCGCGTCACATGCAGTACAGCATATTACAAACATAAGTCCCATTATTGGGGAGTGGGTGTCCCATGGTATTTGCTTATGCTTTCCAAGCAAAAGCTGCCAAAAATTAGGATGGAGCAACTTGCAATGCCCCTTACAAGAGCCATGCAGTACAGCATATTACAAACATAAGTCCCATTATTGGGGAGTGGGTGTCCCATAGTATTTGCTTATGCTTTCCCAGCAAAAGCTGCCAAAAATTAGGACGGAGCAACTTGCAATGCCCCTTACAAGAGCCATGCAGTACAGCATATTACAAACATAAGTCCCATTATTGGGGAGTGGGTGTCCCATAGTATTTGCTTATGCTTTCCCAGCAAAAGCTGCCAAAAATTAGGACGGAGCAACTTGCAATGCCCCTTACAAGAGCCATGCAGTACAGCATATTACAAACATAAGTCCCATTATTGGGGAGTGGGTGTCCCATAGTATTTGCTTATGCTTTCCAAGCAAAAGCTGCCAAAAATTAGGACGGAGCAACTTGCAATGCCCCTTACAAGAGCCATGCAGTACAGCATATTACAAACATAAGTCCCATTATTGGGGAGTGGGTGTCCCATAGTATTTGCTTATGCTTTCCCAGCAAAAGCTGCCAAAAATTAGGACGGAGCAACTTGCAATGCCCCTTACAAGAGCCATGAAGTACAGCATATTACAAACATAAGTCCCATTATTGGGGAGTGGGTCTCCCATAGTATTTGCTTATGCTTTCCAAGCAAAAGCTGCCAAAAATTAGGACGGAGCAACTTGCAATGCCCCTTACAAGAGCCATGCAGTACAGCATATTACAAACATAAGTCCCATTATTGGGGAGTGGGTGTCCCATAGTATTTGCTTATGCTTTCCCAGCAAAAGCTGCCAAAAATTAGGACGGAGCAACTTGCAATGCCCCTTACAAGAGCCATGCAGTACAGCATATTACAAACATAAGTCCCATTATTGGGGAGTGGGTCTCCCATAGTATTTGCTTATGCTTTCCAAGCAAAAGCTGCCAAAAATTAGGACGGAGCAACTTGCAATGCCCCTTACAAGAGCCATGCAGTACAGCATATTACAAACATAAGTCCCATTATTGGGGAGTGGGTGTCCCATAGTATTTGCTTATGCCTTGCAAGCAAAAGCTGCCAAAAATAAGGACGAAGGAACTTGCAATGCTGGCACCCTGGTGGTATAGTGGTGGTGGAGGCTGAGGATAAGGAGAAGAAGATTAAACAGCCGAAACGAGGAAGCGTATAACCATGTGTGGGTGTGAAGCGGTGCATGTGAATACACCTCCCGAAATAACACAGTGGATTTGACTTTATGTTACTCTGCTGTCATTTGGTGGTGATGAGAAGTCTGGCCCAATCCAGCCCTTGTTCATTTTGATAAGGGTCAGCTTGTCAGCATTGTCAGTTGACAGGCGAGTGCGCTTATCAGTTATAATTCCCCCAGCGGCACTAAAAACACGCTCCGATAACACGCTAGCAGCAGGGCAGGCCAGGACCTCCAAGGCGTACAGAGAGACTTCATTCCAAGTGTCCAGCTTGGATACCCAATAATTAAAAGGCACAGAGGAATCACGGAGGACGCTGGTACGATCGGCAAGGTACTCCCTCACCATCTTTTGAAACTTTCCACTCCTTGTGAGAGTACCCCGCGCCTCAGGGCCTGTAAGCTGGGCGGATGTCAGAAAACTGTCCCAGAACGTTCACAGTGTTCCCCTGCCTCTGCTGGATTGGAGTTGCATCTCTCTCGCCTGTACGCCTTGGTTGGGCAACGAACTGTGACCTCTGCCGCTAGCGTGTTCAGATGGGAATTTTTTTAAGAGTTCTGCAGCAAGGGCCTTCTGGTATTGCCCCATTTTTGTAGACCTCTCCACCTCAGGAATAAGAGAGTGAAAGTTCTCCTTGTAGCGGGGGTCTGCAAGTGTCACCAACCAGTAATGACTGTCACCCAACATTTTGACAACGCGAGGGTCACGGTTAAGGCAGCGTAACATAAAGTCAGCCATGCGTGCCAGACTGGTAACGGGCAAGATTTCCGTGTCCTCACCAAGATGACGACTGACCATGCTCTCCTCCTCCTCCTCCTCTTCCTCCTCCCCCCTGTCCTCAGGCCACCCACGCTGAACCGACGGTATGACACTTGTACAGGTACTACCGTCTACAACGCATGATAGCAGCTCCTGTTTTTCCTCCTCCTCCTCCTCCTCTCCCTCATTGTCCCCCAATGCACTTTGGGATGAAATGAGGCTGGGCTGTGTGTAATCGCCCGCTACGGATTCTTGATCCATCTCATCATACTCTGGCTGCAATGCCTCCTCTTTAATTCTCTGCAGAGAGCGTTGCAAAAGACAGACAAGTGGGATGCTGACACTAATGATGGCATCATCGCCACTCACCATCTTGGTGGCCTCCTCAAAGTTTGTCAGGATGGTACATATGTCAGACATCCAGGTCCCCTCCTGAGGTCTTATGTGTGGAGTCTGACCTGAATATCGATGGCCTTGTTGCAGCTGGTACTCCACAACTGCTCTCTTCTGCTCACAAATCCTTTGCAACATATGGAGGGTAGAGTTCCAACGTGTGGGGACATCACACACCAGTCGGTGTGCCGGAAGCTGCAAACGCTGCTGCAACACAGCAAGGGCGGCGGAAGCTGTAGCCGACTTGCGAAAATGAGCTGACAGGCGGCGTACTTTCACGAGCAGATCTGGCAACTCGGGGTACGATTTAAGAAACCGCTGAACCACGAGGTTAAGCACATGAGCCAGGCATGGTACGTGTGTGATCTCACCTCGCCTCAGAGCCGCCACCAGGTTACGGCCATTGTCACACACGACCATGCCGGGATGTAGGTTCAGCGGTCTCAGCCACAGATCTGCCTGCTCTTTCACAGCTGCCCACAACTCACAAGCAGTGTGAGGTTTATCACCTAAGCTTATGAGTTTCAGCACAGCCTGTTGCCGCTTGGCGGAGGCAGTACTGCAATGCTTCCAGCTTGTAACTGATGTGGTGATATCTGAGATGGAGGCTGAACATGAGGAGGAGGAGGAGGATGCACAGGAGCTGTACACTGTGGGGGCAACTCTGACTGACATAGGGCCCGCAATCCTCGGTGTGGCGAGGACGTGTTCCGTCCCAAGGTCTGACTGGGTCCCGGCATCCACTATGTTTACCCAGTGTGCCATCAGAGAGATGTACCGTCCCTGGCCACAAGCACTTGTCCACGTGTCCGTTGTCAGGTGGACTCTCCCAGTAACTGCGTTGTTGAGGGCACGGCAGATGCTTTGGGACACGTGCTTGTGTAGTGCGGGGATGGCACACGGGGCAAAATAGTGTCGGCTGGGGACCGAGTACCGAGGGACGGCCACCGCCATAAGATTGCAGAAGGATTCCGTCTCCACCAGCCTAAAAGGCAGCATTTCCAATGCAAGCAGTCGTGAAATGTGCGAATTTAGGACTGTGGCCTGTGGGGCGTTAGCTGCGAATTTCCGCTTTCGTTCAAAGGTCTGGGATATGAACAATTGAACGCTGCGGTGGGACGTGGATGTGGACGTTGATGCTGTTTCTTGAGAAACTGCCATAACAAGTGAAGACTGAGAGGAGGGGGCATCTTTACATGCAGTATGGACAGGGGATTGCCTTGCACACACAACAGGGGGTTCTATTGCACGCACAACAGTGGAAGAAGCAGTGGTGACACCCGCTGACACTGGTCGTGGACCCTGGGTTTCGCCCCACAAAGTCGGGTGCTTTGCTGCCATGTGCCTGATCATGCTGGTGGTGGTCAGGCTGGTAGTTTTGTCACCCCTGCTGATGCTGGCATGGCAGGTGGAACATATGGCCTTTTTGGGGTTATCAGCAGAGTCTTTAAAAAAATTCCAGACTCTGGAAGACCTACCGCTTGTACTGGCAACGTCCCTCGTGTTGGTGTTACGGGGAACGGTTGCCTGCCTTCTGTCTGCGGCCACCACACTGCTTCTTCCTGCCTGTTGGGGTACTCTGCCTCCCTCCCCCTGTGTGCTTCTGACCTCACTCTGCATGTCCTCCTTCAACGTTGGGTCAGTTACTAGATCATCCACCACCTCCTCCTCTTCCACTTGCGCACCACGATCCTCCTCCTCACTTCCTGGCAATTGTGTCTCGTCATCGTCCACCTCTTGTGACAGATTGCCAACGTCGACTTCCTGTGGCCGTGGCTGTTCAAATATTTGGGCATCGCAACATGGGATCTCCTCTTCCACCACTTCAAGCGTATCCGGCGAGGGGCCCAAATATGGAAATGGACCAGTGAACAGCTCTTCAGAGTGTCCAAGTGTGGGATCACTTGCTGTCTGACGACACTCGGCATGGTGGGAGGAAGGAGCATCAGGGTGAGGAGGAGTATGCGGTCGAGACTCACGGCTACTAAGAGTTGACCGTGTGGAAGACAGACCGGAGGTGGTGGTGCCCAGGTAACTGGAAGTATTATCTGCTATCCAATTAATAACCTGTTCACACTGATCAGTTCTCAATACTGGTGTTGTTCTGTGCTTCCCTAGTAATTCGGCCAAGAAGTGGGAGGGAGAAGATGTGGCTGTTGGTTGTGCCACTATTTCACCTTGGCCACGGCCCCGTCCTCTGCACGAACCATCACCAGAACGTCCACTTCCACGTCCCTTGCCACGCGCCTTGCCCATTGTAAATGAAGTAAAATAGCTTACACTTGCACTATCAATGGAAAAAGGGTAATAAAGAGTAGATTAGAACCGTGGAAGAGGAAAACCACAGTTATTGTTTACTGGGGTATACCACACTTTTTTAAATAGAGATATTTGCGGCTGAACAGTGAGCGACACACTCAAACTGCTTTTTTTTTAGATACCAAAGGCCCAAAACTGGATAGTACAGCGATTTGACCCGTGGAACTGCGAAACCACACTGGGATGTCGGGCCTACACAAGACTATTTTCAACAGATATATTTTTGTGTCACAACAGTCAGGAGACACTACTGTTTTTCTTTACGGAAAAAACTACCAAAACCTGAATAATAGAGATTTCTTACCGTGGGATGGCAAAACCACAGTTATTGTTTACTGGGGTATACCACACTTTTTTAAATAGAGATATTTGCTGCTGAACAGTGAGCGACACACTCAAACTGCTTTTTTTTTAGATACCAAAGGCCCAAAACTGGATAGTACAGCGATTTGACCCGTGGAACTGCGAAACCACACTTCTGTTTCTCTAGCCTACACCAGACTATTTTCAACAGTTATATTTGTGTCTGAAAAATCAGAGACACGCTTTTTTTTTGGGGGGGGGGGGACACACCAAAAGGTTAATAAGACGGGTATTTGTACTGTGTGAAGGAGGAAAAAAAAAGGAGGATTTAGATGAAAAAAAAAGGATTTTTCCTGGCCCCCGACACCTGGTGCTAAGTCCAGCAATTTCAGCAACAGGAGCACACAGGACTGTAATGCAGCGTTGGCTGGTATAACCACTGTGTCTCCTATACAGCCTGCCTGCCTGGTATCTGGGATGGATATTAGTCCTGAAAAGGACTGTTTGTTTGTTCTGGCAGCCTTTACAGACCCTACACTAACTATTTCGCAGTTTATATCTCTCCCTTAATCAGCAGCGCTGTCCCTACACTGTCTAATCCGGAGCGACTGTGTCCAAGATAGCGGCGCCCCGTTTTAAATACTCGAGGTGACGCTGTGCGGCCAGTCAATCACTGTAATGCCCACAACCAACATGGCTGCAGCATTACAGTGACTGGCTGGCAATCCCTGCATGTTCATTGGCTCTGTAAAGAGCGCCAAACATGCAGGGCGGAGACCCGAGCTCCCGCCCGAGTAACCCGGAAATGCTCGGTGCTCGCCGAACATCCCGAGTAGCGTGATGCTCGGGCGAGTACCGAGCAGTGTCGAGCATGTTCGCTCAACACTCATCATTTATGATCACTTTTAGGCAGTGACCTGGGAGTCAGAGATGCTTCCAGAGGTCTTCCCCATGCTGTTCCCATGTCTTTTCAGCACTATATGCATGTGTCTGATGATGTGTCACACACCACATGGCCAGATAAGGTTGTAAAATGTTAAAATGACATTTCCTGGTGAATGCATTTGTCTTGGTTGAAAGCAAAGCAAAAGTGCAAAAACGCATCAAAAACGCTACGTGTGAACATAGCCCAAGGTGTGGCGGAGTATTTTTGTTTTTGGTTATTTATTTTGCCTTATATAAAAGTCATTACCCTGGAAAGGATGTTCCTTAACATATTTCCTAGGAAAATCCATTTTGGTTTCGTTTTTGTATGTTTTATTGTGAGTCCGTAAAAGTGGCGTAATACTCTGACAACGTTGTTGACAGCAGTGATCTGGGAGTCAGAGATGCTTCCAGGGGTCTTCCCCATGCTGTTCCCATGTCATTTGAGCACTGTTCCCATCGATTTGGGCAATTTTTAGGCCCTCTGCAGACCGCCGAGGGGAGCCGCCTGAAAAATGCTCAAGTTTCCCATAGACTTACATTGGGCTCGTTGCTCGGATCGAGCACCCGAGTATTCCAATGAGCTCGACCTGAGCAACGAGTACCCGAGCATTTTAGTGCTCGCTCATCACTACTCTTAGATACTCTGTAAGCAATGCTAGACATAATGCTGTAAAGAGTGCCTGACAGTGGCTCCACAAGCAATGCCTTCTTGTTGTGTCCCATAGAAAAGTAACTACCAACTGTGCCACCTCTTAACATACCAGCCAGCTATGTCCTATTTTTGGACTTGTCAACTTTTCTTTTTTTCCCCATAAACATTATCAATTGTACCAACATCTTGAGGATGCAGAAACAATAGAAAGTGGCAGCAATAGGTTAAGTCAGGCAGTGATTTGTATTAGGACTATGGCTTTAGGATACATGATTTCAAATTTAAAGTGTAATGTGCACCATGCCCCCTAATAAGGCACTCATCTACAAATCAGTTGTGACTTGAAAGCCCCTGCTTCCATTATGGATGGCATTATTTGCAAAAGTACATCTGCCACATTGTGTTTTCTCTCCTGAAACCATAAAGAAAGGTATGACCCATACAGCCCTCATTAGCAAATGACCTGTTAGCTGAGCACAGCCCCTAGTTTTAGTCCAATGACTAGTATGAAAGTCTCTTCTAGTTCCAACTTACTGACTTATCTAATAGTTTAAGGAATCCTTGTTACAGCAAAAGCAGAAACAGCGACTTCAGTGGCTTATTCCGGAACAGAGTCATACTCCTGATATGGCTTTTTTTGGGGGACAGAGGAACAGCTGTATGGTGCCCAGGATGGACAGGGTTATGGGAGGACAATATTAAAGATCACAATGTCCAATTAGACACTGAACTTAACTTTCCATTCTGCTTTTCAATTAAAAAGATAATGGGACCAATTTATAGGATTGAAATTACAATTCAGATGAGGTCAGATAGACAGGTGCCTCCTTATGACATAATGCATACTGAAACACTACAAGACTAACAGCTGCCCTTCTGATCGAGTCATTCCTATAAGAGTCTTGGCTGCAGATACAGATTTGTAACTAGGGAATTCATTATTTAATTACGAGCATATTACAGCCTGTCTTTAAATACAAGAGTAACCCAATCTACCATTTACGGGCTGTTAACACTTTTACCTAAATGTTAATATTTTGGGAACCTTGACTAGGTTTGACTAGGTTTGATTACCTAGTATATGGTATATAAAGTAAAAATGTATATAATCACCACACTCAGGTAAGGCCAGACAAAGGGATAGGCTGCCACTAGGGGTGATAATACTATTCATTAAAAAAAATCTGTATTTTAAAATTGGTGGGGGAGGGGAAGGGCAGGAAGAGACAAAGAAATGGTTGCCTGCCCAACAAAACACTAAGACATTTTTCCTGCCCTTGTTCCCATGTCTAGCTAAATACATAATTGGTTTTATAAGAAAACACTCTCTAAGATATGATGCCTACATGGAGGCCCTATAAGTCCTTATTACAGAGCCGTAGGAGAGAATATTTCTGTAATATGACTTGGCATGGAACGTATCACAATTTTTTTTTAAATCACCTTTTTAACCGGATGTATACCGGAGATTGACTATGAACTTTCAAGAAGGAGTTTACAGCGATTCTGACAGGGAATTTCAAAGTCAATACTCCAGTCTCATCAGCTCTGTTTATTAATGTGCGCAACCTAAATTGTGAAATTGGGGCTGGGGTTATCCAGCTAAATAATATTGTATGCTAATAATATCAAAGTATAAAAATGAAAAAGACAATAATATACATTTATTGCAACTATCCCAACCATTACCCTCATGGGAGCACAATCACGTGTCCCCAGATGTACTGTAGTTGTCTTGATGCCGACATTTGGCCACATGAACATGATACCGTAGGTCTTCCCTTCCTTTGTACTAGACGGGTAGGTAAAGAAATAAATCCTAGAAGGAAAGGGCAGTGCAGGACAGGATAAGGCATTTAGTTTATATAGATACTACAAGACCTGCCCAAAAACAGGAGGAGTGACTGACGCGCCCCTAGGACCGTGGGGTACTCGCCACTGGGTCGGTCGGTTCCTTGGGATAGTCACGGGGGCGTGACCAGGTCCGTGGCCCTGGGCGGTCAATAAAGAGGACAGTTTATTTAGGGGAAAAGTTTTATGATGCCACCAATGGAATGCGGCTATAGGTGGCCGCCGCTGCTGAAAGAAATTGCTGGGGCCGTTGGTCACGCAGCTGGGATGGATTTGCTCCCCACGGGTAGAGCGGGGCCCCAGGGCTACTGGTACGGTTTATGTAGGGGACTGTGGATGTTGGAGTGCAGGACTGAGGGTGCAGATAATGACCAGACGACACAGGAATGGTGGTTTCCTCTACTTGATGTTTGATGGTGCAGACCGGGACACTGGTAACAGAAGGTAATGGAGATCCGGGCAGCCTTCCTTCTGCGCTGTCCTCTTTGGCCCTGCTGCCTAAAGCTATGCTGCGGCCCTCTTTCCTGAGTGATCGTTAAATCCTAGCCCGTATGGCAGGCAGCTCGAGCCTTTTACAGTTGTCGCTCCTTCGTGGCAGCTCCAGGCTCTAGTATGCTGCTGAACCGCCGGGTGTTTGGTGGGGCCAGGAGACCAGCAGTCTCCTGCCCTCCGGATTTAGCTGCCGGGACTTCAGTACCTGAGCAACCACGGACTCCGGTGTCCGATTTCTGGCGCTTTTCTCTGGGGCGAGTTTGGTCAGTGCTCCACTCCCCAGGTTCTCCCTCGTCTTTCTCTCACTCTTCTCCGTCCCCAACTGACTCTCCTCCATCTCCAACTGACTCTCCTAACCCCCGCCTCCGGTCCCCACTTTAAAAGTGAAGCTCCCCTGAAACCGAGTTAGAGCTCCCCCTTCTGGTCTGGAGCCAGGAAAAGTGTTGGATGCTGGTGTTACCTGATAAGGGGACCCCTCCTTGCTTCCAGGCATGGCATCACCCCCTGTGAGGGAGGCAATGCCAATGTGGCAACCAGACTCCTGGGGTGCCACAGTGGCTACAGGATTACATTTCGATTTTGTGCAGAGTAGCTGTAGTAGGCTGAGAAGGTGTTTACAACCTATTTGTAGGCTTATTTTTCATCTCTGAAATAACCTATTTTATGCTTACATGGATTTTACTGACGAATTCTGACACATATTTTTGACAAATTCACATTTTATACTCAAGAACTGCAGTTGTTTCCTACTCCCTTTTACTCCTAGAACTGAAGCAATATCTTATGGATTATGGTCTTTACAGACTGTGACCTTGAGCTGTATAAATATTTGGGGAGGGTGAAGATCAACCTTTGAGTATACAGAACTTTGCCAAACAAAGAGCTACCCAGACAGAGCTCTTATTGTCCTTGTCACCTTACAATAGATAGGATTCTGCTGCAATAATGAACTCTTCTTCCCTGAAGCTTACCTTCTACATAAAATCTCAAATTTTCGTTAACTAGTATCTGAAATCAGCCTGAGGTTAGCGGCAACTAAGAGTGGTAGAGACTGTGATGTTAAAGGAATCTGTTACCACAATTATGATGCCCGATCTAAGGTCTACATAAAGTAGTGGCCAGACCCTAATACCATAGTGGGGTCATGGCCCATTTGGATCAGCAAAAAATTTGGAAACAAATTTCATCTAAACAGGCCAACAATCACAAGACAAACAGGTCAAATACTCGTTAATCGGGTATGAGCGGGTGCTGGCTTCAAATCATTGTTATCAGCAGCCCGTTTCCCAATATAAACAGGGGTTGGGCTGCAATAACATGATACTCTATCAGCACAGAAATACTGTATTAAAAAATTGTTACGTGAGCAAAGAATTCTGGGCCGCCTTTCTAAATAGGTCTGCTGATCAGTTTGCATGTAACCAATCAGCATTCATGTAATGACAGTGGTCGTTGTAATTATCATAAAATCAGCATTGGATTCCTCTCTTGCTCATAAGTCCTCAATATTTTTGGTTTCTGGAGAAACCCTTGACCGGTCTAAACATCTTAGTCTGTACTCACGGATTTATGAAACAGGCCTAAACTAGGCACTGCATGCACAATCACATTGTTCCTTGTTTGAATTAAATACTCCTCGTTTGCCAGGCTGCCAAGCCCTAGGAACGTTAGCTGCATCAGGACTAGATAAAGTTGGAGACTGCATTCAACTCAAAGGTCTGTTTGTACTGTCTTAGTTGCTGTAAATGGTCCAAAAAAGATACAAAACTGATGTGACGCTGAGTCACTACTCATGGAGAAGCCATGCGACAGGATAGTCAGGAGGTCCGAGGTCAGATACCAGGAGGACTCATAATACAGAGGGGCAAGACAAAGGCGTGGTCAAGTCACAATCTGGGGTCAAATGCCAGGAGGGTACATCATGATAAAGGGATAAGAGAAACAGATAGTCAGAGGCGAAGTCCGGGGTCAGGTATCAGAGGTCAGAGAGCAAAATGGATAATACACACGAATAGTCAAGACAAATCCAATGTCCCGTAAAAAATGAGGAAATAAGATTCAGAGCACACACTCGACTGAGCAAAGCATCAATTGACAATGGTCTGCTCATAGCTAGCCAGCTAAATAGCTAGTGAAGTACCAAGAAAGGGAGACACCTGGAGGAAAGTCCGCAGGCTAGACCAGATTGAGCAGCAGGGCTGTCAATCAAAATGCTGACAGAACAGCACGCCCCAGCCTCAGATTGGGTGACTGGGATGTCACTCAACATACTGATAGTCCAGCACACTCCAGATCCTACAGGGCGGCTTAGCTGTCACTCACAGCATCCCTAGGCCACAGTGAGTAATGAAACTGTGACAACTGACTCATGTAGGTGCCTCCTAAACATGATGGTATTTCTAGGTGGAAAGGTGGCATCTTAGTGCCTTTCCAAAAAAAAAGTCATATATTTATTCTCTGTGTGTGATAGAAGACACCTGTTGTTGAGGTGGGTTTGGGTTGCATATGTGGAATATGTCACAATTTGTCTATATTTGAAATACACCCTTAAAGGGGTAGTCCACTTCTTTAGACTACCCCCCAATGTATCCCCCGGGGCCCCTATGGGTTTTTGTAAATACCTTGTGTAGCATTTACTGCCTGTGAGCGGCGCTATCCTTGGCTGCTCACAGGCATCACGTGACCCCCGGCTGCTGCCGGCTCTGACATCCGCTGATGTCACGACCGACAAGTGCTGGCAGCAGCCGGAGGTCTTTTTCTTCCTGGTTCCACGGTAGATGCCAGGCTGTGGATGGGGTTACACCCCTGCGTCACACCCAGCATCCACCGCACGCTCTGCCTCTCCCCATTCATTGGGAAAGCGCACAGTGGATGCTGGGTGTGACGCGGGGGGGGGGGGGTAACCCCGCCCACAACCCAGCAGCCACCGTGGGGACCCCAGCGCTGAGTCACACCTCACTTGTCGTGATGTCAGCGCAGGGTCACGTGATGCATGTGAGCAGCCACCAATAGCGCCGCTCAAAGGCATTATCTGCAACGTAAGGTATTTACAAAAAGTCTTAGGGTCCCCGGGGGGATACATTGGGGGGGGGGGGTAGTCTAAAGTAGTGCACAACCCCTTTAAAGGGAAACTGTCATCAGATTCATTCTGCTCAAACATGGGCAGGAGGAATCAGACACTGGCTGAGTCAATGGCAGCCAGGTATATTATACTCTGAAACGCTGCAGTGTGAACCAAGTCCTGGCCGGCTTCTCCCCTGACTTGCTCCAGTTGACTGACAGACCTGTCCCTAAGTGTATGTATAGGGAGAGACCTGTCAGGAAAAGGGATCGCGCCAGGGAGAGGCTTCCGGAGACCTTCTCCAGATTAGTCAACTTAGATTTAACTCGACTTGAAGGCTTGAAATTTTTATTTAAAAAAAAGTAAATTAAAGAATTAAAATTACTAAAAAAATATATATATTTTTAATAATATATTGTATTCTTTAAAACTAGTAAAAAAAAAGTATGGTACAAAGGCAATTGTAATGACAAAGACACCTCGATGATAAAACTGCAAGAGCATGGTATGGAAAAAAAAAGAGAAATAAAAACCTGTGGCAGAATGACTTTTTTTTCAGGACCCTGTAAAAATATAAATGACAGGAACCTCAAAATAGTGGCAGCAAAAACTATGATGAATCCTGCAGAAAACAAGCCACACTTTGTTGATGGAAATATGAAATAGGCTGATCGCCGAGGGGTTAAGTCCGTGAATTATAGGGAAACATGTATAGACTCGTGAGTATCTTTAGAAACAAAGCTCTGTCGAAAAGGATTTCTCCAATAGACACCCTTCCTACAAAGCTAACAGTAAGTTTATTAAGTATTTGCTTGGTGTTTCTTACTAAACAGACTGTTGGCAGTGCGCATCGTGCAAAATAAGGACGGAAACAAAACCCTATGAGAGGGATTTTGTGCTACCATTGCCCTTATTAATGAAGAATGTTTTGCAAGTGAAAAATTGTTCCTTAATTTAGAGTAGACATCAAACATGCAAATCTTCCTGCCATTGTTGCTTGTCACAGTTATACCTTGTGCTGCTGGTCAGTAGGCATCTACTGCGCATTTTAGCTCCATGTTCTCATATTGCGCAAGGAAAAGAATATGACTCAGTGGTAAACGTAGGTGTTGTATGATTTCTCTTGTCATTCACGCTCTAGGTCAGAAGTCAGACGTGCTGGTTTATATATATTACAGCAGTAAAAATAGCATGTTTTCCCTATGTGAAATAAATCCGTCCTTTCTAGTTATCTGAACAGCACACCAGCAGAATGGGTAGTGGGTTTCCTGGGCATTTTTTACTGAGTTGTGGTTAAAATATGCAAACCATATACACAATATGTCTGAAGTTAATGTATTTGTCTAAAAAGCAAATTAAGACTGAAGTAGCTTGATTATCGCCCCTGGGCTCGTGGATTATAACATTATTTGCCTATTTTACATACAAATCTATCTATATTATATGAATGTTATTTTATGCCTCTATACAATGGTACGTGGTGCCCTGTCGATGAATAGGTGCTTTGCTTTTATTATGGTGAGTTATGGACCAAGGCACTTATAGTGGGAAATCTAACAGATACCGTATTAACAGTGAGCACTATGCTGGTACTGGTTATAGAGGCAGTCTTCTGGCACTGCTTATGTGTGATATTCTGTTGGGACTTTTTTGATTAGGGTTATTCTTTTGGACTGTTTAACGGGAATCTTTAAATCTTCATCAAAACTGCAACAAGCAGCTGAGTAAGTAACATATAAGTGGAATCTGGGTATCTGCTCCTACATCATACTGTTCTCTGATGGGGTAGCAAACACCTGGTGATAGATTCTCTTTAAAGGGGTTGTCTGACTTGCAAAATCAAATGACGTCTCATGTCACTTGATCGCTGCATCTGTGGCGCCCTGCTGCGCATTGGTGCCACAGATCCCAGAGGGGTGCATGGACGGACTCCTCCACAAGAGGCCCTCATAGTATTCACACACCTCCACCTTCCACCTCAGACCAGCAGAGGGAGCTCATTAGGGATATAAAAAGGGAAGGTGGAGCTAGGCAGCTCAGTCTGGAGTCTACAGTCTAGAGTCTACAGTCTGTGAGAAGGTCAGTCTGTGAGAAAGTCAGTCTGTTTAGAGGAGCTCCTGCAGAGGCTAGCCTGCAGTGGAGCTCAGTCAGTTCAGTACAGACTCAGAGAGCTCGAGTTAGTGAGCCTAGGGAGGGCCAACGCCAAAAGAGCGGTGAAGAGTAGCGAGGCCTACTGCCTGTGTGAAGCCTAGTGAGGGCCCGAGCGTGGCCGAAGGTGAGTGGAGAAAGTAAGCAACATTGGGGGCAGAGGAGCTTAACCAGCTCACCCCAAAACCATTTACCGGACACCGGGTCCGCGTCTGCAGGGATTCCTTACATCCAGCAGAAATAACCGGAACCCATGGCGAACTATATGTCCCAGGAACACCAGAAGCTGACTGTTATACCTGGGCCAGGAGTCACGGAGGCCCAAGAGACCAGGGAGTGTGGTCTCCAACAGAAGGCCCTACCACCAGGTCAGCAGGTGCAAGACAGAGACCAAGTTAAGCCTAGCTCCAGGCAGGTCAGAAACTTATCAAGGAAAGGCAAGGAACAGGAGGCCCCACACCCGCTCACTGGGGAGAGTCCTGATATGCACTCTTCACCCTAAAGTACCCTAGACTGTGCCAGAAACACCACCAGTAAAGGTACTGAAGTGAACTGTTGTGAGTGTGCCTATTCTTCCTCTGACCCGGCTGGGTCCCCTCTGTCCTGCATCCCTACACTTACGCTGCCCTGAGGCCCCGCTCCACCTGTGGGGAGCCGCACCAACTAAGCTGCCTGAACACCGGCCTCAGAGGACTGTCGCAGCGCTGGTGATCATCACCAGACACCACAGGTGGCGTCACGAACATTCCCTATCCCATGTAACTTCCCCCCTTCTTTTAAGAGTGACCCCAGGGTACAGGCCCGGGAGCCGACCACCGCGACATCCCCCGAGATCAGGCTACAACAAGGCCCGGGCGCCGAGTCGTTCCCCATCCCTTGGGCGCGTCACATCCAATAACATGCCTCAGCTATCAGATGGCAACCAGGCACTTTCTCTTTCGGTTACATCAGGTGCCACCGTTGATGCTTACCCTGGAGCGCTGGTGATCATCACCAGACACCACAGGTGGCGTCACGAACATTCCCTATCCCATGTAACTTCCCCCCTTCTTTTAAGAGTGACCCCAGGGTACAGGCCCGGGAGCCGACCACCGCGACATCCCCCGAGATTAGGCTACAACAAGGGCCGGGCGCCGAGTCGTTCCCCATCCCCTGGGCGCGTCATCTCTTCCTGGCGTCACGAACAGGATTCCGTGCCCGCTGCAGCGACGGAGTGTTGTGCCCGTTGCCACCGGGTACTGTGCGCCTTTAATCAGAACTGTGTATTTAACTGTGGCGAAGATCGCCGCCATTGCTGTGCCGCCGAGCAGGAATAAGGGCGTAACCGCAGGAAACTGAGAGGCGTACCTGCTGAAGCGCGCGAAGTCCCGGACACGCCCCACGCCTCAACGTCAACCCAGGAAGCGACAGGTCCTGGAAGGAGCCCCGGTGAACGCTCTGACGTAGGACGCAAGCGACGCAAGGCCCTGGAGGAAGACCGTCACCTGCGGAGCTGCGGCCTACCAGAAAAAAAGAAAAGAAGGTAGGCCACGGTTCGCTAGGGGGGCGCCAGAATGTCCGAAGAACAGCACAACGCCGGAGTACCGGTTAACGGCCCTGATGATGAACCCGCACTCGGCGCCGAGCAGGCCGAAGCAGCCGCTCCTTCAGCAGGGCTTGTAACCCCTGTCATACCCATGGCCCTACCGTACATCCCTGGAGCGAAGTGGCTCCCCCAGTACAGCGGCAAACCAGATACCCTGTCTGGATTCAAAAGGAAAATATGCGGTATACTGGACATGTACTCTATGACAGGCAAGCAAAGAGCCGCTGTTGTATTGGGACAGTTGACTGGTGCTGCGGAGCGAGAAGTAGAAACCTGGTCGGCCGCAGACCAGGAGTCAGTGTCCGCAATCTTTAAAAAGTTACAGACTGTCTTTGAGAATCGTACTGAGACAGACCTCCGGATGAGGTTCTACAATTGCTCTCAGCAACCGGAGGACAGTGTTCGGGACTATGCCTGGCGTTTACAAGGGGCCCTGCGAGCTCTGAAATAGGTTAGTCCAACCAGCATCGATAATGAAAATAAAATGCTGAAGGAACAGTTTATCCGGGGACTGAGGTCTCAAGAGGAGAGCAGGACTGTGCGTTGGTGGTCCCTGGATCATCCAGATGCCACCTTTGACACCCTTAAGGACATGGCTATAAAAGGACTGCAGCCCCTGGAAACAACTGATATCCAATGTTACCAGGGTGGGGCCACCCCAGTGCCTGCAGCGTCCACCTTTTCCCCGGTGGCTGCTGAAGCCAAAGGTTCCAGCAACATCCCCTAGTGAGGTGGACAGCCTGCGCTTTGAAGTGCGTCAGTTGAGCAAAACCCTGACCACTGTACTGAGTGCCCTGCAGCTGCGGACGGAGCCCAAGGAGGAAGGAAGGATCCTGCTAGCCGACAGCCCTGAGGATGTCCCCTGGATGAGAAGGAGGAGGAGGACAACGCCACCCCCTGGGAGGACTAGTGACCAACGCCGCCCGCCGAAGGACCCTGTCTGCCACTGCTGCCACAAGACAGGTCACGCCGTCCGGAGCTGTCCTTTAAAAGAGCAAACCCTGGGGCCGAGGGCCGACACCCAGGAGTAGACCCCTCAGGCCCATCAAACTGGTACCGCAGGTTCGTGGGAGGAAGACCTTTCCTGTCCATCGTGCTGGACGGCATCACGACACCTGCTCTGCTGGACACAGGATCTCAGGTAACCATCATGCCTGATGGCCTCTACAAAAGGTTCTGGTCCATAGACGAACTTCACCCACCAGATCCAAATCTTTCCGTGTATGCCTCAAACGGCCTCCCCCTTAACCTAGTCGAGGTTAAGGATGTGGCAGTAAAGGTGGGAAGAGTGGAACTGAAGGACCAGGGATTAATTGTAGTAGAGACTAATCCTGATGATACAGACTTGTATATGGTACTTGGCACAAATATTGTTAGTAACTGTTTGGGAGAAGTGTTGTTCTTGCTCCAACAGATAGCTGACACTGCCAGACCAGGGCAGAGAATGGCGCTCCAGAAAGAGATCCGAGCCCTTATGTACCAGCAACAGGTAAAACTAACCGGCGGTGAAATTGGTAATGTACGGGTGACAGACCCGGTACCCATTGTGATTCCCCCGATGAGTGAAATGCTGATTTGGTGTAGAGCAGCAATAGGTCTCAAAGGACGGACCTTCCAGGCGGTAGTAGAGCCCCTTAGCTCGGAGCATAGACCTACACTCTTGACTGCCAGAGGGGTAGTGGATGTACGCAATGGGAGGGTGCCCGTACGCCTCCTAAACTATGGGGAGGACGAGGTTAGATTACCACGCTACGCCACTGTTGCCAAACTGTGCACAGTAAATAACAACTCCATACACACGACGGCGTCCTTAACCTTACCAGACGAAGTAGAGGATAATGACCCAGCAACCCAGGTGGAGGATTGGTGTCAACAGCTCCATGTTGGGACAGACACCACTCCTGCCCATCAGAAGCAGGGTGTACACCGGGTGGTTCAGGAATACGCGCAGGTATTCAGTAAGCACCCACTTGACTTTGGGAGGATTAAGGGGGTTCAACACCATATCCCCACAGGTGACCATCCACCCATCAAAGAACGTTACAGGCCTATACCACCAGCACACTACCAGAAGGCGAAGGAGATGTTGCATGACATGAAGAAGGCAGGGGTAGTAATGGATATTTGTAGTCCCTGGGCAGCTCCCCTAGTTCTAGTCAGGAAAAAGGACGGAAGCATGAGAATGTGTGTAGATTACAGACAAGTAAATCGCATTACACATAAAGATGCATACCCTTTACCATGTATAGAGGAATCCCTGGCTGCCTTAAAGTCTGCAAATTACTTCTCCACCCTTGACCTCACTAGTGGGTACTGGCAAGTAGCTGTTGCTCAGGAGGATCGGGAGAAGACGGCCTTCACCACCCCGATGGGACTCTGCGAGTTCAATAGTATGTCGTTTTGGACGCCCCCGGAACGTTCCAGAGATTGATGGAGTGCTGCCTGGGACACCGCAACTTCGAGACTGTACTGCTATACCTGGATGACGTGATAGTGTACTCCAAAACGTACGAGGACCATTTGAAGCACCTGGCCGAGGTATTTGAGTCGCTGTCCCAGTATGGGATGAAGCTGAAGCCCTCAAAGTGCCACCTGTTCAAGCGAAAGGTACAGTACCTGGTACCTGGGGCACATCGTTAGTCCAGAGGGAGTATCCCTCCATCCAGAAATGGCCGGAGCCGAAAAGCCTCAAGGAGGTACGTCAGTTCCTGGGACTAGTCGGGTATTACCGGAGGTTTGTGAAGGACTATACCAAGAAAGCGGCGCCTTTGCAAGATCTCCTGGTAGGACAGTCCGGGAGAGGCAGGAACCCCCCGTTCAAGTGGGGTAAGGAGCAAGCTGAATCCTTTGAGGTGATGAAGGAGATCCTGACCGGCGAAGATATCGTAGCCTACCCTGACTACAGCCAACCGTTCCTGCTGTACACTGATGCCAGCAACGAGGGATTAGGAGCTGTGTTAAGTCAGAAGCAGAATGGCCGAGAAAAGTTGATCGCCTATGCAAGCAGGAAGCTCCGCCCGACCGAGAGGAACCCAGAGAACTATAGCAGCTTCAAGTTGGAGTTCCTGGCCCTGGTCTGGGCCATCACCGAGCGGTTCAAGCACTACCTAGCCTCCAGTAAGTTCACTGCCTTCACTGATAATAACCCCTTGACTCATCTGGAAACAGCCAAGTTAGGAGCCATGGAACATTGATGGATGGCTCGGTTGTCAAACTACCAATTCACTATTAAAGTACCGGGCGGGCCGCAAGAACGCGAACGCCGATGCCCTGTCCAGGATGCCTCACCAGTCGGACACTAAAGAAGAAGTGGTTGTCCTGGAGGAGATTGAACTACCTGCCTTTCATCGGAATGGAATGGTCCACGAGCAATGAGCCTCCAGGAGGCATCGCGGTAAAACGTTAAACCCTTTGCCTCACCACAGCTGGAAGGAGACCCAGGACAGCTACCCGGTTGTCAGCCGTATCAAAGAGCTTATAACCCAGGAAGGTTCCTCCTTGGAGAACGACGCGTCTCTACAAGCCAAGCAGCTGTGGAATGAGAGGAGCCGGCTGTTCATCTATAGAGAGAAGCTGTGCCGAAGGTACGTCAACCCGAGGACCCATGAGATGGTATGACAGATCGTATTGCCCAGGACGGACATCCAGATGGTGTTGGAGGCCTACCACGATCAAGCAGGGCACTTTGGCTGGAAGAAGCTAGAAACCCTGCTTAAGTGTTGGTTTTATTGGGTAGGAATGCGCAGTTCCATTGAGAGGTGGTGCCAGAATTGTGGACCCTGTAGCCTCAGAAGAAAAGACTACAGCAGCCAGAAGGCACCCCTGCAACCCATCAAGACAACTCGACCTTTGGAGATCGTGGCCCTGGATCATGTCAAGCTGTCACCCAGCAGGTCAGGATATTCCTATGCCCTGACCATGGTGGATCACTACTCCCAGTTCCTGGTGGTCGCCCCTGTCAAGGATCTGACGGCAGAAACTGCGGCGAAGACGTTTCAGGCGTACTTCTGCAGGCCCCATGGATACCCAGAACAGGTGCTGACGGATCAATGCCCAGCCTTTGAAGGCGAATTGTTCAAGGAGTTCTGCCATCTGTACAGGTGTAAAAAGATCCGGACTACACCGTACCACCCCCAAACCAACGGTCTCTGTGAAAAGATGAATAACATCGTCATCGACCTGCTGAAGACCTTACCACTAGAGGAGAGAAATCAGTGGCCAGACCTACTACCTGACCTGGTAGATCTGTATAACCACATACCTGTGAGTTCCACCAATTGTACTCCAGCATATCTCATGCGAGCAAGACCTGGGAAGTTGCCCATGGACCTGGAGCTTGGTGTAGTAGAACCAGAAGCAGATATGTCCACTGAGGACTGGGACACGACCAGACAGGAGCAGTACAGAAGAGTACAGGCCTGTGTCGAAGACAGTCTCACTCGGGTAAGGGACAAGCAGGAAGCCCACTACAATAAAAGTGCGCCCGCAGAACCCTTCACACCAAGAGAAGTGGTGTTAAAGAGGAAAAGGAGAAACCACAAACTTGATGACCAGTGGGAGAGAGAACCCTACACTGTGTTAAATTCATGATTTGATAACAAGAAGACCTGTTTGATTAGTAAAGACGGAGGAATAACGACTGCAACGGTATCTAGAGACCATCTGAAGTTGTGTCCAGACCTGCTAAAGCCCCAAGAAGAAGTGCCTCTCACCGTACCGGAGGATCCTAAAGAAGCAGTAATCCATACTGACTAAGGAGATTTCCCGGCAGATTGGCCTCAACTAGGAGGAGCAGTAATAATACCTGTGATCCACTTCTTTCAACAGCCAGAAGACCCTCCACAGCAAGTAGAGCCTGTAAGTGCTTCAGAAGAGCCTGCTCAAGAAGAATCCCCGGAAGACGGATCCCCGGTTGGAGCAGAGCAAGAAGGCCCAGCCAATGGTATACTTGCCAGTCCCGTACAGAGGTTAAGGCAACCCTGCAGTCCCCCAACACTTAGAACTGACAGAATGGGAGGTAGTACAAACACTAGTGCCTCACGCATCCCAGTACCACGTAGGTCGACACGTAGCACGCGAGGTCAGACCCCTGTCAGATACAGAGAATAGAGAAGGAAACTCTGACAGTGTAGATAGTTGCCCATGGGGTATTGTCTTGTGTATTTTCATGTATGTGTATCTTGATATGTGCTTTGCCTTACTAATGGACAATTTAAGTGATATGGACACTTCCCTTGTTATCTCTAGTTACCCATAAGGGTACATAAAGAGATGGACACCCTGTCAGGGGACCTCACCGGAACAGACTTAAATTCTGAGGTTGCTAATTGTATGTATGTAAATATTTATTATTTATAATGTTTTATTATGCAACGTTCAAGCAAAGTGCCTCCCATAAAGGGAAGAGTTATTGTTGTCACCTGTTATAAAAATTACTTCAGTCCGGGAGTACTGAGCTTTGCTAGGGGGGAATGTGGCGCCCTGCTGCGCATTGGTGCCACAGATCCCAGAGGGGTGCATGGACGGACTCCTCCACAAGAGGCCCTCATAGCATTCACACACCTCCACCTTCCACCTCAGACCAGCAGAGGGAGCTCGTTAGGGATATAAAAAGGGAAGGTGGAGCTAGGCAGCTCAGTCTGGAGTCTACAGTCTAGAGTCTACAGTCTGTGAGAAGGTCAGTCTGTGAGAAATTGAGTCTGTTGAGAGGAGCTCCTGCAGAGGCTAGCCTGCAGTGGAGCTCAGTCAGTTCAGTCCAGACTCAGAGAGCTCGAGTTAGTGAGCCTAGGGAGTGCTGACGCCAAAAGAGCGGTGAAGAGTAGCCTACTGCTCGTGTGAAGCCTAGTGAGGGCCCCGAGCGTGGCCGAAGGCGAGTGGAGAAAGTAAGCAACATAGGGGGCAGAGGAGCTTAACCAGCTCACCCCAAAACCATTTACCGGACACCGGGTCCGCGTCTGCAGGGATTCCTTACATCCAGCAGAAATAACTGGAACCCCTGGTGAACTATATGTCCCAGGAACACCAGAAGCTGACTGTTATACCTGGGCCAGGAGTCACGGAGATACAAGAAACCAGGGAGTGTGATCTCCAACAGAAGGCCCTACCACCAGGTCAGCAGGTGCAAGACAGAGACCAGGTTAGGCCTAGCTCCAGGCAGGTCAGAAACTTATCAAGTAAAGGCAAGGAACAGGAGGCCCCACACCCGCTCACTGGGGAGAGTCCTGATATGCACCCTTCACCCTGAAGTACCCTGGACCGTGCCAGAAACAACACCAGTAAAGGTACTGAAGTGAACTGTTGTGAGTGTGCCTATTCTTCCTCTGACCCGGCTGGGTCCCCTCTGTCTTGCATCCCTACACTTACGCTGCCCTGAGGCCCCGCTCCACCTGTGGGGAGCCGCACCAACTAAGCTGCCTGAACACCGGCCTCAGAGGACTGTCGCAGCGCTGGTGATCATCACCAGACACCACAGGTGGCGTCACGAACATTCCCTATCCCATATAACTTCCCCCCTTCTTTTAAGAGTGACCCCAGGGTACAGGCCGGGGAGCCGACCACCGCGACATCCCCCGAGATCAGGCTACAACAAGGCCCGGGCGCCGAGTCGTTCCCCATCCCTTGGGCGCGTCACATCCAATAACATGCCTCAGCTATCAGATGGCAACCAGGCACTTTCTCTATCGGTTCCATCAGGTGCCACCGTTGATGCTTACCATGGAGCCACAAACATTAGAGAGGGTCAGTATACATTGTTTTATTATTTTTAACCATCCCTTCCTCCTATAATGTACTAAACCCCTTTTAATGGGTTTGCTCATCATATTGGGTACCGTAGACAATGAATGAAGCTATGGTGCGCATTTTTTATCTTTGCTTCATTAAACCCGTGAGACGCAGAATATCGTTCTCAGGAACAGTGAGGAAAATACATTTTTATGGTGGGTCAACACCATTAACCAGGTTCTTTGCCGGAACTACTCTTTATGCAGAACACTTTGCTGTCACTGCTTTTGGAATATAAGGGGTAAAGTCTCTCCTTATGGAGAGTGACATGCCAGGTCTGGCACATCAGTATGAGGAGACTTAAACACCTTGCATGCTCCTCTGGCAAATTAAATATGTAAATTGTCTCTTCAGAGAGGAAGAGGACTTGAACGTTAGTGCCACCCAGGGTCGGACTAGGCTGGCGGGGTAACGGGGATTTCCCTGGTGGGCCACGCCCCCTGCTTCAGAGGAGAGCGGGGAGAAGAGAAATGGGTAAAAAATCAAAAAAACGCGATTTAAGGGGTATGGGCCCTTTAAAAGGCTCAGTGTATGCAGGGACGTTCATTACCTGAAGCAGCTGAAGCTGCGCATCTCCTTTCGCCGGCTGGCGTATGATGTCATCGTTATGCGCCTGCTGTGAAGGAAGCGCGCAACTCAGCCGCTGCAGGAGGAAGACACCGCACGGGAGCGCAGGAAGGTAAGAAGAGGAATCTTTGTATGTGTGTGTGTGTGTGTGTGTGTGTGTGTGTGTGTATGCAGAATGGGATGGGGGCCTGGCTGGACACACAAGGGAATGTCCTGGCTGGACACACAAGGGGGGGCCCTGGCTGGACACACAAGGGGGAAGCCTGGCTGGACACCTAAGGGGGAGCCTGGCTGGACATATGGGAGAGGGGCCTGGCTGGACATGTTGGCGGGGGGCCTGGCTGGACACATAAGGGGGAGCCTGGCTGGACATATGGGATGGGGGCCTGGATGGACACATAAGGGGGGAGCCTGGATGTACACACAAGGGGGGGCCTGGCTGGACACACAAGGGGGAAGCCTGGCTGGACATATGTGAGGGGGGCCTGGCTGGACACATAAGGGGGGAGCCTGGCTGGACACATGTGACGCCTCGCTCCCGCTCGCTGGCCCTACCCTGAGTGATGGGGGGGCTACTCGGAACCGAGCCTCCTGGTGTACGGTGGATGCAGTCATGGCCTAGGCCCGGCCCGTGCCCAGGGTCACAGTAAAAAAATAAGGGGGCCAGGAGGGACGGTGGTAATTGAGTGGATTAAATGACTACGCCACCTTTGGTGCCTGGTGATTCGCCACCAGCGCTGCGGCAGTCCTCTGAGGCGGAATGTCGTGGCAGCAGAAGATGGTACTACTCCCCACAGGCGGAGCAGGGCCTCAGGGCAGAGAAGACGGATCAGGGGGGTCGTAGTGGGTGGTGCGGTGTGGTGTCGCGCTGAAATAAGGGACCGGAGGCAATGGATGCAGTCTTCCAAGCTTTACTCACGCTGTTATGTGTCAGCTGCAAGGCTTCTCCTTGCTTCTCATGGCACGCTGCGGCCACCAGGAAGGGGTTCAGCACACTCTGGGTAGTTCGGGTGCATCAATCAGGACCCCCTGTACCAGAGTGTTTCTAGACTTTCCCACTAGGTCCTCTCCTGTCCGTATGTGGTGCGTGTTACAAGGCTCGGTTTCCCTCTGGCTATACACAGAACAAGGGTACGGGTGGCGACTCCGCTCTGTCCGTTACCCGGTGGGATCCTCTAAGCCTCCGGGCTTTTCTGACTAGGACATGAAGTAGCAAAGCCAGATATCGGGGGCCGGTACCCCTTTTGCAGCAGGAGTCACTCTGGCTAGGCCAGAATAGTGAGGACAGGTGGCGTATGGCGCTCCGTCTGCATCCCCCTGGGATCCTTTTGCCTGCGGAGCTTATCTCCTCTGCTCCCCTCCAGGCCTTCTTAGGTAGGGACCTTGACCGGGTAGAGACAGCCGTTAACTCTAGCCCGCTCCTCGCCTCAAGGCCAGAGGACGAGGACCGTGTATCCTCTATCAGCTGCAGGTTCACACAGAAAGCCACGTTCAGTGATGAAGATCACAATCAAAGACCATAAGCCCAAGATGGCCGTTTACTAAATATGAATTTTGTGGTGTAACCTAAAGTGCGTCCTCCACCCTCACCCACTACATGGTTCCCCCTATCTGTTGGTTCCCCCCTTCTCCTCTTATCCCGGCTGGGGCAGCACCCTGGTGCTTATAAGTCCCCCTCAGGTGGGAGAGGTGTAGTGTTGGATGGATAGCTGAGTCCTGAGAGGTGCTCCACCCTTACCTCGGTGAGGAGATACCACACCTCGGTCTGAGGTGCAGTACCCCTATGGCGACTGAACCCTCAGGGGCGCCACACACACTAGGGGGGGCCTGGATGGACACACAAGGGGGAAGCCTGGCTGGACATATGAGAGGGGGGCCTGGCTGGACACATAAGGGGGGAGCCTGGCTGGACACACTAGAGGGGAGCCTGGCTGGACACACTAGGGGGGAGCCTGGCTGGACACACTAGGGGGGAGCCTGGCTGGACACATGGGAGGGGGGCCGCTGGCTGGACACATAAGGGGGGCTGGCTGGACACATAAGAGGGGGCTGGATGGACACATAAGGGGGGGCCTGGATGGACACATAAGGGGGGGCCTGGATGGACACATAAGGGGGGGGCCTGGATGGACACATAAGGGGGGGCCTGGATGGACATGAGAAGGGGGGGCCAGGATGGATATATCGGGGGCAGGATAGACACATGGAGGGGGCAGGATGGACACATGGAAGCCAGGATGTATATATTGGGAGGGACAGGTTGGACACATGGAGGCCAGGATGGATATATGTGGGGGGCAGGCTGGACATATGGAGGCCAGGATGGATATATGGGAGAGTGCAGGCTGGACACATGGAGGCCAGGATGGATATATGGGAGGGGTCAGGCTGGACACATGGTGGCCAGGACGGATATATGGGAGGGGGCAGGCTGGACATATGGAGGCTAGGACGGATATATGGGAGGCGGGAGGATAGACACATGGAGGCCAAGATGGATATATATGATGGGCAGGCTGGACATAGAGAGGCCAGAATTGATATATGGGGGGGCAGGCTGGATAAATGGAGGCCAGGATGGATAGATGGGGGGGCAGGCTGGACACATTGAGGCCAGGATGGATATATGGGGTGTCAGGCTGGATAAATGGAGGACTGGATGGATATATGGGGGGGAAGGCTGGACACATGGAGGGCTAGGACGGATATATATAGGAGGGGGCAGGCTGGACACATGGAGGCCAGGACGGATATATGGGGGGGCCAGGATGGATATATGGGGGAGCAGGCTGGACACATGGAGGCCAGGACGGATATATGGGGGGAGCAGGCTGAACACATGGGAGGCTAGGATGGATATACAATAGGAGGGGGCAGGCTAGACACATGGAGGCCAGGATGGATATATTGGAGGGCAGGCTGGACACATGTAGGCCAGGATGGATAGATGGGGGGGCAGGCTGGACAAATGGGGGGCTAGGATGGATATATGGGAGGGGGCAAGCTCAATACATGTGGGCTAGGATAAATATATGGAGGGGCCATGCTGGATATATGGGAGGGTGTCAGGATGGATATATGCAGTTGGGGGGGCCAGGATGGATATATGTGGGGGCCAGGCCGGACAAGGGACTTAATTACTGTTTGTGGGCCTGATTGAGGAACTTTATTGGTTTATGGTGGCAAGTGGGGAACATTATTACTTCTGTAATATAATTTACTATTTAGGAAACTGGGATGGGACAAAACGGGGGAAGGGGGGTCCTGCTACTTTCCAGGGCGGCACTATGTCGCTTTTTTTCTTCAACTGATGTAGTGTAGAAGTCAGGGGGAAAAGTGGGAATGTGCTCTAGAAGAGATCAGTTATTGATAACTGTGTGTTATTTTATGCAGAGATGATTCCTAGCTGGAAGAAGTGATGGCGGTCTGTGCCAGATGAAGAAGAAAAGCGAAGATGAAGGACTTCACCTAGAGACGTCACTGGTGAGTCAGTGTATTACATGTACACTTTCACTGTATAGTATATACAGAGCTCCTGTGTATGTCACTGGTGACCACTGTATTACCTATACACTATATACAGAGTTCCTGTGTATAGTGTCACCGGTGATCACTGTATTACCTGTACACTGACACTATATACAGAGCTCCTGTTTATAATGTCACTGGTGATCACTGTGTTACCTGTACATTGACACTATATACAGAGTATAATGTCGCTGGAGGTAATAACAGTGTTGTTAGTATTGTGGTTTGTATTCATGATCTGTATTGTAATATTTGGTCACTTTGTGGTGGTAATATGTGGTCCGGTCATGGTGTGGCAGTATTTGTTCCTTGTATGTGGTATTATTCGGTCACTGTGATGGTAATATGTGATCTGGTCATGGTGTGGCGGTATTTGTTCCTTGTATGTGGTATTATTCGGTCACTTTGTGGTGGTAATATGTGATCGGGTCATGCTGTGGCGATATTTGTTCCTTTTGTATGTGGTATTATTGGTATTGGTATAGTGGATTGTGTTGTGTATGTCATTTGTTCTTGCTGATATTAACTAGGAAAAGATTTTTTTCATTAGGACACAGCCCCACTATCAGTATTCGGTCAGTATTTTTTCTCAGGAGTGGCAGCCAAAACGAGGAGTGGATCATAAATGCAGAATTGGTGACTTTTTTCTATTATACCTTTTCTCTGATTGTTCCTCACCTGGTTTTGGCTCCCACTTCTGAGAAAAAATACTGACCGAATACTGACCGAATAATGATAGTGGGGCCGTGGCCTTAGAGACTAAATACTTGGACCAAAGCGGCAGAGATGCACTTACAAAGGTCTCTGGTGAAAACAAGTAATCATCTCTCCACAGGATAAGTGATAACTTATTGATTGGTGGGGGTCTGACTGCTGGCACACAATCGGCAAAATGTGGAGCTTTTCTCCCCATTAGACTGGAACTCATGTGCTACTCGACCACTGATCTATTCATTCCCTCAGTGGCTGTGAGCACTGCTCTTTTTTGGAGTCCCCCAAGAGAATGAATAAGGCTGCGGTCAGACGTCCCACCTGCTGCTGTATTTTAAAATGTGGATAAGTGTCCTGTCAGGGATAAAACTTCCCCATTCTTCCAATCAGTGTGTTTTCCAATGTTCGGACCCAAACGATCAATAAGTGATCACCTGTCTTGTGGAGCCCATGGATCGGTGATAACTTGTTTTAACCAAAGAACCCCTTTAATGCAAACTACCGTAATTGTACATCCCAGTTATAGTATGTGCACGGTAGATGTGTAGGAGCCGCCAGTCAATGCTCCACTATAATAGGGATAACGGATAACAGATATTTGCATATTGCTGTAGGTGGACCCCTAGAGTCTATTCCCTCTGTGGGTCCCAGACACCGCAGTCCGACCCAGGTGCCACCTACTGGAAATGGCTATCCTACAAGTCAATATCAACCAATATGACTTAGGATAAAAGCCAAGCCAGAATCACAATTTGCAGACATGGTGTTTCAGGGTATTGCCTCTCGTCAGTGCAAAGTATGAGATCTGATTTGGCTAGGTGAGTGGCTAAGACTAGGATCTAAGGGGTAAGGTTTCTCTTTGTGGAGAGTGACAAGCCTAAGTCATATTGCAAGGCTCGTTAAACGGTCGACATTGACTTGTAGGATTGCCACTTCCAATAGGTGGCACTAGAGTTTATATCCTCTTCCTCTCAAATTCAAGTGCGGCAGCGAGGAACTATCATTCATGGCAGTGGGAGGCCTTACGGGAATCCCTTGCTGACATTCCTGCAACGTCCGGTGCTCAGGGCTCGGTACTTTGAGGGGTGCCTTATCCTCTGGCGTATAGGGGACGAAGGACGTGGAACCGTGTGAGGGGCAGGTAGTGGATCCCGGGTGCACTGCGGGACTATACAGGAAATCCCTGTGGCAGACAGGAATAGCCAACATAGGGATAGCCCTTGAGGAACGGATAGTGATGCTGGAAAGTGACTGTGTTATCGACACATATTGGGTTAAGGCAACAAGGAACAAGAAATATTGTACCCGGTACTGTCTAGTAAACTGTTGTTGGTTAATACGAACCGTTTGTCCCCTGAGTTGTGTACGGCGGCTTCGGAAGATGGAGGCCTGGAGGCAGCAGAGGCCTCTGGCCTACATGTGAGTGTGATGCATCCCACACTGAGCAGCACATCGGGACTGGAACACGATTTTCCTTTAAAGTGCTGGGGCGATATGAAGCAGCAGCTCAGTCATGGCTACCGCTTGCGGTCACTTTACACACTCACATGTCCCAAAGTAGATTTTGAAGGTTTATTCCCTCAGATCATCAAATAAAACATCATAAATGACACATTTTGGCTCTACCTGAGCCTTTTTCAGGGTTTGAAAAAGGCTCAGATACAGTCAAAACGCATCATTTATGATGTTTTTTTGATGATGTGAGGGAATAAACCTTCAAAAACTACTTCAATACATGTGAGTGCCGGTCTTTCTATCATTTGTCAGTAAGTGGGACGGCATTCCTTAACACGAGCACCGCAACCTTAAGACTGCTGACTTGATTTATTTAAGGAATCTAGCTCATGAGATGTGAAAGCTGATCTAATTTTTCTTTCAAGAATACCATACTTGTTTCTGGAATTTTATACAATACCTGATCATATCCCTACACTTGACTGTACAACTCTCTGCACTCTCTTACACACTTGTGACACAAACACTTTCTATAATCCCAGATTCTGAAGACCCCCAGCAGCAATCTCACCTGACTCCCACATACACAAAATCACTTGGCTCGGCCAAGAACTCGTGTTCTCTATGAAGGAGCCACTACCAGAATCCTCTGACGGCTTATCTACCCACCAAACTAAAGGATAAGAAGGTTAAATTCCAACAGATGATGTCGAGGGAGAGACAGGAGGCCAACATACACATTAGATGATCGGCCGATCCCACCTATAGCATGCCAACTTTAGTCTTTGTATGGACCACATTACAGATGAATAAATCACATATTCTAGTATCCGGCAGAACATATTGCAAGTTACACTGTACATATTACAGAGCCTAGCAAAATCTAAATGTAATGGGCAGATTTACAAATGCACAATTACTCAGGATTAAGGAGATATTATAAGGCTTAGTGGGATCTAAGTGGCCCCCAGGATGTTGCAGAGAGTTTCATTTACTGGAGGATTATGGAGACCTGCAATACAGGAGTCAAGTCAGATCAATGATAGACATGGAAGTACAAAGTAATTAGGCAGTGGTATGTCAATAATCATATCAATGGTCCGAGCAGACCGCTGGTCTCAGTGAACCGGTCACGTAAATGTCAGTGATGGGCATTCAGAGAAAAACAAGACCTTATTATAAATGTATAATTAGGTATGGGGTGACAGGAGAACATTAGCAGAGCATACTTCAGAAAAAGTCAGAGAAACATATTTATACCTGATTAGAGACTATGTTTCAGTGTCTTGGAAGCCAAATGGTAAAGTAGTAGGTCTTAGATTATTTTGCATGAAACAGAGTATTTGTGGATTGACTCCCAAAGCACATAATTCTCCAGGTATTAGTAATAGAAATGTCATCGCAGCAGCAGTCAGTTTGGTTATTACATTTCTACAGCTCTACTGAGATTTCCCTTTTTGCACCTCTGTAAATTGACTTGTACTGCAAAACAGGGGTCAGAAAACTGTGGTATCCTTATAGGGGGGGTTCAGTGGTGGAGCCCCCACATACCAGATATTTCATGGCTGTTTTATATATTGTGTTGCATGTAATCACTATAACATCAATTCATATACACATTCCACAAATAATTTCATGCAAAGTGTTCTAAATTCTCTCAATTTTCTGCACAGATCTTTGCAAAATCATCTCAGTTTGCTGATCGCTGTTAAAAGAAGAAAGCTTTAATTAAAGGAACAACCAAGAAAACCAGACACTATCCCGTTACAACTTGCTCACGGTTGGTTAATCCCATCACACACTGTATGCCTTCAGATGACACTATCTAGTTTAATCTGGCAACAAAATCTCTGAGATAAAAACCAGACATATTATACCTTTATTAACTGTGAAGTAACAAATGGCTTCACAGTATATGATGCATATGTATTGTACATAGGAAAGACAGCGGGCAAGAAGCAAAAAATATCATTCATTCATGCGTTAATTTGAGGAGTTGTCTCACTTGACCCCACCAGCAAATTTATCAGAGTTTTTTGCACCTTCCAGAAGAACTTTCAGCATTTCCAATTAGTGTCTTTTAATGAAAACTTGCATTCCCTAAAAAGTAGCAATTCTTTTCTTAACAGTCTTCATTGTGCTGTTCAGGGGTGTAATGATCATGGTGACCAGTGCGACCGGGCCCGGCGGGTCAGGGGCCCGCCGACGACAGAAGAAACTTCAACTGTATGTGCATCCTCGGACGCACATCCAGATGAAGTGTATTGCGGTGCACTGACACATTGGGTCGGGGAGCCACAATACACCCTGCTGGCCAATCAGAGGCCAGCAGCTGACGTCGGTGTGCACAAGACGAGGCGCATGGCAGTGACACCACGCGCTCCCATTGCATGCCACAGTCAACTGTCGCCTTCACAAGATGATGCACACGAGGAGGAAGTGAAGGGAAGGTGAGTATTTATTATTTTTTAAATCAGTGGCCATACTACTATGGATGACTATGGGGTGCATTATACTTTATGGATGACTATGGGGTGCATTATACTTTATGGAGGACTATGGGGGTGCATTATACTTTATGGATGACTATGGGCTGTGAATTATATTTTATGGATGACTATGGGATGCATTATACCTTATGAATGACTATGGCGGTGCATTATACTTTATGGATGACTATGGGGGTGCAGTATACTTTATGGATGACTATGGGGTGCATTATATTTTATGGATGACTATGGGGTGCATTATTTTTCTTATGGATGACTATGGGAATGCATTACACTTTATGGATGACAATGGCTATACGTTATACTTTATGGATAACTATGAGGGTGCAGTATACTTTATGGATGACTATGGGCTATACATTATACTTTATGGATGACTATGGGGAGCATTATACTTTATGGATGACTATGGGCTATGCAGTATACTTTATGGATGACTATGGGGGTACATTATACTTTATGGATGACTATGGGGGTACATTATACTTTATGGATGACTATGGGAGTACATTATACTTTATGGATGACTATGGGGTGCATCAAAACGCGATGAAAAAAACGCACTCAAAAACACAATAAAAAAATGCAAGTAACCTATAATTTAAATAATAGGTGCAGAAAAGGTGCAGACAATCTGCAGAGTCAAAGACTCTCCAAAAACTCATTATGGCAACGTAGTCTAAAGGTCAATTTACTTATGCATTTTCCAAGATAAAAGAGGAACAACACTATGCAAAACCCTAATAAGGCTAAGTTCCTACGATGAGTTTTTAGTGAGTTTTTATGCTGCGTATTTTAGAAAAAATACAAGTAACCTATTTTACGTAATGGCTACAGAAATGGTGCAGAGAATCTGCACCATAAAAACTCACCAAAAGCTCATTGTGGGATAGTAGCCTAAGGGAATGTGCACACGTTATATATTTGGTGCAGACATTTCTGCACCATTTCTGCATCTCTTGGCAGGTAAAACGCTGCGTTAAATAGTTGTGCTTCTACTGTGTTTTTAACATGATTTTCACTTGCTTTTTGGGGGAAGATTTTTCTCCCCTCATTTGTATGTGTTGTATGTGTGAAATCTGCAGCAAAACACTGAAAGAATTGACCTGCTGCAGATTTAAATCTGCACCAAATCTGCAATTCACAAATAAGAACGTGTTCATTAGGCGTCAGGATTCTCATTCATTTTGCTGGCATCAGGTTTTGTGACAAATCTGTAACATGTACTGTGCACAGGTCCTAAGAGTACGTTCAAACGTTGAATATCTGCAGCAAATTTTTCTGCATCAAAAAAATTGGCAGGAAAAATGCTGTGTAAAATATGTGTGATTTTGATGCATTTTTATGTTCGTTTTTCCCCATTCATTTGAATGGGTAAAAAATGTCTCAAACCATGATGAAAGAATTGACATGCTGTTGATTTAAAAAAATGCTTTGATGGTTCAAATCTGCAAGGAAAAAATAAGCAGCATGTGCATGAGATATCAGAAATCTCACTCACTTTGTTGGTACTATAAACTGCAGTGTTTTTTACCCTTGAAAACTGTGTGGAAAAAACACAGCAAAAATGCAGCATGTGAACAAACCCTAAGATAAAGATGGTCTAGAATTGTATTGCATGAAGAATGCAAATATTTACTTAAACAGATATGATAGATGAGCTGACAAGCCCTCCTTAAGTATATATTTATTCTCTTCTGACTAATGTATTTTGTATTTTCCAGCCACATACATTCTACAAACAAGAATGTATATTTCCCAAATGTTCTCTCCAACTCCTTCTTGTAATGTAAGATGTTATATATATGGAACTTTATTGTCTTTTTTTTTAAATAAAAAATTGACTATCTCCATGTCTTTAACTTTTTTTGTGTAACATTTGGCGTCCAAAATTGCCCTTTGGCACCAAAAGGTGAAAAATTGCACCAAGAATTTGGTGTATTCAAAAACATATCAGTGGGGTGGGACTGGAGTGAAGTTGTGCCAAATTTTGCGACTTTTGAAAAAGCCACAATTGATGAATCAGACTAAAACTTTTAGAATTGCTAGGCTCTGCTTGTAAAGCAGAAAAAAACACAGGTGAGCACAGATAAAATATACTTAAAAAAAGCACAAATAGAATAATGAATTGGGTGCAAACAAGAAAAGGGCGCAAAAAACACAAAACTATACGAAAAACAGGCGCAAAGGCAATGATGAATTGGGGACTATATGTTCAGGACATTGTCTAGCGATAGATTCAGCCTGAAGTGGGTGACAATGTGATAACCTTATTCTAAGCTATTGTGCAGGAGTACAGCTGATAGCACCTCAATAACATTTATCCTCTCAGGTTTTCTGCAGGGAAGAAGAAGTATGCTGTTGCCAAGCTCCAAAAAAGTAAGTATTTATTTTTATTTAGTTCATCAGTGCTTTCTAAGTAGGTAAGTAGGGTTGGCATTAAACGTTTTGTCATATTGCCAGAGCTTTTCTACTTATGGATAGAAAGTCAAACTATCCTGCAACATGGCAATAATACAGTCAGAGGCTGTAATCCTGTATACTAAAGATTAAAAGCCATCCCTTCATGGCTGACTACTATTTACGTAAGCTACAGAAGGATAATTTCTGCAGGACACACAGATTATGGAATGGCTACAGAAACGAAATAAAGACTTTGACTTTTAGAATTGCTATTGAGCATCTTCTGGATCAGAAATAACAAGAGGTGCATTGTATAGCTGTACATCAGACATCTTACAGCTTGCTTAATGTATGCCATAATTATGTATGCCATCGTTATACTACATTCATGTAATCAATAATGAGCACTTTCACAACTATTTAATACTGCTTCATTGCATGTTAAAAAGAAAACTTGTGAAGAGCTTTGATAAAATACATATTTTTGTGTGTAAGACTTCTATGCAGATTTGTGAGTCTCCATGGGAAAGGCTATAAAAATTCCTTGTGTGTAATATTATTCTGCATTTATGTGTTATTCCTTATCACTTTCTCCTTCAACTTGCAAAACTACTGCCTATAGGTGAATTACCTCTTCCATCACGAGACAAACCCTTCTGAATCCCTATGTTTGCCCCAAGGAAAATAATAGCACCTATACTCACCTCCGGTGCCATTGCCATTCCAGCATGGTCGACGCTGGCTCTCCCAGGGTTCCTATGACATTATGTCAAGTAATCTCTGAGGCCAATTAGCAGCCGCTTCATTCTCCTCTCCTACAAACAAATCAAGATACTTAGAGAAAGTTAAAGAGCAGCCGCTGCACTCACCTCCTCCAGAAGTCAATTATGTCCGTAGAAAAGAGTGAAGCCAGCGCTGATTGGCCGCAGGGAACATGTGACATAACAATATCATGTGAACCATGGGAGAGCCAGTGATGACAGTAGTGGATAACCCCTTTAATCAATATTATTAGACAGTGGACGTGTTAAAGGGAATGTATATTTTTTAAGCATGCTTGTTTTGGATATATTTATTGGTAGAAGTTCATTTGTTAGCTAAGCTCTGTAGACTGTGATAGTATGAGCAGGGTAATCTCATTATGATTAAAGGTCAGGGTAATGAAAGCTTCCTATTACTGGAGGCCTACTTAAGACTGCATAGTAATAATATATACACAGATATGGGGGGAGGTGACTGTACTTAATTTCTCTATTAACTGTTTGCAAAGCACACATCCACTCTGCTGCACTGTCAACACAAGCGCTATCGGAAAGAAGTGTGTGTGTGTGCCTTTAATATAGTTACTTCTAAAAAGAAAAATAACTACAGCATTTAAAAGAAATCAGTACAAATTCACTATTTTATGTAAACTTCAATAAAATTAAATAAATGGCAATTAAATAAAAGGAATATACATTCCATGTAAAGGTTAATAATTAAAGGAACTTTGCTGCAAACTGGATTGTTGGGTTTATTAAACATTTAAAAAAGATACTCAGTTCTATTGTTAAATGGCTCATGTGATCATAAAGACAATATTTAATCTTGGAGTTGACAGAATTGCCATCAGCAGTCCTGCCAGGTGCCTCTTTGCAAATATTGACAGTCATTGCCTCTAGACATAACTATGAAGAGGACAAAAACAAGTACAATACTGAGCAACTACTGATACTGGAAGGCAGCCGTACCAAACCTATTAAATGTCTCAGACAATACTATCAAAGTTCTTAAATATAACTTTACACTTTCTCCTCTGTTCTCTGTTAACATAAAGACATTCAGATCTATCTATGGGATACTTTACCTATTGCAACATCAAATGAACAATTGGATCTCAGACCAACAATGATCTCCAGAAAAAGTGGTTGTAGATCTAAAGCCCTTTGTCATATGGAATGCCCATAAGCATTGGCCCGTATAGATTACAAGGAGTGTAGGTTTCTTCTGAGTCGTATTCCTCTCCTCCTTGACCCATTCTTCAAGTTATATGGATGTTAGAGTTCAATTACACTTTTAGTGGGTTTTCTAGGACAAGATACATTGGATAGTCCATTAGTGTGTGATCAATGGTAGTTCCAAACCTACACCCACACCAGCCCGCAGAATAAACAGGTTAGGGTGCTCCAGTGAGCATAAAGTTCAAGTGATTGGAGCCTAAGTGTAGTATCATCCTCAGCAACACATATGGATGAGCTACTGTTCCTGGAGAAATACTGATTCTTATGAAAGATCAAATAATGCAAAATCTTAGAAATGTATGAATCATGACGACATTGGCTAAACTGAGCATCAAGGAATATTTAAATCAATAGCAGCTATAAGATGTGAAAATGCTATATCACTGCCTCATTTAAGTACAATTGGTTCTTTAGCAAAAAAAATGTAACTGCTTCATGTCTAGTAACATATGTGAAAATATTACTCCAAGAATCATAAAATGAATTTACAATGTATTTAGGAATGAGGATAAATCCAAATTCTGGTGTTTGATTATCAAGTTTTCTGGTAATATTGCTATTTATTTATTTTACTCACTTATATAGCACCATTGATTCCACAGCACTTTATATACATTATCATCACTGTCTCCATGGGGGCTCACAATCTATATTCCCTATTAGTATGTGAGACGATACAGCCTAAAATCTTAATAAGCCTGACGATTAGATTTGTTAATCCAAGAGAAATATCTTATTGTGTTTTATTAGAGATTGCTGGCTGTGTTTTATTAATGTTCTGCTTGCTCGTCAGTTTATGTACACTAATTTAACTTGTCTCATTGTGTAAGTGTTGAAAGAGGATCCCGTGGAGCCTTCACCACAGGGAGTCTCACATGTAGACCTAGGTGATGAGGTCGACCTGAGAAAGATATCTCCACTAATGCACACTTAGCTTTGGGGGAGGAGGATGAGAGCAGTTCTGCCATTCAGGGGGCTGAGCCCAGAGAAGTAGAAGGGACATGTGTTTCTGTAGCAGTCACGCTTGAAACAGAGATTGGAGAAAGACTTTACAAGGAGAATGAGAAACATCTTTCAAGACAGTAGATGGATTGCATGGCATTCCCAAAGAGACACACATTTGTATGCTATATGATTCTAGCCTAAGGGTACAGCCCTGACTGGAAAGATACGGATCTGTTCCATTGACGATCAGAGAGACCATGGATACATTTTTGGGAGACCAGGAGAGGACGAAGAAGTCACCTTGCCCCATGGATCTATTGTTTGGGGTTGACAGGACGGACCCACCGGTCGCCTGCAACCCACGGAAACATTCAGAGAAGCCAGATTGGGACCCACCGGTCATCTGGCTCCATGGAAACTCTTGGAGAGGCCAGGGTGGGACTCTCGGGTCTCCTGGCCTTGTACCTCAATGGACTGCTAGCTTCCTAAGCTTGCCGCTACCTTCTCTCTGTGGGGGCCCGCCAGAAGAGGGGGCCACTGATTGAGGTAATCGGCCCTGGAAATATCCAAAGTCGCAGCTGTTCTATCCTAGGCGGGCGGAGAAGGAAGGGTGAGACTGTGTAATGTTGTACCATCTTAGGTAATTGCTGGGACTGTTCTGTGTGTTTATTGTCCGCTTTGTGGTTTAATAAAGTATTGCTTCCCTGTTTTACCCTCACCCTGTGTTGTCTGAGTAGCGTTATGCTCACGGAAGACCCCGAGTCTTCATAGTATGTGTTTGGAGGGTGGGAGGAAACCCACGACACACTGGGAAAACATACAAACTCCTTGCAGATGTTCTCCTTGGTGGGATTTGAACCCAAGACCCCCGCACTGTAAAGCAACAGTGCTAACCACTGAGCCACTGTGCTGACATTACAACTGATAAGACTTTGTACACCTAGAAATGACTAATGAGAGGGTTTCTGCTTGTATTACCAACATCTGTTTATCCATGAGAAAAAGGAAATAGCCAACCGTCTCCTGCTAAATTCTTAAAGAGTGAGAGACAGGTTGGCATATGGCATGTAGATGGGCGATCTTCATACATATCATTCGCTGTGGGATCACCACATGTTAGCTGCTTCTAAATAGTGGAAAAACTGTGATTAAGGTACATCTCATAATTATTTCAATTGTGTAATGACTTTCTGTCAATGATCCAAAACACACCAAGAAGTGCACCTCTTAATGGCTTAAGAAAAAAAAAGTTAAGACTTTGGAGTGGTCTAGTCAAAGTCCTGACCTTAATCCGATTGAGATGCTGTGGCATGACCTTAAAAAGGTGGTTCATGCTCGGAAACCCTCCAATGTGGCTGAATTACAACAATTTTGCAAAGATGAGTGGCCAAAATTCCTCCAGAGCATTGTAAAAGACTCATTGCCAGTTATTGCAAACGCTTGATTGTAGTTGTTGCTGCTAAGGGTGGCCCAACCAGTTATTAGGTTTGGATTTCTTTTTCCCTTAATAATAAAGACCTTCATTTAAAAACTACATTTTGTGATTACTTGTGTGATCTTTGTCTAATATTTAAATTTGTTTTGTGATCTGAAACATATAAGTGTGACAAACATGCAAAAGAATAAGTAATCAACACCGCTGTATATGACTTACGGGGAAAACTTATCTGGCCAGGCTTGGAAAGAGTAGATTTTGAAATGTGAATTCTGATTATTTAATTATGTTATAAAATTGCCTGCTGTTAGACTAAGTTGCAAAAATATTAGGAAAACATCTTTAACTTCACAAAATTAGTTATATTATTTTTAAGGTATAGGAGACCAGCAATATCTACTTATCGTTGGGCAAATGCAGTCAGACTTGGCTAGCTTTACACCTATTTTCTAGTTTTTTTTTATCTCTTCACCATCCACTGTTTCAGATTATTCTGCTAAGATGTTTTCAAGGTAGATGAAGTTATTCTACCAATGGATCTCGCTGTAAATCTATGGTGAATATTCATCAAAATCCACATGCTTTATATAAAGATTGTGGCATGGATTTGTGGTGAATTTTACCATATGCATTACAAAGGGTTTAATCTGCAGTGATAGTTCTCATAAGGCAATTGGCATGCTGCAGATATAGAAGCCGCACCATATATCAAATTCTCTATGGATTTTACCTGCATTGTGTTGATGAGATTTGTTCAAATTGCTATTGTAATATGCTGAAGATTTTACACCCACAAACCTGAAGGAAAATCTGCAGTGTATCCACCTTGTGTCAGCAAGCTTTTGCACCCTTAGCTTATATTATATTTTATATTCAGATCTGGTATAATTTGTGCTATTAGTATATCATTGTGTAACATATGTGCCGATTCGTGTCTCCTCTGATTCTGCTTTGGCCGCTGGGAAGCGACACGCCTTCATTGCTGGTGACTCGTGACAGCAATAGTCCTGTTGTTTTCCTTGGACTTTTGGTGCTGCTTAATCAGGGAGCTATGGGGTTAATTTTGGTCTGGGTTTGATCACTCCTTCTTTAGAGCCCTTGGTGGGGCTGTCAGCTATTTAAATGCCTGAAGCTTTGACTTCCACTGCCAGTTAATAGTTCTGCTTACCTGGTCTATTCGTTTGATCTGTGCTCCTATTATGCTGTCCTGATTTACCCCATTCTCTAACTTCGGCTTGTATTTTGATCACCAGTTTACTTTCTGATTTTGACACTGATGTGACCTCTTGGTATCAACCCCACATGACGATCCTTCTTTCCACCAGTTTGCTCCACCGCAGATGACCATGTGGTCCCAGCCCAGGGGTCCCTGTGTAAGTCCAGATCCCTGTACAGGGTTTAAAGGGTGAAGGCTAGAGCAATCCCTGTGATCTGGTAAAGAGAGTGGCTTGTGCTAAACTTGCTGTATTAACAGTTGACAGGCATCAACGAACAGTGCAACCATGACACATTCCAATTATCTGAAGGTTTACATAAATACAGAATTAAAAAAATTAAAATTAAGCAATTGAAAGAAAATAATGTATTCATCTAAAGTCTTCCGGTACATACAAAAACAGAAAACTCACTAAAATGCATAATGATACCCAGAGGTGACTTTAACATTAGCTAATTTAATACAAGAATTTAATATTGTCCTATTCAAACCATGTCTAATTTGTTCGCTGCATAGATCATATTGCCATTTATGTAGCTGCGCCACCTTTGTTTAGATTGACTACAATAGAGCGTCACACAGAAATTAGGATGACTGGGAGACTCGCATTACAAATTGGCCACAAAACATGCTTGTCCTACTGCCAAATTCTACTTCACCCCATTGTCTTTTTTCAATTAACTAGTAAGTGAGATCAAGTGTAAAAATAATACAATCTTCGTAAACATTAGAGTTGCTTTTAATTATGTAATATTGACCAATTTGCCTTTTTTTAAACAGTTTTACATTTTCTAAAAATAATAAAAGGTGTATATATAAATTGTCTCATTGCAGTTATGGATAATTAATTATACAATCAATTAAAATTGTTTTTGATGACCATGTACTAGAGACCGATTTCCTGAAGCTGGCATGCTGGCACAGGCTATGACGGCTCCTGAAAATTTATGAACGGCTGTTACATTGGAAACAATCAGTAGCAGGGTATGTTCCAGTAGGGCGATTAGGGCAAAGATCATATGAATTATTGAGAGATATTGACTGGTGGTTTCATTGCTTCTGTATAATGTTCATTTACTTCAATGATATTGATTCAACCACATCCGATGAAAGAAGTCATAATGTAAGGTGCCTGAATCTCATCAATATAACATTCAAGCACAAGGAAGCTGCTTCTCATAACCACAGACAAAGTGGCTTTTAAATGACCACCTACAATACAGCACTGTCCATGGATTAGGGGAAATCTGTAATGATAGGTATAATTAATAAAAAATATTAAGAATATTTATTATATATTAGATAAGATATATCTGATTGGGGTGTAAGAGGTAACATGTAGGCCTCAACCATGCACATGGTCCCATGGCACTATGGTCTTAAAAAAGCACTACCATCAATCAACATTTTTACCCTCTTAATATATTGCAGTCATCATATATTGTATAGCACTGTGTACTTACAATTTCTCATTTTGCCTTTCTACCCAGTTAATTCTTCTCTTTTCCATTAGTTCTATGATGTAACACTTAAATACAGACTTCTAAGCTCTGTTTAGAAACAAGAAGTCTCTTTTCCCTGCATGAGTCATCACTGCCAAAGTCTTTGGCAGGGGGAGGAGGAAGCAGCTCAGTCAGGAGTTGAAGAAAGGGATGACTTATGCAGGGAAAATAAACTTCCTGTTTCTACATAGAGCAGAGAAAAGAGAAGAATTAATTGGGTAGAAGGGCAGAATGAGAAATTGTAAGTACACAGTACTACGGTGGGTATGGAAAGTATTCAGACCCCTTTAAATTTTTCACTCTTTGCTTCATTGCAGCCATTTGGTAGATTCTAAAAAGTTCATTTTTTAAAGTACACTCTGCACTCCATCTTGACTGAAAAAAAAACAGAAATGTAGAAATTGTTGCAAATTTATTAAAAAAGAAAAACTGAAATATCACATGGTCATAAGTATTCAGACCCTTTGCTCAGTATTGAGTAGAAGCACCCTTTTGATCTAGTACAGCGATGAGTCTTCTTGGGAATGATGCAACAACTTTTTCACACCTGGATTTGGGGACTCTCTGCCATTCTTCCTTGCAGATCCTCTCCAGTTCCGTCAGGTTGGATGGTGAACGTTGGTGGACTGCCATTTTCAGGTCTCTCCAGAGATGCTCAATTGGGTTTAGGTCAGGGCTCTGGCTGGACCAGTCAAGAATGGTCACAAAGTTGTTCTGAAGCCACTCCTTTGTTATTTTAGCAGTGTGCTTAGGGTTATTGTCTTGTTGGAAGGTGAACCTTCGGCCAAGTCTGAGGTCCAGAGCACTCTGGAAGAGGTTTTCATCCAGGATTTCTCTGTACTTGGCCGCATTCATGTTTCCTTCAATTGCAACCAGTCGTCTTGTCCCTGAAGCTGAAAAACACCCCCATAGCATGATTCTGCCACCACCATGTTTCACTGTTGGGATTGTATTGGGCAGGTGATGAGCAGTGCCTGGTTTTCTCCACACATACCGCTTGGAATTATCACCAAAAAGTTCTATCTTCGTCTCATCACACCAGAGAATATTATTTTTCATAGCCTGGGAGTCCTTCATGTGTTTTTGAGCAAACTCTATGCGGGCTTTCATATGTCTTGCACTGAGGAGAGGCTTTCGTAGGGCCACGCTGCCATAAAGGCCCGACTGGTGGAGGGCTGCAGTGATAGTTGACTTTTTGGAACTTTCTCCCATCTCCTTACTGCATCTCTGGAGCTCAGCCACAGTGATCTTGGGGTTCTTCTTTACCTCTCTCACCAAGGCTCTTCTCCCACGATTGCTCAGTTTGGCTGGACGGCCAGGTCTAGTAAGACTTCTGGTGGTCCCAAACTTCTTCCATTTAAGGATTATGGAGGCCACTGTGCTCTTAGGAACCTTGAGTAATGCAGAAATTCTTTTATAACCTTGGCCAGATCTGTGCCTTGCCACAATTCTGTCTCTGAGCTCCTTGTGCAGTTCCTTTGAGCTCATAATTCTCATTTGGTCTGACATGCACTGTGAGCTGTGAGGTCTTATATAGACCTTTCCAAATCCTATCAGTTTAATTAAACACAGCTGGACTCCAATGAAGGAGTAGAACCATCTCAAGGAGGATCACAAGGAAATGGACAGCATGTGACTTAAATATGAGTGTCTGAGCAAAGGATCTGAATACTTATGACCATTTGATATTTCATTTTTTCTTTTTTAACACATTTTGGAAAAATTTCTACATTTCTGTTTTTTTTCAGTCAAGATGGGATGCAGAGTGTACTTTAATGAGAAAAAAATTAACTTTTTAGAATTTACCAAATGGCTGCAATGAAACAAAGAGTGAAAAATTTAAAGGGGTCTGAATACTTTCCGTACCCACTGTAGATAATATAATGATTGCAATATATTATGAGGATAAAGACTTTGATGGGAGGAGTGCTTCTTTAATGAATAGAATATGAGAAATTCATCTTGTGCATGTAGCTGTCTAATATGGCATGCAATGAGAGATGCAGCGGTTAAAAAAAAAACTAAAAAACATTTGGTATGTCTGAATATGAAAAGCAAAGAAATATGGAGGTACAGTAATGTCCAAAGAAAGTTTATGGTTGCCGTATTACCATTCAGTGCAATATATTGATAAATTAATTGATTTTCTATCAAGTTTGTGCTATTGTATGCCCCTAAGATGAGGAATTCAAAATATGTGGTCCTCTAAGTACAGATACTTATGTGACAATCCCTTATATATAGAGTAATGGGAACATCATGGCAGTAACTGAACACACTCCATACACCAGGATTCAACCTTCATACTAAATCATATACACAATTCGTTAGCACACTGCGATTAATGAACACATGAATTCACTAATGCTATACTCAAAAAAAAACAAAACTTGAGGTACTTGGTTAAAACTTTTCGATCTAAATTAAGATCTGAGTCTGGGTACCATCTCTTCCCCAGTCCATTTGAGGCCTGGTTTGGCACCTGGAGAGGTGAGTTATTAGAGTTAGCTCTCCTCTATTGACCACAGAATCTAGAGGGCTAAACATCCAGGATCAGAGCTGGCACCAACCCTGGTTGTTGGTACAGGAGCTCGGCTGAAAGTTAAGCCTAGCTTTCTGTGCCTGCACGACCACCATAATGTACTGATACCTCTAATTGCCAGAACACTTTCCCAAATAGGATTTACCAGTACGTATAAGGAAGGAGTTAAACTGTATGGTGACTACAAGGCTTTCTGTCCTCACTAGAAAATCTTACACATATGGGGTTTGTCTCAGGGATGTAGAAAGTAGAATTTACATGTGTGCATGTCAGAACAGACAACAGAAATAACTTTCTGTCATGCTCCTTTATCAGGTAAAATAGGAACTAGATTATTAGCTGCCAGAGGAGGATGGAGACTGATTTTAATTAGAGCTCACCCCAGCAGCTCCAAGAAGGACACATGGAAGCACAAAATGACAAATAAGATAATTATTATGCTAAATTACTGTAAAACAGCTATTAACAGCCTTTTAGTATTTTCACTATGAAAATAATTTATAGGATAACTCTTATAATTCCCCACATAGTATACAATGATTATAGGAGGAAAAGGAAAAACTAGCCATCAAATTTTGTGCAAATGCCTATATCTTTCTTTGCAAATGTCTCCACTTAGTCTGGAATTTAGATGCATATTAGGCCCTGTTCACATGTTTAGTTGTCATCCATTTGTAACAGTGTTAAACAAAATGTATCTGTTACAATCAGAGAATAAGTGTATGCACACTTTTGGTTTCTGTTTTGCATCCACTTTTGATACGTTTGTAATTTAACTTTTTACTAGAGGTTCTCTGGACACCCTGTATTCTGGGCATGCGCTTGATTAAAAACTCAATTTGTTAATGCATCGTAGTAGTCAAGGTGTCAGAGGTCATAAACAGATGGAAGAAAACGGCTCAACAAGAAACTCAAAAAAATGGTCATTATGGTCCAAAAAATTCCCTGATTAAGGGATATTCATAGAAAACAGATAATTTTCATTCCCAAAACTCTTTCACACAGGTTTAACATGCTTTTTCCAATGTGTCATTGTTAAATGTATTCGTTCTTTTATTTGTTTTGTTCTGTTTTGATATGTTTTATCTTGGATAAATTGTTCTAATACACTTGACTACCCTCCTTCCCCAATCACTCTTCCTTTCCCTCTCCTTTCCCCCTTCCCATACGAACCATGTTCGTACTTGTGTTTACATTTTGATAAAATTCAATAAAAAATATTGTAAAATAAACAGATGGAAGAGACAAAGGCGTAGTCAGGTAAAGGTCCAAGGTCAGAATACCAGGAGGAAAGCAGATCAGAGCAAAGGGAGCCGGTAAAACGGATGGTCAGAACGAGGTCCAAGGACAGGCAGCAAAAACATCCACAAGCAAAGTACAAGGCACTGAGACACAAACCACACAGAGCTGAATGTACGTCTGGCAGAGATCTGGGACTGACAGCCCAGCTAAGCAGCTGGGCAATCACCTGGGACAGGGAACACCTGAAAGCAGCCCAGAACCTCCCAGCCACAGATTGGCTGGCTGAGCTGTCAATCAAAACACCGACAGCTCATCACACCCCTGCACCAGACTGGACACTGAGCTGTCAATCAAGTACTGACAGTTTCAGCACACCCCTGCATCAGATTGGACGGCTGAGCTATCAGTAACTGCATCCCAGACACATTGAGGGGTTGAATTGTGACAGATCTCTTCCTCATAGACTTCAATGTTTAAAAAAAATAGATCCAGCTGCTATCTGCTAAAAAACGTATTGCACCTGGATTGTAGTCATTTTAAAGAGATTTTAGTACATATCTCTCCCAATGAAAACAAAAGGATCCTGTACGGGATCATTTTATGCTCTTAGAGATATATATATATATATATATATATATATATATATATATATATATATATATATTAGGGTTTCACACTCTCAGGTAGTAGGCAGCATTCACACAGGTGTACAGTTTCTTTGTCAAAGCAGGCAGATTTATTAAAGTTGATAAATCGTTTCCAGCCAAACAGGTAAACGGCCTTTCAGCATAAGGCAAAACAAAATAGTCCATACAGTGGTCCAGATTCTCAGTGCACAGTCTGACCAGAGGTCTCTCCAGATCCCATAGAGACCAAGTCTCAGATGTTTTCACCCCCCAATACCAGAGGTGTTTGCACTTCTACTCCCAGCCAAGGAATGAACAACTCAGCTGCCCTTTTACACCAGCTGCATCTCCTGGATTGGAGCGTAGGGGGAATGACTAGTTCCGCCCATCTCATCTAATCATTCCTAACAAACATGTACACTTGTATTGATCTTATTAACCCTCTCAGTGTCTCCTATCCAAGATTCTGCCAGCTGCATATCTACAATATCTATATAATATGTAGCTTTAATTGAGTTCAGATTCCATACCGATGTAAAGCAGCCCCAGGGATTCCCAGAATACTACGATGCTTTGTGGTGGATGTTTTTGTATAGTTTTGATACATTAGTTGCATACTAAACCTTTACATACTTCTAAAAGCCTATTTAACATTGACTCTTACGGGATGTTGCTGGGTTATTAATTATTTAGCCAGTTTTTTCCCTCAATTTTAAGCATGAGTCATCTGATTAATCCCTGGAGCTTGTTTTGTCGAAAACCTTTTTATAGGTGAAGTTAAGAAGAGATACTACACCCTTTTGACGTAAAACATGGCTAGGATGGTAGGGAGGCACTCTCTAAATTAATTGCATATATTCTGAGGAGATAGAATAGGAATGAGCAATGTTCAGAAGGTATCATTTTCTACAGCTTTCTCCCTGGTGGTCTGGGCAGTAAAAAGGCATACATCCCCTGGCAGTCTAGAGTCAATGGAAAATTCAGGTTCCTCTTGGGGTTCCAGTCCTTGAGATATGGGGGTGCTATTTGTTTGTCCAGTTTGCAAATCCCTAAAACTGACTTCATTCAATTTCTTTAATGACAAGTTCAGTAGGTTTTTGTTTAAGGAGATGGCAAGCCAATAAGAAGTGGCTTGGATTTGCTTGAAACAGAAATTTATTAAACTTCGTAATATACTTTTATTTGTGTAAGCTTCATAAATTACCTTTTACACACCTGTCCTGGGAATCCTGGGACTCGCTCCCTTCTCTTGGGTCCGCTGCCCTCTGTTGTGCTCCACATCAGGTTTTGCAGGTTGCCCGGCGTGGATCAATGACATCATCTTCATTGATCTATTCAAGGCCCATTAGAACACACACCTGAGTCTTGGGATTGAGACTCCAGACCTCTATGTTTGGTGTGCTCTATCTTCTGTGCATACTGTTCTTTACTTGCTTCCATCCCTGCTTTGCTCCCCTTCATCCATCCTGCTGCTCCTGAGATTCCTGAATGTGTCACGTCTTTACTGCCCACGTGCCATCCTGCTTGCTGCATTAATGCCAGGGGTACATGTGCCCACCTACACCTGGAGTTTAGAGGATCCACCTCACCTGGTGAGCCTAAACATGACCCAATTTCACTGCTTCCATTTCTGGCTCTGTCTTGACACTGGAGAGTGTTTCCTCTTCTTTCCTGTGTCAGTGATCTTTAAAGGGGGTTGACTAATTTCAATAGCTAAACCAGACCACTTCTCTTTATCTGAATCAGATGTGACAAAAAATGGCGCTATTATATAGTGAAATAGTCAGCCCTCATCATCTTGTGCTTTCAAACAAAAGGGAAAAGAAGCTTTATAATGTGTCACAACTAGTGTTGAGCATTCCGATACTGAAATATCGGGTATTGACCGATATTCGCGGTATTGGAGTTCCGATACTGAGTTCCGATACTTTTAGAATATCGAATATCGGAATCGGAAGTTCCCATAATGCAATGAGCCAGTTTCATTTTATTCAGCCAATGAGGATCCTAAGAAGTGTGGGCACATCCTGTTAGGCATGTTAGGCAAGTTAACTAATGGCATGGCTGTGATTGGCTGCTGAAATGATGTCATGATGCACTATAAAAGCCGCCGCCGCCATTTTGGGTTCACTCTGCTGTGAATTCAGTTAGGGATAGGACGCTGCTGTTCTGAGGGACAGTTTTAGCTACCGATTTGCTTTATTGTGCTTTACCCAGGCTACTTTATAAAGCTCTCTTTTGCCTTGCAGCGCTAGTGCACAGTTCTCTGCACTGTTCACGGCTGTCTGCGAGGTCTTTGTGTGTGAGTGCAGCTCACGCTGTAGTGTGTGCTGCAGCCACGTCCGGTTGTAGTCCGCTCAGCGTGCGTCACTGCCTCATACATTGTCCTTTTTTGCATTAGTGCTGCTCATTTTTCCTGATTTCTCCTATTAGTGTGGTTCCATCCGTATCCATCTAGATTGCTTCCAAACACACTATATAGGAGTAGATAGAGGAGCCTTTCTGCAGCCTTGTGCCCTGCAGCCCCAGCCAGATTAGTATTAGCCTATTTTTTTGTAGCCTCATCTATTGCATTGTAGGTTACCTTCTGTAACGGGTCTGGGAGGCGGAACCTCTGAGCTACTATACAAGGGGGCGGTCCTTGTAAGGGAGCGGGTGGCGACCAGGGAAGACGGGCAGGCAGTCACAGCAGGTGACCGGGACAGTCTCTGGGTGAACGGACAGGAGGTCACGGCAAGTGACCGGGGCAGTCTCTGGATGAACGGGCAGGAGGTCACGGCAAGTGACCGGGGCAGTCTCTGGATGAACGGGCAGGAGGTCACGGCAAGTGACCGGGGCAGTCTCTGGGTAAAGGGTTGGTACGACCTGTGACGGCTGAGCCTCCATGTAGGCTAGCAGGCAGATGGTAGACGTGAGCTCCCAGGTGAGCAGGCGAGAGTCTCTGGATAAGCGGGTGGTCACAGCATGTGACGGCGGAGCCTCCAGGTAGACCAACAGACAGGCAGCAGATGAGCGCTCCCAGGTGAGCGGGCAGGAGTCTCTGGACAGGCGGGTGGTCACAACACGTGACGGCGGAGCCTCCAGGTAGGCTAGCAGACAGGCAGCAGATGAGCGCTCCCAGGTGAGCGGGCAGGAGTCTCTGGACAGGCGGGTGGTCACAGCACGTGACGGCGGAGCCTCCAGGTAGGCTAGCAGGCAGGTAGCAGATGTGCGCTCCCAGGTGAGCGGGCAAGCTGGTCCATAGACAGACTGACAGGAGTTGGAGGGCAGACCGTCGGACCTCAGGCTAGCAGGCAGGTAGCAGAAGTGCGCTCCCAGGTGAGCGGGCAAGCTGGTCCTTAGACAGACTGACAGGAGTCGGTAGGCAGACCGTCGGACCTCAGGCTAGCAGGCAGGTAAGCGGAATATCAGGCAGGAATCAGACAGCAAACTGGCAGGAATCTGGCAGGTAACTGGCAACGGGACCTGAGGGCTGAAGCAGAGTAGTGAACAGTGCAACAACATTGCTCGGGCACCTCCATTTTGGAGGAGGTGCCTTATATATGGTGAAGTCCTCCGGCCATTGGCCGGGGACTCCTTAGGACGGCGCGCGCGGCCCCTTTAAGAGGGAGGAGCGCGCGCGCCCTAAGCACAGTGGCCGGGAAGGAGCGCACGCTGCCAGCAGAGCGGGAGGAGGACGCAGGGCTCGGAGCAGAGGGGTGAGGGGAACAGCGTCCCTGCCTAGCAGAGGGCAGGGACGCCGGCGCTACACCTTCCTGCATTGTAATAGCTCCAAAAAGTTTGTGATACTATCGGTTTTACATCTTTGGGCACATCCAGAGTCTTTTTGTGAAAAAAAAAAACGTAAATAAAGTTCACCAAACACTCCAATTTACACATTAGCTCATATTAAAGTCTAGTCCACACTTTATAAAATTAGTGTTTCTTATACCTGTTAGCAGCTGTTCAGGAATAAGCACACTAAGCCCTTAGTACTTTTCTGCCTATCTTTATCAGTCTACCAAGATGAAGAAGGCAGGGAGTAAGGCTCGTGGGCGTGTAGTTTCTGCAGGAAGAGGACGTGGGGATTCTGTGCCTGCTGCGGGCACCAGTGACTCAGCATCCCCCAGTGACTCAGCATCCCCCAGTTTTACCAGGCAACAGTCCCTTATGCGCAGCTTTGTAGGAGCTCGCTGTACCCCACTGCTGCGGGAGGACCAAATTGAAGCCGTTGTCGGATGGATGGCAGCTAACGCATCGACTTCAATTAGTTCCAGATCCTCTCAGGTCCTGAGCACTGAAGAGCACCCATCTGTCTCTTCACCACCTGTCAAATTGCCCAGGCAGTCAGAGAGCCCTGGACAGGAGCCATCTCTACTTCTGTTCTCTGAATCTCTTGGCTTGGAAAGAGGGGGCGAGCCAAGCAGAATTCTAGAATTAGAAGAAGAGGTAGTATACAGTGATGCGCAACCGCTTTGTCTCTCTGAATCTGAAGAGGCGGGTGGGCCAGTGCCTATGGTCAGCACACCTCAGTACGCATCTGATGATGAGACTCAGGTGCCACTTTCTGGTGAGTACTGTGCTCTCGAGACTACCCAGGAGAAGCAGTTGTTTGAAGAGGGCAGTGTAGATGATGAGGTCCTTGACCCATCATGGCGTGAGGTACAGGAAGGTGGTGGGAGCAGCTCTGAGGAAGAGATTCCCCGAATGGCCCAAAAAGGAGGGAGAGGGAGGGGGCAGACTTGGTTGCCTGTAGCCTCCACTTCGGCACCCATTAGGAGCATGCATCTTCCAAAACCCAAAACGGGCGCTCCCAAGACTTACAGTGCCTGGTCCTTTTTTGACACAGTTGCAGATGACATTTGCTTTGTCAAATGCAAGCTGTGTAATCAGAAAGTGAAAAGAGGGAAAAGTGTCAGCAACCTCAATACCACAAATATGTGGAAACATGTGCGGACCAAGCACGTGGTGGAGTAACAAAAACACACTGAAGACCTAGGCCAACCTACAGCGCCACCTACCACCTCTTCAGCTCGTGTTGTAGCCTCTTCCTCCAGCTCACACACAGCTGGTTCAGCTTCCTCACAGGATCGCCATGGAAGAACCTCTGGCACTGTTGTACAGAGACACAGTGTCATTCCACCGACAGCACCACGTTCCCTGTCATCCTCACACTCCCAGGCCAGTCTACAGCCATCGTTAGTACAGGCATGGGAGAAAAGGCGCCCATACTCGGCACACCACCCCCGAGCACAGGCTCTGAATGCTGGCATTGCAAAACTACTGTCCCTTGAAATGCTATCATTCAGGCTGGTGGAGACTGACACCTTTCGTAACTTGATGGCATTGGCAGTCCCACAATACAACGTGCCCAGCCGCTTTTATTTCAGCAGGCAAGTCGTCCCTGCCCTGCAACAGCATGTGGAGGGAAAAATTAAACATGCGCTACAAAACGCCGTCAGTAGCAAGGTCCACCTGATCACCGATGCGTGGACCAGTAAGCATGGACAGGGACGATACCTTTCCCTCACTGCCCATTGGGTAAATTTTGTGGAGTCGGGTACAGATCTTGAGAGTGGCGCTGTACGTGTTCTGCCAACTCCAAGGATTGCAGGAATCCAGTCTGTACACATTGACTCCTCATACTCCAGTTCCTCTGAATCAGCGCTGCAGGAGCCGTCACGGTCTACCTCCACATTGACCCGTGAACGGTTACCTGTTACGACCAATATGAGCACAGCCAAACGTCAACAGGCCGTATTGAAATTAATTTCTTTGGGGAATCGAAGCCACACAGCGCAGGAGCTCTGGAATGCCATCAAGCAGCAGAGCGACGTGTGGTTTGTGCCAGCGAATCTCCAGCCAGGCATGGTAGTGTGTGACAATGGCCGAAATCTGGTGGCAGCTCTGGGCCTAGGCAACCTCACTCACATCCCATGTCTGGCACATGTGCTCAACTTGGTCGTGCAGAGTTTTTTGAGGGACTATCCGGATCTTGATGCACTGCTGCACAAGGTCGGCATAGAGTGCGTGTTATGTTCTGCTACCAAAGCTAAGGAAAGAGAGGAGATCTGTCCCTACTATGAGACTCAGCTGAATCCCTACGATGTAACAGGGAACCTGATCCTGCGATCAGACCTGCTAAAGTCCTAATCTAGTCTGTACGAAGACCTATAGATGTGGGGAGGGAATCCCTACAAGTACTAAGGACTGGGAGGAATATGGGACACCTCCTAACAGAAATAGTAGCAGACAGACGAACAAACAAAATAGATAGAACATAGAGGTCCGTAGACCAAGCAAACTAACAGAGTTAGATACAGAGCACAGGCTAGCTAGAAAGTAGATATACAATGAAGTCCAGCAAAGCCAGAAGGGCGGAGCAGGGTTAAATAGGCCAACAAGGTCATGTGACCAGCAAAGGAAAAAAAACCTAACAGCAAGGTTCTAACAGTACCCCCCCTTCTAAGAGGATCCTCCGGATCCCCTAGGACCAGGCTTATCAGGAAATCTCCTGTGAAACGCTCTGATAAGTCTGGACGCGGAAACATCATCTGACCTCACCCAAGAGTTATCCTCGGGTCCGAAACCTTTCCAGGCCACAAGATACTGCAAACTACCTCTATACCGTCTAGAGTCAAGGATGCGAGAAATTTCATATTCCCCGTCCTCCACCACCGGAGGAACAGAGGCAGAGGCGTCACCATCCGACACAACAGCTTTTTTTAACAGAGAGACATGAAAGACCGGATTAATTCTCCAGGAGGTAGGAACCTCCAACCTAACAGCAGATTGGTTGACAACCTGAAGCACCTTAAAGGGCCCTACAAACTTGGGACCCAATTTCTTAGAAGGAATCCTCAACCGCAGATTCCTAGAGGACAACCAAACCATGTCACCAACAGCGAACAAAACCTCCTGTCGTTTCCTATCAAAGTAGTCTTTAGATTTTCTGTTGGCCTCCTGAAGATTACCACGCACATCCGTCCAAACTCTTTCCAAATCACCGGAAAAATTCTCCTCCTCAGGCACGGCAGATCCCAACTTGGAGAACGATCCAAACGACGGATGTCTCCCAGAACAACAAAAAAAAGGCGAACAACCAGCAGAAGAAGATGTATGATTGTTCAGAGCAAATTCGGCAAGTGGCAGAAACTCAGACCACCCCTCTTGATTGTCTGCCACAAAACAACGCAAGAACTGCTCAACATCCTGGTTTTTCCTTTCTGTCTGGCCATTAGATTCAGGATGATATCCGGACGAAAACGACAAATGAATTCCCAACCTGTCACAAAAGGCACGCCAAAAACGAGCCACGAACTGAGGACCCCTATCAGAAACAATGTCAGTAGGAACGCCATGAAGTCTGACAATTTCCTTGACAAAGGCCTTAGCGAGAGTTTTAGCGCAGGGCAGTTTGACGAAGGGAACCAAGTGACACATCTTGCTAAAACGGTCCACGACCACCCAGATGACAGTAAAACCCTCAGAGGAGGGAAGGTCAGTTATAAAGTCCATAGCCAAATGTGTCCAAGGAGCACTGGGGACCTCCAAAGGACAAAGCAACCCCGCAGCAGGAGTATGTGAGGACTTAGATCTAGCACATATAGTACATTGGCGCACCCACTTAATGACTTCCTTCTGCCATCCAGGCCACCAAAAACTGCGACCCACCAGTCTCTTGGTCTCAGAGATTCCGGGATGACCTGCCAACCGAGATTCGTGACACTCAACAAACAAATCTCTCCTAAAGGTCTCAGGCACAAACAACCTCCCATGAGGAGTGTTAGATGGGGCATTCTCCTGAGCTTTAAGAATCTCATCTTCCAAAACGGAGTCTAAAGCAGCTATCACAACACCTTCTTGTAAAATGTTTTCCTCTTTCTCAGCACCGACTATGGGAGAAAAACTGCGAGACAAGGCATCCGCCTTAACATTCTTAGTACCAGGGATGTAAGTAACGGAGAAATTAAACCGCGAGAAAAACAGTGCCCACCTAGCCTGACGGGCATTCAGGCGCTTGGCAACATCAAGATATATCAGATTTTTATGATCCGTAAGAACCTGAACGGGAAATTCCGCACCTTCCAAGAAGTGGCGCCAGTGTTCAAATGCGAGTTTAATAGCCAATAATTCCCGATTACCAATATCGTAATTCAATTCAGTCTCCGAAAAATTTTTTGAAAAAAAGGCACAGGGATGTAATCCATCCCCGTTATCCTGAGACAATACTGCGCCAACCCCCACAGAGGAAGCATCAACCTCAACCAAAAACGGCCTAGTAACATCAGGCTGCATAAGGATGGGAGCAGAGGTGAACCTCTCCTTGAGATACACAAAAGCTTCAATGGCCTCAGAAGACCACTGAACCGCATCAGCACCTTTCCTGGTGAGATCAGTCAGAGGTTTGACAATACTAGAAAAATTTTTTATGAACTTTCTATAGTAATTGGCGAAACCCAAAAACCTCTGTATCGATTTCAAACCAATAGGCCTAGGCCATTCCTGCACAGCCTGAACCTTAACCGGATCCATCTCAAAACCTTTGCTGGAGATAATGTAGCCCAAAAAACTAATTCTCTGTACAGCGAACTCACATTTCTCCAGCTTAGCAAAAAGCGAATTGTCCATTAATAACTGTAATACCTCACGCACGCTCCGCCAATGAGACTCCAGATCTGGCGAATAAATCAAAATGTCATCCAAATACACAACCACATTTTTACCGATCAAAGGTCTAAGGATGTCATTAATCAGATTCTGAAAAAATGCAGGAGCATTAGTGAGACCAAAAGGCATAACCAGATTCTCAAAATGACCCACAGGAGTGTTAAAAGCAGTCTTCCATTCATCACCCTCCTTCATGCGCAACAGATTGTATGCCCCCTTAAGGTCAATTTTAGAGAACCACTTAGCCCCCAATAACTGGTTAAACAGATCAGGAATCAATGGCAGTGGGTAAGGATTGCGTACCGTAATTTTGTTAATCTCACGAAAATCCAGACAAGGACGTAAACCGCCGTCCTTTTTTTTTACAAAAAAAAATCCAACCGCCACAGGAGACTTAGAGGGCCTAATGTGACCGGCGGCCAAGCTTGTCTGTATGTATTCCTCCAAAGCCTTCCTCTCAGGAATAGTAAGGTTAAATAAACGACTCTTAGGAAGAGTCGCTCCAGGGACAAATTCAATAGAACAATCATAGTCTCTATGGGGAGGCAAAACCTGCGATTCCTTCTCAGAAAAAACTCTCCAAAAATCCTGAATAGGAACAGGCAATTCTCCCCTATCCAAAGCTGCAATACGCCCGTTACAACACTTGTCATAACATTTATGGCTCCAGGATTTAATTTCACTGGTAGACCAATCCAGTACAGGATTGTGAAATTTTAACCAGGGCAAACCCAATATTACTGGAGAAGGCAAGTTATTCAACACTACCAAATCCAATTTCTCATGGTGAACACCATTAATAGTGAGAGGAAATTCACTGACCTTGAGAGTAATATTCTTCAAAGGGGAGCCATCCACAGAAACCACAGCAATGGGGGATGACAAAGGTTCAGGTTTTAAATTGAGTTTTTCCACGAATCCCCCATCAATTACATTCAGTGTAGACCCGCAATCAACAAACACCCGAAATTCCATTAATTTTTCCTGAGCAATCGTGGAAGCAGCTAAAAATATACCCTTGGAATTTAAACAGGCAATACGGGCGTGACTGACCATTTTTTTTTCTTTCTTCATACGAAGCTCACAGCCTTTAATCAAATGACCAGATTTTCCGCAGTAGAAACACAAGCCTTGCGAAAAACGACGGTCTTTTTCTTGAGAGCGAGGTGCCACCGATCCAATCTCCATCGGTTCACCACTGTTAGTACACACATTATCATAACCAGAAACTGACATAGCAGAGGATTTGCTCTCATTAACCCTAGCACGCAGTCTTCTATCCACCCGTATAGCTAATTGCATAGCCTGTTGCAAATCTTCAGGTGTAGGATAAGCAATTAGCAGGTCTTTAACCCTTTCACTGAGCCCAGCAAGAAATAGACTTTTCAGAGCAGAATCGTTCCACCCTGTTTGAGTGGACCAACGACGAAAATGTGTACAATATTTTTCCACATTACCCGATCCTTGTTTTAGACGTCTCAACTCAGTCTCAGCTGATGCGACACGGTCAGGATCATCATATAATAGTCCCAAAGCAGAAAAAAAACTATCCACTGATCTGAAGCATGAATCACTAGGTTGCAAAGAAAAGGCCCACTCCTGAGGCTCTTTGCGCAAAAGTGACATTATGAACCCTACGCGCTGGGATTCATCCCCAGAGGACTTAGGTCTCAAACGAAAATACAATAAGCAAGCATTTTTAAATGAAAAAAATTCTCGGTGTTCACCAAAAAACAAATCCGGCAAACATACCTTAGGCTCCAAGAAATGTGCTCCAGGACAGTTACTCACGTGCTGACGGAGCTCGGCCACCTCCAGAGAGAGTCCCTGCAGGCGATGAGCCAAATCCTGAACCGACACCATGATGGAACAGAAAAATCTTTCCTTAGAGAATTTGCTGGCTGGACTTTCTGTTATGTTCTGCTACCAAAGCTAAGGAAAGAGAGGAGATCTGTCCCTACTATGAGACTCAGCTGAATCCCTACGATGTAACAGGGAACCTGATCCTGCGATCAGACCTGCTAAAGTCCTAATCTAGTCTGTACGAAGACCTATAGATGTGGGGAGGGAATCCCTACAAGTACTAAGGACTGGGAGGAATATGGGACACCTCCTAACAGAAATAGTAGCAGACAGACGAACAAACAAAATAGATAGAACATAGAGGTCCGTAGACCAAGCAAACTAACAGAGTTAGATACAGAGCACAGGCTAGCTAGAAAGTAGATATACAATGAAGTCCAGCAAAGCCAGAAGGGCGGAGCAGGGTTAAATAGGCCAACAAGGTCATGTGACCAGCAAAGGAAAAAAAAACTAACAGCAAGGTTCTAACAGTGCGCTCACTTGCGGCGTTCCAGCATCGCAAGATCACGCATTGCAGCTCTGCAGCGCCGATTACACCTTCCGGAACATCGCATCATATGTGACCTACCCACCAGGTGGAATTCAACGTTACATATGTTGGAGAGGTTGTGTGAGCAGCAGGCAGCAGTAATGGAGTACCAGCTGCAGCAGGCGCAAATAAGTCGCACTGCGCGCCGTTCACACTTCACCACCACTGAGTGGGCCTCTATGAAGGACATCTGCCACGTTTTGCGTGCCTTTGATTATTCCACGCGGATGGCGAGTGCAGATGATGCACTAGTCAGCATAACTATCCCCCTTATCTGCCTGCTTGAAAAAACACTGCAAGCACTAAGGGAGGAGGTTTTGGAAGAGGTGGAGGATGAGGAGTCACAAATGCCATCTGCTTCTGTATAGTCTGCGCAACGTGGCTCCTCACAAAGGCCTAGGCAGGGGACACTTTGAGAGGAGGATGAGGAGGAGTCAATGGAGGAGGAAGACATCTGTCCAGAGGAGGGAGGTACACAATGCTCTAGTAGTCAGCATCTAGAGCGAGGGTGGGGTGATGCAGAGCAGGCAAAGATCACGCCTCAAGCAGGGGACAGCGTTTCTTGGCCAGTTGGCAGTCTGCAGCACATGGTTGATTTCATGCTGCAGTGCCTGAGAAACGACCGCCGCATCGCCCACATTCTCAACACGGCTGATTATTGCGTGTCCACCCTCCTAGATCCTCGCTACCGGGACAACTTACAAAGCCTTATAACACTGTTGAACCGGGAGCGTAAAATGCGGGAGTACCAAGACACACTGGTGCATTCCATCATGTTCTCCATTCCACCCGAGAGCAGTGCTGCTAGTGCTTTACAGCTCAGTGCGTCGAGGCAGTGGAGGAAGCTCTGCACAAAGAGGGAGCAGAAGCAGAGCCTCAGCACAAGGCAAGACCAGTATGGCCCAAATGTGGCAAAGTTTTGTGTCCCCGCCACAAATGTCTACACCATCACAGACGGCTCCAGTCAGCAGGAGGCAACGTTTCCGTCAGATGATGACAGACTACATGTTTTGCCCTCTCAGTGTACTCCCAGATGGCTCTTCCCCCTTCAAGTTTTGGGTCTCTAAGCTGGATACATGGCCAGAGCTTAGCCAGTATGCATTGGATGTGTTGGCTTGCCCTGCTGCTAGTGTATTATCGGAACGCTTCTTTAGTGCCGCAGGTGGTGTACTAACAGACCGTCGTATCCGACTATCCTCCGATAACATTGACCGGCTTACTTTTCTGAAAATGAACAAGGCCTGGATCGCGCACGACTTCCAGTCCTCTTCCAGATTAAATAATTGGTTGTCAGCAGTGTCCAGGTCTCCTGTTGTGTTCATGTTTCTACCACCTGAACTGTAATCCCTGGGCTCCAACACCGCCAGTTGCTGCTCAGAAGAGCCGTCTGTACAGTCAACACTTGCTCCAGTGTTATTGGGGTTCAGTAACGTCAGCTGTTCCCCTGCTGTGTGTCCGGCAATTTCTCCTGCTCTGTCCACATTGACACTACTACTGATTTTAAACTTGCTCCAATTAGGCCTCTGGCTCCTCTCTGTTTTCAGTATTTACCCTGGGCTCCAACACCGCCATTTGCTGCTCAGAAGTGTCGTCTGCACAGTCAACACTTGCTCCAGTGTTATTGGGGTTCAGTAACGTCAGCTGTTCCCCTGCTGTGTGTCCGGCAATTTCTCCTGCTCTGTCCACATTGACACTACTACTGATTTTAAACTTGATCCAATTAGGCCTCTGGCTCCACTCTGTTTTTAGTATTTACCCTGGGTTCCAGCACCGACAGCTGTTTCCCAGCAGTGTCTTTGGCACGGGTACCCCCTCCTGCCCAGCCTGGTTCAAGCACGCCAGCTGTTTCCGGGTAGTGTCAACGTCACTTTGCCTCCAATACGTTGTCCTGTCATGTTGCGGTCGGGTTAGCCGACTCTATGGTGCCTGCAGTTTAGGTGACTCCTATGTGGACTGCGGGATCTGGCAATGAAGGCTGGTTCCATAGTGCCAATAGGACAAGCACCACCTGTAGGACTGTGGGTTTCGGTAACTCCGGACGGCTCGCGGCCTTGCACCTTTTTTTTTTCATGTGTACCTTCTGCTACCCATCCGGGTTCCAGTAGCGTTAGCTGGTTCTCGGCAGTGCCTTTGGCTTAGGTGCCTCCTTCTCGGTGTCAGAGTTCCACCAATGTCTGCTGGTCCTTGGTAGTGCTTTCTGGCACAGGTACCTCCTGCTTAGTAACCGGGTTCCAGTACCGTCAGCTGGTCCTCGGTAGTTCCATTTGCTCTTGTACCTTCTGCTACCCATCCGGGTTCCAGTACCGTCAGCTGGTCCTCGGTAGTTCCATTTGCTCTTGTACCTTCTGCTACCCATCCAGGTTCCAGTACCGTCAACTGGTTTTCGGCAGTGTCTTTGGCACTGGTACTCACTCCTGCCCAGCCTGGTTCCAGCACGCCAGCTGTTTCCGGGTAGTGACAACGTCACTTTGCCTCCAATACGTTGTCCTGTCATGTTGTGGTCGGGTTAGCCGACTCTATGGTGCCTGCAGTTTAGGTGACTCCTATGTGGGCTGCGGGATCTGGCAATGAAGGCTGGTTCCATAGTGCCAATAGGACAAGCACCCCCTGTAGGACTGTGGGTTTCGGTAACTCCGGACGGCTCGCGGCCTTGCACCTTTTTTTTATCATGTGTACCTTCTGCTACCCATCTGGTTTCCAGTACCGTTAGCTGGTTCTCGGCAGTGCCTTTGGCTTAGGTGCCTCCTTCTCGGTATCCGAGTTCCACCAACGTCTGCTGGTCCTTGGTAGTGCTTTCTGGCACAGGTACCTCCTGCTTAGTAACCGGGTTCCAGTACCATCAGCTGGTCCTCGGTAGTTCCATTGGCTCTTGTACCTTCTGCTACATTTCCAAGATCAAGCTTTTTGAAATGGTTTTCGGTAATCACTCTGGATCTCCCTGACAACGACCCTGAAGACGACGACCCTGAAGACCACCCCGAAGAAGACGAGGACCCCGAAGATGACGACCCTGGAGACGACGACCCTGAAGACCACCCCGAAGAAGACGAGGACCCCGAAGACGACGACCCTGAAGACCACCCCGAAGACGACAACCCCGAAGACGACGACCCTGAAGACCACTCCGAAGAAGATGACGACCCCGAAGATGACGACCCTGAAGACCACCCCGAAGAAGACGAGGACCCTGAAGATGACGACCCTGAAGACAACCCCGAAGAAGACGAATACGACGACCCTGAAGACCACCCCAAAGAAGACCAAGAAGATGACCCTGAAGAATATGACCAAGAGGACAAAGAACAAGAAGACAACCACCAAGATACAGAAGAACAAGAGACAGAAGACCAAGAAGCAGAAGAACAAGAAGCTGCAGAACAAAAAGCAGAAGAACATTAAGCATAAGTCTAAAGATCAGAGCAAAAGATATTATCTAAATTATAAGCAGAAGAAGACTAAGCAGTGTATGGGGGTGAGTCTGTTCCTCCTCGTGGTGCCCCTGGAAAATACTTGCTGCTGCAGGCCAAACTGAACGCGGACAAATCCTGTTGTAAATCTTTTGTGACAGGCAGAACGGAAGGTGTAATCTTCAAACTTTTATAGATAACAACTACAGGAATGCCTGTCACAAATAAGAATATGATGAAGAAGAAGAATATGAAGAAGATGAAGAAGTAGAATATGAAGAAGAATAATAGTTGAATAAGAAGAATATGAAGAACTAGATGGTGGCCTGATTCTAACGCATCGGGTATTCTAGAATAGGTATGCGGCCGACCGGGCGCAATCAGCAGAGCGGTATTTAAATTTGGCGCCAAAATCGCTGAATTGTCGAGGCCGGCAACCGTGACTAATTAGCAAAGCGGTGTTAAAATTTGGCGCCTATATCGCAGATTGGTCACGGCCGGCGGTCGCGACTAATCAGCAGAGCGGGGTTTAAATTTGGTGCCAATAATGCTGATTGGTCGCGGCCAGCGAACGCGACCAATCAGCAGAGCGGGGTTTAAATTTGGCGGCAATAATGCTGATTGGTTGCGGCTGGCGGTCGCGACCAATCAGCAGAGCGTTATTTAAATTTGGCGCCAATAATGGTGATTGGTCACGGCCGCGACTAATCAGCAGAGCGGTGTTTAAATTTGTTGCCAATAATGCTGGTTATTCGTGACCGGTAACCGCGACCAATGAGCAGAGCGGTGTTTAAATATGGCGCCAATATCGCTGATTGGTCGCGGCCGGCCACCACGACCAATCAGCGAAGCGGTGTTTAAATTTGGCGCCAATATCGCTGATTGGTCACGGCCGGTGGTTGCGACGAATCAGCAGAGCGAGGTTTAAATTTGGCGCCAATACTGCTGATTGGTCGCGGCCGGCGACCGCGACCAATCAGCAGAGTGGTGTTTAAATTTGGTGCCAATATTGCTGATTGGTCGCGGCCGGAGACCGCGACTAATCAGCAGAGCAGGGTTTAAATTTGGCACCAATACTGCTTATTGGTCGCGGCCGGCGACCGCGACCAATCAGCAGAGCGGTGTTTCAAATTGGCACCAAAATCGCTGATTGGTTGCGGCCGGCCACCGCGACCAATCAGCAGAGCGTTGTTTAAATTTGGCGCCAATCTTGCTGATTGGTCGCGTCTGGCGTCAGCGACCAATCAGCAGAGCGTTGTTTAAATTTGGCGCCAATCTCGCTGATTGGTCGCGTCTGGAGTCCGCGACCAATCAGCAGAGCGTTGTTTAAATTTGGCGGCAATCTCGCTGATTGGTAGCGGTCGCCGGCGGCCGCGACCAATCAGCACAGCGGTGTTTACATTTGGCGCCAATCTCGCTGATTGGTCGCGGTCGGCCGGCGGCCGCGACCAATCAGCATAGCGGCGTTTAAATGTGCCGCCCAACTCGCTGATTGGTCGCGGCCGGCCACCGCGACCAATGAGCAGAGCGGCGTTTAAAATTTGCTGGCCATCTCACTGATTGGTCGCGGCCGGCCACCGCGACCAATCAGCGTCGTATTAGTGTGGGCCCGGGAGCGGCGCTGCTTGTGCGGCTCCGTATTAGCGAGGACCGGGGAGCGGCGCTGCCTGTGCGGCTCCTTCTGCTGCGAGAAGCATCCCGACCGGCGGCGCCGATCCCCGGTCCTCCGTTCACACGGACCACGGGCCAAGCTGCTGATCTTCCGACGTTAGCCGCATGGAGGTCAGCGGCGCCGGTCGGGGTAGTTGTGCTGCTAGCGCCGCTCATCTCCCCGCTGCATCGCCGCTGACCTCCGTCCGCCAAATGAGCCGCTAATGGCCGCCATCTTTTTTCAGAAATCCCGCGGCGCTGATTGGCCGCTGCCGGACCAATGAGCGACGCGGGATTTCCAGGACAGACAGACAGACAGACAGACAGGAAAAGACAATTATACATATAGATGTAAAAAAAAATAATAGGAAGAAGGTGAAGAAGAAGAAGATGAATAAGGTGAAGAAGAAGTTGATGAAAAAGATGCTGCTGCTGAGGATGATGAAGGAGAAAGTGTGGGAGAAGTAAAAAAGAAGGTGAAGAGCATGGAAGTAGTGAAACATAAATATCTGACCATATATAAAAAAGCTTAACATAGTCAATATCTTTGTAACGCCAAACGTCTTAAAAAAATATTAATTACTGATATTCCATTTGATTGGGCTAAACCTCTATGCCTTTAATGTCTCCACCTCCTCCAATACATTCTACATTATTCTCAGTTGTTTTCATTCATGTAGAATTAACCTACAAGGAAAGAAAGGGTTTATTTTCATTCCGATATTTGTGTCTCATTGACTTGCATTGGTTTCCGGTATCGGAATCGGCTATATCCGATATTTTTGGGGTATTGGTCCAATCCAATCCGATCCGATATTTCCCGATATCGGAAGGTATTGCTCAACACTAGTCATGACCAAAGTGGAAATGGAGCTGCCATGGCCAAGCAGTGAAATGAAACAATCGTTGGGGCTTTCATGTATTTTAGCAAGTATGTTTGATTTTGGCTTGAAACATTTTTTTTATTTGGGTGGAAGCTTTGTCGAATATACGGAAGATCCCTCAGATCCCTGAATTTGCCAAGTCTTTACAGCCCACGTGCCCTCCTGCTTGCTGCATCAACGCCCGGGGTCCATGTGCCCACCTGGACCTGGGGCTAGAGGTTCCACCTCACCTGGTGAGCTTAAACATGACCCAGTTCCCTGCTTCCATTTCTGGCTTTGTCTTGACACTGGAGAGTGTCTCCTCTTCTTTCCTGTGAAATTAAAATTATTATTTTAATATTTTTAAAAGATAATGTGTCAGTGCCAGAATATTTGTACTTCATTGCTAATAAAATGTATTGGATTCTAATCTTACATGGGTGGAGACAAATTTTAATTTGTGGTTTTGGCTATGAAATAAAAGTGGGAGTGAACGTTGAAATTTGAGTTTGGTTGAAAACTAAATATTTTCTGTTTTCCATAGGTGTAACTGATGGACCGTCTACTAGATAAGATATTTTCTGCCTGAAGGTTGATTGTACTAGAATTACAGAAACAATTATTTTCATTTGTTTTCTTGTCTCCCTCTTCCAGGTAGTAACAGTGAGGTACTGTGTCCCTGAGGCCAGCAGGATACTCTATTTACCAGTGGAGCAAGTGCAATCAGTGCATTAGTGTTTAACATCCTTCATCTTGAAGTAAATTACTCCTGAACATTAGAAAATAAAAACATCACTTGAGTTTTAATTGTCTCATCTGCTGTTTATATTGTTCACGTTAATGGTCAGCAGAAATAATGAAATATTTATCACCTTAATTACTTACAATGTGTAATGACTCTTCCTTTGGAGTAAACAAAATGGATAGTTTAGAAGAGGAAATAATGTGACCTTCTTCTTAGCAAGCTACGGTAGATGCTCAGATTTTCCACATTCCTGCACTGTATGATAAAATGCACTTTACCATAATCTTTTTTTCCCCACAAATGTTAAGATCAGTTGTTTTAGTAATCTATAATCTTATGTATACTTTATGACATTGTTCCTGCTCTGTAATAAAGTTATGTGTTTGAATAAACGGAAACATTCTAATTGCGCAATTTTTCTTGTTTGCAGAGATTTATTTTATTGGTAGCCACTAATTATACTTTGTGAAAAAAAACCATATGGCTTCTATGAAAATTTTCTTTCCTAGAATATCATTCATAATATTTTTATTGTATAGTTATTACACAGAAAATTTCACACACTTGAAATGTAATATTGGAAAGTTTTGTCGGTAAAATTTCTGCTTATGCTAGCTTTCAAATCAGACCCTTCAATTTTCATGCAATGAAAAAAAAAAAAAAAAAAATCACAAAGATGCATAAAGGTGGTCAAAACTGTAAGTTCTTAGAATTTTTTTCAGGTTCTCTACTTTCAGGAATTATAGGGCACAATATAAGGAATTAAAGCAACTTTCAAACATTTTATTTCATATTTTTTAAGTTATTTGTTAAAAGAGTTTTCTGGCTTCAGAAACCTCCTGTTCCCCGACTGTGTTATAAAAAAAATAAACCGGGTGTTACTCACCCTCCCTGGGTCCTGCATTTCCACTAATGATGTCACGTCGACAGAGCTGCAGCCAATCAGTGAGCTTAGTGGCTCGTACCGTCAATTCGGGCATAGCCACAGCGCTGTGTAACGTAAGCACTGCAGACAATTATAGACATCGGCATCACAGACTCAGCCCTGGACACACGGAGGATGAGTAATGTACAGTTCATCTTCTTAAAAAGGGACAGGGGTTTTCAAAAATTGTAAAACCGTTTTAACCCTTAATAACCACTGGTGTCTTTTTACAGTGGGCAGTGCATGTCCTGAGCTGATATAATTTTGGGGTAGATACAATGTTTTGATTGCCTCTTATTGTATTTTATTGCAATGTTGCGGTTGCCAAAAAAATGTAATTCTGCCGTTTTGATCTTTCTTCTCGTTACGCCATTTACTGATCAGATTAATTTACAGTTATATGAAAAAGTTTATGCACCCCTATTAATCTTAAGCTTAATGTTTTATAAAAATTGGTGTTTTTGCAACAGCTATTTCAGTTTGATATATGTAATAACTGTTGGACACAGTAATGTTTCTGCCTTGAAATGAGGTTTATTGTACTAACAGAAAATGTGCAATCTGCATTCAAACAAAATTTGACACGTGCATAAGTATGGGCACCCTTATCATTTTCTTGTTTTAAATACTCCTACCTACTTTTTACTGACTTACTAAAGCACTTTTTTTGGTTTTGTAACCTCATTGAGCTTTGAACTTCATAGCCAGGTGTATGCAATCATGAGAAAAGTGTTATGTTCTGCTACCAGAGCTAAGGAAAGAGAGGAGATCTGTCCCTACGATAGAACTCAGCTAAATCCCTACGATGTAACAGGGGACCTGATCCTGCGATCAGACCTGCTAAAGTCCTAAGCTAGTCTGTACGGAGACCTATAGATGTGGGGAGGGAATCCCTACAAGTACTAAGGACTGGGAGGAATATGGGACACCTCCTAACAGAAATAGTAGCAGACAGACGAACAAACAAAATATATAGAACAAAGAGGTCAGTAGACCAAGCAAACTAACAGAGTTAGATACAGAGCACAGGCTAGCTAGAAAGTAGATATACAATGAAGTCCAGCAAAGCCAGAAGGGCGGAGCAGGATTAAATAGGCCAACAAGGTCATGTGACCAGCAAAGGAAAAAAAAACCTAACAGCAAGGTTCTAACAGTACCCCCCCTTCTAAGAGGATCCTCCGGATCCCCTAGGACCAGGCTTATCAGGAAATCTCCTGTGAAACGCTCTGATAAGTCTGGACGCGGAAACATCATCTGACCTCACCCAAGAGTTATCCTCGGGTCCGAAACCTTTCCAGGCCACAAGATACTGCAAACTACCTCTATACCGTCTAGAGTCAAGGATGCGAGAAATTTCATATTCCCCGTCCTCCACCACCGGAGGAACAGAGGCAGAGGCGTCACCATCCGACACAACAGCTTTTTTTAACAGAGAGACATGAAAGACCGGATTAATTCTCCAGGAGGTAGGAACCTCCAACCTAACAGCAGATTGGTTGACAACCTGAAGCACCTTAAAGGGCCCTACAAACTTGGGACCCAATTTCTTAGAAGGAATCCTCAACCGCAGATTCCTAGAGGACAACCAAACCATGTCACCAACAGCGAACAAAACCTCCTGTCGTTTCCTATCAAAGTAGTCTTTAGATTTTCTGTTGGCCTCCTGAAGATTACCACGCACATCCGTCCAAACTCTTTCCAAATCACCGGAAAAATTCTCCTCCTCAGGCACGGCAGATCCCAACTTGGAGAACGACCCAAACGACGGATGTCTCCCAGAACAACAAAAAAAAGGCGAACAACCAGCAGAAGAAGATGTATGATTGTTCAGAGCAAATTCGGCAAGTGACAGAAACTCAGACCACCCCTCTTGATTGTCTGCCACAAAACAACGCAAGAACTGCTCAACATCCTGGTTTTTCCTTTCTGTCTGGCCATTAGATTCAGGATGATATCCGGACGAAAACGACAAATGAATTCCCAACCTGTCACAAAAGGCACGCCAAAAACGAGCCACGAACTGAGGACCCCTATCAGAAACAATGTCAGTAGGAACGCCATGAAGTCTGACAATTTCCTTGACAAAGGCCTTAGCGAGAGTTTTAGCGCAGGGCAGTTTGACGAAGGGAACCAAGTGACACATCTTGCTAAAACGGTCCACGACCACCCAGATGACAGTAAAACCCTCAGAGGGGGGAAGGTCAGTTATAAAGTCCATAGCCAAATGTGTCCAAGGAGCACTGGGGACCTCCAAAGGACAAAGCAACCCTGCAGCAGGAGTATGTGAGGACTTAGATCTAGCACATATAGTACATTGGCGCACCCACTTAATGACTTCCTTCTGCCATCCAGGCCACCAAAAACTGCGACCCACCAGTCTCTTGGTCTCAGAGATTCCGGGATGACCTGCCAACCGAGATTCGTGACACTCAACAAACAAATCTCTCCTAAAGGTCCCAGGCACAAACAACCTCCCATGAGGAGTGTTAGATGGGGCATTCTCCTGAGCTTTAAGAATCTCATCTTCCAAAACGGAGTCTAAAGCAGCTATCACAACACCTTCTTGTAAAATGTTTTCCTCTTTCTCAGCACCGACTATGGGAGAAAAACTGCGAGACAAGGCATCCGCCTTAACATTCTTAGTACCAGGGATGTAAGTAACGGAGAAATTAAACCGCGAGAAAAACAGTGCCCACCTAGCCTGACGGGCATTCAGGCGCTTGGCAGCATCAAGATATATCAGATTTTTATGATCCGTAAGAACCTGAACGGGAAATTCCGCACCTTCCAAGAAGTGGCGCCAGTGTTCAAATGCGAGTTTAATAGCCAATAATTCCCAATTACCAATATCGTAATTCAATTTAGTCTCCGAAAAATTTTTTGAAAAAAAGGCACAGGGATGTAATCCATCCCCGTTATCCTGAGACAATACTGCGCCAACCCCCACAGAGGAAGCATCAACCTCAACCAAAAACGGCCTAGTAACATCAGGCTGCATAAGGATGGGAGCAGAGGTGAACCTCTCCTTGAGATACACAAAAGCTTCAATGGCCTCAGAAGACCACTGAACCGCATCAGCACCTTTCCTGGTGAGATCAGTCAGAGGTTTGACAATACTAGAAAAATTTTTTATGAATTTTCTATAGTAATTGGCGAAACCCAAAAACCTCTGTATCGATTTCAAACCAATAGGCCTAGGCCATTCCTGCACAGCCTGAACCTTAACCGGATCCATCTCAAAACCTTTGCTGGAGATAATGTAGCCCAAAAAACTAATTCTCTGTACAGCGAACTCACATTTCTCCAGCTTAGCAAAAAGCGAATTGTCCATTAATAACTGTAATACCTCACGCACGCTCCGCCAATGAGACTCCAGATCTGGCGAATAAATCAAAATGTCATCCAAATACACAACCACATTTTTACCGATCAAAGGTCTAAGGATGTCATTAATCAGATTCTGAAAAAATGCAGGAGCATTAGTAAGACCAAAAGGCATAACCAGATTCTCAAAATGACCCACAGGAGTGTTAAAACTAGTCTTCCATTCATCACCCTCCTTCATGCGCAACAGATTGTATGCCCCCTTAAGGTCAATTTTAGAGAACCACTTGGTCCCCAATAACTGGTTAAACAGATCAGGAATCAATGGCAGTGGGTAAGGATTGCGTACCGTAATTTTGTTAATCTCACGAAAATCCAGACAAGGACGTAAACCGCCGTCCTTTTTTTTTACAAAAAAAAATCCAACCGCCACAGGAGACTTAGAGGGCCTAATGTGACCGGCGGCCAAACTTGTCTGTATGTATTCCTCCAAAGCCTTCCTCTCAGGAATAGTAAGGTTAAATAAACGACTTTTAGGAAGAGTCGCTCCAGGGACAAATTCAATAGAACAATCATAGTCTCTATGGGGAGGCAAAACCTGCGATTCTTTCTCAGAAAAAACTCTCCAAAAATCCTGAATAGGAACAGGCAATTCTCCCCTATCCAAAGCTGCAATACGCCCGTTACAACACTTGTCATAACATTTATGGCTCCAGGATTTAATTTCACTGGTAGACCAATCCAGTACAGGATTGTGAAATTTTAACCAGGGCAAACCCAATATTACTGGAGAAGGCAAGTTATTCAACACTACCAAATCCAATTTCTCATGGTGAACACCATTAATAGTGAGAGGAAATTCACTGACCTTGAGAGTAATATTCTTCAAAGGGGAGCCATCCACAGAAACCACAGCAATGGGGGATGATAAAGGTTCAGGTTTTAAATTGAGTTTTTCCACGAATCCCCCATCAATTACATTCAGTGTAGACCCGCAATCAACAAACACCCGAAATTCCATTAATTTTTCCTGAGCAATCGTGGAAGCAGCTAAAAATACACCCTTGGAATTTAAACAGGCAATACGGGCGTGACTGACCATTTTTTTTTCTTTCTTCATACGAAGCTCACAGCCTTTAATCAAATGACCAGATTTTCCGCAATAGAAACACAAGCCTTCCGAAAAACGACGGTCTTTTTCTTGAGAGCGAGGTGTCACCGATCCAATCTCCATCGGTTCACCACTGTTAGTACACACATTATCATAACCAGAAACTGACATAGCAGAGGATTTGCTCTCATTAACCCTAGCACGCAGTCTTCTATCCACCCGTATAGCTAATTGCATAGCCTGTTGCAAATCCTCAGGTGTAGGATAAGCAATTAGCAGGTCTTTAACCCTTTCACTGAGCCCAGCAAGAAATAGACTTTTCAGAGCAGAATCGTTCCACCCTGTTTGAGTCGACCAACGACGGAAATGAGTACAATATTTTTCAACATTACCTGATCCTTGTTTTAAACGTCTCAACTCAGTCTCAGCTGATGCGACACGGTCAGGATCATCATATAATAGTCCCAAAGCAGAAAAAAAACTATCCACTGATCTGAAGCATGAATCACTAGGTTGCAAAGAAAAGGCCCACTCCTGAGGCTCTTTGCGCAAAAGTGACATTATGAACACTACGCGCTGGGATTCATCCCCAGAGGACTTAGGTCTCAAACGAAAATACAATAAGCAAGCATTTTTAAATGAAAAAAATTCTCGGTGTTCACCAAAAAATAAATCCGGCAAACATACCTTAGGCTCCAAGAAATGTGCTCCAGGACAGTTACTCACGTGCTGACGGAGCTCGGCCACCTCCAGAGAGAGTCCCTGCAGGCGATGAGCCAAATCCTGAACCGACACCATGATGGAACAGAAAAATCTTTCCTTAGAGAATTTGCTGGCTGGACTTACTGTTATGTTCTGCTACCAGAGCTAAGGAAAGAGAGGAGATCTGTCCCTACGATAGAACTCAGCTAAATCCCTACGATGTAACAGGGGACCTGATCCTGCGATCAGACCTGCTAAAGTCCTAAGCTAGTCTGTACGGAGACCTATAGATGTGGGGAGGGAATCCCTACAAGTACTAAGGACTGGGAGGAATATGGGACACCTCCTAACAGAAATAGTAGCAGACAGACGAACAAACAAAATATATAGAACAAAGAGGTCAGTAGACCAAGCAAACTAACAGAGTTAGATACAGAGCACAGGCTAGCTAGAAAGTAGATATACAATGAAGTCCAGCAAAGCCAGAAGGGCGGAGCAGGATTAAATAGGCCAACAAGGTCATGTGACCAGCAAAGGAAAAAAAAACCTAACAGCAAGGTTCTAACAAAAAGCTACTTAAAGTGGCCACTTGCAAGCTGTGCTCCTGTTTGAATCTCCTCTGAAGAGTGGCATCATGGGCTCCTCAAAACAACTGTCAAATGATCTGAAAACAAAGATTATTCAACATAGTTGTTCAGGGGAAGGATACAAAAAGCTGTCTCAGAGATTTACCTGTCAGTTTCCACTGTGAGGAACATAGTAAGGAAATGGAAGAACACAGGGACAGTTCTTGTTAAGGCCAGAAGTGGCAGGCCAAGAAAAATATCAGAAAGGCAGAGAAGAAGAATGGTGAGATCAGTCAAGGACAATCCTCAGACCACCTCCAGAGAGCTGCAGCATCAACTTGCTGCAGATGGTGTCACTGTGCATCGGTCAACTATACAACGCACTTTGCACAAGGAGAAGCTGTATGGAGAGTGATGCGAAAGAAGCCGTTTCTGCAAACACGCCACAAACAGAGTCGGCTGAGGTATGCAAAAGCACATTTGGAGAAGCCAATTTCTTTTTGGAAGAAGGTCCTGTGGACTGATGAAACCAAGATTGAGTTGTTTGGTCATACAAAAAGGCGTTATGCATGGCGGCAAAAAAACACAGCATTCCAAGAAAAACACTTGCTACCCACAGTAAAATTTAGTGGAGGTTCCATCATGCTTTGGGGCTGTGTGGCCAATGCCGGCACCGGGAAAAGTTGAGGGACGCATGGATTCCACTCAGTATCAGCAGATTCTTGACAATAATGTTCAAGAATCAGTGACAAAGTTGAAGTTACGCAGGGGATGGATCTTTCAGCAAGACAATGATCCAAAACACCGCTCCAAATCTACTCAGGCATTCATGCAGAGGAACAATTACAATGTTCTGGAATGGCCATCCCAGTCCCCAGACCTGAATATCATTGAACATCTGTGGGATCATTTGAAGAGGGCTGTCCATGCTCGGCGACCATCAAACTTAACTGAACTGGAATTGTTTTGTAAAGAAGAATGGTCAAAAATACCTTCATCCAGGATCCAGGAAATCATTAAAAGCTACAGGAAGCGACTAGAGGCTGTTATTTTTGCAAAGGAGGATCTACTAAATATTAATGTCACTTTTCTGGTGAGGTGCCCATACTTATGCACCTGTCAAATTTTGTCTGAATGCAGATTGCACATTTTCTGTTAGTACAATAAACCTCATTTCAAGGCAGAAACATTACTGTGTCCAACAGTTATTACATATATCAAACTGAAATAGCTGTTGCAAAAACACCAATTTTTATAAAACATTAAGCTTAAGATTAATAGGGGTGCCCAAACTTTTTCATATAACTGTATTTTATATTTCGATAGATTGGACTTTTGCGAACGCAGCAATACCAAACATGTGTATTTTTAATTTTTTTTAATTGTTTTATTTTTAATGGGGCAAAAGTGGGGTGATTTGAACTTTTACATTTTTTTCATATTTTTAAAAACTTTTTTTCACTTTTTACTGTATTTAATAGTCCCCATAGGGGACTTGAAGCTGCTATCATCCACCCGCATTAGGTGATCACTTGTTTTCACTGCACAACCCCTTTAAAGGGAGTCTGTCAGCACAGAATGACCGTTCAAGCCAAGCACAGGTTTACAAGTACAAACAAATTGAGTGAGGCCGCACATGACTAGTTGGAATGTGGCCGGAAGTATGCATATCGCATACTTGGGGTCACATAACTGATTGCTCTAACCAATGGCACCGGAGAATAGTCACTATGCCACTGCGTGGGATGTGAGGATTCAAAAGTCTGCAGTCGCAGAGAGTGACTGCAGACTTTTTTGAAAAGCCTGGACAACTCCTTTAAAGGATTATTCCCATTTCTGACTTTTACTTTGCAATTTTCCATAGTTCCAAAAGAAATGAATGAAAGAAGGTTGCAATGCTGTTCTTGGGATCCTGTAGAAATGGTATAAATGAAAAAGATGGCAAAACACTTTAACACAGGTGCTTTTGCCATCAACTGGTGGGCTTTCTACAGATCTGATGCCACCACCAGCCATTCCCTTTACTGGAAATTAGATTATCAGATAATTTTATAATGCTATGGATATGTATAGATTAAAAAGAAGGACTGGCAGAAGACATATTGTTTCCCCAAAAGTAGCTTGTTTTCACATATACATGTAGGATATAGTTGCCCTTTAGGACATTTTATTTGTATCATATGTCGCAGAATGTCCTGGAAAGGCACAGGAGTGATCTTATCAGCATCACACAGTCTATAAATAGTGAAGGTATGAATTGAACTTTGATGCTTGTGGAAGGGTAATGGCATAGTGTTTGGTATTTAGTATCACAAACATCCAGGATTTTATTTTAGAAGCATTCAATTAATTATTGTGGTTTTAGTCCACATTACAAAGAGACTTGTAAATCCTCTGGGTTGTGCAACTATTTTCTATTACAGATGACTTGTATTTACAGAAGGGAAAGAGCTCTCTTTTTCACACTTGACCTGCAACTAGTTTTATTCTTTGGCATCCCTCATCAGTAATAAAAAAACAACAACATCCTAACCCTTTTATACCCTTTATAGTTGTCAAACATTAATAATGCCTAAGACTCTACTTCTGCAGAAATTTTGAGATTTACCAATATGTCCCACGCCAGTTATTTGGCAATAACACTTTGATAAATCAAGGATGTTATTCCATTCATTTTTTTCCATAGTACAAAGTTTGTATACCTTACTGTAATATAGTGTGGATGCTGTTCTCGATGTCTGTCTTATTTGGACATAGAGTATCATAAAATATATGCAGTACCCCTGCATTTTCCACCATTATTGTTATTATTTTGTTATTATCATTATATACCATATTTTTCGGACTATAAGATGCACTGGACCATAAGACGCACCTAGGTATTCGAGGAGGAAAATAGAAAAAAAAAATGTAAGCAAAAAATGTGGTCATGACACACTTATGGGGAAGGTTTGCTGCTGACACTGTTATAAGGGTAATGTCCTCAAATTCTGTACTAATATCCCCCATTCTGGTATATATATATATATATGTCTCCATCCTGGTATATATGCCCCCCCTTCCTGATATACATGGTCCCATCCCCATCTTTGTATACGTGGCCCCCCATCCCCATCCTGGAATACATGTGACGCGCCCCTGGGCCTGTGTCGCGCTGCGTTGCGCACGCGGGAGCCTACCCGGAGCCGGATCAGATGGGGGTAGTAGTCTCGTGGCGGTGACCCGGTCCGTGCCCAGGGAGTCAGACTAAGTGGCAGTCTATTAGCAGTAGATGGTGGATGACTACGCCACCCGTTGAATGCAGCTATGGAGCTGCCGCTGCAGGGCAGACCGCTGAGGCCGGTGGAAGGATGGTGCAGCGTGGATGGTATAACCCCCAACGGGAGGGGTATGGCCTCAGGGCAGCCGACGTGGATGATGGGGGTAGCAGGAACCACTCGGAGACGGTACTGTGTAGTTCAGGGTCTTTACTGGTGACAAAGATAGACCCTCCCGGAGTACTGGCTAGCGATTGGGGCCTGGTCAGTCCTTGAGCAGATGGGATCTCCCCTGGCCAGGCGGAGTTGTAGGCCTCCCAAACTAACGATACTCTTCTGGCTACCTTGCTAGAGGCGGGTTTAAGTAGCCCACGTCCCTGAGTGTACCGTGTGGTGCTCACCCGTATGGCCGGTGACTCGGGGCCTTCGGGTTTCTGGGCCAGAGGACCTGCAATCCCCTGCCGGTCGGTTTCTGCTGCTGGATAGGAGTTAGTCCCCACAGCCTCGGACTCCGGGTCCGGTGATAACTTCTCAGTCAGGGCGAGCTCTGCAGCTGCCAGCCCCTGACTCCTTGTAACACTGCTCCCACAGAGCTCCTGTTGTTTCTTCCTATATTTGCTTCTCTTCTCTGCTTCTTCTCTACTCACTCACCCTGCCTCAGCCCTAGGTTTATATAGGGGAAGTCCTTCCCCTCCCAGGACTGGGCAGGAGGTGTGGCATGCATAGGATCCCTGACCAAGAGACCTCCCACCTGCTCTCAGACATAACATTGCATTACTGTGGAAACCAGACCCCTGGGGTGCCACATTCCCCCCTAGTGAAATTTAGTACTCCGGGACTAAACATTTTTAAAAAAAAAAAAAAAAACATAACAAGATATAACAATAACAATACAATAAAGAAACACATAAAGGTGGTCACGGCATGTCCGTAACCGGGTGCAGTCTTTGAAGAAAGCAAGGTGTCCATTTCACCAAAACAGGGAGACGTAACCAGGTAGGGGTCTGTCCTGCCCCGAGTCCTTAACAGTCTTTAGTCCGTCCTGGGTTACGCTCCAACTATGTACAAGGATTCCCGGTAAATCCACCAAGGACTCCTAAAAATAACTAGAAACACATAATTATTTACAAGTAACAAGAAAAACAGGTAACCACAAATAAAACAATTTATACATTTCAAATCCTCCAACGTGCGGGTAACTGGCCTCTAGTGGCCCTAGTGGACCTACGGAGCTGACTGTCTAGCCCTGAACTACAGGGTGTAGGAGCTGTCAAGGGTAAACTGGGCAGCTGTCTACCGGCTCTTTGGCTCACTAGGGGTACGGCAGGCTCACTATAAGCAGAGGGTTGATCCTCCTGTTCTGCTTGTGTGGAGTCTTCTGCCTCCTGGACCGGCTGCTCTTCCAGCTCTACCTGTCGCTCCGTAGGTGCTTGGGATGCTGGTTGGAGGAAGGTGAGTACGGGTACCACAACTGCGCCATTGACTTGAGTCCAAGACCGAGGGAAGTCTCCGAGCACAGTACTAACCATGTCTTCCCTTTCCTCTACGGGTCGAGGGTCTTCTTGTTCCTCTTCAGGGTTCCGTAGCTGTTCGGGACACTTCTTCAGGTGATCCCGGGATACAATGGTTGTGGTTTCCCCTCCGTCTTTACTGATGGTACAGACCTTTGGGTTGTCGTGGCTTGAGGGCAGTACGGTGTACGGGTCCTTCTCCCACTGGTCGTCCAACTTGTGGAGCCGTCTTTTTCTCTTCAAGACTTGCTCTCCGGGTACCAGGGGAACAGCGGGAGCATACTGGTTGTAAGTTTTCTCTTGCCTTTCCCTAGCCTGACAGAGACTTCGCTCCACGCTCTCCTGTACTCTCCGGTACTGCTGCTGCCTTTCTGTGTCCCAGTCTGCTTCTGGTGAAGTGTCCTCGGGTGTCAGGACTCCCATTTCCAGGTCAACAGGTAACTTACCAGGTCTCGCCCTCATTAGGTAAGCCGGGGTACAGTTGGTGGAACCTACCGGGATGTGGTTGTATAGGTCCACCAGATCGGGCAGCTTCTCAGGCCACAGACTGCGTTCTTCCAGGGGCAACGTTTTCAGAAGATCCATTACCACCTGGTTCATTTTCTCACAAAGTCCATTAGTTTGCGGATGATAGGGTGTTGTCCTTATCTTCCGGCAGCCATACAGAGTGCAGAATTCTTGGAAGACCTCCGCTTCAAAGGTCCCTGGTCTGTCAACACTTGGTCCGGGTACCCGTGTGGACGGCAGAAATGCTGCTGGAAGGCTCTAGCTGCTGTTCGAGCTGTTAAGTCCTTGACAGGGACGACAACCAAGAACCGGGAGTAGTGATCCACGATGGTTAGTGCGTAGACGTAGCCACTTCTGCTTGGGGTCAGTTTTACATGATCCAAGGCTACCAGTTCCAACGGCTGCCGGGTGACGATGGACTGCAGGGGAGTCTTCTGGCTGGCACGGTCCTTCCTTCTTAGGTTGCACGGGCCACAGTCTCTGCACCACCTCTCGATGGTTCCCCTCATGCCTACCCAGTGGAACCGCTCGCGCAGCAGGAACTCCAGCTTCTTCCATCCGAAGTGTCCAGCCCCGTCGTGGTATGCCTCCATCACCATGGCTGCGTCTCTTCGTGGCACCACTACTTGCCAGATTAGTTCATGCGTCCGGGAGTTAACCATTCTGCGGCACAACTTCCCCTTGTAAAGGAACAGTCGACTCTTCTCAGCCCACAGTTGCTTGGCTTCCTCCGGAGCGTCTGGGTCAAGGCGAGCCTCTGGCCGAGTCAGCATCTCCTTCACCAGCCGGACGGCAGGGTCACTGTCTTGCGTTTCCTCCCAGTTGTAGTGAGGTAAGGGGTTAAGCGTAGCGCCTTGCTTACTCCTTACCCGATGGGAATACTGGATAGTCCCATGACGGTGAAACGCGGGGAGTTTGACTTCTTCCAGTCCCTCTGGATCTTCTCCTACGTCCGGTAGGTTTGGCATCCTGGACAGGGCGTCCGCGTTGGTATTGGAGCGTCCTGCCCGGTATTTGATGGTGAACTCGTAGTTGGACAGGCGGGCCATCCATCTCTGCTCTAGGGCACCGAGTCTTGCCGTGTCCAGGTGTGTCAACGGGTTGTTATCCGTGTACACGACGAACCGGGAAGAAGCGAGGTAGTGCTTAAAGCGTTCGGTGACTGCCCACACCACTGCCAGGAACTCTAGCTTAAATGAGCTGTAATTCTCAGGGTTTCTCTCGGTGGGTCGCAGTTTTCGGCTGGCGTAAGCGATTACTCGTTCTTTCCCCTGCTGGATCTGGGACAGCACGGCTCCTAGCCCGATGTTACTTGCGTCAGTGTAGAGGATAAAGGGCTGGTTGTAATCCGGGTACGCCAGGATTTCATCCCCCGTGAGGGCCATCTTCAGCTGGCGGAAGGACTCTTCTTCCAACTTCTCCCATCTGAAGGGCGGCTTCTGGTTCTTGGCCTTCCGGGACTGGCCTATCAGGAGGTCCTGCATAGGAGCTGCCTTTTTGGTGAAACCGGGGATGAACCTGCGGTAGTAGCCTACCAACCCGAGGAACTGCCGCACTTCCTTTACACTGGAGGGACTTGGCCATTCCTTAATTGCGGTGATCTTATCAGGGTCGGGAGCCACTCCGTCAGCGCTCACCACGTGTCCCAGGTACTGCACCTTTGGTTTCAGGAGGTGACACTTGGAGGGTTTCACCTTTAGGCCGTAGCTTGCCAGGGCTTCGAACACTTCCGCCAGGTGTTTCAGGTGGTCCTCATAAGTCTTAGAATATACGATGACATCGTCCAGGTACAACAGGACCGTCTCGAAGTTTCTGTGGCCCAGACAGCACTCCATTAATCGTTGGAAGGTTCCTGGTGCGTTGCAGAGTCCGAACGGCATGCAGGTAAACTCGCTAAGTCCCATCGGGGTGGTGAATGCGGTCTTCTCCCGGTCCGCCTCTGCTACAGGAACCTGCCAGTACCCACTAGTGAGATCCAAGGTAGAGAAGAAGTTAGCAGATCTTAAAGCAGCCAAAGACTCCTCTATCCTTGGTAAGGGGTACGCATCCTTGTGTGTGATACGGTTGATTTTCCGGTAATCTACACACATCCTCATGGTGTTGTCTTTCTTTTTGACTAAGACTAGTGGAGCTGCCCAGGGGCTACAGCTATCCCTGATCACCCCAGCCTCCTTCATGTCTCTAAGCATCCCCTTGGCGTGTTGGTAGTGTGCAGGGGGTACGGGTCGATACCTCTCTTTTATGGGAGGATGGTCTCCCGTGGGGATGTGGTGTTCTACCCCCTTGACTCGCCCGAAGTCTAACGGGTGTTTACTAAACACTCTCTCGTACTCTTGAACCACCCGATAGACTCCCTGTTTCTGGTGTGAGGGAGTGGAGTCAGTACCCAAATGTAGTTGCTGACACCAGTCCTCCATTGTTTTCTTAGAGCCGTTACCTTCCTCCGGGTGAGATGGAGGCAAGGGTTCCACAGATTGTATAGCATTTTGGTTAATGGTATATAATTTGGCTAGCGTGGCATACCGGGGCAGGTACACTTCCCTCTTCCCGATATTGATTATGCGAACGGGCACCCTCCCATGGCGTACATTAACCACCCCCCGTGCTGTCAAGATGGTGGGCCTACTGTCTGAGTAAACTGGTTCTACCATTGCCTGGTAATCTCTACCTCTCAGACCAATAGCTGCCCGGCACCAAATCATCATTTCACTTTTTGGGGGCATGGCAATAGGGAAAGGGTCACACATTCTCACGCTACCAATCTCACCGCCGGAGAGTTCCACCTGTTGCCGTCGCATCAGTGCCCGGATCTCTTTTTGGAGCACTCGCTGCTCGCCGGAGCTGGCGTTCTTGGCAACCTGCTGTAAAAGGAAAATCACCTCTGCAAGACAATTTTCAATTACATTAGTTCCTAAAGTTATCTTTGGGTGACTCTCGTGTTTGTCAATGTCTACAATGATCAGTCCCTGTGCTGCCAATTCGACTCTACCGATTTTAATGGTCACCTCTTTAAATCCAATCTGTGGCACGGGCTGACCATTGCTGGCGATGATACTCAAGTCGTCGTCAGGGTAGCGGGTGATATCCGAGTCATTCCAGTACTGCTTGAAGAGCACGTACGGGATGGTGGTGACCTGTGACCCGGTGTCCAGTAGGGCACTCATAGGAATGCCATCCAGTACCACGGGTAAGACTGGACGTCCTCCCACATATTTGTCGCGCCAGTTCGATGGGCCTGGTGATCTTTTTCCTGGGGGTTGGCCCTCTAACCCCAGGTTGTGCCAGTTTAAAGGACAGTACCATATGTCCGGGTTGATTGCAGCGGCGGCAGATGGGTCGTCCGTCCTCGTTGTATCGGTCGCTGGGTCTTCCTCTGGCCGGTGGGGTCCTCCTTGGTCGACGCCACGGGATGTCCTCCGGTCCGGATGCCAGCTGGATCTTCCCTGGAGTGGAAACCTGTAAAGACTGCACAGTTCGGGTTAGCGCAGCAACGCTTTTAGCTAGCTCTTGGACCTGATGGTGCAGGTCTGGAGCCGAGTCATTGTTCAAAGCCTGCGCATCAGCTCCCACAGGCCCTGCCGACAAGGGTGCCGCCTCCTGGTGGTAGGTGGTAGTGGGGCGTCTGTGGGTCACAACGCCACCTGGTGCCGGTTCTCGGAGCACCCGGATGGCTCTGTCCTTGAACTGTGCAAATCCCAGATGAGGGTCCTGTAAGGCCATTGCCCGCAACTGGGTTCGGTGGGCATTGCAATATAAACCCTCTATAAATTGTTCAGTTAACAGCCTGTCCTCGTCTCCCACGCCGTCAGGGTCGGTCTGCTTAATGGCTCTCAGGGCCTCTTGTAGGTTCAGGGCATAGTCCCTTATACTCTCATGTGCCCGCTGTTTGCACCCGTAGAATCTAAGCTTGATCTCGGCTGAGGTGCGGGTATCAAAGGTGTCCCTCAGCCGGGTTAGTATCCCTGCGACAGTCCTCCCCCCAGGTGGCCAGGACTTTACCTCCCTTTGGGCTGCCCCGGTTAATTGGGCCACCAGGATGCTTACTTTTTGCTCTTCTGTGAGGGGGTACACCTGGAAGAGGCTATCCAGTTTTTCTCTAAAGTCCTGCAGGGTATGTGACTCCCCTGAGTACTGGGGTAGCCAGGCTGCCCCCGGGATATAGGGCATGGTGAAAGGCATGACCGCAACAGCGGTGGCGCTGGCGGGGGTTGGAGCGGTGAAGCTCTCCTCCGTATCCGACATCCTTCTCCCCCCTAGTGGACCGTGGCCTACCTTGCGATGATCCTCTTCCGTAGGCCGCGGCTCCGCAGTGGATCGTCAGGGTTGAGGACCTTCCGTCGCGCTCCTGTGACGTCGGCGTCTGCTGGGCTCCTTCCAGGACCTTACGCAACGTCCGGACGTGAGGCGGGGCTTCAGTTCTCGCGCGTTTTCGGAGTCCACGCCCCTCTTCTTCCCACGCGGCGTCCCCAAGATGGCGTCCAACGGCGGGAAAACTCCACGGATGGCGGGAAGAAGGCTGAAGATGGCGCCGGATGGCGGGAAAACTTCACGGATGGCGGGAAGAAGGCTGAAGATGGCGCCGGATGGCGGGAATCTTCACCGATGGCGGGAAGAAGGCTGAAGATGGCGCCGGATGGCGGGAATCTTCACCACAGGTAAGTTTTAAAAGTCTCTTTTTCAGGCACGCAGTACCCGGTGGTTGCGGGCACGAAATCCTGCCGACTACGCCAAAAGTTGACGCGCCCCTGGGCCTGTGTTGCGCTGCGTTGCGCACGCGGGAGCCTACCCGGAGCCGGATCAGATGGGGGTAGTAGTCTCGTGGCGGCGACCCGGTCCGTGCCCAGGGAGTCAGACTAAGTGGCAGTCTATTAGCAGTAGATGGTGGATGACTACGCCCCCGTTGAATGCAGCTATGGAGCTGCCGCTGCAGGGCAGACCGCTGAGGCCGGTGGAAGGATGGTGCAGCGTGGATGGTATAACCCCCAACGGGAGGGGTATGGCCTCAGGGCAGCCGACGTGGATGATGGGGGTAGCAGGAACCACTCGGAGACGGTACTGTGTAGTTCAGGGTCTTTACTGGTGACAAAGATAGACCCTCCCGGAGTACTGGCTAGCGATTGGGGCCTGGTCAGTCCTTGAGCAGATGGGATCTCCCCTGGCCAGGCGGAGTTGTAGGCCTCCCAAACTAACGATACTCTTCTGGCTACCTTGCTAGAGGCGGGTTTAAGTAGCCCACGTCCCTGAGTGTACCGTGTGGTGCTCACCCGTATGGCCGGTGACTCGGGGCCTTCGGGTTTCTGGGCCAGAGGACCTGCAATCCCCTGCCGGTCAGTTTCTGCTGCTGGATAGGAGTTAGTCCCCACAGCCTCGGACTCCGGGTCCGGTGATAACTTCTCAGTCAGGGCGAGCTCTGCAGCTGCCAGCCCCTGACTCCTTGTAACACTGCTCCCACAGAGCTCCTGTTGTTTCTTCCTATATTTGCTTCTCTTCTCTGCTTCTTCTCTACTCACTCACCCTGCCTCAGCCCTAGGTTTATATAGGGGAAGTCCTTCCCCTCCCAGGACTGGGCAGGAGGTGTGGCATGCATAGGATCCCTGACCAAGAGACCTCCCACCTGCTCTCAGACATAACATTGCATTACTGTGGAAACCAGACCCCTGGGGTGCCACACATGCCCCCCCATCCTGATATATATGGTCCTCCACCCTGGTATACATGGCCCTCCACCCTGGTATACATGGCCCTCCACCCTGGTATACATGGCCCTCCATCCTGGTATACATGGCCCTCCATCCTGGTATACATGGTCCCCCATCCTGGTATACATGGTCCCCCATCCTGGTATACATTGTCCCCCATCCTGGTATACATGGTATACATGGCCCCTCATCCTGGTATACATGGCCCAACCATTCTGGTATACATGGCCCCCATCCCCATCCTGGTATACATGGCACCTATCCCCACCCTGGTATATATAGCCCCCCAACCCCATCCTGGTATACATGGCTCTCCATCCTGTTATATATGGCTCTCCCCATTCCCCATCCTGGTATATATGGCCCCCTTTAGCCGCACACATAAAAAAATAAAGGATTCTACTTACCTTTCCTCTGCTCCAGTGGCATTCTATTCTGATGACATCAGCGTGTAAGCAGCGCATGATGTCATTGCCATACGCCCTCACACGCTGAGGTCAACTGCTCCGGGACTATGGGCGTGTGGAGCAGTAAATATTAATTTTCCTTAATAACGGGCATACTGTTAGCCACAGCTGCTGGCTCCTGCAGCGGCCTGGCGAACACGTGTCCCCGCTATTAAAGAGAATGAATATTCATTGCTCCCCACGCCAGGGGCTGGCAGGCAAATTTTGGCCTGGGGGGCAAGCACAAAGCAGTGGCCCATGATTAACAACTTATACTTATTGGCTATGATTCATTAAAAGGTGGTCCTAAACTACATTTTATTTTACTCCTAAATCTGTCTATCTAATGTCATAATTTGATCTTTCTTTTCCCTAAATATACCTTATTTAAAAATTCCCTAACCTTCCCACACTATTCTAACTCCTTTATTTTTTTTCACTTCCTTTTTGATGATGCTTTGTTTGAGAATCAACAGTGCTGGGATCCTGAGTTGTCATCAGAGGGGCAGAGGTTGCGGTCACTGGCCCAGCCTCTGCCCCCACCCTGAAATGAAGTGTCATCAGTGATCCTCATTTCAGGGGCTGGCAAAGTCCTTGCTCGGCTGAGCATGTGTTGGTTGCTTAGTAGATTCCTGTCAATGTGCACTGTACTTTTCAGTGCACAGTGACAATGCACTCTCTCACCGGCTCTGGTCTGAAGTGATGAGCCGGCAACAGGGCGCACTGTCAGTGCACATTGTAAGTAAAGAACAAGCAAGTATCGTCAGGTAAGAGATTTGCAGGCCTCCCGTCTAGCCGCCAGGTGCCACTGACCTGAACGCTGGACTGGAGTCCCACAAATCGATCCGCTCATCTCTAGTTATTTCCTTTTTTTGTAGTAGACCTGAATACAATTAAAAATGTGGTGCACATCTTGTTTAAGGCTATGTGCACATGTTGTATTTTGGATGCATATTTTACAGCACAAATTTGCCACGGACAACACGCAGCGTTTTGCTGTCCCAGCAAAGTGAATGCACACGTCATTTATTTCCTCATAGCAGATTTGCAGAAGATTCTGCAGCATGTTGAGTCTTGTAGTGGTTTTCACATACTAATGAGTGGGGAAAAATACATAAGAAAAATGCATTTCAAAACTGAGGCAAAACCACGTGTAGTTTACGCAGCGTTTTTCCTGTCAACACATTAGGATTTGCAGCAGAATTTTCTGCTGCAAATCCTGAATGTGTGCACATAACCTAAGGGTATATGCACATATTAAGTCTGGCTGCAGACATTATAGCACCAAAAAACATGTCCTTTGGCAGGAAAAATGCTGAATAAAATACATGTATTTTTTATGCAGTTTTTTTATGTGTTGTTTCCCTATTGGAATTGGTGAAAAACACTGAAAGAATGGACATGCTTCAGATTGGAAGCTACTTCAAATCTGTAATTAAAAAATAAGCAGCGTGTGTAGGAGATTTCAGAAATTTCATTCACTTTGCTGATACTATAAAACGCTGTGGTTTTCTGCATCAGGCAAATGGGTACACACAGGTCCGGCTCCAGGTTTTTGTTGGCCCCGGGCGAAAGAGTCTCAGTGGGCCCCTTTAACACATACCACAATTCAAGATGCACCCCTTCACTGTGTACGACCCCCAACATGCAGCCCTTTGCACGCAGCTTCAGTCAAATTCCTTGTGCAAGAGGAAAGAAATGCAACATCACCCCCTTACATATGCAAGGCCCCACATGCAATATTAACCCATTCCCTGTGCAAGCCCCCACAACATGCAGCACATGCATGCATCATCCCCTTCCCTGTGATAGACCCTCAACATCACTTACATGCATATGCAAGCCCCCAACATGCAACATCACTCCCCTATGCAATCCCCCACAACATGCAGTGCCATGCTTGCATCGCCCCCTTCACCGTGCAAGTCCCCCCAACATGCATCACTGTGCATGAAGCAACATGCATCCATGTGCAAGACCAATGACATACAACATAACCCCCCTTCCCTGTGCAAGACCCATAAAATGCTACATTAAAGGGGTTGTCCACTACTAGGACAACCCCTTCTCCTACCCCACGTTTGGCCCCGATAAAATAATAAAGCTTATACTCACCTCCCGTGCTTGCGCCGTTCCCGAAGTATCGGCACTCGCAGTCCCGGGGTTCTTGTGCGGTTGTTCTGACACGTGATTCCGGTGCCCAATCACAGTCACTGTCCCCACCTTTGGAAGTCCGGGCTGCAGCTGAACTCTGACTTCCCCTTCATGTTAGATTTGTCCGAAGGTGGGGACAGTGACGGTGAATGGGCACCGGAATCACGTGTCAGAACAACCGCACGAGAACCCCGGGACCGCGAGTGCCGATACTGCGGGAACGGCACCAGCACGGGAGGTGAGTATAAGCTTTATTATTTTATTGGGGCCAAAATAAGGGTATGAGAAAGGGTTGTACTAGTAGTGGACAACCCCTTTCCTGTGAAAGGCCCTAGAACATGCAGCACCATGTAAGCATCACTCACTTACATAGCCCCAACATGCAACATTAACTCATTCCCTGTGCAAGCCCCCACAACATACTGCACATGCATGCTTCCCCCGTGCCCTATGCAAGACCCCCAGCATCACGCCGTTACTTATGCAAGCCCCCACAACCTGCAGAACCGTCCATGCAACTTATGCACATTCCCTGTGCAAGATAAACGACATGCAACCCCATATGTAGTAACTTGATCCACTTTTTATGCTCCCAAAACACTGTATTAGACCCTTTAAACTTAGACCTATATACAAAACTAAAATACATAATTGCTGTCTCCACACTGACCCATTATGCAGCACCTCAGTCCTCTCAGGATCTGTAGTGAAGTATCACCATTCACCTCATCTCCAGCAGCACCACGCTGCTTCCTGGTATCGGGTCCACACTGAACTGGAGGAGGCCCCTCCCCTTCCAATCACATCATCACCTCCCAGGAGCAACTCCAGTATAGACGCTACGCGGAGCTAATACCAGGAGTCAGCTTTGTCCCAGATAGCCAGTGGGCCCCCCTGTTTGTCCAGGGCCCCGGCACTTGCCCGGGTGCGCCGGGTGGTGGCGCCGGCCCTGGGTACACATTAAAAAAAATGGAATTGAGAGATAGCACTGTGCGGGGCCATACACTGTAGTAGTCAGTGGTACCTATGCTTCTGTATGGCTGGCTTTCACATGTGCTGATATTTCCGGTACTGGAAAAAACAGTACCAGAGATATTGGTGTCTGCGTGTCCTTGTCTGGCATACGTGTGGTAACCTTATCAAAATCACACGTACCGGCGCCTGGGAATCAGTGGTACAGTTAGCATTGTTCCTAAGCACCGGAGGCATCTGTCATCATTGTCCCCTGCTTGCGCTGAGATCAGCTCGAGCAAGGGACAATGGTGTGTTGTTCTCTGCCCCCCGCTGTCTCCAAAAAGTGTAAAAATAAGAATAAAATAAAAAACCCATTACATTATACTTACCTTTAAACATGATTCCCCAAAGCCATTCTTCCCTGTAAACAAATCAAAAATAAAAAGAACAATATCCCTCACCTGTTCGAAGTTGAAATAATCCAGTGTCCCATGATGCAATCCGTCTGGGTGAAATTTCTTCATCAGTGTGTGCGGTGGCTTGAGGTGACCGCACACGCTGAGGAGCAGAGGAGAATGACTTGATGCAGCAAGCGGGCCCCTGCGCTGAGATCAGCGCAGTTCACTGTGAGCTCAGCGCAGTTCAGGGGCCTTTCTCACTGCAGCGAGTCATTTTCCTCTGCTACTCAGCGTGTGCGGTCGCCTTAACCCACTGCTCATGCTGATGAAGAAATGTTGCCCAGATAGATTGCGGCGTGGGACACTGAATTATTTCTACTTCGGATAGATGAGGGATATTGTGTTTTTTTTATTTTTGGTTTGTTTACAAGGGACAGCGGCTTCAGGGAATTAGGTGTAAAGGTGAGTATAATAGGTTTTTTATTTTATTCTTATTTTTACACTTGTGGGAGCAGAATATTACTCTTAACATTGTTAATTGCTTGCACTGATAACGGCTGAAGCAGGGGACAATGATGAGACTTGCTTCCAGCACCCGGCGCTTGGTAACAGCGCTAACTGTACCGCTGATTACCAGACGCCTGTACGTGTCACACACGGATGTCATCCCATGTGTCATCAGTGCGGGACATTTTGCGGCTCGTCCGGTGTGCAAAAACCAGACATGTCAGTGTGTTTTGCCCACGGACACACTGTAGGAGTAAAGGTGGTCACACATAAGTATAGGGGTCATACATAGTTACTTAGGAATGTCTCTTTTTTGTGTGTGTTTTTAAACCTACTCGCTCAAGCAAGTCACAACTGAACTCCACAATATGGAAAGGGTAAAAGTATATGATATATCAGTCACTTATTATGCTGTATATACCATGTTTGTGCACAAAGTATGCAGGATATATGACGGTATATATTATAGCATGACTACAGACATCAGATGTTAGATAGGAGATAATATGTGATGGTGTAATATCTGATGTCTGTACTCGTAGTATACAGTATAATATCCGACTGGCATATAATACACTGTTATACAGACATCAGATGTTATACAGTATACACATAGCTGTATGTACATATTGTAGGGTTTGGTACTCACTCATCCGCGAGTATTGGAGCATGTTTTTCTGGTTTTACATCACTGAAGCTACCAACCTCAGCGATACATATCTCCCCTCAAGGACATAGAAACAGAAAAAATGGGCCGGCACTTCCAAAACAAGAAATAGGTGTGAACAGGTACTTACTAGGAGCATCTACCTCCATATACAACTAACAAACAAAACCTACAAAAGACAAAAAATATATCTCATACCCTACCATCATTATATATAAATGTAAAGCAAAGTTGCATATTAAAAATAGGGTACTTAGTGAACTATTTTTGATCAAAAAAAGTATACAAGCCGTCCCACCAGCGACAAGGTGACCCTAAATTGGGACGGTACCTACACTGTCTATATTAAAAACCTTACTGTATATCAAAGTTGAAGTAATGCATATAAAAGGGTAGACAAATAGGACCGGGTCCCAACTCCAGACCACCTAGGCCCGTGGTAAGCTACATATATACTAACCAGCTCAACAACGGGGATGCTACACCCTTAATTTGCACAGAATGCAAACAAGACAAAAAACCACGCAATGTGAACTGAGGTCTAAGATGGTACACATGCAAGAAATAGGGGCATGTTCACACTAGCAAAAAGAAGCAAAACCTACAAAAGACAAAAAATATATCTCATACCCTACCATCATTATATATAAATGTAAAGCAAAGTTGCATATTAAATATAGGGTACTTAGTGAACTATTTTTGATCAAAAAAAGTATACAAGCCGTCCCACGAGCAACAAGGTGACCCTAAATTGGGACGGTACCTACACTGTCTATATTAAAAACCTTACTGTATATCAAAGTTGAAGTAATGCATAGAAAAGGGTAGACAAATAGGACCGGGTCCCAACTTCAGACCACCTAGGCCCGTGGTAAGCTACATATATACTAACCAGCCCAACAAAGGGGATGCCACACCCTTAATTTGCACAGAATGCAAACAAGACAAAAAACCAAGCAATGTGAACTGAGGTCTAAGATGGTAGACATGCAAGAAATAGGGGCATGTTCACACTAGAAAAAAGAAGCAAAACCTACAAAAGACAAAAAATATATCTCATACCCTACCATCATTATATATAAATGTAAAGCAAAGTTGCATAATAAATATAGGGTACTTAGTGAACTATTTTTGATCAAAAAAAGTATACAAGCCGTCCCACCAGCGACAAGGTGACCCTAAATTGGGACGGTGCTTACACTGTCTATATTAAAAACCTTACTGTATATCAAAGTTGAAGTAATGCATATAAAAGGGTAGACAAATAGGACCGGGTCCCAACTTCAGACCACCTAGGCCCGTGGTAAGCTACATATATACTAACCAGCTCAACAAAGGGGATGCCACATGATGATCAAAAATAGTTCACTAAGTACCCTATATTTAATATGCAACTTTGCTTTACATTTATATATAATGATGGTAGGGTATGAGATATATTTTTTGTCTTTTGTAGGTTTTGCTTCTTTTTGCTAGTGTGAACATGCTCCTATTTCTTGCATGTGTACCATCTTAGACCTCAGTTCACATTGCTTGGTTTTTTGTCTTGTTTGCATTCTGTGCAAATTAAGGGTGTGGCATCCCCTTTGTTGAGCTGGTTAGTATATATGTAGCTTACCACGGGCCTAGGTGGTCTGAAGTTGGGACCCGGTTCTATTTGTCTACCCTTTTATATGCATTACTTCAACTTTGATATACAGTAAGGTTTTTAATATAGACAGTGTAGGTACTGTCCCAATTTAGGGTCACCTTGTAGCTGGTAGGACGGCTTGTATCCTTTTTTTGATCAAAAATAGTTCACTAAGGACCCTATATTTAATATGCAACTTTGCTTTACATTTATATATAATGATGGTAGGGTATGAGATATATTTTTTGTCTTTTGTAGGTTTTGCTTCTTTTTGCTAGTGTGAACATGCTCCTATTTCTTGCATGTGTACCATCTTAGACCTCAGTTCACATTGCTTGGTTTTTTAACTAACAAACAAAGCAGCACTCTACAACGCTAAGTATGTGAACATGAAATATATGAAATTTGAATAGCATAACT